>NW_028257170.1:2400000-3002500 GCF_035046125.1 Drosophila serrata
TTCTTTTTTACCACAAAAACATTTCAGTAAAATACAGAAAATTTATTCAAATTTGAAATACATTCAAGCTATGAAAACTTTTAAACGAAAACTTTAAACTTTAAACTTAAGCAAAGAGTTTAATAATAATACTTCACAATAAAATTATTATGTACTTTTTCCAACACATATAATATCAACATTTATATATAAATATATATATAACTAACAAATTCATTTTACAATTTTCCCTAAATGACATAATAAAAGCTCGTCAAAAAATAAGTCAGCAAATGTTGCCGTGTTACGAAAGCATTTCCCTATAAACGAAGGGGACACCTTTCCAGCAATAAAAAAAAATTCCCTTTTGCATTGAAATGATTGTATTGAATAACTTTATCAATTATTCATTGTTTCATAATAGTGTTACTCTGTGAGTGAGTGAAACAATGTAATAAACATTTAACTAAACTGCAAGCAAACGTAAGCAAAAGGGGCTTTTGGATTTTTCTCCTGAATAGCCCCTTGTATATTTTTTGCACCCACAAATTCTGTCAAGCCAAGCGGAGTGATGTAATAATCATACACACACACTCTGCTCAAGTTCCAAATAAAATAAATAAACAAAAGACAAAAAAACATTGAGACATATTCCTAATTGAGATATTCGCCCGCTCACTTGGCTTGGCATATGCAAAAAAAAAAAATATGTATATATATATATACTCCTTTACGTTTATATCTTGTTGTAATTGCATAATGAGGACAACTGAATTTTGCAATTGCAACACAGACTGCAATCGTGAGTCATAAAATACTACACAAAAAAAGCGAAGTAAACAAATGAAAATAAACCGTTGTTGTTTTTTGTCAGATTGTCTATTAAGTAATATTCTATTGTAAACTGTGAATTACGGATCGCAGAAAAATTCACTTTCAACATTGCTGCGAACAGCAGCAGCAGCAGCAGCAGCAGCAGCAACAAATCAACTGAGGAGATTACTCAATTGACTGCAAGCAGCAATAGCAATAGCTACAGACTACAGACTACTGACTAAAAAGCTAAAGCTATGGCAAAATCAAAAGTAAGTCGCCCGCTCACTTATATACGAGCCATGACTCGCTCGCCCCCTCTCTTTCTAATGGCCTATTGCCATCTCTTTCGCCTGCCTCTGGTGCTCTCTGACTCGTTTGAATTACAGTTATGTCATAGAACGTAGGCAAAGTTGTTGCTGTTGCTGTTACTATTGCTGCTGCTGCTGTTGTCGCTCGTGTTGCGCTTTATCGCATTGCCCAACAACAACTGCAATAATAACAACAATAAGTACACCAACAACACCAACAAGCACACCAACAACAACAACAATAGCTGCCCACAATCAGCAATCAGTAAAAAAAAAAAGCAGGCAAAGGCAGGCAAAACTGCAACAGCAGCAATAATTTGTTAGACTATTGAGTAATAGACACAAGTCCCCCCCGCCCCAACATCATTCCACAGGTAAATTGCCCTAAGTAACCACCATTGCCCTCACACCCTTAACCTTTTTATCCCTAATCAATCTATTGAAAAATTACATCAGCCTGACATTTTCCGCCAAGCGAATAAAATCCACAAAACGATTTTCACGGGGCGTGACTACGCCAAAAGACAAATCAAAGTATACTGAGATCTTTTCGTGATATTTAAGGCCAAAGTGCACTGAAAACTTGACTTTATTTGTTAATATTTGATATAATAGGTTCCATTACTTTCAATATTTATTATAGGAAATGTTTTAAGGCTTGTGAGATACGTTGGAATTTCGTTTTATATTGTTCCCTATTGCAAACTGTAATGTATTGTTGATTTATAATTTTTTTTAGATATTGTAAAGATATAAATATTTATAATAGCCTCTATTTTTTTGGGGTTTTTATATTGAATCTTTTAATATCTATCCTTTAAATACTCATATTCAAAGCAAGTTCCTCAAACAAAATTAGTAATTTGACTGGTTTAACTATAGCGATTAATGAAATATAAAGTATTATATCACATTAGGTAATACTTTTCTTCCTGTGCAATTATGCAACAATTACCAAGCGACATCATCATCGAGTTACGGGGAGTGTTGCCTAATTGACGGAACGAAGGCAGAATGGAATTGTAAAAGCAAAGTTCACCCTGATGACATAATTGCTTTGAATTTGATTTGCCGGCAAAAAGGATTTCAATTAGCATTTAACCAGTAAAAGCTGTTAACACTAAATGATAAATCGCAAACTTTTTCTCCCTTTGCCAACCAACGCGCGGATAGCATTCAATTTTGGTATTTGGGTCAGAGGAAAAGAAGCTCTTGGAACTTGGAACTTTTTTATTAACAAGCCCGGAACTGAAACCGAAACTAAAATGATTGTTTTTTTTTTTTTGTTTGCACTTTTCTTTTGCTCGCTCTTAACAAACAAAAGTTTTTCCCCAAAAAAAAAAAAGTGGAAGTGAAAAGCAGTCAAAACTTTTTGCATTATCGCATGCTTTTTGTTGGCATTCGTTCTAGCCAGGTGCGAATGGCAACTGCAAACAAATGGCCAAAAGTAGGTGCTACGACCATGATGTAAACGTAATTATGTAACTTGTAATTTAATAGTTTCCGCCTGTTCTAATTAGTATTTTCTTAAGAATTGCAAATTGCTAATATTTTTACAAGCAATTTTCTGAAGTACAAATTACTAAAAATTTACAAATATATTCTACGGTTATAGATTATATAAGATATTGGCGTAATGTCTTACATAATTTAAAGTGGTTTTCTTTTGTAAGCAACAATTAGTTGTAAATTTATTTCCGATATTCCATGGGGGGTTTTTACTTAGAGTGTGTTTATGGGAACTCACAATTATTAAAATGTTATGAAATAATGTCAGGTGGTTTAGAAATCACTTAGTCTTATGACCTTTAAAAAAGGTTTCTAAAAGTAATGCAATGACATTTTTTTAGGTACCAAATAAAGTATAAATTCGGTTTTTTAACTACAATATAATTAGAAAATCCCATAATAATGAAAATTATAAGCTAATTGTAAGCGCATTTTTAGGGATTTAAATTTTTGTTAAATATTTTTATATGCTTAATTTATTTCTACAACTCTGGTTGGATTTTCTCCATATAATTTATTGTTTTTTTAAGGAATTATTACTGAAATAAAGTCAGGCAATAGTGTTTATTTACCTTTTTTCTAGATCTAATAGGTATTTTGGCATCTTCTCCTAATAAAAGAAATTTAATGGGTTTTATTTATTTATAATATTCCGATTAGAATTTCTACTTCGCATTAAATTAATGTAATAAGAATATATTTTAAATATTTCTTTGATCCAAAAGGTATTCCTATACATTTTTCCATTTAATTACCTTGATTTGTTAACTTCTTAATGCTAATAAAGGGTCACTAACATTAACCAAATTCCCTAAGAATAACCCAATTATAGCCAAACAACTTTCAAAAATAAACCTCCCATTGTAATAGTTGCCACATAGCGTTGATTATTTAATCGCCAAGCGGAGAGGAGAAGCAAAAAATGTACAAAAAAAAACACAAAAGTTATTACAAAATTGCAAAATCCTCTCTGTGGCAACCCAAAAAAAGAAACAAAAAACGAACAGAAGAAAAAAATTAAAAGCGAGACGAAAATTTGAGAGCATTTACAAATCACGATTTAATTTCCACACGGCAACAACAATGAAACGAAAAGCGTTGAAATTGGCAACAAACAAATGAGCAACAATGGGTTGCCCTCCCCCCCTCCCCCCTCTAGCTGAGAGGGGGCGGGGGAGGAGTGCGACTGAGACAGAGACTGAGCGTGAAAAAGACAAAAGACCGCAAACGACCACGACAAACATCGCAAGGGGGGAGGGAGGAGGAGAAGCTGAGTCAAATCTTGGGCCTCGAGCTTAACGTAACCAACAACAGTTGGCCGCTGGGGCAAACTTACATAACCCAAAAAAAAAAAAAATGAAATAAAAAAATACAACACAACAGGGCAAAAAAAAAAAAAATAAGAAAACGGAGCTCCACTTACCAAACAAACATAATAAAAGTGACGTCGTTGCCGTTGCTGCCGCGCATTTGACTTTGACATACTTTTCGACTTTTGCAGATGGTAACCAACATGGCCAAAAAGAGCGGCACAAGGCCCAAAGAGAGCAAGAGTTGTAATACAAGCCAAGCTTCATCACTCTTCCTTTCTCTTTGGCCTTTCTCTTGGGGGACTCTCCTTTAGTAGAAAAAAAAACTCAAAAAACTGTTGCTTGTGCGTTTAGCTCTTTTGGCCATCTTTCTCTCTCTTAACGGATTGCACAAGCTTTTGGCTCACGCAATGCTTAAGCGTCACCCCCTTGGCTCGGCTTACATGACTTTTAGTCATATTTTTGGCAGCTTTGCATAAAAAAAGCCGGTTTCGTTGGATGTTGGAATGGTTTTTTCTTTGTTTTTTTACTTATATATTTTTTTGCTCTGTCCGCTTATCGAACAGCGTTTAGGGGCTGATTGGCGACTCTAACTGATTACATAAGTGAAAAGCGGACCAAAATAGCCCAGTGGAAGGGGGAGAAGAGGAGAAGAGGGAGGGAATATATGTACGAAAATAGATCTGGAGAATCAAATGAAAAAGCACTTTGAGAAAATTTTGAGAAGTTTTCAAAGGGGTTCTAAAATTTTATTGCGTAACTTATCAGGTGAAAATTAAATCCTAAGACTTTAAGATCTTTTGAGAAGCTGTTAATCTCTTTAATTATCAATGAAATATATAAAAATATTAAACAGATATTATACATTATGTTATTTGGAAGATATAATATTCCAAAAATAATCATGTTTCTATATGAAAAACCTTTTAAATGTATTTAATTGTTGAAGGAGACTTGAGACTGGAGAATCCACATATAAGATAAACGATTTATTTAAGATTCGATATTTAAAAAGAAGAACAAAAGGTAGAAGTCTTAAAAAAAATTACATTTTGTATGTATGTAAAATACTAATAAGATTTCAAATTGCAAGGACTAATACTTTAAACTTTTTAAAAGTATCTGTTTCTAATGTTCACACTTCTTTTAAAAAGTATCTTTATCTTAGGTGCTCTAGAAACCACTAAGGTTCTTAAAACCCTTAGAAAGGTATCTTAAAATATGAAATGCAACTTTGTCAATTAAAAATTTGTTTCGTTTTAACGATCAATTTAAAATCCTTAAAAACCATAGTTATATCTATACCATTCTCATATGTTCCTCTACACATCAGATCTTTAAAACTCCATCAATTTAAGACTCTAAAAAAATAGGGAATAATATATATAGATTCATTAATTTCCCTCAAGTATTTTCTCCCAATTTTCGTCAGTACACTTGCTGCCACCCCTAAAAAATGATTTTTAAGTGGATTATTGGCGTACATCTGTCACCATGTCCCCACACCTCCCCATCAGCTACCTCATAATGCATTTTGATGGTTTTTATACCCTTGCAGGGTATTATAATTTCAGTCAGAAGTTTGCAACGCAGTGAAGGAGGCACCTCCGACTATATAAAGTATATATATTCTTGATCAGGATCAACAGCCGAGTCGATCTAGCCATGTCCGTCTGTCCGTCTGTCCGTCTGTCCTTCTGTCCGTCTGTCCGTCTGTCCGTCTGTCCGTCTGTCCGTCTGTCCGTTTCTACGCAAACTAGTCTCTCAGTTTTGAAGCTATCTGAATGAAACTTTGTAGTTAGCCTTCTATATACTCTCACTCGTATATATGTCGGAACGGGCCGGATCGGACGACTATATCCTATAGCTTCCATAGGAATGATCGGAAAATTTTTACAAAAAAAATTTTAACTTTTTCAGTTTTCAATAGAATTGGCTCAAATTTGAGATATAGCGATCTTACTATACTCTACAATTTTGTATAAAATTTTATGAAAATCGGACTACTATATCATATAGCTCCCATAGGAACGATCGAGAAATCAATACAATTAAATTTATAACTTTTTCAGTTTTCAGCTGATTTTCATCAAATTTGAGGTATAGCCATTTAATATAAGTCTTAAATTTTGTGGCAAATTTCATGAAAATCGGACGACTATAGGTTCTATACTACTATATAGGTTCCATACAAACGATCGTTTGATGTAGAGGAAAAATGCAAATCTGTGACTGTAAAATTGCAAATATAATATGTATAGGTGAATGAAATGAAAGCAGGTATTACTTCATTGTTTTTTAACACAAATATATATAATTAATATTGTATGGATTCCTATTCACAGAAGTTCTATCTGCAAGGGTATATAAACTTCGGCGTGCCGAAGTTAGCTTTCTTTCTTGTTGGTTTTTGGTTTCAACCTCATACCTTCCTCCCTCCCAGCTTTTCCTTTGCTTTGGGCTTAGTTGTTTGGTAGTTTTTCTTTTGGCTCTCAGGTGTATCGGGTCAGCAGCAGCAGAGGTTCTTTTTAGTTTGTTTTTTTCAGTCGACCTGCCCTTCTGTCTGGGAAATCAATTAACTGCGCGTCAGAGACGCGTGTGTGGCAACGGATGTGGGCAACATGACTGTGTGTGTGGATGGGGTTCCGGTTGTGGGTTGGGGAAAATGTGGAAATGTGCGTGGTTGGGGGGGGAAAAAAAGAGTGTCCAAACAGAACATTTATCAAGCGACATCGTTGGGAAGAAGACAACATATGGCGGCGAATGCTTTCCGAGTCAACATATGGCAGAGACTGGTTGGTAGAAAAGCCGGGAAAACAAGGGCCAGAAAATGGGGGAAAACGGGGGGTGTCGAGGGTGGAGACATTAGTGCACCAAATCCCCATAGTCTTATCACTTGTAAAGCCTTAAATTGTTGTATTAATTGTGTCCACATCAAAGGAGGAGTACCGCTTTTAAAGAACTGATAGTTTATAAAGCATTTTCTTCATGATTTTTATAGATTTTTTAATATTAAATATTACTTAGAAGTCCCACAAGAAGAACTTATAAGTAAGCATTTTAGAAAATGAAAGCCAACAAATAGTACAATTTAAAACTTCTAAATATTTAGTCGATGTTTATTTAAGTGTTTTATAATTATTATTTATAGACGACTTTTATGACAAAAATTACTCTCGTCTCTTTTGAAATAATTGAAAATAAGGTATCATTTCAAATTTATGAAAAAATTTGTATATATTTACTATTTTATAACCCCCAAACCCTCAGTAATAATAGTAAAAATCTCTAGCTTTATTTATTTCTTATATCAAACCAGTTACAACACTCTACCTAAGTTATATCTTTTGTTATAAAATAAATCATCTTCCTAAGTTCGCCTTGTCATAAAAGTAAATCCTCTCTTTGTGTGTTCTTTTCACCGCCTAAAAGTACATAATCAATGGAATTTATCATTTCTCTTTAAGTAACTATAAAACAGAGAACCAACTTATGGTGCTTCTACCAGCTTTTTGAAGTTGTCGGCCTTCCGTTTCGTTATTTTTATTTTTATATCATTTTTCTCGCCTTGGCGTTGCATAAGTTGCCTGACTTAACAGCGAATACAAGACAATCAACAGAACCCACAACAATAAAAAGGCCTTAAAAATAAATAAATATGTATATATAGTATATACAATACTTGTATATGGAAAAACTTCTTCTTTATATCTTACGACCCACATAATGGGAAACTTCCGCAGTTGTTTGGGGCCAGAATTCCTCCTCCTCCTCCTCCTCCTCCTCTCTCTTACCAGTTGACCTTCAGTTTGCTCAACTAGTTGTTGTTTTTTTTACTATTATTATTTTTGTTGTTGTTGCTCATTGAAGCGCTTGGCGTTTCAGTTTAAAAAATATTGTTTTTTGTGCGCCTCATGAAATCTGTGAATGCTTTGGCATTACAAGAAACAATACAACGGAACAACAAATATATATATGTATATATAACGTAATATTTTCCGAATCGCAGAATATTGAAGGAATGTTTTTTGTCTTGCCTCAATGAAATTTCGCATTTGATTTTATTTGCGTGTTGGCGAATTTGTACAGCATTTATTTTTTCGGGTTAAATCGGGTTTTTTGTTTTGCTCCAAATTGCCTGAAGGTTGCGCTTGGTTGAGCAAAAAACGAAAAATAAATACGTATAATACACAGCAAGGGGTTATATAAGACTTGAAAATGAAGTTCACTCATTCTCCCCGCTGTTTTACCTTGAATTATACATTTATTTTTAAAAGTGAAGTTTTATGCATAAAGGCGACAGTGAATTCAATCTTCTTTAGTTGCCAAATATGACGCATACGCCGTGTTGTACAAGTAAAACAAAAAATTTGCGTCGCAATTTGGATGAAATTTTCGGAGGGTTCAATCACCCTTGAATACATATTTATATATATAGCATATACCCTGCCTTATCCCTGAAATTTTCACTTCATTTTCAATCTTCACGACCTTTTAGCTTGTTTCTTGCGAAATAATCTTCATCATCATCTTCTCTTGGGAATATGCGTTGGCCTTGTCGCTGTCTGAACTTCGACATTTGCTGTATGCTGGGTTTCCTTTTTGTTTTTTCTGTACTTTTTTTTGGGGTTTTGTTTTTCCAAATTTATGCGACAACGCATAGCAATATTTCCCAGATGTAACCCGCGCAGCGACAGCCACAAAAGTCTTTACAGTCGGTTGATTTTCACCAACAAAAAGAGAACGAAAAACCAGAGGAAAACTGAAAAAAAGAGAATACAGACAACCAACTAGAAAATAAATTTCAGCAATATTTTGATGTTCTGGTTATCTACAAAGAGATTTTACAACTTCTATGCAATATTCTTTAAATAAACAAGTCAAAAGTTTAATAAAAAAACTAAAATATTTCCCACAAAGTATCCAAAAGGAGAAAGAGAGAAATAAAAAATGTGTATAATTTACACAACACTTGTGTGTCAGAAGGCCTCATAAAAATGCACCATTATAATAAAAATAAAAACTAATGTATTAAAACCATTCATTACTCACGACTTGCTGTCGCAAATTTAACGCTGAATTTGTTAAAGGCAGAATGCAAAATAATGCGACTGCACTTCCTGAAAGTGAATAATTATAATTATATTTATATTATATTCACAATTTCCGTCAACAGCATTTCAAATGGTGGCCAAGTGAGCATTCATTCATGAAGACAATTAAAAAAGGGGGATTTAGCCAAGGCAATGCTAGAGAGACAACTATTAATCTGTCTAGAAATTGTGAAATTTTCAACAAAATTTGATTCGAAACGAGGAAATCAAATCAAAACTGAGGGACTCTCTTCCTTTTGGGATTCATTTAACAAACAATTCTCTGGCACTTGAGTTCGCAGTGAATCAAAACCTTGTTGAAAGACAGAAAATGAAAATAAATGACAGGGCAACAAAGAACATAAGACACAGAACCGGCGGAAATCCTTCAAACGAAAGGAAGGAAATATTTCAACGTTCAACGAAGGATATTTCCTTTCATATTTCAATGAATTATGCGCGTTGAATTCTTTCCGCATTTAACTGCTGACATTTAATGCTGAAATTCTCTCGTATTTATTTATTTTCATTCAGAGCAGTAAGTTTACGAGGGTCGTAAACTTAACTCTGCACAATTAGCTTCATCTGCATAATGGTCATATTTTATGTACGCTAGAAGGGAGTCCTCTCTCTCTCCTTACATTTATCCCGCATCATAGACATCAAAAACGGTCAATTTCCCTACGGGTTTGCGTTGGATTCAACTTGGAGTGGGATGTATTCATGGTTGGGATTGGGGATTGGGGTGTCGCATAAAGTTTGCCATCTTTTTTTTTTTGCTCTACTCTCGTTTATGGCCGCTCATTTCCCGTCTCACTTGCCGCAGTTTTATGGGCATTCATTTAGTATTTAGGTCAGTTTTTGCCATCGTCTATTTTTCCTTTTACATAATAATTCAGTGGCTTTGACTGTGTGTGAGTGTGTGTTTGTGCCTCAGCAATCAAAGCAGCTCGGGACACGCGGCGTATACGCAATGTATTTATTTTTAGCAAATTGTTTAACGACTTTTAAGCACAATTTGAATGAGAGAGAAAGAGAATGGGAGGCAACAATAGCACATTCTTCATTCTTCATTAATTTGCTGCATTTGTATTTAAAACTAAATAAATCGCTTGATTCATCGTATTGAAATGCCCTTTGTCTTTATATCTTTCATGTGGTTTTTATGCGGAAATCAAAAATTCTTAGCTTTGCTGATTTTATTATGCAATCCATGCCAATGCCGTGTGTCAACCGCCAAAAAAGAAAATTTTCGCATCTCTTTTCTCAATATTCATTGCATTAAGTTTGTTGTTTTTTCGTTTTTGTGATGGGTATTTTGCAAACGATTTTTAATGTACGTGACGAAATCTGATTTTGAATGCCCACACACGCCAAAAACGACACTCGAAAGATGAATACAGAGAGAGAAAATTCATTAAAACCACTTTAGGATTAAGCATCAAAAGAAAAAGTTAAGGAAGAAAAATATAAATCAAATATTTGCAAGTAAAACCCTTTGATATACCAACCATTTCCCTATTTTCTACTTTATTTTCTTACCTAATTTCTGTGTTTTTCTGTTAATTTTCTCTCTGTGTACTGCCCAAAAAAAATATATATATACTGCAGACACATCTGAGCAAAGTCATATCTGAAGCCAAATGCAATTTATCAACAGTTGGGCTTAAATTGTCTGCAGCGTAACGGAAACTTGGCCCCGCGTGGAAGATGTTTTATATCTGTATCTACATATATATATATATATATATATATATATATACATATATATCTCACTCATCAGGGCAAGGGGGGCGGGGTCCAAAACAAACAAAAAGTGGGCGTTCGTAGAGCGTAAAATTCTCTAATAAGTGCAAATTGGTGCAAAAACAACAAAGGCAACGACAGTAGGTATCAGCGTTTGGTTTTGCATTTTTAATTGAATTCGAATTGGTTTTTTTTTTGTTATTTTTACTTGCGGTTGTAAGTGGCAGTACGTACAAGTATCTGATGGATATAGATACATTCGCACACACTCACAAATACTGTCACAGATCGAACGGGAAGTATGGCTGGTCACCGAGAACGTGGTGGCCGCCTTCAGGGTGATATAATGTAGAAATAAATATAATTAGTATGCAATGCATAGTACATATAGTTTATATAGCTCTGGAGACTCTGGGGTAACCGAGAGAACGTAGCATATTGCATAATGAACAGGGAAACCTCATTTGAAATGGGCGGAATAATATTGCAACAAAGTTGAGAAATGTATTATGTCGTATATTTTACTACTAGATATGTTTGAAATCTTTTTTAAAGCACTTGTGGATGATAATAAGCACTTAGAAGTCTAATTGAAATGTAGGAAAAACAAGGAAATGCATTTTTTCAATATTTGAAGGAGATGTAAGAGAAGAAACAATAAACAAATCTACTTTATGGATATATAAAAACTTATATAAAACTTATTAAACATTGTTTAATAGAGTTGAAGGACTGTTACGGTATTTTTGGCTTTGTTATAATAATTAAAAAACCTTGAAATACAAAAAAAAAAAAAAAATAGCATATAAGAATATATATTTTATATACCTAAAATACACATACTTTAGATATCGTTGGAGGTATAAGACAGCCAAAAGAGAAATCTCCAGCTATTATTTATTTCTGCCAACTATTTTTCACCCATTTCTTAGTCGCACTTTAAGATATCACCAATCCACTATAAAAAAGGAGAAACAAGTTAAAAAAAAGAAAACCCCTTATCATCTCAAAGAACGAAGACAGTTCCAAAGGCGTTTAAAGAATAAACAGTTAAATAACATTTTGTCTGTTATCAGTGTCGTTATGCTTTTGGCACCTCCACTCTCTCATTCACATAACGCGGGTTAGCCACAAATCCCTATACCATAGGCCTTTCTTATCTGGCAAACAAAGGCCCCCCCATATCAGTGGCATTTTATTTTCGGAACTAGAACTCGACACGCAAAACAATAACAAATCTAAATGTAGGCTATAGTCATAGCTAAGTAAACATGGAATATTGACAAGCGTTTTTACATAATCAAAGTTAGTAATTTGGTTGTAAACACAAATATATATATTGCTACTTAATTGGGAGTGATTGCTATAAACAACTAAATAAAAGCGAAAAGAATAATGAAGAAATATAGGAGAGATATGACGAAATAAATTTAAGAAGACAGTTGCATAATCAGTATTTAAAAGAGGGAGTAAAATATGACATGCGAGCTTGTTAAAAATGAAAATTATAAAATGAATTTAAAGGCAGAAGCCAGTGTGTATTAATATCTCGTGTAGATAAAATAAACAATAATAAGATGTTGGGAAATTTTGGAAAATAAATATAGCTAATAAAGCTTAAATATTACGTTACATTATGAACGTTCATTAAATAATTACCTTTCTTTGAAATCATAAAATAAGTTAAATTACCCTTAGTAAGAATTATTTAAGACACTTTTAAATAATAATTACAATCTTGCCTTATCTGGAAGATATTTGTAATAAAATATATACAAATTGTAATACATTTTAATTAAATTTTTCTTATTTGAACAAAGTTCACCAACACTTTACATAATAAACGTATATTAAACCCAATCTGATTATTATGGAAAAAATGTAAATTAATGCTAAAATGTAAATGAATATCTTTAAAAAAGAAAACCCAAAGTGATGAGCTCTTTTCTTTTGCACTGGACAGCCTGCTGATATGTTTTTATTTTACCTTTTTTTTGTCCATGTAATCATTTTTGCAACAATTTGTGTAACAATTGCAGCAACACCAATAACACCAACACCAACAGCAACAACAACAACTGAGCCAAGGCAATTACAACAACAACACTGTTATAGGGCCTTCGCACTCAATTTGTTGTTGTTGTCGCCTTTTTATGTTGCGTAATGTTAGGCTACATAATCGCGTTTTAACAGCAGCTGCGCGCGTCTTTTTAACATATTCACTGGCTCTTTGGCCTTAACAGGTTAAGAGTAAGGCTGCGTAAGAGATTGAAAGAGATTTTCTCTCTGTTCCTAACAGTGCTAACCCCTGTTAAATACTCTTAAGCTCTCTTAACATGTTGCAATATCGCATGTTGCTAGCTATCTTGGCAACATTGTCTACAAGTGGCCTACGTGACGTAGTGAGGGTTGTTCGCGACTTGCGGAGCAGGGGAAGGGGGTGGTGAAGGGAAGTGCATGACCTAGGCACTGCAATGACTTTCTGTTCTAACTTACCTTGATTTTTATTTCACTTTCACCCTGCATTTATCGATGGTCGAAGTTTATTCGCCGGTCGAGCATTAGTAAGCTATTTTTTTAGCACACACACTTTTCACTTTTCCATCACTTTTTTAATCACTTTGCTGGGAAGCTACCTGTTGAGGAAATCAAAAGAATGAGGGTTAATATTTAGCAATAAAAGAAATTAAATGAAAGTCAAAATAGGTCATAAAATAATTTAAACAAGCTGTATTTATAAAACATATTTAAATAAAACTTAATTTATACCTATTTATTTGGTTTGTTTTGGTTTATATTAATTATTAATTAAAAATACTGTTTGTTTAAATTATTTTGTGACTTATATTGTTAGTTTTCTTATCGTTAATTAGCTCTTTCAGTTATAATACTTATGAATCACTAAATTATAGGAAAAACCTCAGCTTTCCTATTAGTACGCATCGTAATATTTTTAACAACTAATTGGTTAGTTAATGTTTCTATCAAAGAATAAATAGATTTGTTGTTAAAGTTTCAGTAGAAAAATTATTTTTTTTAATTCCACGTATTTATCTATATTTACAATAATAGAAAAATGTTTCAAAAAATGTAGTTCATTTGAATAAATGTAAATTCTTGTCCCTAAATGGTTGCTTATTAACCAATCTGATCTTTTTTAAAGGTTTTGTATATAAAAATAATATTATATCATTTTTTCTAATCAATTATAAAAACAAAACCATAAAAATTGATTACATTTTCGTTAAAAAGGGAAATTGGCGCCACTGCTAACGATCTCAGCTGTCAAAATCTGTGTCCGTCAGTCCTCATTGACGGACAAATATTTAAAAGAAAAGTGTCAAAAAGGGGGAAAAGGCATGTAAAGAGCCTAATTGTCGAATATTCGCGCGTGCTGTACATTTCCCATCTATTTCCACATACATTTATATATGCTGTTTGCACGTCTAGATCGTTACATTTAATATATCTGTATTTGTATCTGTATCTTTGTATCTTTGCATCTGCAATATTGGCAGGCGTAATTGCTTTGGCCGCACGCCGAGCAATTTTCCATGTCTCCCCACTGAGTTTTAAGAATTTAATTGGCCAGAATCTGACATTTATGGGGGAATTCACTTGATTTAAATACTCTAATTAATTTTTACAATCATTTAGAATTTACTATAATTTTTGCTTTTCTTTTACAATTTTCCAGCGCCTGCAAATTTCAAAAGTCTCTGCCTGCGTGCTGAAGTCTTGCTCAAACTGAGCCACTATCAAAGTTCTCTGGCGGATATTGAGAATGCGCTGAGAACGCGCTGCACTTCGCCCAAGGTAAGGCTTTAATTTACAATAAATTTAATTATATATTATATAAAGTTATTTAATTTTCAGGCTCACTATTTGAGGGCTTTGGCCTTGAGCGGTTTGGGTCGACTGGAGGAGGCTTTGTACAACGGTTTTTTGGCCATTTGCCTTGATAAGAATACAAATCTCAGCAACTCGGAAATATTTCAACATGATCTCGCCAAGGTATAAACAAAAATATATGAAAATTTATTGCTAGTTCTAAGCAAACTTAATGCATTTTAAATCTGCTGCACTTTTGGTAGATTTTTGTAGTCTAGACATCGTTAAAAATATGTTCAAAGGAGAAAGCATTTGACTTTGTATACATAATACTTAAATACCAAACTAAGATAGGGAAATTTAAAATCCACTTACCAGAGTTTTCTTTTCCTTAATTTGTTATACATTTTAGCAAGGCATCTCCTGAAATTAATAAATATAATAAGATTATTAACCAAATATAAGTTTTTACTATATTAAACTCACACTTGCTTTCTGCTTTGCTTTCCCTAGATTCTCCAACGTCTCCTGGCCCAAATGCCCAAGACTCGATGCTCGGTCACCGCTGCAGCGCATCCTGGTGTCCAGCAGCAGCACCGTAGCTATGCCAGCTCACGGCAACCGTATCCTCTTTTGTGGGAGCAGGTGACGAGACGTAGGAAACAGCAGCACCACCACCATCATCATCACCTCCATCATCATCATCATCACGTCCATCTGGACGATGTGGAGGATGAGTTTGGTCATTACGATAACTACATAATGGCCGGCGATGATATGGAGGATGAGGTAGAAGTGGAGGTGGATGGCGGTGAGCCGGGTTCTCTGCATTTGGACGGTGACTTTCTGTTTCCCAGTGCTCTGGATTTTATGGATCACCATCGCCATCAGCGGCATGTCTTTGAGCAAAAGCAATTCGATTTGCAGCCACGTCGCCATGCAAACCGGAAGCACTGCAAGCGGAAATGGTCAGCGGCCATGGGACCACTAAGCGGTCGCGTTGCGGAGGAAGAGGAGAATGTGGATCAGACTGAGGTAGTTGGAGGAGGAAGCCAGCGGTGCAGCCGCCTATTCGCCGGTATCCTGGAACGCACGCAGCAAGAGCTGCAGCGACTGAGAAGTGAGTAAACTATAAATAAAAATGAGAATCTTTAACTAATGTACCTCTTCAATCTCTTCACTTACAGAACTAGATGGATCGGGTCCATCGCTGGCGGTGAGCGCAGTGGCCGGGCAACTGATCGATGCCAGTGACTTTGACTGCGTGGTGTGCTGCCGGACACTGTGGAAGCCGGTGGTTACCCCGTGCGGACACACGTACTGCCTGGTATGCTTGGATCGTTGCATGGATTACAACTCCCCGTGTCCATTGTGCATGTCACCACTTGTGGAATTCAATGTCAATGCCAGTGCCAGTGCCAGTGCCAGTCAGAATCAGAATCAGATCCACCTGCATCCGGGCTCATCCTCGCCAGTTCCTTTCGCGCTGGCCAAGCGGCCAGTGACGAAGTTCCTAGAAGCCGCAATGAAACGATTCATTCCAGACCACTACGAGGCGCGTTTCCGTCAGGAGATCGACCAGGAGCCCTCCGTTCCGGTATTCATCTGCACCACAGCCTTTCCGGCAGTGCCATGTCCACTGTTCGTGTGCGAACCCCGCTACCGGTTGATGGTGCGCCGAGCTGTGGAGTCTGGTGACAAGACCTTTGGCATTGTCCAGCCAAATAGCAGCAAATCGCGTTACTATGATGTGGGCACTATCCTTGACATCCGTGACTGTGTCCAGCTGGGCGATGGCTGCTCTATTCTCAGTACCATTGGCTGCAAGCGCTTCAAAATACTGGCACGCAACGAGAAGGATGGCTATGAGACGGCCAAAGTGGAGTACATCTGCGACGAGCCCATTGCCGAGGAGCAGGTGAAAATCCTGGCTGGAATGCAGGGAGTGGTTTTGGCCAAGGCCAGCGGCTGGTTCGAGAGCCTCAGTACGGAGCAAAAACACGAGATCCTGCAGAGCTATGGCCAGATGCCGCCACTGGAGCCTAATTGGGAACTGATTAGCGATGGGCCGGCGTGGGCCTGGTGGGTCATTGCCCTGCTGCCTCTATCTCAGCAACTAAAGGTGAGTAAATGGAAGTTAGTTCATGTGAATTCTTATTTAATTTGTTTTATTATACTAACCAGGTGGATATATTGGCCACTACCTCGCTGGAGAAGCGCCTGCGTGCCATTGACAAGACTCTGGACTGGCTGCACGATCTCAGGCATCCGCAGCAGCCGACGCATCATCAGCAGGCGCCTCAATCGCCGCAGCAGGCACACCACCACCTCGATCTCGACTGCGAGGAGCAGGAAACGGCCTCATCTGGGGCCGATGAGTGCTGCCTGTTTGCGGAGAACAATGGATCCGAGCCGCATACGGATGAGGAGTTGCTCCTCTAGAATATATATGAGAGATACACATTAATTTGAAATCGGAACCATATATATACATCTTGTAAATTCTGTGTCTAAGCCATTTCGTTTGTAATCGAACGTTACATGTTAATCCTAGGGGCCAAAACCGAAAGCGAGCAACTTTAGCAGAACCAAAATTATCACTAGATCAGCAACAACATAATCTTTAGCTCTAGCCGATAACCCTGTGTATGTGTGTGTATGTTTATGATGTATAGTGTAAAGTAAATTAGAGAGCGAAACCGGAGAATATGAATATTTAATGATACGACACCTCCCCTCTACCCCCCAGTGAAACAATCAAAAAACCATTTGCTTTTGGCTCAAACCCTGTATCACCAAGAAACCGAATCAAACTAATTTCCCAGGACAACTTCAACTATAAAAACCACATTCCACAAAGTCTTGAATATATATATGTTTGCCATAGCGAAAGGAGCAAGGGAAAAGGATGTAAACTCAACTTTAACAAAACAGAACTCATGGTTTCTACAAAACAACAAAGCAAAACAAATACACAAATTTTTGAACATAAAAAACAATTTTAAAATTAAATAACAAACAAAATACCAATTCAAAAGGCCAACAAACATACACCTAGTAAAAAACTAAAAGTCGGATAGGAAAGAGCATAGGAAACAAAACTCTTACAAAAACTTGAACTTCTCTTCATTTACTTTGTATAAAGCGGCTGGAACTCTAAGACAATCTGCAATATTTTTTTGATATACCTAAACGAAACTAAAACTATAAACTAAAAACTATAAACTCTATATACAAGAAGTTAAAATAGGTAAAACTGAACTAGCGACTAGTTATGAAGGAAGTGAATAATAATAATAGGAGAACAAATGTGTAATAAATTTTCAAATTGCTTTTCTGTTGATTAACCCAAAACACACACTCTCTATAACCACCACGCCCCCTTTACTCTCTCTTGATTATGCTAAGGCTAACTAATGATATGCTCACCTATATATACCTATATATATATACGATTCTATATGCTAAAACGCTTGTTTCTGTATTCGTATCTGTATCTTCAGCCCGCATTCCTATTGAAGAGCTATAACTTTGATATATATCTTTGAATCCATTAGCTACATTTGCCTCGTCTTTTGATTTCTACTTCTAAGCCTCTCACGCTCATTTCGTTTATATTTTCCTCAACTTTCAAGCTCTCCCTTGTAAAGCAAATCAATTTTAAAAACAACAATTTGCTTTATCAGTCGGCACATCCTTATCTTTGTAAATATCTTTTATCTGATAATCTTAAAGCTCTATATATGTATGTATGTATGTATCTTCTACGTTAGCTATAGATCACGAATTTAATTTTTCAGCTCAACACAAAATGATTAATTAATTAAATTAAATAAATCAAGAGTTTGTCAAGTAAATATTTATATAATTTTATACAACTTATATATACACGTACACCTAAATTAAATCATTTTACATTTAAGTTTAGCAACTAAACAAATATGAAACAACACCCAAAATCGACATCATTTTTTTGTGTCTACTTTATATGGATAAATTATTATTGTAAATCTATATAAAAACAATATATATATATTTCAAACAAATTTCTAAAATGCTTACGATAAAATCAGCAAAACATCTTTTCTCTGTGTTTTTTGTGCTAAAACGATTTTTTACTGGTACTTCTTAATTTAATAATGATGTAAAATAAAGAGGAAAACAAATTGAAATATAAAATAAATTCAACTTTTGTTTTAACTATTACCTAGGATGAGATATCATTATGAAATGATGGAGGGAACTTTAAGGAAATTCTCAACATTTTACCAAACGATTTCTTTTCAGAAATTTAGTTTTAGGCTTGATCCAAAAATACATGCAACTGCACCACTGCATCTGTGAATAAATGCATATATATGTATATTGTGCGTTGCATAAACCGATAAAACTTTCAAATCAAATCGAGCAAAACTTGTAAATTGCAAATAGTGCGCTCGATTGTTACGTAAGCATCTGATAAATACCAAATTTCTAGTGCAAGCGACGGTTCGCGATTTGGCAACTATGGAATAAGAATCGGAATTGATTAGTTGATATGCTCCCAAGAGAAGTTATATACCCGAGTTTGGATCTGAATCCAGTTGTGGAATTCTTATGGAGCAGAGACCATGGCCAGTTGCAGTTGTTGTTGGTTGTAGAAACATATGCATCTCAGACATGTCTGGAGCTCAAATCTTTATACTTATGAAATATTCATAGCGGGGATTTGCGTAAGCAAAGTATTAATGAACGTATGACTACAAAGATCTAGGGAACGACGAGCTAGTCCCCTGGAAAAGCTGAGGAAAACTTAAAATCACAATAAAGAACATATGTATATATCGGACAATGACAAATGTCAATAAATTTAACTATTCATTAGCAATTAATTACTTTTAATAGTTGTTAATTATTGCAGGTTTAATCGATCATAGATAGGATGCAGATCGGCAATTTAAATAAATAAAAAATTAATCGTCAGGGCTTATTAAGAATACTCTCTGGTTATTATAGCAATTTTACATTTGTAATAAAAGAAAAAAGGAAACAAACTTTGGAAAGCCGAAGTTTATATACCTTACACTTTGCAAATAAATTATAGGATCGAATTGGTAATCGATCATAACTAGACTTAAAATGTTTGAATTCTTTAAGTAGATATTTATTGGTATTTTTATGACAACTTTTGAGACAAATCACAGTTCAAGAAGGAAGCATACTATCTTCAAAAAGTTGAATTTTATATACTCTTCCAGTTTCTTCCTGGCTATCCAGATATATTTCATTGCTCAGGTGATACATTTGGGGTCGAAGGGCAATCACTATCACTATCACCAGAGATGTAACCAGCGGGAAGGCCGCGACCAGAATGAGGCAAACGCGGCTTCAGTCCCTGTATTTATAGTCTCCGAGTAAAGAGAACAGAGAAAGTGAGAGCGAGAGAGAAGGAGTTCTGCTTGATATGGGGAGAGAGATAGAGAGTTAGAGATGTCTCTACAGAAAAAGAGAAAGCGAGAGAGAGAGAGAGAGAGAGAGAGAGAGAGAGAGAGAGAGAGAGAGAGAGAAGAAGAAGAGTCTGAGATAGAGAGGAGGAGAGAGAGAAAGCTATTCTCTGCCACAACAATATTTTATTATTATAAGGCGAAATGTTACTCTCCCAGTTTTGAATTTTCTTCGTCATCTAACAATCTTTCCAATGACTAGTAAATCAATAGAGCTATATTTATAAAATTATTTATAAAACCCTATAATTTAATATAAGACAAGTAGCAAAGCTAATTTACCTTCTTTAATTATGCTTGTATTTATGAATAACTTAAATTAAACAGGTCGAAAGGCAAAGGAAAATGTTGACAGAAAGATTGAAACATATGTTGCTATGAACATGTTGCGCAACACCAGCTTTTAGAAAACATTTTCGAAAAGTCGAATTCAACAATATTTAGTGCAGTACATCTTTCTAAGGACGATTTTGGTTGCATATAGGTTCAAAAATGTTATTTGTATAATACTTTTTATAAATGAATACTTTGAATACTTTGTATAAGTGTTTTCTAAGGTTTTAGATTGATTTCGTTCTGACAAGTGCAGATGTTGCAGAAATCCAATATACACAGAGAAACCTTATTGTTCCCGATTCGATTTAAGTTTTTATAGTTCAGAGTTATCAACATATTTGCAAAAAGGAGGGTATTTCCTTACACTAGTTGAGACATTTTCTGTATATGTAAATCCTATACTTATTTTAGATTGTTTATAATAAAATTTTCAGAGAAATATTTCATTACCTTCATTTACAAAATGCCAAGTTATCCTCCCTACTAAAAGCCACACATTTCAAGCCCTAGGCCAGACCTTGAACTTAAATCGAAGCAAACAAAACCCCTTTGACTCAGAGCTCCCTTTGCCGGGCAGAAGAGAGATCGAAATACCGAAAGACCCTTATATCTGTAATGCCCAGAGATACCCGGAATATCGGACAACAAACAGAAAGGTGGAAGGCATGAAAAACTATAGAAAAAAACATGATACTAGCCGCTCGAGGAGAGGAAAAATGAGCGAAGCTAGCAACTGATAGTTTGATAGAGTCCGCCGAGAGGCGCAAAGATAAAGACTCGACTCAGTATAGATTCGCGATCGGTTGCAATTGAGTGGATTCTGAGTTCTGGGGAATCCACTCCGACACTGCAGCAACATATTAAATAATAGCTGAGGGTTCGTTCCAAGCTCAATCAGTCTGCCAGGTAACACTCACTCGGAATGTGCACACATATCGCGTATACGCCCCGAACCGGCACAGTCACAGTCACAGTCAGAGTCAAAGGCATCGAGACAGTGTCTTGGCTATAGTCTCACTCTCCGGCGTCCCAGTTTTATCGCTGTGTCTGTGAGAACGCTTTCTGGATTCCCGCTCGCATTTCGTTGCATTTCGCCGTTTCCATTTACGTTTATCCACGGGCCTTTATTTTGCGAGCTTAGAAAATGCACTTCTCGTGCATTTATTCAGTTTGAGTCCAGCACGCGCAGCGTCGACGAGCGGATCTCTCTCTTCCCTCCACAAATATATATATATATATACATATATATAGTCGCTTTCCGGATCGGGCTTCGGTTTATACGTATTTTTCGGATTCCGCGCGCAGTAGTAATTCTTTCATATTACTTGTAAATTCTCGATCTCGATCTGACGTAAAGTCAAGCCGTCTGTCGTCAAAAAATATTGTCTCCCAGTGTAATTTGATCACAATTTACACGCGTTCGAAATGATCTACTTTATAATTTTGGTTCTGTTTCGGTTTTGATTTCGAGTTTTTTGTTGTCTTTTCCCTGCTTCGCGCTTCTTCAGAATTTTCCGTGTTTTTGTGCTGATATTGCCCGAAAACTATGGCAATTTTGTGTACCTTTCGGTGACAATGAATTAAGACGTTTGCAGAAAACAAAAAATATTTATTTTTTATTTTATTTTTGTTATTCGAGCTTTTGTTTTAATATATACATATGTGACCAACTGAGAAGCAGCAAACCGGCGAAAAAATAAAAATGAGCAAAGCAAAACGGAAAAAGTTATGTTATGTAATCTTTAAAAGCAATTTACACACACACGCACAAGCAATAATAAAAGGCATAAATATGAAATAATTCTTAGAGAATAAAATGAAAAGTTAAAGAAACAGAAGTGAATGAGCCATTGAAGAGGAATATATGGAATTAATTAAAGAGCGTTCTTTACAAATCAAATAAAAGTGAGAAAAATAACATAATATGAGTGAAATACAAAAAAATATTATACAAAGCCTACTAAAAATCAATCATTAAAGTGTTAACAAGCTAAAATACAAAATACCTAAATCAATTTAACTAAAAATTGCCAAAATAAAATGCAATTTCCAAAAGCAAAGCTCAAGTTCAGCTGCAACTAAATTATTAAGTGTGTGCTACCTAAAAGTGAAGTGAAAATAAAAGGAAATAAAAGTGCAATGAAACAAACAACTGCAGTCACTAAAAATCTATTATGAAAAGATAAAGAGATAAGGCAAAATATACCAAACGGAGGAGGTTTGAATTCCCACTAAAAACTAAAGTGCATTCAACTAAAAATTACAACAAATTATCTGCCAGAGAGAGAGACTTTTCCCCCAACGTCTTTCGTTAGGCTTTTGACAATACCTTAAATATATTATTATAAAGTGTACATTTGTATATAGAAATAGTTATTTGTTTGTGCATTCTGTTTGCTGCAGTCGTGTTGTTGCATTTTTTTCATTGTCAAAGTCGGCTTTTATATCCAATATACTAGAAATGGGTATATAGTGTTTGAGTTTGATATTACCAGGTTGTAGTGCATGTGAATCTGATCGGATACCTGAATATATACCTGAATGGGTTTATTGAGTAAATAACTAATAATGAAACATTTTAATGTTATGTAGACAAGTTTGTGGTAATTAGTTTAGAGACTGAAGGTTGTAATACAAAAAAAACTATAGGATTTTTGGGATATATCCTTAATTCGTTGAAAGAGTTTTCAGGGTTTACAGCATCTTATTAAATATAGTTTATATTTATTACAATCTTGAATTCATTTAAATAGATAAAAGATCTTTTAATTCCCCTATAATATTAAATGTTAGTTTCACAATCTAAAAGGTTTTTAGTTTGCCTTTGCCTGTTTTTATTAAAAAAAGAGGTTAAATAAAAGATTCAATTTTTAATGGATCTTAGTTCCCCATTTTAATATTTTCAGTTTCACTGCGCTTTCATTCAATAATCCCAATTGCCTCGAATTCTTATGATTGTAGAATTTTCAGGGAAATAGCTATTAGCTAGGTATTTTCCCAGTCGCCAGACTTGACTTTTCATTTGTTTTATTTTAATTTTTTTATTGTCGTATTTGTTGTACTTTTTTTTATTGTTGGCTGACAAGTCTCGGGTCTCGGATCTGCCGTCTTTTTGATTTTTTTGTATTTTTTTTTTTTTTTGAAACGTCATCGTCAGCGTTTGACTCGGCTGGAGTATCTGTGTGTTTGTGCCTGTCCGTTGTGGTGTGTGTGCGGGAGTGTGCCTAGGTGTGTGTTAGTGCGCGTGTGCATTTCGTGCGGTTGTGTGGTGGTGATCATGCGGTGTCCACACACACGCTCTTAGCTCACAGTAAAAGTTATTTCAATTGACAACCAACTAAAAAACTATAAACACACAGGCAAAAGGGTTTGCAAGCATTTTACCAGCTAGTGAAATTCGTTTCGAACTTCTCAGATACAAATATGTAGGCCCTAAAAATGTGACACAATTACGAAATGTAATTAAATTACCTGGCATTTGGGTGCACTTTCTAGGCGTTTTTCGCTGCGTCTACTTCATTTTCGTTTTTGAGCAAATAGCTGCTTGTTGATACGGTGAGATAAGCAACTGATTGACAACTGCCTCATGTAGTCAGGAGTATTTTTTGTTTTCTGTTAACAATTTTGCTTTTAGTTATTTTTTTTTTGCGAAAATTTAGCTAGTTGAAAACAAAGAAAGATAAGTTGAAGAAAGCTTCTGGCTGAAATTATTTAGTGTGGGATTGAAGTGTTTTAGGGACTATATATTCCAATAAATAAGGCTATTCCCAAGTCATTAAATTTATTTCTACATTTTCCCAGTTTAAATACAAAAATTCCTCTTAAAATTACTTAAATTACACTCAAGTCTCAGGGTTTTGTAAATCCCCTAAAAGCCACTCTTGCTGGATTTCTAAATACTGTTAAGTCTTTAATAATTTAGTGATTTAATACTTAAGAACTAAGAATTGAGGGATATATGTTTAATAAAGTCCAAGTCATAATAAAAATGGATTTCAAGATGATGTGATGTGAGGAACAGATGAGCAGGCGTGCTATTCATGATCAAGTGCTCAACTCAGCGATAGATTTATTATTAGATGGATTACATCTTTCCAGATCCGCTTTTCCAAAGCCCTCTCATTAACCCATTTATAAATATAGAATAAAATTGCAAATAACCGGTTAAATCCAAAGGGGCCTTTAACCCTATAAACCGTCTAAACTGCTTAAAACTATACTTAGTTTAGGAATTTCAACTAGAAAAGTGAACGAAAAAGGGGCGAACGAACGCAAAGAAAATAAATCAATGAATGATAAAAATAACAACAAAATACAGGGAAAAAATTGTGCAAAAATTCAATTAAGTCAAGTTTAAAACAACACAAGCGGAAGAGAGAGACAAAAAATATTACAAGCTTTGCGGAACCAAGAGGAATAGAAGAAAAACAAAAAAAAGCTGTACAACGGGTCGTATGAGTATTCTCGTATTATCACTCACACACACACACACAGTATGCAGTACAACGGGTCGTATGAGTATTATCACTCACACACAGACACTATGCTGTAATCGCAATGCAATTAGCATTGGCAAAAGCTCAAGTTCACTGACAAAGAAATCAAGAGACACACACACACAGAGAGAGAGAGAGAGCGGCAGAGAGAGGAAGATGCAACCAAGTGTGCATGTATGTGTGACACACACATCAACAGTATGCGATAATATTTTTTTTTTCTATTTTGTAACTGAGCGAAGCTTTACAAATGCAATCAAATGACGTTAGTTTCCCCCCCTGCCAGAGCGGGAGAGTGGGATGGGGATAGTGCTGGCAAATAGAGGGGGCAATAGATATAGTAACTATATCTTCTCTCTCCGCGCTCTTTTTACGCTCGTGAGTAGGTCAGTCAACGATCTTCGGGACGGGTTGAGTAAACTTGCCATTGCACTCCAACCGGCTTTCCGTGCTTTTTATTTATTTATGTGTATGCTCACATGCATGTTTTTATTTCCAACTTATTGGCTTCCGCATTGCAAATACTTATAAATATATGCCATAAATTCATGAGCAAGAACAACAACAAACGTTGTTGTCAATGCCAAATGTTTAATCTGTTTGATTGTGAGGGGAGGGAGGAGTGCGATATCTGCAATTAATTAGGGGGTTGTATATGAAACTATTTTTCATTACTTTTATATTTTAGGGGGGAAGATTAAGAAGATGGTAATAGCCATAGAAAAAGATTCTCTTCTATCTCTTTATCTATCATATATTCATTTGCATATCTATATATTTAATATATCTTAATGTTAATTGGCACTTTACACAAAAGAAACTATTGTTTTACTTTGTCAAGTATATAATAATAAATATGTTATATTATTATTATAATTGTATAATTGTGATATATTCATTTTTTAGTTTAGCTTTGAATAAGAAGAGTAGAAAAAAATAATAAAAGGCAATAGTAGTTGACTAAAAACTTTTTTAAACTAAAGGAAGAATTTAAAGTCTATAAAATGCTTTTTCAAAGTGTAGAAACATTTAATAATCAAATAAATAAGTTTGGAAATTGGTTAAAATAACTGAATAAATCAATTGTAATTGTCACATAAATAAATAAAGAGAGAACAAAGCGAACTATGCAAAGTAGATTTAAATTGTCGTATTAATTAGGCAACTATAAAAACAAGCTAACCTGTTTTTGGATTTAATAATAAAAATATAATCATTTTAAATTAAAGAAAAAAAGCTTAGTTGCATAATCGTAAACAATTAACAGTTCATACAAATTAGGTTGATAAAATGCAATAAATCAAAGGTTAAAAACAATTTGCATATATTTTTCGATACCAGTAACATTCTCCTTTCCAAAATGAGACTTTCAAGCATTAAACAAATTCAAGGACAATTAAACCGATGATGTTTGTTCTTCTACTTTAAATCACTTAATAACTTAAAGATCACTCCATAAATTAAATACAATTCAATTAAGCAAAGATTTTATGCATTCTCTTTAGAAAGTGATTTATGGTTTATAAACTCAACCTAAACAAGCTTCAACTTATCAAGATCTTGTCATAATTGATTCTTTGATAGTAGCTTTAAAAAGGAGATATTATTTGTATAGATGATGTAGCAGTTTCCCTTGAATTAACATTGTATTTAATGGCTTCGATTGAATCCAAAGTTGAATGTCTGTGACCCAATAATTTCACAGTTTGTAATTGAGTTAGCAAAATGGCAATTAGTTCACATTCTCTGGGGTAAAACTAAACGCTTCAATAATAACACCTGACACCGTCTCTATATGTCTCTATTTGAACCCTTTTTCATGTTTCTTTATATATATTCTTTTTTGCACTCTGCGACAGACCAAACCGACCGCACTAATTGCAACACGAGCCATTAAGCTAGTCATTGGCAATTATCTGGCAACATTTCAAGCCAAGTCAAGTCTGGGTTCTGCTGGGTTTGGGCCAACCAACAGCTACTTACGGTTAACCAGCAGAGCAACACTTGGCCCAGGGAGTAATGGGAGTTTACCTTTGATGTGTATTTAAAATACTCTTGTATACATGTGGGAAATTATGAGGCTCTCAAATGGTCAAACGGAGGCTAAACGGATTAATTACAAATACCACGGCACAGATGGAAAGCTGTTGTAATTTTAAGCTGCTTTGCACATTTTAATTAAACGCTGATTTTTCGCCCGACTTTAGCTTTAGCTTTAAAATGCTTTCCAATACCAACGTCATTCCGGTTTCTGGGCATAAAGTTTTCTAAACTCATTCCATGGGGGAAAAATGCATTTAACAGGCTTGCAAAACCCCTTTTGACATTTACTCAAAAGTTTTCAAGTTTTTGTTAGCCAAGAAATTGCTTTTCGCCGAAGCCCCTTAAATGTTGTCGCCGTCAATTAACAGGGAATCAAAATTTTGTGGGTGTGAAAGAAAATTAGTAGAAATACCAGAAGGTGTTTGAGATGTGAGTCACAGTCGCAATTTAAATCAAAAATATTCTCACAGAATTATGCAATAGGTGAGCGAGCTACCGAGCGCGTGCATGGGAGCTTATTTATAGCCGACAAAGGCCGGCTGCAGCCAGGCAATTGGTTAGCAGCTGCTCCACAAGCTCTCCTCGGGACTCACCCACCCATACCCTCATCCCCCATCCACCATAATCCTTCCGAGCACACCCTTGTGCCCACTCCAACCACCGGGGACTGGTTGTTATGGCATTCGCTGAACGCATTTTGTAACATGACAAAATAGCGTAGCATACATTTCAGGGGTTGCAAATGTGCAACAATGATTGGCACGACCAACTGGCAAATTGGCCACGGGGCCTCCATCCGTGTAGCCTGCGCAGGCGCAGCTTATGGGATTACATAATGCCTGGACCACGGATTCGAAAGGATGCTGCTCGAAGCAGACAGCGGGCAGGAAAGCCGAAACAGAACCACAACTGCACTTGTTGCTGACAGAGCGCGGCGTGAGACAAACGAGTTTCGAGAAACGCGTCGGGAAAAAACAAATATTACAAAGAAAAATATTCACCGAAAATAATACAAAATGAAATAAAAAATATATATAATTGTGTTCTCCAACCCTTTGCCCTTTGCAGGCCTTCAAAATGTGGCATATTGAGCATATGGAAATCAATTGTTGCGTGAACATTACCTGAACTTTAACCAGAAAGATCCAGAAACATATGAACCAAACTATGTGAGCGTGTAAATCAATTTTCGTGGCAGTTGTCTGAGCAAGAGAGTCTTCAAAAGGAGTTTGAAAGTTTCGAACTTTCTTCGGTTTTTTCCTTGTTCTTTATCATTTTTTTTTTGGTGATTTTTCGAAAATATTCGTGCGTTTTGAAGTGGATTATCCGACAGATACGAAAATGGACGACGAAAGCGATGACAAGGACGATACGAAAAGGTAAGTTCACTACACACTAAGCAAAACCCATACACCTGAAATCCTTGGCTATTCATAAATAGATAGCACAAATCCGTGGACAGTCTGCGACTGACAGTTGACAAGATACAGAATCGGAGAGGAGAATACATGTATATGGCATTTTGTGAAATTTTCCGCTAACCGAAGGTGGAATGTCCCCATTCTTTGTTTATTATTTTTTCATGAATGACTAAGACTAAGACCCTGGCGCTGCTGCCGTCACAGTCTCTCAGGTGGTAGCCCGCCCCCTCAGACCATTTTGGTAATTCACACCCCACAAATCAATCAATGGAGTCCCAATAGTTGTAACTCAATTCGTTGATCCGTTTGTCCTGCGGCCAACTTCAATCAGTTGTAATCGGAGTGCGGATTCCATTTATGCCTCTTTATTAATTACATTTACTCGACATTACACAATACCAGAAGGTGTCTGCTGAAGCTTCCTTGGCGGGTATCAATTTACAATTGATATAACAAATCACTAATCGAGTATGGATATGGGTGGGAAAATTCTATTTTCAATTAGAAATGCTTAGAGTTAGATCAGAGATCGTTGACACAGCCTTGGCGTGGCAACAAAATATTCAGAAATCAATGTAACTTTAAAGTTCCTAGAGAGTTTATAAGGCATAACATACCATGACCCTAACTTCCAGTTATCGGAGGTGGACAAAAACTATAGAACCTACAAAATACTCAAATAAGGATACTACTGTGATAATTGCTTAGTTCCCATTGCATCATAATCCTTTAAAATAATCTCGTCATTGTCTTCCTAAGAATACTCTTGGTTTATAATTATTCATATTCATTATACCCTTGCAGGGTATTATAATTTCAGTCAGAAGTTTGCAACGCAGTGAAGGAGGCACCTCCGACTATATAAAGTATATATATTCTTGATCAGGATCAACAGCCGAGTCGATCTAGCCATGTCCGTCTGTCCGTCTGTCCGTTTCTACGCAAACTAGTCTCTCAGTTTTGAAGCTATCTAAATGAAACTTTGCAGTTAGTCTTCTATATACTCTCACTCGTATATATGTCGGAACGGGCCGGATCTGACGACTATATCATATAGCTGTCATA
Organism: Drosophila serrata; assembly: GCF_035046125.1. NCBI lineage: Eukaryota > Metazoa > Arthropoda > Insecta > Diptera > Drosophilidae > Drosophila > Drosophila serrata. The sequence continues at coordinate 2,429,437 of NW_028257170.1, forward strand.
GGAATGATCGGAAAAAATTTGAGATATAGCCATTTCATATTATTCTACAATTTTGTGTAAAATTTTATGAAAATCGGACGACTATATCATATAGCTCCCATAGGAACGATCGAGAAATTAATTCAATTAATAAGTATAACATTTTCAGTTTTCAACAGATTTTCATCAAATTTTAGATATAGCCGTTTCATATTATTCTACAATTTTGTGTAAAATTTTATGAAAATCTGACTAATATATCATATAGCTCCCATAGGAACGATCGAGAAATTTGAGAGGAATGAGAATGGCGGTGGCTGTTGTCGGAAGACTGACAATCGCGGTGGCGATAACATTTTTAGTTTTCAACAGAATTTAATCAAATTTAAAATATAGCCATTTTATATTATTCTAAAATTTTGTGTAAAATTTTATGAAAATCGGATTACTATATCATATAGCTCCCATAGGAACGATCGAGAAATTAATACAATTAAATTTATAACTTTTTTAGTTTTCAGCTGATTTTCAAATTTGAGGTATAGCCATTTTATATAAGTCTTAAATTTTGTGGCAAATTTCATAAAAATCGGACGACTATATCATATAGGTGCCATACAAACGATCGTTTGATGTAAATATAATATGTATATGTGAATGAAATGAAAGCAGGTATTACTTCATTGTTTTTTAACACAAATATATATCATTTATATTGTATGGATTCCTATTAATAGAAGTTCTATCTGCAAGGGTATATAAACTTCGGCGTGCCGAAGTTAGCTTCCTTTCTTGTTTTAACTTTCATTTAAAGGACTCTTATAGAGGAAATTCAATTCAATCCCAAACAAAACTCGACAAAATCGGTTTAGGTTGCAGTGCATATTTTCACAGAAATACAAGCAATTCGAAAAAAACTGTAATGAAATTTCAAATTATAATTGTTAAAATTATATTACTAAATACACAAGATAAAACTGCATTTTGTTGTATAATAAGCAAAAATTAACCGACTTTCAAAACAAAATATATTACATATCGATTAAAGTTAGGACCACCAAACCCTAAAGAATTTACCCCATACATAATCAATACATGTTTGTAGAATTTTAAAGTATGTATATACATTCTTTATAATTTATCCATAATTATCTGTTGCATACACATTGAGACAAAAGCTTAGATATGACAATAATTTGTTAAATTTTTGAAAAGTCAATGAAAATCAAAGAATAACAAGAAAGGAAGCTAACTTCGGCACGCCGAAGTTTATATACCCTTGCAGATAGAACTTCTATGAATAGGAATCCATACAATATAAATTATATATATTTGTGTTAAAAAACAATGAAGTAATACCTGCTTTCATTCACCTATACATATTATATTTGCAGTTTTACATTCAAAGATTTGCATTTTTTCTCTACATCAAACGATCGTTTGTATGGCACCTACATATATGATATAGTCGTCCGATTTTCATGAAATTTGCCACAAAATTTAAGACTTATATAAAATGGCTTTACTTCAAATTTGATGAAAATCAGCTGAAAACTAAAAAAGTTATAAATTTAATTGTATTAATTTCTCGATCGTTCCTATGGGAGCTATATGATATAGTAGTCCGATTTTCATAAAATTTTGTGCAATATTGTATAGTATAGTAAAATGGCTATATCTCAAATTCGATCCAATTCTTTTGAAAACTGAAAAAGTTAACATTTTTTTTGTAAAAATTTTTCGATCATTCCTATGGCAGCTATATGATATAGTTGTCCGATCCGGCCCGTTCCGACATATATACTAGTAAGAGTATATAGAAGGCTAACTACAAAGTTTCATTCAGATAGCTTCAAAACTGAGAGACTAGTTTGCGTAGAAACGGACAGACGGACAGACGGACATGGCTAGATCGACTCGGCTGTTGATCCTGATCAAGAATATATATACTTTATATAGTCGGAGGTGCCTCCTTCACTGCGTTGCAAACTTCTGACTGAAATTATAATACCCTGCAAGGGTATAAAAAGCTTCAGAAGAAGAAATTGTATTTTAAATAATGAATTCCCTATTTAACAAAAATTATCCAAAGCAATCGTTAATTTTCTTTTATCAAGTTGTCTCAACTAAAATAAACTTCCAACTCATTGCCCCTCAATTAACTTTGAAGACATGTATAAACCCTTACACGTATGTATTACTGGCCATGAACTAGCGTATCATACTCAATGAAAACTGACAGTAACGATAATTCTAAAACTCCTCCAATCATCAACCAGTTTTTCTGACATGCAAATGTCAATGGCAGAGCAGAAAAAGTTAACTCTAGCGCAGCAAATGTAAAGCGACAAAGGGCATACAAGCGCTCATCCCCCATCGAAATCTCGGGACAAATCAGGGCTGGTGATAGCATATGGGCATATGTGGCTAATCAACGCCAGACAATGCCTGAATGGGCCGGGCACACGTGGGTCACAAACGACTTGCCTTAGGGGGTTGCAAAGAATGAATTTTATAAGCTACTCACCTGAGTAGTGATTGTTAAATGTTGCTAATCGTAAATGCATCCCATTGATTATTGTTTAACTCGTAGTTTCCTTTGCAGAAAATCCCGCAATCTGAGCGAGAAGAAGCGGCGGGATCAGTTCAACTCATTGGTCAACGATCTGAGTGCCCTTATATCGACCTCTAGCAGAAAAATGGACAAATCAACGGTCCTCAAGTCCACAATTGCCTTCCTAAAGAACCACAATGGTGGGTTAAACTTGCCTATATATGGGATCAATCTTAAACACTTACTTAAACAGAGGCCACGGACCGCTCCAAGGTTTTTGAGATACAACAAGACTGGAAGCCGGCGTTTCTGAGCAACGATGAATTCACACATTTGATGCTCGAGTCCTTGGATGGTTTCATGATGGTTTTTAGTAGCATGGGCTCCATTTTCTATGCCTCGGAAAGTATTACCTCTCAGCTGGGATATCTGCCGGTTAGTAATCATATAACTAGACCTTTAACTCTAAAACTTTACCTAGCCGACACTTACTTAAACTTTCTGAGTTATATTTGTTAAGGCTTATTGCATATTTACCTTCTTTGCAGCACGATCTGTACAATATGACCATCTACGACCTGGCTTACGAGATGGACCACGAGGCGCTGTTGAATATCTTCATGAATCCCACACCTGTGATCGAGCCGCGGCAGACGGACATCAGTTCCAGCAATCAGATCACATTTTACACGCACCTGCGGCGCGGGGGGATGGAGAAGGTGGATGCCAATGCCTACGAGCTGGTCAAATTTGTGGGTTACTTTCGTAGGTAGCCGAGCAGCCATTCAAAGCCAACTCCTCTCATGCATGTCCTTTGATCTCATCCTATGTGTGTACACAGGTAACGATGCAAACATGTCGGCAGGCTCCAGTTTTGATGGCTCCAACGGCGCAGGCGGGAACGGACTGCCCGCAGTCCTGCCGCGCATCTTCCAGCAGAACCCCAATGCCGAGGTGGACAAGAAGCTGGTTTTCGTGGGCACCGGGCGTGTCCAGAACCCCCAATTGATCCGCGAAATGAGCATTATTGATCCCACAAGCAATGAATTTACCTCGAAGCACAGCATGGAGTGGAAGTTCCTGTTCCTCGATCACCGGGCGCCGCCGATCATTGGCTACATGCCGTTCGAGGTGCTGGGCACCTCCGGTTACGATTATTACCACTTTGATGATCTGGATAGCATTGTAGCGTGCCATGAAGAGCGTGAGTTGCGAAAATTTTACACAATTGGCTTTTTTGCAAGCAGCTGTCTGTGCTGCCAACCTTGCGCAATTGACGGGGGTGGCAGCGCCGAACTGCAGTTTAGTAAACATGGTGGGAGTATGCTAAAAGTATAACAGATTATAATAGATTTTATTACACTAAATAATTATTAATCAAAGATTATGGCATTAAATAGACTAGGTTCCTAATTATAATTCCACTTGACTATTTTTTTAGATGTGATTGAAATTTTTCTTAGCATAATATATATGATCAGGCTAAAACATAGATTTATAATACGTTATTTGACATATAATGTAGGTTTAGTTTACTAAATAATTGGCCATACTGTTAATTCACCCCTCTAGCCTGTAGTTTACAGCGTAATGATCATTGTTTACATTAAACCCTTTATTCTACGCCCTTGCGTGTTGTGTGTTAGATAAACGATCTGGCAACCCCGTCGAAGCGCATTAAGTTGGCTGCGGTTAAAGAAAGCTACCAAAACAGTGCGCAATCAACTTATTTAAAGTTCTTGTGATGAATTTATGTTATTAAACATAAGATTAAACATTAGTAGTTGTTAAACAGGTATTTAATAACACTATTAACATAACAGATGGATACCAATTGCAACCTAATAGGTTTTTTTAGCCATAATAACATAAAATAACATCTGTTCCCATTTGGCAAACTTTTTGTAACTCTTATTGTTTAATTATCCAATTCCCCATGTACAGTGCGACAGACGGGAGAGGGAAAATCCTGCTACTATCGATTTCTGACCAAGGGACAGCAGTGGATCTGGCTGCAGACGGACTACTATGTAAGCTTTCACCAGTTCAACTCCAAGCCGGACTACGTGGTCTGCACCCACAAGGTGGTCAGCTACGCGGAGGTCCTCAAGGACAGCCAGAAGGAGCGTACCAAGTCCAGCAGTGGCAGCAGTCAGAACAATGGGAACAGCAAGACCGTGACCTCCACGGCAAATAGCAGCAAATCCGCATCCGCCACCACAACACTCAGGGACTTTGAGCTGGGCAACCAGAACTTGGACAGCGCGTTGCTGGGCAACAGTCTGGCCAATCTGGGCAACGAGCCGACAGCCACCTCACCCACCGTGGACTCGTCGCCCATGTGGTCAGCATCGGCGGCTCAGGCTTCTGGATCCTGTCAAGTGAATCCCCTGAAAACATCACGACCTGCCTCAAGCTATGGCAATATCAGTTCCACTGGGATCTCGCCCAAGCCTAAGCGGAAGTGTTACTTCAACACCAACCGGGGAAATGAGTCGGATTCCACTTCTATTTCAGCGGATTCTGTGACCAGCAGGCAGTCCATGATGACGCATGTCAGTTCGGTGGGTATATAAAGTAAAATATTAATTAAATATTATTACATATTATATATTATTCTTTTAGCAAAGTCAACGACAGCGATCGCATCACCGTGAGCACCATCACAGTCAGTCGCATCATAATCACCAGCAGCAGAGCCAACAGCAGCAACAACATCAACATCAACAGCAGCTCCAGCACCAACAACTGCATCAGCAATTGCAGCAGAGTGTGGGTCCACCCAAAATGGTGCCCATTCTGCCAATTGCTCCCGCCCAGCTGATGGCCAACAATGCGTGCCAATTTCCTCAACCCGCCTACCCGCTTGCTAGCCCCCAGTTGGTGGCACCCACATTTCTGGAGCCACCGCAATATCTCACCGCCATACCCATGCAACCGGTGATTGCGCCATTTCCGGTGGCACCTGTCCTATCGCCGCTTCCAGTGCAGGCACAGCAGGACCTGCTGCCCGACACTGTGGTGATGACGCCCACACAGAGCCAACTGCAGGATCAGCTGCAGCGCAAGCATGACGAACTGCAAAAGCTGATACTGCAGCAGCAGAATGAGCTGAGGATTGTGTCCGAGCAACTGCTCCTGGCACGCTACACATACCTGCAACCAATGATGCCCATGGGATTCGCAACCACAAACATGGCGGCGACGGCCATGGGAAATATGGGATCAGGAAGTGGGCAACGTGGCCTGAACTTCTCTGGAAGCAATGCGGTGCAGCCGCAGTTTAATCAGTATGGATTCGCCCTCAACTCAGAGCAGATGCTGAACCAACAGGATCAGCAGATGATGATGCAGCAACAGCAGAATCTGCACACGCAACATCAACACAATCTGCAACAACAGCATCAGAGCCAAACCCAACTGCAGCAACATCATCAGCAACAGCAACAGCACCAACAGCAACAACAGCAGCAGCAGCAGCAGCAGCAACAACAACAGCAGCAGCAGCAAATGTTACAGCAGCAGAATGATATCTTGTCGCGAGAGGACATCGATGATATATTTCTCAATTTGTCACCCCTGCAATCTCTGGATTCTCAGTCTACACTCAATCAGCTTAATGCTGGCTGTAACAATAACAGCCAGAACTACAATGGTGGCAACAGCAGTCAGAATAATGGCAACCAGAACAACAACAATGGCAGTTCGAATCCCCCGCAGAATAACAACGAGGACTCCCTGTTATCCTACATGCAAATGGCCACCGAATCGAGTCCCTCCCTCAACTTTCACATGGGCATCAGTGACGATGGCTCGGAGACGCAGAGTGAAGACAACAAAATGATGCATAGCTCGAGCAGTAATCAGCTGCAACAGCAACATCAACAGCAGCAGCAACAACAGCACCAGCAGCAAATGATGCAGCAGCACCAGCAACAACAACAGCAGCAGCAACAACAGCAATCAAACAACTTCTTCAGTTCGAATCCCTTTCTCAGCAACAGTCAGAGTCAGAATCAAAATCAGTTGCCCAACGATCTGGAAATATTACCCTATCAGATGTCCCAAGAGCAATCACAGAATCTATTCAACTCGCCGCACACCGCCCCCGGCAGTAGTCAATAGCCCGTGCAGGTCCTTAATGTATATAACTCTCTTTAGCTATAGCCCCGCGTATTATGCTAGATTTTAGACAAGTTTTGGCCTCTGGCTCTCTTTATCATCGACCCTTCTCCGTATTGGTGACCGAGAACTAGTTGTAGATCTCAACAGACTGAGTATTGTCCTAGCCCCCAGATTTGTGTGTGTGTGTGTTGAATGTATATAAACCGATTAGCTATAGTAAAGTTCTCAAAATAATTCGTTGTAAGTAGGGATTAAAATTGTTTCTAAGATTGAGTCTAGCCTGTAGCAAGAGCCCATCGTTTCCGTAGGTTAGCCTTATCCAGTAAGTGCCATCGAGGCACAAACAGGGATCTCTGATACGTAATCGAACCTTAAAGCCTATTCTAAGTTATTGTAATTAAACAAAAATACCGCAAAGCAACTAAAAAACAAAATAGTTAAGCAAAGCTAATCCAATTCCATATTATTTTCAAGACTGGGCTTCGCCACTGAGGTCAAACACGATATTTATCATGCGATTTATTGTTTATTCTTGTACATACTTAAGATATATGTTATATATATGTTTAATTCAAAACTCAGGTTGAGATTGCAACTGACATTTATTTTGCTGTGAGCATATTCGCATAAGTTCTCTTAAGGCTCGAGATCTTTTCCAACAGCCAAAATACCTTAGTTCAATCGTTGACCCACTTTTCCCGTATTAATATTTTGCTGTTGGAAGAGCTCGTTCGAATATGTTTCGATTTTCAGCTGATAAAGAGCCAAATGCTTTAAACTTAGCAAAACTGTAAATGAAAACCAACTATCTTACACTCAACTACAACTACCTTAAAAACTCTAGTTAACTCAGTGTTTAAGCTCTGTACATACCTATAGGACAAGTTGCGAGAACTTGCTTAAGCATGTAAATAAATACGATGATGATAGTTTAGAACATTTTTGTACATAACTTGATGTTTTTATGTTTTGCAAAACAAATTTCCCCAAAAAACAACATACTGAAAAAGCTAATCAAATCAAAAAAACATAATCGAACTAAACAGAGTTGTAATAAAGCAAACAAAAATGGTTACATAAGACGACTAATTTCATGGCATTTATTATTCAAATCATTCCTAACAATATATGTATATAGACAGGGAGTAATGTAAAGTAGCAGAAATCCACTGGCTTAGACGCGCAGCTTGGTGATGGCATTCTGCAGGATCTGGAACTCGGAGTTGATGTTGTCCATCAGATTCGAAATCTGAGGCTTCGAATCCAGGACTTCAACGCTCTGGGTGTAGGCATTATAGCGCACACCGAAAGGACGCGGAATCGAGTTGGCAAATTTACTGAAAAACAAAAAAGCACATATTAAAAAGATAATTCTACTATGGTTACTTATAACGATCTTTATACATGGTCTTCTCCTTGGCACTTTCAAAGCTATCGGCCACATAGTAAAGGGGCTGGAATTGGGTAATCGGATACTTGGTGACGCCAGTGACCTCCGGTTCGAAGTCCTTGAGTTGAGGCTTCTCCGTCAAGCAGTATTCCAGTTCTCCATAGGACGAGAGCAAACCAGCTCCATAGGCCTTCAGCTCACCCTCCTGACGGCACAGACCATACTCAACTGTGAACCAGAAGATCTGTAAGTATAAAATAAATATTTTAGTTTAAACATTATTTATATTATTTATTATCAAACCGTGGAAAGCTTCTCAATGTAATCATCTGGGGCTCCCAGTGAAGCCAATCCAATCTCCTGACTGAACTGAGCAAAAGCCGGATCGGCAAAGAGTGGAACATGACCCATCAACTCGTGGCAGACATCTGGCTCTGGGGTATACATGGGCTTGCTGGGATGACGAATGTACTGAGTGGAGTGGAAGACGCGGAAGGCCAGGCCAGCCAGGAAGTCACGAGAGCTAAGAAGACCGGCCACAGGACGAAGGGTGAAGCCAGTGCAATCTTGAACAAGATATTAATATTTTAATATAAATAAATGTATCCAAATTAAATATATGGCATTACCCCTCAAAAAGTTGGAGACATCCTCCAGCTGGGGAATATTATCCTCGCGGAAGCCACAGTTGTCCACCAGCAGGGGAAAGACGTGATTGTACTCGCGACAGGCGTGTGTCTTGTACAACTTGGTCAGATTCCTGAAGATAATGCCCCAGGTTTCGGTCTCCTCCTTGGTATAAGCCACATGTGGCAAGGGTTCGCCATGCTTGTAATTGTAGGCAATGTCAGCAAAGTACTTGCGACGCTTACGATACTCGGGGTCAGTGAATCCTGGATGATCCGCATCCAGTTCGGAACCATAGCTCAAAATCTGATTGGCAAAACGATCCAGATCACGTATACGCCGTGGGAACCAGGGCACTGCAGTATCATTATCCTTGTAATCGCGTGAGATGATATTAAAGTAGCTGCACTGCTCCTTCACATCTTCGATGGCTTTGCCCAGAGCCCCAGATTTGCCATCGGCCTCCACGAAAAACTCGTAGCCGGGAACACGCAGCGAGGAGCGGGACTCAATGTGCACCAGATTAATGTCATGCTGCTTGAAGATGCCCAGGATATTGGCCAAGGCACCGCTGGACAACGAAGAGTCCTTGGGCGAGAACAGCAGGCAGGTATTCCTGGCCTCCTGAATGTCCACACCCTCGACTATATAAGCCGAGTCCTCAACGCGCGTTGGCTAAAACAAAATAGAAATGGGGGAAAAATATTTATTTGTTTTGGAAAAATCCCAATTGGATCATAGGAAACCCAAGTGAATGACCCGCAATGAACCAGCTATCAGGCATTATTTCTATTATAATGATTATCAGCAATACTTGTTAAATCACTTAACTCTTCCAGCGGATTAAATATCAGTGAATCTATTATAGTAAAGGTTAATTATTGAAGTAAATTGGCAATAAACGAAGCCATAGATGATTAAACAAACTGTAATTGTAGCACTTGCATAAGATTTACATCATTTGCATCGAGGTAAAGTCACCATAATGAAGGTTTAAGCCTGACCGCAAAGGCAATCAGTGCATATTGCCAAGGGCTAACCTTGAACTTGGTATAATGTGTCTTGAAAAGGTCTTGAAAAGTTGTAATTTAAGTATAATATTGCCAATGATTTTATTTATGGCTTAGGGTATATATAAACACTTTTCAAAAGCATCAAGAGTTTTTTATTTATTTAAGTTAATTACTCGAAGATTATTTAATGAATTTCTTTAATAAATCCTATTGTTCCAGTATATTTATTATTCGAAACACTTTATCGAACTAAAGTTGCCTGATTTTATGCCTTATTTTTTCCCCATTTCTAATTAATGCATCTGTTCCGTTACCAAAACAAAGATATATAAAAATAGAAATAATGCCGGTTTTCTAATTCAGGTTCCCATTCTAGTTTCTCATAAATTAGCCATTTCATGTGTTTTTTTTAGTATATAAAAAAACAAGAACTATTTGCTTTTGTTTTGATGCAAAACATTAAATATTCCACTCAAAACACTGTATTTCGATGCGAATTCCTTTGTCAGTAAATATATGACGAACTAACCCAATTCCATGACAAGTCATTTCGATTATAAATCCGCTTTCTCACTTTAATCGTTTTTAATAAAATTATATATATTTGCTTGCTGTTGGTATATTATATTCCCCCAAGTCAAGGTTAGCAAAAGTTCAGGTTGAGTGCACAAAATAAATAAATGTGTTATTGTTATTAATTTGATTGCTATATTAAAGTTCGCGGCGAGGACTACTTTGCTGAGCCAAGCACAAACCTTATCAAAGGAGACCTGACGCTGGTACATTCTCACTAGATTCCGTTTCTGTGGTGTCTTCACTGAATTAAACAAAAACGATCCGCTCGCTCGGCACACGATTTAAAACTGATTTAATTTCTGACTTAATCTCGGGCTTAAATAGACTTTTCGCTAGGCCCCCACAGCCCAGCCCCCCTCTAGTTTATGGCGATTTCAAAACGAAAACGAAAACCAAACTCAAAGCTGAAACCAGTAAATAATAATGCGGGCAATCGGGCGAGTGAATGATCTTGGAATGGCATCCACATGCGGTCCAATCTCTAGGCTCTAACTCTGCGGCTTCTGGGGTTATCAGTCCCGAGTGCCTATCGATGGGCCTAAAATCTCATTCCATCTCATTACAGAAGCCGCTGTCTAGCCGATTAAATCGAAATATTAAAACATAGGTACAGTCAGGCATCTGTAAGTCATTTAAAGTATTTCAAACTATCTATAAATATAAAATAAGAAATGTGTAAAAAGAACAATACAAAACTTAGATAAGAGAAGATATTAGAGTTTGGGATTGTTTCTAATAAGCTTTTCTTTTATAGTTATAATAATAATAAATATATATTCCGTAAGCTGAATTTTCTTTAATTTTTTCCTAAAAACATTCTTCCCAACCTTGTTAAATTTCTTCTCGAGGGAAGCTCGACTGTTTCCTCAAAATATTATCAGCAGTCATGTTCATGGCTCTGCTGGGGTTCGTTTTAACAAAACATTATTTCAGCTAGTTTTAGATTCTTTGTTTTTGCAAATTAAATAAAAAAATATACGAAATAAAGCTGAATAATCTTAACATAGTGATTTTTTTTATAATTTTAATGACAGGTTCTTACCAAACGAGTTCAACGGCATTTCAGGGCAATTATTTCAGTAGTGAATAGCTTCAAGTGGTGGGCCTGGCACGCGCTGACTTTGCTGTTACGTATGCACATACGATCCACACACTGATTTGATGGGAATTGAAATCAGAATCAATCTTTAATCAATCAGTTTACTCACCTGATCTCAGTCAGCTTATTTTTTTTATTGCTCCAATCCAGACTTTGGACATAAATCAATCATTTTTAAGTTGATTAAGCCTCAGTATAGTTCTAGTTGCTTTATTCTGTGTGGATTGAGTTGGGATTTTTGTTTTTGTGGAAAACAATAATTGTTTTTGTTTATACTCTAGAGTTGAGAGGTTAGTGGTAGTGGCTTTATGGCACGCTGACTGATAAAAGAAAAACTTTAAAGCTGATGTAATATTACACAAGTTTACAAGTCTCTTTTACTCTGCTTAACGGTGAAGAAGAGTTTCATGGTCAACAGTTGTGATAATCATAATTAAGAGTTTAAATTTATACTTAACACACTTTTATATTGATAAACCTAACTTAACAGATGATAAAATTATTCTTATCTTAATAAAAAACCTAAGAAAATCCATCCTCATTTATTTAAATATATATTTATTTAATTTAATCATACAAAAGACGTACAAAAATATTTATATAAATGTCGCATCAAATCCATTCTATTCCATGTGATGATGATGAGTAGTCGTTTATAGTTTTTATATGTATATAGTTACAGACTTTAGAAATTCATATATTGATGCCACAGCGAGGTGAGCTTGCCGCGTTTCAGGTGTTTCTGGGGACTCGATTGCGGGCGCACGTTCTTCAGAGTGCAGCCCACGGGCAGATTGACCTAGATATTCCGATATAGATAGTATTATTTTTATTAAGTATTATAATGATAGCAAAAGATGAAACCTTCGCTTAGTGACTCCTATTTCATTCGTAGCACTAGCTGAGTTCGAGGAAAGTCACACACTTACGGATTGGTCAGTCACCCGAACGGGCTCTTTATCGGGACAAACGACATAGACTCCTGACTCCAGGCCTTCGAAAGAGCGGAGTTGCGCAGGCGCAGAGTTGGACTCGACCTCGGGCTCAAAGATGAGCTCTGCCTGGGGCGGTGGAGGTGTAGGTTTTGCAGCTATTTAAGGAAAAGATAATTATTATACATTCATAACTATAAATTTATAATACTTGCCTCTGACATGAATAAAGAAAATGCATCTAAGGGTGACACCATCTGTGGTGGTGGCCTCGTATTTAATGGTATGATCTCCGGCCTTGAACAAAGCTCCAGGGAACTGTAAAAAAGGAAAATTATATAAGATTTCCCATGAATTTAGTATTTTCCATATTACTCACATGCGACTTATATATCTTTAATAATTTCCCATCAAAACGCGGCTCCTCCCAGACCACAGATCGCAGATTCTGATGCTCCCTCAAGTGAACCTCAATGGAAGGCGGACAGTAGTTGGTCGTATCCGAACCCAAATCTATACGTGAACTTTTAGTAGCCGCCGGAGCAGGACCAATTAGTTTAGCGGATTTCTGAGAAAATGGTTCCAGGCCGGAAAAGGGTGAAACCTTTGGAACTGACGAACTGAGACTCGGAAATTCGGAATTTCCCAGTGAACTGTGACTGGAGAATGTGCGAAAGGAAACTGGTTGAGGCTCCGAATTAAAGGAACTAATTGAGGGAAATCTAGCAGAGCTGCTGGAGGAAAATGTGGGAAATGGAGCTGGCCTAGGCAGTGAGGAAAATTGAGCTGACGAATAGCTAGGAGTTGCTGCCTTGACAGTAATCACTGTCTCACAGGATGCATGTAACCTGGTCTCCGGATCCGTCACTCTAAAGTGGACCTTATGCACGCCAGCTGGCAAATGACCCTCAAGCTTTCCTGCCCATGCGGGGGAAGCTAGCAATTGACTTCGTTTCAGATTCGTTTCTGGTCTCTGTAAAGTCACGTGTGTTTTCTGTTCTCCAGGATGCAGCAGGATCACCACATTCTCTGGACACTTGATCTGAGGCCTAATTCTCTGGCTGACTTGATGAACTCGCACAGGCGAAAGATTCTGCAAGGATTGCGTTGGAGCCCAGGGAATCTGACTGCCAAAAATGCTGCTGCTGTCGAAGGGCTTGCAATCGAGATCGGAACCAAAGGCCCAACCTTGGAGGACCATGCAGGAGGTCAACATGGGTCCGGTGGCCACAAAACCAGGGTTACACTGCAGCTGGCAGATGTCTCCATACCGAGATGGACCTTGGGTACAGCTGGCCGGAGAGATTACACCATTTCGAGCAGGTCTGAGAGCGGGACAGATTCCTGGAGTCTGAACACTAGGCTGGTGGAAAGCTAAAAGAAATTAAAGATTAGTATTTCAATTGAAAAACTTTAAAGGAAGGGCGACTTACCAACGCACTTGGTCTCGGGACCCTCCCAAACTCCTGTGGGTCCACAGCTCCTGATCTCCGGACCCTGAATAGTATACCCAGGATTACAGGTGATTCGGCAACGACTGTTGTAGAACAACTTCTTCTTCTGACGGTATCTATTGCAGCGGGCTTTGCCATTGGGCGGAGCCTGGAAACGAGGACAGAGATCCCTGGGCTGTGTTTGGCCAAAGCTTGGCTCCGGAGTGCTTGAATCCAGGAAGCTTGGTAGCCTGGGGAACGATGGATACTTTGGATTAGATATCTCCGGGAAGGAGGGGAACTTTGGACTCTCAGGTATTTCGTTGGAGATTTCCGTGAAGTCGGGATATTTAGGTTTCTTGGACTTCGACTCGGGAAACTCGGGCAGAGCAGAAACGGCTGGAACCTTGGGAAGATCGGGAAACTTGGGGAATTCACAACGGAACCCACCAACTTCATTTACACACTGGCCAGCGATGCAGCTCTTCTTGTTCTCGGCACACTCGTCGATATCCTCGCAACTCCTTTGCTTGACATCCAATTTATAACCCGGGGGGCAGCTGCACTTGAAGGATCCTTCGATGTTCTCACAACGATGCGAGCAGCCACCATTGTTCACCTGGCACTCGTCAATGTCCACACACTTGCCATCCGAGCCGAGGATCCAGCCAAGGTCACAATCGATGGGAGCACAGCCATCGGAGGTTCTCTTGGTGCCCGGTGGACAACCAACCAAAGCGGGACGACAGCTGCGACCGCCTTCATTGAGCATATAACCCAGGGGACAGCCACACTCGAAGGTTCCCTCCTTGTTGATGCACTCATGGGTGCAGCCGCCGGAGAGCAGTCCCGAGCACTCATCCACATCCTGGCAGGTTTTACCGTCCTTCGCCAACTCGTAGCCCCTCTCGCAGGCACAGGCAAAGGTACCTAAAAGATTTATGCAGATGTCGCTACAATTTCCATAGCTCTGGGAGCACTCATCAATGTCCGAGCAGCCGAAGCCATCTTTGGTTAGATCGAAGCCCGATTCGCAGGCACAAGCAAAGCCACCGGGTTGATTCAAGCAGAGCTGTGCGCAATGACCATTATTTTCGCCACATTCGTCGATGTCCTGGCACGTGCGCATGTCCTCGGAGAGAGCAAAGCCCATGGGGCAGGCGCATTGATAGCCACCGGGTTCATTTTGACAAAAGTGTGAGCAATTGCCATTAGCCAAAGAGCACTCATCAATGTCCAAGCATAATGGGGATGATGAAGCCACAGATGAACTTGATTCATGAGATGATGATGAGTTATTTAGTGATGTGGCAATGTGATTATCCAATCCCAGGGCATAGCCCGGTGGGCAAAGACAGGTGAACGAACCATTGAGATTCTCGCAAAGCAATTGCTCACTGCAACTGTGAGTTCCCCTCGAGCATTCGTCAATGTCGAAGCAATAGCCACGTATCCCGTCCAGCTTGAGCAGCTCGTAGCCAGCGGCACAAACACAACCATACGAACCTGGCAGATTGCGGCACACCTGCTGGCAGCCACCGTTCTTCACCAGACACTCGTCCACATCCTCGCAGCTCTTGCCATCGGCGCTCAGGCGGAAACCCTCGCGACAGGAGCAGATACCACCGCGGGCAGTAAGACAAATCTGCTCACAGCCATTGTTGTTGACCTCGCAACGATCCTCAGCCAGGCAGGTGAACTCCTCCACCAGGTTGAGACCCTCGGGACACAGACACTGATAGCCTCCGGGTGTGTTCTGACACTGGTGACTGCACAAATGTGACTCCTCCACGCACTCATCGATATCCTGGCAGCTGAGACCCTCACTCCTGTATCCATTGGGACAAATGCAGCTGAAACTGGTGTTATTTTCAGTGGGCTGGCAGGTTCCCGGTGAGCAACGTTCGTGACCCTTCTGTGTGGAGCAGGGCGTCTCCAGCACTGAGCAGGAATGTCCATCCTCGGAGAGTTCATAGCCCTCGGGGCACTTGCAGCGGTAATTGCCCTCCGGCAGATCCTCACACTCATGGGCGCAACGAGTGCGATTCAGTTGCGGATTATCCAAATCAGCGCAGCCATCTAAGGCACAACTGTGAAGATCTTCGAGGAGATGGTAGCCGCCAGTGCAATGACAACGGTAGGAACCAATTGTATTCTCACACTTGTGCTGACAATAATGCGGATCCTCAGGACCAAATACTTCACACTCATCAATGTCCTGGCATTGACTGCCATCGGCTGAGAGCTCAAAGCCGGCATTACAAATCGGTGTAGAGGGTGCAACTTCGGTGGTTGTCTCCTTGACCACTTCTTCAATGACCTCGTTAGGAGTTTCCTCTTTGGTGGCTTCCTCCTTGGTCACCAAAGGCACCAAACAGCGATAGGAACCTGGAAGGTTCTCGCAACCAGATTGGCAGTCGGCTGACAGTTCAGGATTGGCGCATTCATCAATATCTAGGAATTAATTAAATGATATATAGTCTCTATATGAAATGTTACTTTTATTTTGTGCATACCAACACAACTCTTTCCAGTTGAAACATCTAATTGGTAGCCCTTCTGACAGGCACACTGGAATCCTCCTGGCAGATTATTGCAAATCTCCGAGCAACCACCATTCGACTCCTGGCATTCGTCGATATCTGGAAAAGAAATATAGAAATGAATATAGAGTATAAAATATAATAGTTGACTTCACTTACCAATACATCCGGTATAATCAGTTAGATTCAGGGTATAGCCCTGCCAGCAGTCACACTTGTAGACGGGTTCATTCTCATCTGGATAAAGCAATCGCTTGCAAATTTGCTCACAATTGGGATTGTCTTCACCGCAATCGGTACCCAAAAGGGTTGGAGCATAAGGATCCTTCTTGGGTGTAATTTCAGCGGGCTGAATTTCTGCTTCCTGAGTTGGAATTACTTCAGGTTCCTGGACTATCTCATTTCCTGGCTCCTGAGAAATAGCAATCTCTGGCTTCTGGAGAGTTTCGATTTCTTGAGGAACTTCATTGTCGGCTTCTAGTTCTTTAGGCTCTGCAGATGTATCCTCTTCCTCCTGAATTTCAATATTAGATGGTGCCACGGGGCTACTCTTGTCTTCATTAATCTGAATAACTATTTGTGGCTCTGGCTTAACATCACCGGTAACTTCCAGCTTGGATTCTTCTGTCACTTCCTTAACCGGCGGTGGCAATGGTGGCAAAGGTGGTTCTTGCTCAATATCCTGCTCGTCATCCTCATTGTTCTCAACTGAATTGAGTTCATCATTGGGAATCGTTTCGTACTCATCGTACTCATCAAACTCAGTGTCTCCATCACCATCTCCCTCGCCCTCGCCATCGGTATATTCTGCCTGAGGAATGCATGTGGGGATTTCCCCGACCCACTTCCGATTGGAGCAATACATGGCAGTGGCGTCTGCGGCTTCGAATTTGTAATTTTCATTACAGGAAAAGTAGGCCACCAGGAAGACCTTCTCGCCACGACGACGACGCTCGAAGAGGGACACCCGACCATGGTTAATCTCTGGCGGCACAACCTTGGCCTCCACGCAACTCATGTCCAGAATGGCCGCGAGGGATTTGGGTACATTGGGTTCTTCGGGAATTTTCATAATCTTTTCCCTTCGCTCTGAGCTTATGGATGCTGTGTTAGGGGAAGAAGCTGATGACAAGATAATGTTCTACTATAGTAAATAATTTCTAAATTTTCCAGCCTAGAATTATGCAAGTTAACTGAAAACTTTTAATCATTCTATTTTGATTTGTACATTAATAATTCAAGAGCACGAATATATTTTTATTACAGATCACAATCCATGAAAGAATGATCTTAAAAATGAATTTAAAATAATGTCAAGCTCTCATCAATCAGTATATTTAAGTACTTTTAATTATATACTAAAACCAACCAAAGTCCCTTATAATCTTTTGTTATTTACTTTACTTTTAAAATAAAATCTCCTTTTCAAAGACATCCCTATTTTTAATACCTCCTACAGCTAGTCCCTTGGATATCATAAAACACATTCTGAACTATCCTAGACACTCATCTACTTAAGGGGAAACCCATAAAAACAAGCTGAATCAATCAGTTGAATCAGTGCCAAAAGACTTTTCATTGCCATGAAGATTTCTTCTCGTTTCTCCTCTAGTTTAATTTTTCATTTTTGGGATTTTCTTTGGTTTGATTTACGATCGGTTTTTATGTTTCTTGTCTCTCTGAATGCCGGCCGGTAATTTGGTGAACTAAATTTTCGTTAAGGTAAATGGATGCCCCGTGTTAGTTGTGACTCATTTATATAGCACAATTTTCCTATCGGAGAAGAACGTGTCATAAAAATATACATATATGGTCCATTAGCTGTTAGGACAAATGGTTTTTATGACAGTTTTGTGGATATGTGGTCATATAGATAAAGATTCGAGAAAAGGAAAAGTATGTTTCTTATGAATAAGAATAAACTGAATTATAACTCGGGAAAATATATAATGGGTATACGGAAAATTGTGCTTTTTATGAATAAGAAACCGTAGAAATGGAAACCTTGTATATTTTATAATTTAATTGCTTTACTTAAAAAAAAATAATATAAATCAAGAAAGGATAAAACCTTTGGGAAGTCGAAATTGCAAGTGACTTAAAGGATCGGATCGGAAACCGATCATAACTTAAAATATTCACTTTTTTTGAATCGATATATTTATATGACAATTCGATAAATCAAAGTTTCAAGAATTCATAACTAAGCCAAAACAGCATTCATTTTAAATCGGAAAGCTTTCCTGTATTCATTTTTATCAGGTTAATAAATCTGCATACTTCATTTAAAGATCTAAAATTTTTAAAATTTTTTTTACACTTTTGGCAATTTTACCTATGTAAAAATGAAATAAAAATTTTCAAAAAATTTTTTAATTCTTTTATTCTGCCTAAGATGACTGGATCGAATCGGCTGTTGATGCTGATCAAAAATATATATGGTTTATAGGGTCGGAAATGACTCCTTCACAGTGTTATAAGCTTCTGACTAAAAATTATAAGGGTATAATAATGATGATCAAATCAAAAACAAATTAAAGTATATAGAATTTATTTATCCCTGATTTCGTTTAAATAATTCTTTGGCTATATTTTTACTTTTCTCTATGCATAGTTCAAGCCTTTTGATGAGATATATCCACCTCACAATGAATGGATCCATTGGCATACTTTTAATTCCCAAAACTCCTTCAATAAGTATGCCATAAATTTCCGTTTCCTCGATATATCTTTGAGATATTATAGAACTTCGCCCACACTTACCTGAAGCAAATGCAACGCATGTCAGCGTCCATAAAACATATTTCGCCGCCCACATTCTGCAGCCCTTTTCACGATCCTTTCTGGAACTGCTTCACACTTTTTCACTTTCACTTCCGTTGACTTCTTTGAATTTTATAAATAAGAAGACATTAATAAAAATTTCACGTTTCACGTTTCGTTTTTTTAGTTGGTCTCCAATATATTTATGGGACAAGAACTATATATGTAAAGATATATAGAGGGGCAGAGCCATTAAGATTAAGGCGGCTTTATAAATAGCACATGTTCAGCACTTTTTATATATATCTATAAGCATTTTATGGAAATAAAGGGACAGTTTTACACGAAGACAAAGCACTTGCAGTAATTTTTAGTGATTAAGAATGTAATAACTTTATTTAACTTAAAGTGTAAAGAGAAAACTTTTATATATATGCATTTCCGAAAATCTTAAGAAAAAGAACTCGAATTTTTTGAATTTAGAAAAGAAGAACGCACCGTTTCCGCCGAGAGCCAAGGCAAGACTGAGGAGCCAAAGAGATTCCAAATTTTCTCGAAGGGAACCCACGGATTTTCCTCGCCTCCAAAGATATATAAATATGTAGTTTTAGAGGCATATATATATGCTGATATTTCATTGCTATCATAAAGCAAATTAGTGCGAGAGCGTCGCACAAGTGTCACCATTTCGATCGGTGGAGAAGGAAACTATTTTTACTTCGGCGGTATTATCATTAGCATTGAGCCACGAGAATTGATGAGGGGACTGCCATGAGGGACTGCCTCCTCTGCATTTGCATTGAACTTGATCGCCAATGATCCTTCAGCGACTGTCAAAAGTGCTTTGTCCGGAAAATGATGATTATTAATATTACATGCCATTACATAAATATAAAACGCTCAATCATCCCGAATCAAATGCGCCGCTGCTGCAGTCGCTCGCCAAATTGTAAATTGTTTTTAATTAAACAAAATTAAATACACAACACAATGGCGCGTAGGTGTGTTACACTCGCCGCACTCTTTGACTTATTTGGTGAGTCGAACAAACATGTTTTTTTTCTATATACTATATATACTCGATACCCATAATATAGCTAAGTAGCTCACCCGTTGTAGATGCTCGCTCCCAAATGGGCAAAGTTTCTGCCCAATCCCCTGCGGTTCCCATTGTCCGGCAGACCTCGCCAGTTGATAGCCCACAATTTGATTGACAAATTGTTTTCGTATTATTTTTTGGCTCAAACAAACTGCAAAATGTTCTAAGGCTATACACATAATTGACCCATTCGATTGATTCGCGGATTGACAGAGACAATTGTGCGCGGCTTTTGTCGCTGGTGGGAGTGTTAATTCAAATATTTAAATTCAATGTTTTTCACCAATTAATGATCTATTTACTTTACTAATTTGATAGCAGAAAGTGGTGCTAAATGATTAGGTATAGGAAATTCTAATTAAATTCCTTCTAAAATATATATTTTTTGAAATTTAAAAACATCTGTTACCTCTTGAATTTAGAAATAATGTAATTCCCTATTTCAATTCTATATTTTTAATAATAAATAGTGAATGAATAGTTTGTAGCAACTTTAAAGCGTTTTTAAACGCTTGGTTTGCCACTGCGCGTACGCGTTTTAAATCGCTTTTAAAACGCTACAGCGTTTTAAAACGCCAGTAAAGTCGCTTCCACGCTTCACAAACAATTTGTGGGCGTGCGAATTCGCTCAACTCTAGCTACTTTGTATGGTCAACCGATATATATATATAAATATATCTAGATTAGTTTTTCCAGAGCTATATCCAGGCCAGTTCTATGCGTTTTGCAGTGGGACACTTTCCTGTGTAGGTTTATGCTCACAGTTGTTGTCCATTTACATTTTAACTTAACCTTAGATGGCAAATTGCGGAAATTGCTCAAGGGCGTGGCTATATAACAAAGATATAGTATATACATTCTATTCTGGTCAGCAGCTGACTTTTGTTTTTTTGTCTGTCTTGAATTTGAGTCGATTTATGTTGACATTTTCCCTGGGCATTGTTTTTAAAGCTCGTTCCAAAGACATCCGCTGGGGGAAGTAAGGAGAGTGAAACCACAACCAAATAAGATAAGAGTTAATTAATTATTAATAAATTAAACTTTTATTTTATTTAACTAAACAAAAGGTTGCCTTGTTAATTACAAAAAGAGTCCAATTCTAGTCTTAGCATTATGAATCTCGGAAAAGTCTCAGACACATTCATTGGTCTGGTCGTGTGCATTAATTTGATGGCTCGATTTTGCTCCAACAGAAGAGAACTAAAAACAAAACACAAAAGTGATGGATTCCAGATCCCGAGGCGGGTTAGTTTTTGATGCTTAGATACGAGGGACCCACTTGGCGGACATAGACACTCCGCTCGTTGGTCAGATACGGTGGACAGCGAACGGTAAGGATGCCATCGGAGGACAGCTCCGATCGCACATCATTGGGATAATATCCTCGGGGCAGGACGAACCGCTTGACAATGTGGCGACCCACGAAAGTGTCTCCATCGCGGCGCTTCTCATGCTTGGCCTCCACCACCACAGTGTCTCCGGTGGTCTTCACCGTAATCTCGTATGGCTTAAACAGATGCACATCCACATTGGCCTCGAATCCATCCTTGCCAACGATCACCCGACTGAGATCGGGTGCGGATCCCACGCGGGACAGAGACCGCTTCCAGTAGGGCAAATCCCAGTCGGCCAAATCCCAATCGCGCCACAAGCGACGACGATAATCCCAGTAATCCCAATCGGTGTTATTTGTAGCCGGCACCAGAGCCATATCTGTCAGTTTTTTCTATATAATCCTCGGGAGGAAACGGGACGAACAGCAACAGCAAGGCCTCGATTTACTTTTCACTTATCGCGTTCTCTATTGAAGACGTCCACTCGCGGTTTCTGCTCTGAGCAAATTAAACTTGCCACCGACAGTAGTTGTCGCTTTTATAGCCATTAGCTACCCCCATTGGATTCAGCTCAGATTCAGAGCTCGGCTCAGAGCTCGATACACAGTCTCAACATCAACGCGCAGCTCGGCGAGATTCCAGTCTAGACCCAATGACACATGTGACGTAGTTCTAATACAGTGAACAAATGAGGTTCTAATACATTTGGGAAATGGTAAATAATATGAAATAATCATATTCACACAGCTTTTCATTCCTATTAACCAATATCCTATTAACATAATTAGTAATTTAATACTTTAACCCAGTTTAAGACAGATTCCCATAAAGCAATAATTTCTCCTAGGTTTCTAAAGGAGAATATATAAATGGTATTTAAACAGTTGACATTCCCACTATCTATTATATTATTTTAATAATATATATTATATATTATTATTATTATATATTCTATAATAAATTCCCATAAACCAATCTTTTTTTTAAGGTTGCCTAAAGAAGAATATCCTTGCTTAAAAGGCTTAATTTTAAAGGTGAAAGCAAGTCAAATTTATCATATTTTTAGAAATAAATACATATTGAATTTTAGTATATAAGTAACTCAATATATTTAAATATATTTCATATATTTCTTTCACTGCAGCGGCAGTTACATTCCCAGTCAAAGCTGGGCGATGTTTTCGATTGTTTATCTTGGGGCATTTGTTGTGTTTTTTTCTAACATTTCTGCTGCCAAAGGGGGCTGAGTGATGCTGTGGGTCGAAAACGTCTCTTTGGCCGTCAATGGAAATGCTTTGATCCAAGTTTTATTTCCTTGAGGGGCTGGTGTAAGGTCTCTCTAGAGCTGGGTGGGTTGCATCGTGGTATTACTTCCGTAGAGGGGTAGAAATTCGTAGAAGTTTTCCTCAAGTTAATAGTAGCAGAGATTGACAGACAATCTTAAGGGATTGTTACAGCAATTCCAGCAATTAAAAGGTTAGAAAAGGCTTAAAAGGTGCCAGAGTTAGCTTTATGGATGTAAGTCACATTTCTGCTATTGAAATTTCAGTTAAAAGAACAAAATAAATCAAATTATTTAACTACCGACTGTTCATCAAATGTTCTTTAGAATTAAACCTCTATATATTGATATATCATATCAAAAATATATAATATTAAACCACAAAACAGCAGTCATTATTAAATCCCTTTTGGTGTTTGAAGATTTGGTTAAATAATATTAATTAATTTATTTATAAAACAACTCTGCTTAAATGCCTGCAAAACGTTTCTTTTCACTTTCTTTTCAACTTCCGTAATTTCCAAAACTGACCTTCCTAATTTGGCTTCAAAATTCCCCCCTCTTTCAAAAACCAAACCAAACCATTCTCCCATATCGCCAACGCCTTAAAAAAATCAGCATGCCAAAAAGTCAAGCTGAAAATTCAAAAAGTTCGCGCAGCGTTTCGGTTTTAAGCATTTTCAACTTAATTACGCAGCATTTCCGCTCGCTACAGATAGATACAAATGTATCTGTGGCTAAATTGAAAAAAATCAAAACAACAAACACAAAGATACAAAACAGAGACATTTCTTTGGCGGAAATCCGAACGGCGCATAATTCTTTTCACTTTTTGACCAAATTTGGAGCTGAGTTTGTTTCTCTGTGAGCTTGTTTAAGCCGCTACAAGATATAAATCAGCAATACATCCAACAGATACGTACAATATCTAACAGATACACAATCTATAGATACACAGATACAGAGCACACGGTAGCCATGACAAAAGGGCAATTTGTGAAATTTTGTGACAATTTTTGCAGTGGAGATTAGACCCTAAAAGCTACAAAAACATGATTTCGTATATGTATCCGTTGATGTCGCGACATCTATAGAACATTTATGGGTAAAGCCCTGCCTCTCTACCCCGTCTCTCTATATAAACGTTATAAACCCGTGCCCATAACGAAACACAATCATCGCTGTGGATTTACTTGACGGGGTTGGCCCACCCCGTTTGTAATTATAATTTGTTGTCCCAATTGTTGTTGGTGTTTGCAATGGATTTTGCGTGTATTTTATAATAATTATAACAAGCTTCGCAGCAATTTAGATGCCAATTTGCAGTAGTAGTAGTAGTGTGTATAAAGTCATTTGCCATCGACTAAGTTCAATGGGTTTTGTGATGAAGCTTAGTCAGTCTTTGGCAGACAGTCAATCGCATACTAATAGTGGCTTAAAGATATTGGGATCTAATTATAAAATTAAGAGTAAGCAATTTAGATTTTATTGAAGATTGTTATACTTGGGTACTGTAAGGAATGTTTGCTTATTTTAAAAACAGTAAAGACCACCTGAAAATCCCCAGAAAAACTGGAAAGTACACTGATTTCTTCCATAAATTATAGCCTCTTCTCTCAACACTCGGGAAATTCAGTTTTCATCTGTAAAAAGCCATCAACAGAATGAACATGGAGTCTTATAAATTATAGAATGGATGTTTATATGCCTTGACACCTCTTTAAGGCCCTGCCCCCTTTTCGGATCTTTAGAAAAAATAATCCAAAATATAATTTATATGTGTTTCAAGACTAAATTTAACTTGATATGAAAAATAGAACAAGTTGAAATAGGAATAGGTAGGTAATGCCAAGATTTTTTACTATTTATGAATAAAAATTTGACCTGAAAAAGTCAGAAATATAAATCCAGAGACTAGACTTAAAATTGACTAAACAAATACATATTTTCCAGCAAAAATCATTCTATTCTATTCAAAATAAATGGGAATATGAGTTATTAAATAAGTTAAATAATTCTAACTGCATCTCTTATACTTTGTAGCATATTATATGTCTGTAAAGGGTTTCATTAACCTATTTTTTCTCGGTGTAACAAAATAAGCCCAAGTGGTTAAGTGTAACGCTAGAGAGCATTTCTCGTTTGGAAATCAATCGAGGTGCCGCAGCTGGCGCAACAACGACAATACATTTGCAATTAAAGGTAAACAAAGCAATCAACTAATTTGTT
Organism: Drosophila serrata; assembly: GCF_035046125.1. Lineage (NCBI taxonomy): Eukaryota > Metazoa > Arthropoda > Insecta > Diptera > Drosophilidae > Drosophila > Drosophila serrata. The sequence continues at coordinate 2,454,415 of NW_028257170.1, forward strand.
TCATTTTATGGCAAAATCAAATGAAAATCAGAATCAATTCCCCTTCGGGGGTGTGGGTTGTGCACAACTTTCTTTGGATCCCCATGTGCGGGGCATTATCTAAGCGATGGCTTTCTATAATCGTAGATCTCATTAGCATAGTTGTATCCCCGCACCCACACCCTCATCCACACACCCACAGCCACCCAATCCCCAAGGGATCCCACCCCCACCCTACCCCATCATAGTTTATGGCCACAAATGTTTCGTTAGCTTTGCCACAACACGGAAAAGAAAGTTTGTCATCCGATGGGATGGCAGTCTGCCAGCGAGGAATTCACCTTAGAAAACAGCCTGGACCATTTGTTTGATTAGCGCAACAGTTTGTTCAGAACAATTTTATTGGAACTGACACCTCCGCAAGTAAAACGAACAAGCCTCATCTGATTTTACCTAAATCATAATTTATATTTTCACAAAAAAAAAAATCTTATGAAATGCCTCGACTGGCCTAAAGCCCTCTGAAATGTGTGGGCTCTAATGGGTCAAATGTTCTTTAAGAAATATGTTTAGATTCTCCTTAATAAATGTCATAAAAATTGAAGCAAATATACGAGGGGATTACGAGAGCTAAAACTAAACTATTTTGATTAAGGTTTAAAAGTGTGCAGTAATGTTTAAATAAATATGGAAAAATATTCATGCTTTATGCCTGAAAGATTAAAGTTATAAGATTTGTTTTGTTTATAATAATTAACATGCACCCAAACCTCTTATTTTTGAGTTCTGGTAACACTTTCTCAGTCTTTAAGTTAATATCATTTAGGAATTTAACAGCATAAGCCCAAAAGCATTAATGTATTTTATATTTATTACTTAGATATTTTTTTCCTCTAAATTCAAAAGTAAAATACATACGAAAGACCTGGAAAACTATTCCCCATCTGCCTAAAAGTCTGCAAGGAAAACATGACGTATGCGTAATATAAGCATTTAACAAATTCATTGCAATGGCCAACAAAATGGCAAGCAAATTAAGTCAAAGAAATCAATAAGCCATACCGTTCACGTGGCAAATGAAGTCGCCGGGCGGTGAAGTCGTGTGTAACAAATAAATGGCCACCAAAAAGACACTAAACATTCAGCCGCAAAAGGGCAACAAGGTGCCGGTGCACGAACAGGTGCAAGTGACCTGGGCCAACATGCCACTGCAATGCGACGCTTGCCCGGGGAAAGCGGGGGTAAAACCCCTACTCAACACACAAGGCAGAGGTGCAACGAAAAGAAAAGTTCAAGCCGAAGGAAAAGACAGGACAACGCGAAGGCAGTAGGAACGTAATTGGCCATGCGAAGTGAACACTACTACTACGTAGTGTAGGTTCCTCGGTTGCAGTTGTCCCAAAGAATGAGCCCCCAAAAGGCAGCCACAATAATAGTTGCCGCAACAGCACCAACAGCAGACTGGCAAAAGTTTTTCCAGAGAAAACTCAAAGAATGGCCCAGGAAGGGACTTCAAGTCGAAGCCGGGATACTCTTAAGGGAAAGAGAATATACTGAAGGATATATATTACTCTCAAGGGATTAAAAATATATAATAAGAATTATACAATAATTATTAATAAAACTTAAGGAAGGAAATAGCTTATTTAAACTTCTTAAACGTATAGGTTATTCAATTTAGCTTTCAATTATAGGTAAGTGATGTTTTTTTTTTTAATTAAAGAGAACACATATCTCAAATAATTAAATATCCTTCCAAATAACTGAAATCAGAACAGGCTGAAATGAAACCAAATACATTTACATGTATTTCTCAGTTTTATGTCGCATTCAATTTGATAAAATGAATGTTTAATCAAGTTCATTCAAATGGAAAATCAGTTTTTAAAAAATAATAAATGCATTAAATCAGCCATGTGGAAAACTATAAATCCTACACAAGCAAATACACCTGAAAAAGTAGTAAACACTGGAAATCGTAGGTATACAATAATTCAAATGAAATAAATAATATTAAATAAAAGAATGTTATTAACAGGGAAAACTTTATAATAAAAAAAGTTTATAATGACTTTAAAGGTTTAATTTAATATGGTATTTTCCTATCAAGTCATGATACATCATTAACACTTCTTCAGGAATATGTACCAACATAAATATTTAAATTGAGGTATATAAAATACTTTAAATATTACTTTCGGTGTATATAAACCTAATTTTTTTCATTTAATTCCTTCCTACAAAATATATTTTTATATATTTTATAAAACCCCTTCTTCCATGATTTCTTCCCTTTGAGATAGTTATCATGCCCAGAGGCAACCTTCAACGGAATCCCGCAACTGCAACAACATTTCCCAACTTGTCCATTATGCCCGCCAGTCACGCCCACCGAAGGCGAATGCAAGGAACCGCCCACTTGCACTTGTTTGCATACGAATGAAGGATTTATTTATAGCAGGACTCTCGGAGGATCGGTGGCGGTGGAAATGGGGTCGAACAAACAACGCCTGGCCCGGCCTATTATTCTATTTTTGTTGGGTGCTATTGAACCCAATAGAGTCGTGATGGCTAAACAATGCCAAACACCGAAATGGAAAGTGTGGACATAAGCCTGTGTTTTGCTGCAGTTAATTTGAAATTCCATGAGGAACCCAATGACGACACATCCTTGTGGCAAGATGCGCACAGCTTAAGGACACTACTTGGCCTTATGAGTCACCAAAGGTCAGCGTTTAAAATATGTACAAAAACTCACATACTACTTGCTCTTGAACATTTGTAAAATGCCTTCGGACAGTTTTTGAGTGTCAGCTTTCTTATATGTATTTCTTTTTTTTCTCCTATTTGTGCCAAGACAGTAAAATTAATGCTAGTGACAAGTTTTTGTGTTGGAGGACGCACAAATGACCTTGCACGTTTGTCTGTCAGGGCCAGGAAAGGGGGCAAGGAGGAGCTGTCTTCGCTTTGTAAACGGATATTTATGGTGTGTCCAAAGAATGGAAAATGTATCAAAGAGATTTGTTATCAAATGGGAGTACTTTTTAAATTGATTGTTAAAATAACAGGGGAGAGATTTAATAGGTTCTTTAGGGGGTACTCTTAATACTATCAAGTAAATACTATTTATTTTAATCCCTTCATCTTTTTCTATCTACCATTAAAACATCATTTTCATTTTGTTTGATATTTATTTATTGAATCTCAAGTTGAATACGATTTAGCTGAAATCTATTGTATTGGAATGATATGCGTTGAGTGCTTGTTCGTTGATAAGGTATGATAGTTACGAGTGGTTTCTTGATGGTGTTCTGAGGAACATCTAAATTACTTTGAATATATATATATATATCTCGATATTGGATGAATGATGCCCGAAATTGGCCTATGTTAAAATGCTTTTCCATCTAGATAAAAGTGGTTCAAGAGCTACTGGCAAAACTCGTTAGTCCAAACTACAGCTAAGTAATTCTTGTTAACAATTTCTTTTGTGGCATATCTCTTGTGGGGGTTTTGGTTTGGAGCTCTTAAGTATTACATTTTATCCGAGAGATTTGATGCTGACCTTGACTTTTGAATTTATATATATACTTATACTTCGTCGAGTGGTAAAGCTATGAGTTTTTATGCGATACACTTAGATACATTCTGAGTATTTATTTAATGTTGGTTCTAAACTCTGAAGGGTGCAAACAGTGTGGCTACACATATAATATATTTATATAAAATGTTCTCTGTAATGGCTAAACTTGTTCTTGATTAGTTGTAAATACTTTTGAAATATTTTTTTGCCTTCGGGTTTGTTTGGTTTGATTTGTGTTTTAACATTTAGAATACATTTAGAACACGCAAATATTTTTTCTTGTCGAGGAGAATATCTGACTACAAAACTATAAATATATATTTATTTATTCTGATATATCTGTGTTCCAGCATTTATCTATACTCAAGCCCCAACAAACAAAGTTTTCCATTTGCAATTCACCTACAAAATCTGTTTTCTGTTTTCTGTTTCCGTTTTTTTTTTGCTTCTGTTTTTCAGTTTTGAGTTTTGCTTTTTCACTAATTTGAAATTGGGACCAAGGTCTTCTGTGTGTTTGTCCTTAGCCGTAGTTTCGCTATTGACTTGTTTACAGTCCCCCGAAAAAAGGAAATTGAAAACATGTTTCACTTTTCATAGAGCACCCCACCCCCGCCCGCTTCTCTGGCCCAAAACACTTGCCGACATTGCGGAAAAGTTCCGCCAGCTTTCCTGCTACATTTTTTCTTTTTTTTGCTTCTTCTTTTTTTGTTCAACATTTTTCAGTTAGCTGGGCTTTTAGTACAGGAAAATATAGGGGAAAATAAAAGTTTCCCGTGTTTGTGTGAAAATGAAACATTGGCATTGCTGTGTATAGATTGTGTGTTAGTGTGTTTGTGTGTGTGTCAGAAGACCTATTGAATTAGCCCGCAATTTATTTGGCTTAAAACAGCTAACAGCTTGTATAAAATTTTCTAGAGTTTCCAGCTGAACCAATACCTTTTTTGGATACCAATTTAATAGAATGTGTAAAAGTTTAACATAAAATAGAGTTTGTCATAAATAATTTCCCTGAAAGATTTGTATTTCCTTAAAAACTGCTCAACAGGAAGGAACATTTTAATTGTGAAATTATATATATTATAAAAGTTTTCCCTGAAACAATTCAAAGAATTACATATATTAACAAGGAATCATAGATATAAAAGAGCTTCAAAGGTTTTAGTTCAACTCGATTCTCCTTTCTTCTGCTTCCTCAATTGGTAACTTGATTTAATCAAACATTCCCAGTATTAATATAATATCCATATATAAGTTATATCTTTTGCTTGGTATCAAAAAATTGTATAAAAAACGTTTGCTTAACAAATTCTTGGTTTCGTATTTCGTTTTTTGTTTTTTTGTTTTTAGTATAAATCTGGCTTTTAAAAATTGTGTGTGTTTGGGTTGCAAAAATTTTTTCGGTGTTGGCTTAATAGTTGTTCTTTGGTTTTACTTTGTTTTATTTTTACATTATTAATACACATACTCGTATAGTTTTTTGGAAATATTATTCTTTGCTTTAAGCTTCAATTTGCTTTTGGCCTGTAGTTGCTTGCAATATCTGGTTGAGTTTTGCACTGGAAAATTATATTTTTAAAGGGTTTAAAAGGAATTTAGATTCTTGAACTCTTCAAATTAGCTTACAAATTCAATTCTTAATAAAATGGATCCCAAAATAATCTTCTTAAAAAGGAAATACTAGCTCTAAAAAACCTTTAGAATATAAACCTCATCAAGAACTTGTTTACAAAGCTCATAAATTGTGTTTCCAGTGCAAATCAAAAACCCTATGCTGACAAAATCCCTTTGTTAAATTCCTTTATATTCCATTTTCAAGCCAAAGGATAACCCAGAAAGGTTAATCCAACTCAATAAGTGGCCACAAAAAAACATAACACCCAAAAGCGTATTCCCCCCTTTCGGTTTTATGCCACCTCTGGACATGATTCGGAGTCGGACAAGTGGCCCTAGTAGGCGATACGACCAAGACGCGTGGCTGGCAGCGATGTGGGCTCCGAGCTGGGCAACTCCCCGCAACGCTGCAGCCAGCTCCAGGCCTGGCCACACACAACGCCGACTCCGGCCAACATTCAGAAGCAATTGCTGCGCCGCTTCGATGTCGCCGTCTCCGTGTCCAGGCTGGCACTGGTCACAGCCCCACTGGTGGCCGTGGAGCTCAGAGTGGAAGTCCTGGCGGACAATGCTGCTGCCGGCAGCAGCCGGGCCGTGTTCTATGTCTTCTTCAGCTGCTGGCCCGCCCCAGAGGAGCTCTTCGGGGTGCGTGACTTCTTCACCAGGAAGCAGGTGAGAAACTCTATGGGCGAGGGTATCTTCTGGAGGCTCTCCTCAGAGCTGGAGCTCGACTTGTGACTCTCGGAGCGGAGATTGCTGCACTTGATACGGCCACTGGCCCCCGGTCCGGTCTCCAGGGCATGACGATAGTAATTCTTGCAGCATTTCTTGGACAAATTATACATGCGAACGGTACGATCAATGTTCTCGTCATCCTCCTCCTCTCCAGATTTGAGATTCAAACCCAGACCGCCCACGCCCACATCATGCGAGTGGGAATTGACCATGCCCAGGCCTTTGCGAGTGGTGGCAGTGGTGGCATTCGAGGACTGAACCTCGGATATCTGCATCTGCTGTTGAGATTCCTGCTGGTGCTGACGCAGCTCCTGCGGTAGAACTTGCTCCTCTGGCAGCTGCTGCTGCTGGTGTTGCTGGTGCTGCTGTTGCTGCTCCTCCTCCGCCTGCTCCTCCTCCAGATTGTTCTGGGAATCATCGTAGAACTTGTAGCTACGATAGCGAGTGTGCCTGCCTGTTGCCTGGGACCAATCCGACCGACCCGTCCAATCCGTGCTGGCCGGCAGGGACAGCTGAATGGTTGGGGTGCGATAGTACTGACGATGCGGATGGAAGCCCAGACCAAAGTCATCCATGTACGACTGCGAATGGATGTTGTCCAGCTCATCGGCGACGCTCAGGAGGAAGGGTAACGTCGACATGGTTCTTGCTTGCTTCCTTTCTTGTTGGTTGTCAAAGTCGCTGTGCCTTTTAGTTTTCCACCAGCACCAGCAGAGCACTCTCCACACACGGTTGTGTTTTTGTTTGTTTTGTCCACCCAAAAAATGTAGGTATCTATGCTAGGTTTTGGGGGGATTAATCATCTCCCTCTCCGGGGGAAAAATATATGTATATATATCTGGACTGCACTTGTTTGCTTATTTACTTTTCTCTATTTCTCTATTTCTCAATTTCTACTTTTTTGCTACTTTCTCTACTTGTGCAAAATTTTCTTTTAACTGGCAAATGTTTTTCACTCCGGCCAACACGACTGCACGGACTCGAAACTGAAACAGAACTGAGGGAAAATGCAATTTCCCCCAACTGGCACACGACGTCGCACTTATGTTCATTATGATGACGATGATGATGTCGGGAGGGGGAAAACTCCTTCGTGAGAAAGCCGCTCTCTCGCTGCGCTCTCTCTCTCTCGGTGTCTCTTTGAGAGAGTCTCAGCAATTCCTTTCTCTCTGTTTTGGTCACGCGCTCAGGAAAACCCGATGCAGTCACTGGGATTTGGGTTTATGTTTTGATTTCGTTTGCTGCACGGCGGCGTATGCGTGATATTTTTGTTAGCAACCTCAGGCAACGCGGCGTATGCGTGATATATATTTTTTTGTTTTAGTATCTAGAGCGGGGAGAGGGGGAGCGGGGGAGTGGTAGGGATTTTCCCAGTTCGCGCCTTATTGTCATTAGTTGTTTCGCCTGATTTCGTTTTGGCCTCCAGCGTCTCTGCAGCGTTTTTATTTCACTTTTTTTTTCAGTCCCTTCAAGCGCGGCCCTCAACTGCAACGGCGAAGGACACGGAAAAGTGGGCGGAACTGGGCTGGGAGGATGTCCTGCGGCCAAGTAGGGGGGCGGCGTGTATCCTTACAAAGCTGGGGATAGAGGGGGGTAGGATAGGTGGCGAAATCTTAGTGCGCAATAATTCATTTGGCGGCATTACTGTCAGCTGTGCGAAGGCTGCGTGCCAGTTAAATTCAATTCAATTTTTTGGCTAGTTAAAGCCAAGATTCGGGGGAATTAAAATGAAAAAAGAATAGGTGATTTTTGTGGGAGGTATATATAAAAGATTATATTAAAAGAATGTATTCTAGATAGTTTGTATTGCTAGAATAAGTTTAGGTCCTTGAAATTGACCTATTCCTCTGACGAAGCAGTAAGAAAAATTATTTAAACCAAGGTATTATTTTAAAATATGAATTTTTTGAAATATCAGTAACTTCAATTTAAAATCTTTAATAAAGAACCCATAGCACTGTCCTCAGTTTCCTTTTCAAACCTCTAAATTCCACATGAACTATTCAGACTTGCACTTCATAAAACTTGTCCTGCCTTATTCATGAGTATAATCAACTGAAAGAAATGAAGAGATGAAATGGTAAACCAGTATTGTGGGCCCAAAATTGGCCTGGGCCAAGAATGGACATCAACATGCAGCCCAGGAGCTGCGGAAAATCCCAATGAAAAACTGCAGCAAAGGAACAACACACACACACACACACTCACACATAGAGAGATGAGAGGCCATAGGCAAAATATCCAGTTAGATGTCCTGTCTGTCTGGTAGTTAGAGACACTTAAGCCTGCGGTGAGCGCCAGCCGCTTGTCCTTTGTGCCACTTATTGAGAGCAATAGACAGGACGAGAGACAGGGAGAGCTAGAGATAGAGAAAGAGAGAGAGAGAGATAGGGAGAGATAGAGAGGGAACTAGAGGCAGAAACAGAGGTAAAACTACTCGCAGGAAGAGCGACCCAGCTGGAAAAAGGAGGTGCAGGGCATAAATCTTTTAGCACTTTATTTGACACACTTTCAGGCAGGAAAAGCTGACAGAAAGTCAGACAGACAGACATATAGCCAGAGAGCCATATAGACATATAGACATATAGCCATATAGACATATAGACGGATGGACATGGACTGCAATGAGGGCCAAAGGGAAACGTCACATGCTCATCAATCGGTCGCTCACATTTGCAACAATACAGAGTGATGTCCATGCACCTTAGAGAGACAGAGAGTGCACCGTAAACAAGGATAATAGGATCTATATCGATTATAAAGTAAAGAATTTAAATTTATAAAATTATCTGCCAATAAAAGCTGAGTTTACTCATTAAAATATTTTTTAAAGTCTGTTATTTTGTACTTTGAAATACATTCCTCAACCTTAGTTACTTTTTTCTCAGTACTCTAGAGTTCAGAGACTGGCAGACGATGACAGTTGACGATAAGCGGTCGAGTGCCTGAATCCTCGTATGTGTCCTAGAGCCTTCCCCTCCCACGCCGCCTTTGTTTTGAGTCCTGCCCCCTTGAATGTTGTGACTGCCTCTGGTTTGTTGTTCGACAAACAAACACAGACGGCGAGGAAATAGCTTGGAAAAAAGCAAAGGGGCTGGGCTAGAATCAGAGGAAAACCCTTCTTCATGTTGGCCTCATTTGACTCTTTGCCTCTTTGCTTCTCGCTTAATCCATTTAATTGCATTTTTTCAGTTGCAGTTAAGCTTCCCCTTCTTTTGTTTTTGTGCATTCCAGTGTTTTCTTTCTTTTTTTCTGGGGTCGTATGTGGAACGTGAGAACGAATTACGCATACGCCCCAGTAACCCCTCAGAACATTCAAATATTCATTTGCAATTTGGTGGCTAATGAAAATTCGTTAGAAATGCATTCCGAAACCCCTCCCACCCACAATTCGATGCCTCCCCGACTTGTCCTTGTGCCACTTTGGAACCGACTCTTTCGCTGAGCGACTGTCTGACGGCTCGTATCAAATTATCTATAAATTGCGATTGCCTAGGCACGCCATCAATGCAAAGGCAAATCCTCGACCGGAAACGGAAGAGGAGGATGAGGAGGAGTCGGAGGAGCAGCTAGAGGTTGCCAGAGCAAGTGCATGAATCCAGTTCGTGTTCGCTGATTGTTCCTTTTTGCCATACATTGTGTCGTGTGAAGTTTCTCATATCACTCCATTGAACATATGCACGTACGGCCCAGTGATGGGCAGGAAATTGTACCCAGATTAATGGTAATGGTAACTTTACTTTAAGCGATGTGCTTACTAAGAAATGGAATTTAAATTAAGAGGTGAATTATTGAACATAAATAAGGGAGAAGAAATGAGTGTAAATAGGTAAATATTTATAAGAAAAATAAAGTTCATTTATCCTCGAAAAAGAGAGTAAATTTAAAATTAATTTAACATAAATTTTAAGAACTGTTTATGTGAATTATATATAAAACAGAAAAGTCTGCTGAACATATAAACCTTTTTAAATACTATTCAGAGTTCTAATTAAAGACTTTTGATATTTTCTTAAGATTTACAAACATTTGTATAGCCTTTTATGGTATTATAGTTCTAGTCAGAAGAGTACAAAGCTATGAAGGAGTCATTTTCGACCCTATAAGTCATATATATTCTTGATCAGCACCAAAAGCCAAGTAAATCTAGCCATCTTAGGAAGAAAAAAAATGTAACAATTTTTTCAACAAAAATTTACCTGGGGTTTTATCGTTAAAATTTTTTCAGAAATGAAAAAAAAAATATATTTTTTTATATTCTATATAGAGTATGCAGATATATTAAACAAATAAAAACCAACATGGGAATGCTTTCCGAAATAAGATTAAAGCTTTTTTGGCTTAGTTATACGTTTTTTAAACTTTGATTTGTAGAAAAAAAGTGTTCATATACAAATATCTATCATAATCGATTCAAATAATTTTAGTTATGATCCATTTCCTATTCGATCCTATATTTAATTCGCAAAAGGTTGGGGTATATCAACTTAAATTTACCGAAATCAGTTTCTTTTCTTGTTATATTTGTTTTTAATATAAAAAAAATCATTACATATTTTACATAAAAGACTCTAAATTTGTATAGTCAAATAAATTCGAATTACTTTTGATTTATGGAATAAATTAAATAAATTAATAACAATACTTATAACTAATAAATATATTGCCATATATATATGCCAAGCAAATGTATACTTCCATCCTTAAAAATTGTTTCTCAACAAAAAAATAAGTGTATTATAAAGTAGTAAGGAAACAAACTTTAGGAAATCGAATTCAAAATACCCTCTCAGTTTATAATTTTTAACTTACTAACCAAAATTAAGTGACTTAATTAGTGAAAAGGGATTACCATATCTATATCAACTCGGCTCTTATTGCTGATTAAGACTATATTTAAATGTACATTAAAAGGTAATAAACTTACTCTTTTATTGCATTGCAAACTTCCAACTTAAACTATAATACCCTGAAAGGGTATAATCAGAATTGAAACTGCCTTCTGCCAAGTCTTGCCATTTGCCCGAGATTTGAATTTAATTTTGAGGTCAGACAAAGGCAAGAGGGTTTGGGGCTGGTGTTGTAGGTTGTTTGTGCCTCAAGAGTGTTGCCTGCATAAAAAGAAATGCAATAAATATTTAAATTACTATATCCACATGCTGCACGCAAATGGAGAGCGAGTCCTCTTGGGAGGGGTGGGGACTTTTTGAAAAACTAGGCTAAATGTGGATCGCACTACAAAATAATTAAGAGAAATGTAGCAAAGAAATTGAAATGAGTGTCGAGTCACATGAAAAGCTAAGGAATTGGCAACGGAATTTGGTTTGGGAAAAGTGATACAGGTATTTAAATGAATAATTAAGGTGCGAAATGAGTAAACAAATGTATTTACTTGTGGAGTAAATAAGTAGAAAATATGGAGCAAGTGTTTGAAGGATGATTTTAAGTCTAGAACTAAAGTACTGTGTTATAATCTGGGTAATAATACTCCTTATTTAGGACTAAGTAATTTCTGGAAATCTCTCGGTTCTTCTTTTCTATAATTCACTAACTAAAAGCCTCTACATATTTATTTTTTGTGTGTGTTTTTTTAATATTTAAAGCTTTACAGTTTTTGCACAATATTCAAGACAACAAAAGCGCCTGAAAAATATCCGCAACGAAAGGCAATTTATGCGAAGAACGACAGCAACAAAAAACAGACCACAGACCAAAAACTGAATGGACAACAATCGTGTCAAGTTCAACAAAAGCTTCACCCGCAGCTCGATCCAATCGCAATTGTTTTTGTTTTTGTTTTTTTTTGCTGTTGTCTTACAAGTTTTTACATATAAATTTCACGGCACGCACAGAAGACTCTAAAAAAACCTGTTAATGCGTTTGCCCAAAAATACAAAAAATAGTGGAAGCCGCAGGGAAGGGAATTGCACCCACGCGAGCTTCAGCGAAAAAAAGAGAGAAACTTCAAAGAGACTCTTAAAGAGTGGTTTTTGGAGGTAAAACTAAGACGAAAAGAGAAGATAGTTTGAAAGAGATTTAAGTGGATCAAGGGGTTGAATTATTTAGGTGAAATTTAATAAATTAAATCCATATATTAGTCAAATTTCTTCAGAGATAAAAATTACTTCTATTTACATTAACTACAATAATTAAACAGTCCCATAACTAAGAAACCTTAACAACAGAGGGAAATTTATTGAAGTCTGAATTCAACACTTGATTAATTTATGGCATTTGGTCAAAAGTTCTCTATTTATTTATTCAAACAATTAAATACAATTGTTGTAAGTAGGTAAAAGTAAGTAAAATGTAATCCAATTTTTAACATAAACTGATATGCAAAATATTACATAGTACAGTTTCATTTTTTATATACATAAATATTAAATAGTTTATTATAAAACAAAATTAAATGTTTCTAATAAAATCCTTCTACATTTAACTAACTAAACTTAATGAAAAGTAATGCATAAAAGCATACCGAAATATTTTATAGTGGGAGTAATAAGTAGGTCAAAGATTTATTGGAAATAATTTTTGCAAATATTATACATATTATATATATTATTATTAATAAAATTAATTATGTATATATCAAAGTATTTGCCCTAATTTTATTGTACAAAATCCCTCATCTTGATATATAGATTCCTAATTTCCTATAAGGATGAGTCGAAATACAAATCCTTTCTAGAAATGAAATATAGCCATAATGGCATTACCCCCTTTTGAGACCTTCCCCAAGCAATCAAAGGCTAATCCTTTATGGCCCTATGTAGTAAATCTATAACCAAATTCCGGTAATTAAACAAAGTGCATCATTAGCACTTTTCGATGCCAGATAAGGTCAGGCCAGGAACCCTCTCCAGGGTCAACTCTACCACTCTTCGCCACTCTGCCAAACGGAGCTTCCAATTTGGCCAAAACAAATAAAGCGAAAAAATGGTAGACAGATAAAAAACTTGCACTAATTTGCTAATGAGTTCATCCATAATTTAAATGAAATATAAAGATGTAAGTAAATATTACAAAAGCTGGAGAAAAAAAAGTCGAGCAAACTAACTAACTGAAAACGCGTTGCTCATCGGCGCTAAAAAAAAGCCCTCGGACAAGCTCAGCAAGCGTTGCGCATGCGCTCTTCGAGGCCCGGCTCTCTGCGGCGATCGGTGGCTTAGGGCTTTTGGCCAAGACAACTACAACTACAACCTACATTGGTGACTTGATGCCGAAAGCCATAAGTCACAGCATTGTCATCACAGCTTGGCCTGAACCCTGCTGCCAGTCGTCAGCGGTTGTTCAGAGCGTTGCGTTCGTTGCTTACTGAAAAAAAAGAGTCTCCGGGGGTCGCGGAAAAATACCTAAACACACTTCCAATAAAATCGTAAAACTTACTTCAAACGACTCAATTACTCAAGTACGCTGGAAATTCGTTGGTGTTTTTTGTATTTAATTCTGCTGATTCACTTTTAGCCGCTTTGCGGCGGAAGTTTTCCCATTCCCGCTCCCGGTTGGCGTGCCGCCATTAATTTGAATGTGTGCACAACTGATTTAATCGCAACGAAAAGCCACCCACTACTATTAGAGGCAACACTAGTTTTCCGGCCAAGTTGGCTTACGTTAACCGAGAATCGAATAAATATGCAGCACAATTAACCATCAGGTGTCATTTGGGCATCGGTGCCTCAATGGAGAAGAGCTTATATTCCTTTTCTCTCTCTCAACTATTTGTGTGTGTTCGCGTGTGAATTTGTGACTCGACCTAATTAAGCAAATATAAGCAAATAACAAAAAATTAACAAAAATATTTTAATTATACCAGCTGATGGCAGAAAAAAGCTTTCACTGCAACACAAGGCAGCGGCGAAACCCGTTTTCATATTTTCAACTTGCACATACATATATGTGGTGTATAAAGCTGCTGCTCCTACTATAAGGGACATAATAAGATATATAGTAAAACGACGGCATCGCATCGCATTCGGCAACTTGATTATTTCAAAATTATATATAACAAACACACAAATATAAAAAAAAGCCCACCCGAAAAAAACGGGTATCGTATAAATAGTGCGCTTTGTTTCGAGATCGACACCTAAAACATAAACCGCAGACGAGGGGCTCTCTCTCTCTTGGCGTAGGTCAGGCCAAAGCTCCGCTTGATTGAAAAAGAAATATAATAAAAAAAATACAGGTACAAATATATACCTGTTGCCGGCATTTTGTGGCAGCTGATTGAAGAGAGATTCCCCTGGCAAAAGAAGAGAACCCATTAAATGGGTCTTCTCATCTCATCTCCATAGATTCCATCGATCTCCGTTAAAAAAGATGCTTCACTGGTCCCTCATCGTCAGTGCCTTGGGCATCTGTGTGTCCGCCTTGGGCGGCTACTGTGGATGGGTTCTCTTCCCCAGCATGGTTCACAAGAAGGTGGAACAGGTGAGTGCTTTGGCTCAAGTGGAACTTATACGAAAATGCAAGATTTTCTCAAATATATGCACAAGGCCTTGTTCCCAATACTAGTATGAGTTTGTAAATTATTTTAATGCAAAATAGCAGAGGAAGAGTAAATATAAATGGCTTACTTTTAAGCAAATAGGAAATGTTTAAGAGATATTTGATAATTTCTTAGTTAGAGGAACTTCTTATTATTATTTTTGTATTTAGGAATATTATAGGATAGGATAGTAAAAGATGTTGACAAGAACCAATGAGATAAGTAAATGAAATCAAGAAAGAATCATTGAATCATAAGAAGATATTAAGAATTTATTATTTTAAAAGCAAAAGTATTGTTTAAGGAGTATAAATAATTCAGTTTAAATACTATTCTAATCGTTGTTAAATCATTATGTTTCATGGTTCTTTATTAACCTACAAACACAAGTTAAATATTATAAATTCATAAGAAGTTATAAAGAATTTATTGTATTAAACCCAATATATAATATTTAAGGCAAAATTTTTGTTAATATTATAATTATTTCCATCATTGTTTGATCATTAGTAGTCTAAGTCTTTTATCCTTAGTATTTATTATTTTAAACAAGTATTCAAAAGTATATTTATAATCATTGCTAGATCGTTATGACTCATAGTACTTTATTTATTTAGAAGAAAACAAATTGTTAAATACTGTGTATTTTTTCTCTTAAACCCATCATCTTTATGACAACAAAACCCACCTTTCATTAGAAACTTGTCAAAGTTTCGTTTACTCAAATATTTAGATTCCCAAGTTCGTACAGATATTTTCTCTCACTGAACAAACAAAGGGCAAAAAAATGATTCTATTGTTGACTTTTTTGCTGACTGAAAAAAAGTGGCAAAAGGAAAACAAAAGCAGTCATTGAAAAGGCAAATAGAATTAAAGTTAGTAAAAGTCATGATGAGTCAAAGAAAGTTCAGAGTACAAAGTAATGAATCAGGCATTATTAATGTTGTTAGAGTTTAGCTACCTATTTTAATTAATTAATAAGAACATGAAACTAGTTTCCTTGAATAGCTCATCTACATAATCAAGTGCTCTTTCTTTATAATTTTCTTAATTACTTGATGTCTAGGGTTATTCAAGTGCTTATAGAATCTGAATATAGTAATCTATAAACTATGTATATGTATTATATAGAGTGTGGGTGTGTCACGAAAACCCGACATTATCCACCTTATCCGTAATGACATCGCTGGGCTTATACACCGGCAGCTGTCAGCCCTCAAACCATTGCTTTCCGCGCTCTGTAACAAGTATAATTAGTGTTCAAACAACTGCAATAGCGTCGCATATCACATATCCCATAAAATATATATATTTAATATCCAAATATGACACGAACTAATTACATAGACATTGTCCCAGAGGCTCGAAAGCGAAAACCGAATCGATCCCTTGGGTCACGCTTCCAACGAATGCCAAATGCAAATGCAATTGAAATGCCATGAGCAATGCGAATTAATTTGCTCGGCAAATGCACTTTATTATTATTGGATTTTCCAAGCCATTAGAGCCAAAAGCAAATACTTGAATTACGATGCATGTTCTTGTCCTTCTACGCATTTTATTTACGACCCAGTTAAAGAGCATGACATTGTGTACCTGCAAAAACAAACTTACAATGAGGGGGGACAAAAGGTTAAGGAAGAGCATGCTAAACTTGATCCCATCATATTTATTTAACGTCTGTGAGTGCGGTCTGTGAGCTATATAAATTTGAATTAAAATTAATTGCATTTTCATTGCAGATCTACAGAAATTATAGTGCAAGATAGTAATCTTATATTTTACTTTAGGCTTGAAGCTATTAAAACATTATTTTGTCAAAGTTTTTGATTGGTTTAAGCTTTAAAAATAAATGTTATAGCTATCAAGCTAAGGTTTTTATTAGAAGGATTTACCAAGTTTAATTCGAAAAGATTGTTTATACCTCTGCTAGAATAACCTTTTATAATAACAACATATTTAAATAAAACATGCTTTGCCTTGATTAAAAATATTTAATCACAAAATTTACTTAGCTCAATCCTTGGTTGCAAATTAAGCCCAAAACTTGATTCTTTTTCGACACTTAACTTTAACTTCGAGGTAATATGGTATATAGCTTTTTTCAAGAGTCACGCTGCAGCCTAGAGAATAACGCTCCCATCGCTAGGCACACGCTCACTACTGAATCGGGCGTGACATCTTCAGAGCTCATTGCCAAGGCAACTAGAAGTACTTGAGTTGACTTTGAGCTAGGCTTTGGTTTTGTTTTTTTCTTCTTTTTATTGTAATTAGAATGCAAACAGAAACTCTAAGTTGCGGCGGCCGTGTATTTGGGTTTGCTCTTTTTTAATTGTTGTAGCTAAGTTTAGTTAATAGCCCTTTTTTTTTGTTTGTTTGTGTGGCTTTTGGCTTGCCCCTGGAACTTTGTTTGCCACCCATAACTTAGCACCGAAAAACGACTCTTATTTTTACGAGCGATATAGTTAGCAACGAACTTCCGTGTGTACGCTTTTAAAGATCAAATCTAGAATGGTCTGCAGACCCGACCCTCGAAATTGGTGGAACCTTCAACTTGAAGGTGCCCCGTCCCTTTGCACATAAACCATTTCTATTTGGAATTCAAATGCAGGCGCTAAAGAAAAATATCTAAAGACAAAAGCCGGAGGAGCGAACGAACGCGATATGAATTGAAATTGAAATTGAAATTCAAAGCAATTGAAGTCGTTTTCGATGGTCAACCGAAGTGGTTATGCAATTTGGCCCGAAAGCAATGCCAACCAAGAGGCAACAGATAGTTTTTATGAGTTTAATATGAGCATTTAGCAATAAAGGCTTTTTACCATGATTCTGAGTTTTATTTTAATATATTCTTATAAGTTATATTATTTAGACGCTTCTTGTAACCCTACCTTGTTAACTAAATACTATTCAACCTAAACCCAAACTCCTTTTAGACTGTAATCTTATAATTTTAAATTAAATCTTATTGTGTACTCTCTGAAACTACCTTGTAGATACATATGTATCTTTTTTAATGTTCGTCAACCCTTCTCCATTTAGCCTAGATGGTTACGCATACGCCCCTTTGACCCATCACATTCTTGACCAAAATTTCAAGCCCGCTGCCACATTTTAAATTTTGTACACGTTCCAGCTCGTCTTTTAGACTTGTAGCTTTGCCAAAAATATAAAAATCGCTCTATTTCGCAACAATTATTCGTATTTCTTGCTGAATGAATATCGGGCCATTGTCAGTCTCTCTTCGGCTCTTGAGGTTAATCAAACGTTTTGTATGCTCTTCGATATGGCTCAGGTGAACCGACCTGCGTGTGCATTGACCTTGAAATCTGTCTTAGTCATACAACCAAGATTTGTGTGTGTTTATTTATTATTATTTTTTTTTTTGACAATTCTTCAATTGTATCAAGTGCGAGGGGCCAGAGCGTAAAATTATACTGCTGGTCATGTTTTGAACTTGTTTTTAGTTGCTTTTATTTATGGCTCTCGGTGGGCCTTTTTATGTTTTGCCAATTTATTTATCTCTGTGAATCGTACTCGTAAATATTTTGTCTGGCTACTGAGTTGTAAAAATTCAAATGCAAGGTTAACTGGAGATTACTTTTTTGTGGCATGGGAACCACAGAATCGCACCTTAATTAATATATATTTGTTTTGATCAAATGCAAAATCAATGCAAATATTTTACTTGGTCATTGATCTCATTAGTCTGCTGATAATTATCAATTATAATTGGTGCGAAAAAAAAACAAGAAAGGAAGCTAACTTCGACACGCCGAAGCTTATATACCCTTGCAGATAGAACTTCGATGACTAGGAATCCATACAATATATCATTTCATTCACCTATACATATTATATTTGCAGTTTTACATTCACAGTCAGTCTTCCGACAACAGCTACCGCCATTCTCAGTCCTATCAAATTTCTCTATCGTTCCTATGGGAGCTACATGATATATTAGTCCGATTTTGATAAAATTTTCCACAAATTTGTAGAATAATATTAAATATCTATATCTCAAATTTGATTAAATTCTGTTGAAAACTGAAAATGTTATCGCCACGGCGATTGTCCGTCTTCCGACAACAGCTACCGCCATTCTCAGTCCTCTCAAATTTCTCTATCGTTCCTATGGGAGCTATATGATATATTAGTCCGATTTTCATAAAATTTTACACAAAATTGTAGAATAATATTAAATATCTATATCTCAAATTTGATTAAATTCTGTTGAAAACTGAAAATGTTATCGCCACGGCGATTGTCAGTCTTCCGACAACAGCTACCGCCATTCTCAGTCCTCTCAAATTTCTCGATCGTTCCTATGGGAGCTATATGATATATTAGTCCGATTTTGATAAAATTTTTCACAAATTTGTAGAATAATATTAAATATCTATATCTCAAATTTGATTAAATTCTGTTGAAAACTGAAAATGTTATCGCCACGGCGATTGTCAGTCTTCCGACAACAGCTACCGCCATTCTCAGTCCTCTCAAATTTCTCTATCGTTCCTATGGGAGCTATATGATATATTAGTCCGATTTTCATAAAATTTTACACAAAATTGTAGAATAATATAAAATGGCTATATCTTTAATTTGATTAAATTCTGTTGAAAACTGAAAATGTTATCGCCATCGCGATTGTCAGTCTTCCGACAACAGCCACCGCCATTCTCAGTCCTCTCAAATTTCTCTATCGTTCCTATGGGAGCCACATGATATATTAGTCCGATTTTGATAAAATTTTCCACAAATTTGTAGAATAATATTAAATATCTATATCTCAAATTTGATTAAATTCTGTTGAAAACTGAAAATGTTATCGCCACGGCGATTGTCAGTCTTCCGACAACAGCTACCGCCATTCTCAGTCCTCTCAAATTTCTCTATCGTTCCTATGGGAGCTATATGATATATTAGTCCGATTTTCATAAAATTTTACACAAAATTGTAGAATAATATTAAATATCTATATCTAAAATTTGATTAAATTCTGTTGAAAACTGAAAATGTTATCGCCACGGCGATTGTCAGTCTTCCGACAACAGCCACCGCCATTCTCAGTCCTCTCAAATTTCTCGACCGTTCCTATGGGAGCTATATGATATATTAGTCCGATTTTCATACAATTTTACACAAAATTGTAGAATAATATAAAATGGCTATATCTCAAATTTGATTAAATTCTGTTGAAAACTGAAAATGTTATAATTTTTTTGGTAAACATTTTCCGATCATTCCTATGGCAGCTATATGATATAGTCCTCCGATCCGGCCCGTTCCGACATATATATAGAAAGCTAACTGCATTCAGATAGCTTCAAAACTGAGAGACTAGTCTGCGTAGAAACGAACAGACGGACAGACGGACATGGCTAGATCGACTCGGTTGTTGATCCTGATCAAGAATATATATACTTTATGTAGTCGGAGGTGTCTCCTTCAGGGCGTTGCAAACTTCTGACTGAAATTATAATACCCTGCAAGGGTATAACAATAGAAGCTGCAGTTTTAAGGCAAATATTTTCTTTAAAACGAAAACAGGTTTAGATTTAGCTCAGTTTTATTTATTTTTTTTTATTTGATTTTTATTAACTCCACGGCGTCATTAAATGTCATAAATACGCGACTAAGTCGTGTGATAAACAACCTTAAAATGTGGTTCGATAAATAAATGCCCTAAACTTGTTGCACTTAAGTAAAGCTTAATAAAAAATAGATAAAATTCTTAATAAACCAATAAGAATTCGTCAGACAATCAGCTTTAGGGATTAAGTCTATTAAAAATGACTTAAGTCGAGGTTGAGACGGTTTAAATACTTTTGTTACATTAAATAAATACTTAATCTTATATTTTTGTAAATTTTATTAAAGTTACTTCCACAGATTTAAAGTTTAAGCATTTATTTATAGTCTAGAATTTAGCATTGATTTAAGACTTAAACGGAATATTTATTATATTTATTGTTAGATTCATGCAACAGAATATATTATATATTCATTGATATGAATATTATTAAGTATTTATGAATGAATTGTTTTAATTATTTGTTTCTTATTTGCTTTTATTCACAGAGTGTTATTATAGCCGATGGATCGGAACAATACAAACGTTTTGTGAATCTGCCTCAGCCGTTAAACTTCAAAGTCTACATATTCAATGTGACCAATCCGGATAGGATACAACAAGGTGCCATACCCATAGTCGAGGAAATAGGACCCTATGTATACAAGTGAGTTTGAATAAAATATCTTCAATACTTCAGAAATATTCTAATATATTTAACAATATCCTCAGGCAATTTAGGCAAAAGAAAGTGAAGCATTTCTCTAGGGATGGCTCCAAGATCTCCTATGTACAAAATTTGCACTTTGACTTTGATGCAGATGCCTCGGCACCCTACACCCAAGACGATCGCATTGTGGCCCTCAATATGCACATGAATGTGAGTAGGAAAATATATTTTATAAATTTCTAAATAGTTATATATCCCTAAAAAAGAAAAGAAAAGAAACTAAACCATTTTAATAATCAATTTGCAGGCATTCTTACAAGTATTCGAAAGAGAAATCACAGATATATTTCAGGGTTTTGCCAATCGGCTCAACTCGCGATTGAATCAAACTCCTGGCGTGCGAGTCCTTAAACGATTGATGGAACGTATTCGAGGGAAACGTAAAGTAATTTTATCCACTACTAATTTAATGGAGAATAGCCCCCCAAATCGGTGATGGTCTGATCTGTATAGTATCTATATCTGTATCTCTATTGCATTGGCTTTGTCTATGCAAAGATTTACACACTAGCATGCCTTGGTAGATTTAACTTAATGGTAATGGCTTTTTACGATTTTCCGATGGAACAAACAAAGCGATGTTTGTCTTTGTTCTGCTTTTTCGGAGCCAGCGATTTCAACCGATTTATTATGCCTTTTATTTCGACCGGGGTTCCCTTTATTGTTTATTAATTATGATTTTACCCCAGAGGTGCGTCATTGCTTATATGAGTATCTTTTGGATATAGTATTTATAAGCAATTAAGTTGATGAATTTTTTTATTGCTGATTTATTGCGACGATTCGGGCAACTTAATATTTCTGGGATTGGGTTAGGTCAGGAATTGGGGGAGAATCATTTTAATATTCAATTGTAGTAGGAATTTTGTAATAAATAATATTTGAGAGAATATAATAAAGCTTGAAACTTATGTTATAAATACTTTAAAAGTATCAAGATTCAATTATTTCATTTCAAATGCTTAAAAATAAAATTTAGTTATATCATTATCAACATATAAATTATATCATTTATTTCAAAAGACTGATAGTTATATATTTATTCATATAAATGACAACAACGATTAGTTTTAAAGACCTTTCCATGCGAGACAACATGTTTACATATCAATATGCAAGATAAAACCAAAGTAATAAATAATTTTTTCCCCCTAAAAAACTGTCATCTCTTAACACCATCTGAGATTTCGGTTGAATGTGATATTATAAAAACGATTTCATATGATTAATAAATTCAATTTAACGACCCCCAAACTTATAGCGCCCATCAGCTGGGTAGAGGGCATCATGATCAGCCTTATCGATGGTGTCAAAGTAAGTTAAATAGCCTCTCCTCCACCGCTGACAGCTTTGCAACTGTTTAATTATAATCATTGATTGCAATTGGTCGCAGCTTCAACTGAAAACTCAGAAAACTAAAAACATCAACTTCAAACTGCCAAAGTCAAGATCATCCACATCCAGCAAAGATACCGAGAGTGCTTATTCGTAGAACAGCAAAAATTTTGATTGGCATTCACCTTGGGTCTGTGACTTCTCTCTCCCCGTCTATGTAAATATTTTGATAAATTGTCGGAGTCGAGGAGAAATCAATGGAAACGGCAGCTGAAAACCGAACGATTGGAAACATCAATTTTCACACATACTTCTCGGATACACATCAAACGCAAAAAAAAAGAAACATAATTAATAATAACAAATTTGAGCTTGCGCTTTGCTACTAATTTATGGCTAACTGCCCCGCCTGCTGCTAATGCTTTTTAACTATTTAAATGTTAAAATACTACTTCGATTTTCCTACTGGCTTTGGACTTAACTCGGTGTATCTTTCTCAATTAACTTTGTTTCTTTACAATTTTCCTTTTCTTACAGTCTGTCCTGCAAATATCAGAGAATGATCCTGGCTTGGCCTTACTTTTGGTCCATTTGAATGCCAATTTGAAGGCTGTCTTCAATGATCCCCGCTCCATGTTTGTTCAGACTTCTGTGAGGGAATATCTGTTTGATGGAGTGCGTTTCTGCATAAATCCCCAAGGAATTGCCAAGGCCATTTGTAATCAGATCAAGGAAAGTGGCTCCAAGACCATACGAGAGCAAAGCGATGGCAGCCTGGCCTTTTCCTTCTTCGGACATGTGAGTATAATCTTTTAAAATATAAAAATGCATTTTAAAATTTAATGTTCTTGCAGAAAAATGGTTCTGGTCACGATGTCTATGAGGTACACACTGGCAAGGGTGATGCCATGCGAGTGCTGGAGATCCAGAAACTGGATGATTCCCACAACCTTCAGGTGTGGCTCAATGCCAGCACAGAGGGAGAGACCTCCGTGTGCAATCAGATCAATGGAACAGATGCCTCGGCATATCCACCCTTTCGCCAGCGAGGGGATTCTATGTATATCTTCAGTGCTGATATCTGCAGATCTGTGCAGTTGTTCTATCAATCAGATATCCAATACCAGGGGATACCTGGCTATAGATACTCCATCGGGGAGAACTTTATCAATGACATTGGACCGGAACATGATAATGAATGCTTTTGTGTGGACAAGTTGGCAAATGTGATTAAACGCAAGAATGGATGTCTATATGCGGGTGCTTTGGATTTAACCACATGTTTGGGTGAGTTGAGATATAGAAATTATCAAAATTAAAAAGATCTAAGGTTCTTCAGAAACCACTAGAGGTCTTAAACCTTTCGAAAAGGTTTCTAAGAGTATCAAATTTCATTTTTGAGCTACCGTACTATTTTTATTTAAACTTTGTAATATAGTTTAGCCAAAATTCTGACAATCTTGTAGGTGTTTTCAATACCCTTATATCTTCTATTGGACCCCCAAATATTTAATTAGATTTCCAGAAAACAATAATTTAAATATATAAATTTATTAAATATTTTCTTCTAAATAAACTTCATAAACAAGTATTAATGGAACGCAAAATGACGTTAACATCTCTTTAATTTTCCTCTATTGTTTCCTCATTATAAATGTATCTATCACATCAAAATATTAAATAGTTTACATTTAACCAGCTCAACACCTGACAAAACATTCGGAAAATATTTAAACTTTAGTTATGTTATCTTCCGCTTATCTTTAGTTCCTCATGTTATTTCACAGTATTAAGAAAAATTAGCATTTCAAATGAATTACCATAAATTTAGTAGATCAAAGACTTCTGTGTCGCGTATTTATAATTATAGTGAAGTTAAGAAAAGCATATTAGTTTAAACTTGCAGCCAGAAATATTGATTTTATAAATTAGAAATATATAAATTAACAGAAAATTCTGATTTTATACTTTATTTAAAATACAAGAACCGGTAAATAAATACATACGAGGTATTCAATTGCTTAGAATGAAAATTGATTTCTAAAATGTAGGGGGATTCCCTTGGATAAATTCAACAGAAAAACAACACTTGCTTCCCATAATTCCAATTCTTCAAGATAAATCCCCAAAGCGTTCGTTTCTTTGAATTTCGTTAGAGTATTAATAATTATATTCGAAGCTGGCCAAACCTTCATATCCATTTTGTTTTTGGCCGGAATAATACTGATTTAATTTAATTAGCATTTTATTTATGTCGATAGTTTAGCTATTTGACAGTTTGTTTGTTATTTTGTGATTTTGTGAACACTTAACTCAAATATTAACGATTGCTCGATCAAATTCAATATAAGCTTTATCATTAATTGGGGCAATAGAATACTATAGCTACCATTTGGTCACGACTAAAAATAATACAGCTGAGACCAAACAAAACAATGAACTTTCAAAATATTGTAGAATTTAAGTGATCAAATCGACACGCAAACCGGAAATATTTGGAATAATTTTTGACATTTTTTTTTCTCTTGGTATTTTGTTATGCAAATGAGCCTCTTTTATGTTGTGTGTTTGTTTTATGGCGATTAACCGGACACTCAATGCGATGTGGCCAGAAGACCAGAAGACACTTTTAAACAACCCTCGTCTCTGTCATCGGTTCGTGGTCGATTACCAAAGTAATTATAAGGCAGCCACTTATGAATCAAATAGTAAATCATGGTGCGAGTTCTAGTTTGGATTTAAATGTGTTTTTCATGCTAATTCCTCTAGCTTGAGAGAAGTGCAAACTGAAGGCATCAAATGTCGCAGCTAATCAATGTTTAATTAAGTGCTGGACAGCCATAAACTAGAACTCGAATGATATAAAAACCGACTCCGAATCGAATTTTAAATGGAAGATTTTCAGATATCTGACAAATTGCAATCGCTTTTCGCTGGGACTTTGATTAAGAGTCAGATTCAGATTCGGATTCCGATTGCGAATCTGTGTGGGCTGGCTTTGATCTTCTTCGATTGTTTAATTTCTTAATTAACACTCGAGTTCGTTTTGCTTCGCATTCTGGGATGAGATTCCCGCCCGGGGGCATTGCGCATTTGAAATCAAAAGTGTTGTCTTCGGGATATAATGAGCCGCTCTTCATTATGATGTTCTCGAGTGCTGTGAACGCTCTACAAATTGAAGCATTAACTTGGATTTTTATTATAATATTTATTCTTTTTTTCTTTATTTTTTTTTTTTTTGCTTGGGTGTTTGCCGATCGCGCACGTTTCAATCTTGAGATGCTTTTGGCAATGCCTCCTTTTCGTCGTTATTCTTTTTTGTTTAATTGTCGAAACGTGAGTTAACAGTTTCAGTAATGAGCATTTGAAATATTTTGTCTGATTCTGATGAGGAAATTCTTACAAATTGGTTCAGCCGCACATCAAAGCCATCACAAGTAGTTAAGTAAATAAATAAATAAACGTTGTTCTGCGAAAACGTGACGAGAGCCTAAGAAGCTTCCGCAACTTGGCAGACTTTTTGTTAAATATTTTCCAATTAATTTAATTAAATTAAATGTAAGTAGCAACAGTCAGCTAAGGTCACAGAATCCAGTTTCTTTCTTTTTTTTTTGGTTGAAATTATCTTTGTAATGTAAACAGAATAATTAAAATGGAATGCAGTGAGCTGGTTATGCTAATCAAGGAGGAGCTTTTTATTTAATGTATATTTAATATTTCTATATGTACATTTATTGTCATCCCAATATAGATGCCCCTGTGATTTTGACATTGCCTCACATGCTGGGCGCCTCGAATGAGTATCGCAAAATGATTCGAGGATTGAAGCCAGATGCCAAAAAGCATCAGACTTTTGTCGATGTTCAGTCGGTAAGTAATATATATAGTTATAGCCTGAAATAGGTTTTTTAATGAGGATTATTATTGGTTATCCATTAGCTGACAGGAACACCCTTACAAGGCGGCAAAAGGGTGCAGTTTAATATGTTCCTCAAGAGCATCAATCGAATAACCATCACAGAAAACCTACCCACAGTTTTAATGCCAGCCATTTGGGTTGAAGAGGTTAGTTAGATTTAATTCTTATTTAAAATTTATTTTATAATCTAAATATTTGCAATATTTTTTCAGGGCATCCAACTCAATAGCGAAATGGTGGCCTTCTTCAAAAAGAAGTTAATCAATTCCTTAAAAACCCTCAATATTGTCCACTGGGGTACCTTATGCGGTGGCATAGGCGTGGCAGTTTTAAGTCTGCTTTACTATATCTATCAAAGGGGGCGTGTCGAAGAGCCCCCTGTAAAGTAAGATATTAACCATAGATATATATATGTATATTTCTTATCGAGTGCTTTGTATAAATGTTATTGTTATACTATTATGATAATTATGAATGTAACACACACGCATGCAGTTTTTGTCTACGAATTTGTATATAATTTATTTTTTAAATGTGATTCTATTGTATTGTGATTTAGCGTTTACTAAAAGAAACAAAAAAACAAGAAAAACTACTACATACGATGCAAAAGTTGTTTTAATTTGAAGCTTAATGATTCAAGGAATTATTTGTGGGAGTTTTTAACAAGAATATCCTACCAATTTCAGGAATTTATTTAGGGAATTTGTTACAAATGTTATAATGATTCTCGGAAGAGGAATTTCTATGCGCATGGCTTTAATTAGTTAAATATTTAAGCCTAAAATGTCAAAGATGCCTAGAAAAAATTGCTTGCGCATTTCATTAAGGTTTTTTCTTTCTTTCTGCGGACTTCTAAATCAAAAATCAATGCTAACCACAAAAAGCACTTTGCATAGTTAAAACCTTGGTCCATCTGCCGCCTCCCTTCTTTTTGGCAATGACTCAAGTTCAAGACCAGTTAATGAGGGAACCCGGGTATTAATCAATCAGCGGAGCCCAGCAAGCAATTTGCACACGAAAAGCGGCAATTAAAGCACAGTTTATATTGCATCAAATCGTCTATCCACAAAGCTAAGCTCTGTTTCAAACTTAGGCAACGGTGGCTAAAATAAATCACAAACTATAGCTATTGGCCAAGTCCGAGAGATGCAAACAAAAGTATTTCAACCGAGCCAAGGTGTTGTTTGCATTACAATGTGATTGAGACACTCTGCCTGTGTGTGGAGGGGTGGGGCCGCCTCGGATTGATTGACAGCCGCGAATCGCATCTGTCGATTTCTTGATTGAGACTTACGAGGCGATTAAAAACGCGTGAAAACCGCTCGAGCTGGGGAAGCTGAGAAGGGGAAGCGCTCTCTGTCCCATAAATATTTCAAATTAATTCCATCAGGCAAATGAGCAGCTAATGGCCCGGCAAATGCAGAACTTTCTAGCCAATTTAATGGCCAATTCGACATGTTCTTTCCTAACAGATTTCTGACCAATCTTTTTGGGTTCTGTGTCGGAGAACCTTTTTATTAATTTTTTCTTTTTTTTTTTGTTGTGTCCGCCGTAATTATGCAATATCCACAATAGCCCAGAGACCCCGAGCAACCAGTTTGTCTCGCTCGGCCGTCCAGTCGTCGTCGCCGTCGTCGTCATATTCAAATTGACTTTGGGCTGAAGATGCGACCGCCGGAGATTTCAGTCGTCAACGAAACGCGCAAACGCACACAGTCCAGCTGTAAAACAAAAAACAAAATACAAAACCACTGCGAATATAAATCGCTAAAAAAGCGACACGCGCTCAAAAGTGACTGCTGCTGGAGAATTTGAATTTTAAATGACCTAAGGATCTTGCTCCAGTTCTCAGTGTGATCTCTCTCTTTTTGTGTTCTATATAAGAGTGTTAGCTTTGTGCTCGAGAGTGTCAGAATAGAGCAAGATGTGGTGGTGGCAGGTAATCCTACTGCTTCCGCTCCTGGCCTCGGCCAAGATCTTTGATCGTTGTGAGCTGGCCCATTCCCTGCAGCATCGTTTCGGACTTCCTGCTGCCCAGGTGGCCACTTTGGTGTGCATTGCCCAGCATTCGAGTGATCTGAACACGGCTGCCTTTGGCGGTGGCACAGGACTGGGAGGAGGATCACATGGTCTCTTCCAGATCAGTGATGTCTACTGGTGCTCACCACCTGGTCAGGGCAATGGTTGTGGTCTGAATTGTGCGAGTCTACGGGACGATGACATAGCCGACGATGTCCTGTGTGTGAGGAAGATCTATGCGGAACATCAAAGGATCAGTGGAGATGGTTTCACCGCTTGGCAGGCCTATGGCGCCTACTGTCGCCAGGATGCGGCATCATATGTGGCAGGATGTGGTGGCGTTAACACAGCACTCTCGGTGGCTGCTTCCTACCATAAACCCCAGCAGGTTCAGGTGAACAGCTTCCAAGCGCCAGTGAATCATTACCATCAGGTGGGATCAACTAACAACTACCATCAGGTGGCCCAAACCCAAGTCCAGGGAAAAATCTACAATCGCTGTGAACTGGCTCAGGAGCTGTATTACCAGCACAAACTTCCAATGCCTCAGATCCCCACCTGGGTGTGCATAGCCCAGCATGAGTCCTCCTTTAATACAGCTGCCGTGGGTCGCCTTAATGCCGATGGCAGTGCGGATCATGGACTCTTCCAGATTAGCGATCTCTTCTGGTGTACCCATGACCAGCGTCCTGGTAAAGGATGCCAGGCCACCTGCAATCAATTTCTAGACTCCAACATAGTCGATGATGTGCAGTGCATAAGGAGGATCCATCAGGAACATACTCAAATCTCTGGTGATGGCTTCAATGCCTGGACAGTGTACAAAAGGAACTGCCTCAATCAGCATTATGAACAAGTGGCTGCCTGCTTTGCCAAGCCACCAGCTCCTCAGCATCATCCTCATCATCATCATCATCCGAATGCCATCGGAGGAGGTCCTGTCAAGCCAAAGGTCAGCTATGCGTATCAGTTTGGACAGGTGCATGTGCAGCAGCAAAGTCCTGCACCCGCCGTAAATCAATACTATCGACCACCTCCGTCAGTTGTGAGCCACCAAAGAGGTGAGGTGGCCAATGTGGCTGCCTATCAGGGAAATCCCTTCCTGCGACCACGCCTTCCTGCAGCTCCCGTAGTTGTGGCTGCTCCCTCTCCTCCGAGGCAGCATCCCAATGCCATTGGTGGTGGTTTCAAGGGTCAGACTCCGGCAAATCCCTTTTATTACAAGCAGCAGCAGACACATTATCAGCCACACTATCAGGCACACTATCAGACACACTATCAGCAACAGTATCACACCACAGCAAACAAAGTAGCGCACACGGGTAAAGTTTACAATCGCTGCGAATTAGCCCAAGAGTTGTATTTCTCACACAAGTTTCCCATGCAGGAATTGGCCACCTGGGTGTGCATCGCCGAGCATGAGTCCTCGTTCAATACGGCAGCCGTGGGTCGCCTGAATGCGGACGGGAGTGCGGATCACGGCCTCTTCCAGATCAGCGATCTCTACTGGTGCACCCATGATCAAGGAGCCGGTGGCAAGGGTTGTCACATTGACTGCAATCGTCTGCTGGACTCGGACATCTCGGATGATGTGAAGTGTGTGCGAACCATTCACGAGGAGCACACCAGGATTTCAGGCGATGGATTTACTGCCTGGACTGTATACAATTTACACTGCAGGCAAAAAACTCGTGCCGATATAGCCAGTTGCTTTGAGGGAAAAGATGTGACGCAGACAGGGATTAAGCCATCAACTGGCAACGAACTGGTTAAGAAGGCTCCTTCGAAGCCAAAGGGAAAGATCTACAGTCGTTGTGAGCTGGCCAAGGAGCTTTACCATAAACATAAGTTACCCATGAAGGAGATTCCCACTTGGGTGTGCATAGCCCAGCACGAGTCCTCGTTTAATACAGCAGCCGTGGGAAGATTGAACTCAGATGGAAGCGAGGATCACGGGCTCTTCCAGATCAGCGATATTTACTGGTGCTCCCATGACCAGACAAGTGGAAAAGCCTGTCACAACGAGTGCGATCGTCTGTTGGATTCAGATATCTCCGATGATGTTCAATGTATACGCACAATCCATGAGGAGCACACTCGTCTCTCAGGAGATGGCTTTAATGCCTGGACCGTTTACAATGGACACTGCCGGGGTCAGAGCTTGGCCCAGCTGAGCGACTGCTTCGAGGGAAACGAGATTGCAGAGGCGGATAAGATCAGTCCGCATGGAGAGAAGCCTCAAGTAAAGCCACATCAACTAAATTCAGAGAAACCAGTGCATAGGATTGCCACCAGTCCAGGATATTCAGG
Source organism: Drosophila serrata (assembly GCF_035046125.1). Lineage (NCBI taxonomy): Eukaryota > Metazoa > Arthropoda > Insecta > Diptera > Drosophilidae > Drosophila > Drosophila serrata. The sequence goes on from NW_028257170.1 coordinate 2,484,708, forward strand.
AAATCCTTTCCTGCAAAATCTACAAGCAGCTAAAGCACCTCAAACTCATGTGCCGCCCACCAAAGTTACCAATAAAATTTCAAATTCATCACCCAAACAACCGCCAAGCAATAAACTCTATGCTAGCAATCCATTTTTAAATAATTTGCAGGGCCAAAAGATTTCCTCAACAAATGTAGTTAAACAACAGACTACACCCACACCAGCCAATACCATTTCCTACACCCAAAAGCCCAACTACGATCACAATCCCTTCCTAAAAGCCCCAGGCTCAATCCCACACTCTGTCATCTCCTCACACACCACCGAGGAGACCAAGCCCCATGACAGTTTCTCCTATGCCCAGAATCCATTCCTCAGTCTACTTAGCAAACCAATAGTACCGGCTCAAGCACCCATCAAGTCCCAGCCCAAGCCAAAGCCCTCGAGCTCGAGCCCATCTAAGCCCCCTCAGACGGTCAACAGACCCTATGTGAGCAGCGACAGCTTCCGCAATGAAGTGATTAAGTTTACGGCCACTTCTACGGCAGCAACGACTACGTCAAGTACAAGGCAGCCCATAAGTACAACAAGTATTACAAAGCCATCTGTAACAACAACCACGGGAAGACCCTTGACACTAGCCACAAAGAAACCAGTTTCAACTACGGCCAAAACAACTAAATTGCCGTTATGGTCATGGCAAACTTCTGTCGGAAAAACAACCACGACGTCAAAGCCCACGATAACGGGAAGTGGTAGCCGCTACACAGCCACAACCAAAGCCTCGGCATATGCAACACCCACTCGATCAGTTACAACTAATAAGCCAAGTGTTTATTCAACTGTTGGAAAAACTACTCGCGGTACTGTAAGCACAACTTTTCGACCAATAACTCGTCCAACTACTCGTACAACAACTCGTCCAACTACTCGTACAACAACTCGTCCAACTACTCGTCCAACTACACGTATTATAACTACAACTCGCCCAACTATTAGACTCAGTTCAACAACTTACCAACAATTTTCAACAACAACAAGACACACAACTCCCTCGCCTTCAACTCGATATACTACAACAATCAAACCTTCAGCTCGTCCAATTACAACTCTTAAACCAATTACAACTCTTCGCCCAATTACTACATCACGGCCAAAAACAACAGCTCGATATACTACTACAACAACGAAGAGCTCTACCCGTTATGCAGGTGTTTATTTACCAACAACACGCCCAATTTCAACAACAAAATCCACACCCCGTTATGCACCAACAACTCGATCTACGACCAAATCTCCATACCATTACATACAAGTAAATAAATCCACCAAAAGCCCCACACCAACCACACGTTCAACAACAACTACTCGTCGACCACCAACAACAACTCAAAAGCCTGCAATAACAAGATCCACCACACGTTTCCCAGCACCGACAACTCGTCAAGGAAGCACCACACCAAGGCCCTATCTATTCACTTCGACCACAACAACAAAAAAGAGTGCCACCACAAAAGATCCCTTTGATCATCCGTTTTTCCAAAAATACAAAGCCAAGTTTGATAAGACCACCATAGCTCCACCACAAAAATCAAAGACCACCAGCACATTCGTCTCAAATCCAAGCAATAGCACTACCAGCAGTCCATACTACGCAAAATATCAGGAGAACAAAATTAAAACAGCAGCAAAAACCGTTCTTTCCTACGATTTTGGCCAAAATAGAACCACAACGATTAGGCCAAAAAGTGCCTTCGATGTTTATCTGAATTGGAACAAGAATTAAGGGTCTTCCATTAGTGTGACATTTTCGAGACTTTGTAAATATGTGTTTTTGATCGATGTAATACTCTTAGTTTATCATAATGGCAAAATACTCATGAATTATTAATCTTAAGCCATATAAATAGGATTTAGATAATAAAATAAAAATAAACCCATGCGAATGCAAAATGTACGAAAATTAATTCAATTTCAGCGACACACACACTCAACTGGTCGGCGGGCCAAGCTGACAACGTGCCAAATGTCGCCAAGTGCGCTCCGACCGTGGCTTAAAGCAGGGGCTTTGATTAATTTTCGTTAACCCGTTTTCGACCGAGTCTTGTTAACATAAATGCCGAGCACAGTGACAAAGACAAAGCGGGCCAAAGAACTGCAGAAATAACGAGTTTTGAATTTTGAATTAGGTTCCCGAAAAGTATTCTTTTATTTTAGCCACTTAACAATTTTGCATTCCTAATGTAAATATCTGAAGAGCATCTAATATGACGTCAAATAACGAAATATTATACCTGGAAATTTGATAACTTGTTTATGACATCGATGGGCATATCAAGCTTTTAAACTTTGCAGGTTAGTATAACTTAAGTCTGAAGTTTGCAACTCTGTGATAAAGTATTTACATTCTTGACTAACATCAACGACCGAGTTAATCAAGTAATAATCATTAGCCTTTTATTTATTGAAGTATCTAGATGATACTCATTAAAGAGACAACTGTTTTTATTAATTTTATACATGTTTTCATCTAATTTCAGGTCAAGCCATTTTGTATTTTTTTTTATAGTTTCGTATTTAATTTTATTATTATATAGAAACGAAACGGTCGTTATGTAGAGGAAAATAATAAACTGAGAGTGTAAAACTCTAAATGAAATATGTATTGGTGAGCGCAATCTCAAGAGATACCTCTTTCTCTCCCTAAACCTCTGCCTATCTCTGGAGCTGCCCTTTCAATCTCAAGAGATACATCTTTCTCTCCCCAACTCTCTGCCTATCTCTGGAGCTGGCCCTTTCTCTTTCTCTCTCCCTCTCACTTTCTCTTTCTCTCTCCCTCTCACTTTCTCTGTTCTCTTGACTCGTGGACTATAAATACAGGGCACTAGCGTAGCGCTGGCCTCAGTCTGTCCGCGGCATCCCCAGTGTTTACATCTATAGTGATAGTGCTCGTAGTGATAAGAGTGATACCTCTTCCATGATTCTTTTAATAATTGCAATGGCTTACACTTACACTTTTTGAAGTAACTTCCTTTCTTGTTTATTTTGTTTTATTTTTACCATTTTTAAATCTTTGGCTTTCTACACCAGCCTAATTAGGCTATAATAATTATTAACTATAATAATTTTCCAATTAATATTTAATAAATAAATATTAGAAGATTGAAACCTTTTCAAATCGGAGATCAGTAACGGTTTTGATTTAGTGCTATGGCGCAATTATCGATAGTCACTGATAATAAGTTATGTGCACCATTGAAGTGTGACCAAATTCCGTGTATATTCTTAAGAATCGAAGTATTTTTTACAAATAAAGCGCCGGTCACACTGCTCCACCGATCGCGCCGCTAAAAACAATGTTTTGGTGAAATCTTTGTTTTATTATTTTGTCCCCCGTTTATGTGTGTCCCGTCTTATGGATGAGCGGAGAATCCTCAAGCGCAAGGAGAAGGCGCGCAGTGACGGCAACAGGGAGCAGGTGGCGATCAGCTGCAATCAGTTGGGTGACTTTTACAACCAGCAGGGGAAGTACGCCGATGCAGTCAAGGAGTATGTCCAGGAGGCGCAGATCTATGCCAGCATGGGCAAGGAACTGGAGACGGGCAAGGCCAAGCGGATGGTGGGAGAGATGTTCACCCTGCTTTGTGACTATGACGCTGCCAAGGATCACATCAACGACTACCTTAGTGAGTTAATGAAACAGCTAAAAAGATATCCCGAGCTGAATCCTTAACCTTTTCCTACAGAGATTGCCAAGCGCCTCAAGAACCAGGTGGAGGAGCAGCGGGCATATGCCACTCTGGGTCGTGTACATCTGTTGCATGGCCAGAGCCTGGCCGACAGTTCTGCCTCAGGGGCCATGGAACAGCTGAAGCAGGCGGAGAAGAGCTTCCTGCGCAGTCTTCTGCTTATCAAGGAGTAAGTTCCTAGACAGAACTAGCTTTGTTTGAATTTCCTGATAACTTATTACCTACTTTATAGACTTTCCGGACAGATTTCGAAGCTGGAGCAGATCGATATGCAAGCTCGTTGCTATCTGAACATCGGTGTGGTAAAAGAACATATGGATGCGCTCCAAGAGTCCATCGAGTATATCGACAAAGCCATTAAAATCAGTAAAACTCACGAGCTATGGGATCTCACCCATTTGTGCTACATTTCGATGAGCTTGCTCTACAATTGCAAGAAGAACGATGCAACTGCGGCACTACGTTACTGCAACATGGCCTTGGAAGTGGCCAAACGACTGCCAAACAAGGTGAAGAAGATCTGCGAGACGTTGATCACCAAGGCAGAGATCTTGATCAAAGCAGGCGACTTTGCCAGTGCTAAGCAGATCCTCACGAAGGCCTACAAGAAGAACACACCGGATGAGAACGATCGGGCAAGCATTGAGAAGCAGCTCAGGATCGTGGTAAAGATCTGTCAGACCCTGGACGATCTTGTGGTCACCAGCTCTGTGGACTATGCCAAATTAAAGACCTTGTACGAGAAACTGGGCGATGCTTGCTGTCACCTCTTAAACTACGAGAAGGCTTTGATTTATTACCAAAAAATGTTGGAAAATGCGGAACTAAATCAGGAGAGTGGCAAGAGTCTCGTGCCCATTTATGTGAGTCTCTACCAGACCTATCGAGACAGTGGGCAGTATGACAAGGCGCTGGAGTATCTGTGGAAAGAGTTCGAGCTGAACCAGGACGTGCCGGCGGAGGCCTTCACCACTCTGTGCACCATTGCCGAAATCTGCGATCAGCAGTCTCATCCCTTTTGGACCGTCCATGATATTTACCAAAAGGCCCTCAGGCAGGCAGAGAAGGCTGGCAGCTCCTCTGCCAAGCTGGAAAAGATTGCAATGGTGCGACTGAGACGTCTGGAGCTCAAGCATAATATGCAGGTTCTAGTCGAAAACCTTGAAACGGAAGCCAAAGCCAAGGGCATTGATTTGTCCCATGAAGATAGTTTTGAAGATGACGATGAGGATTCCGAAACAGGTGAGGCCACTGTGCAGCAGAATACTCCGGATTGGGACGATGACTTTGACTTGAACACGCTCACCGACTCCGATGCAAGCGATCTGGATGAGAGCGAGAAGCCACGTCCACAGAGGGCCACCCGTGGTAGCAGAACCTATACCATTAAGAAGAACAACAAGGGCGAAACGCAGCTGCACCAGGCGTGTATATCGGGCAACCTAGAGCTGGCCAAGCGGCTCATCGAGCAGGGTCACACGGTCAATGTGCGAGATCATGCTGGATGGCTGCCACTCCATGAGGCCTCAAACCATGGCTACCGTGACATTGTGGAGCTGCTTCTGGATAAGGGTGCTGCATCGGCCATCAACGATAAAGGTGGAACCAGCTGCGATGGCATAACTCCGCTCTTCGATGCCTGCTCCAATGGATTCCTAGATGTGGCTGAACTCCTGCTGGACCGTGGAGCAGATGCCACTGTACGAACGGATTACAATGAGACGTGTATTAATGGGCTGGACAAGTGGCGTCAGACGGCACAGCTAGTGGACGGGGAGCAAGCTCAGTATGCTCAACTGAGAGAGCGACTCCTACGCACTCTCTCCAAGGTGGGCATCTGTAGCGACCGGAATGCTCGTCCCCTAACCAATTCCAATGTACAAAGATCAAGCAGAGACGAGAGGCTGAGCCAATCGGATGCAGAGGAGGATGAAGAAGAAGCTCTTCGTGAAAGTCATCGGAGATCCCTCAGGCACAACCGCTCGGGTAGTGATTATGAAGCTAAAAAAACTGGAAGCACCTCTCAGCCAAGTGCTAGCAAAGAGTATAAGAGCGTCATGGCCCAACTGAAGAGACCCAATCGCCTCTCCGATGATCCGCCCATTTCCAGCACTAACAGCAAGCAGAAACGAAACGCCTTTCTGGACGAGGACGAAGTGGATGCGGACAACTGGCTGATTGACGACGTGGGTCCAGAACGTAAGCGCAAGCGCATCAACTCTGGCAGTCTTTCCACTCGCCCATCCAAGGAGAACCTGCAAGACTCCACTTTGTCCCTGCCCATTAAGTGGGATGAGGATCTGCTCCAGGCTACGCCGGAGGTGGACTCTTCCCAACGCCAGAAGCAGATGCGGAAACTCACATTGTCACGCTCTTCCAGCATGAATAGCAATAAAAGTGGCTCATCGGCTCCGACTTCCAGTAAGAGAAAACATCAAGCCACACTCATGGACAGCGGTTTTAGTCGGTTCCGCAGTGAGAGTCCCTTTGGCAGCGAGTCCTCGCATGATGGCTCCGCCTCGGTGATCAGCTTGCGTACCATTGAACCCGACTCCACCACCACGAGTATTCAGGTGCTCATCTCCCCGTCCAAAACGTCACCTATCAAAGTACAAACTACTCCCGTTCTGGCCACTACTGTGTCTTTCAAAATCGAAGTGCAGGATGAGTTTTTGCTGGTCCCGATCGAGCGTAAGAAGCTCCAGGATATCAACATGCGCTGGCTGGCTGAAGAGGCGGGAAGGCGCTATAACAAGTAAGTGAATTTATTAATGCCTTAGATCGTATTTCTAAATGTAATTAAAATCTTTAGGTTGACGGGCCTGACGCCTCTTCTGAGACTCAAGACTGCCGATGGCTTTGCCTACGAGGAAACCGATCCGGTTAGCGTGGCGCTGGAGCAAAACATGCTAATGGCCACCATTCTGGACTGGAAAATATCTCCACTTTCGCAGAGATACGAGGAAATGTGCCATCAGGTTCAGAAAAGTGAGTGGGATTTGTTATACATTATCTTCTAACTTTTATTAATTATTGATCTAATAATCTGTTTTACAGCTGTGGACAACAAAGTCAAGCTACTGTTGGAACGCTCGCAGAATAACCTGATGCTAGAACTTTCTGGTCTGTGGATGCGGGCATCGCAAACAGAGCCAGTATTTAAAGCACTCCTGCATCAGGCGAGACTGACAGTCTTGGATCTTTCCCGTAACTTCATAGGCAACGAGGGTTGCCAGCAGTTGGCCAAATCCCTGCCTACGCTTCTCCAACTTAAGGCATTGCGATTGGAATGTAATGCGATTGGATACCAGGGATTGGAGGCTCTTCTATGCGGTCAAGGCATGGATAAACTAGAGCTCCTAGAGGAGTTGAGCCTTAGCCAAAATCCGTTGGGCAATGCCAGTTTAAGGATGCTGCATAAGTTTTGTGCCAGTCCAGCAGGCCGTGCCCTAACCTCACTAAAAATTGCCCAGAGTGAGCTGACAGAGTTGCAGGACTTTGATCTGGCCTATCATCAACTAACCCGCTTCGATATAAGCTTCAATCAGCTCACCCAACAGAGCGTTCGCCGGCTGACCGAGCAGCTCAACAGTTGCCGCCTGGAGCATTTAAATCTCAGCTATGTTCGCTGGCCCCTGGACGAGGCCAGTGGCTTTGCTTTGGGCGAGCTTCTGGTGACGCTTCTAGAGGGTGGCACATGCGAACGATTTTCACGAGTGGAGCTCGCCGGCTGTGGACTAAGTGATGCACATCTTTACAAGATTTGCCAACACCTGGGCAAAGCCAAGCAGCTCCAATGGTTGGATATAAGCGATAATGCCAAGCTGAGTGGGACTGCCTTTGGCTATATTCTGGATGAACTGCCTCAACTGCGGACAATACTGGCCACCAATTGTACAAATCTTCTGGATGACTCTCGTCTCCAGAAACTTGAAGAGCAGAAACAGCTTCCAAGACGTTTAGAACTAACCATTGATGAACAGATGTTCTCCACACCCGGAGTTTTGGGGACCCTGCAGTCCATTTGGCAGCTGCAGTTCGGCGACAAAGCAAAGATGCTGAAGATGTCGAGCAAACGAAAGAATGGCAGGCGCTACAAGGGAATTATAAAGCTACTGGCCCTTGAGAGTGAAGCGGAATAGCGTAATCAAAGTGAAGTGTCATCGTGTTTAAACAACTTTGTTGCCCCAGATTAGTTTTCTTTTATGTTTGACAATAATATAGCGAAAAATCTGCGTAGACGCCTTATCTTTCAGTACCCCGGAATTGTTCAATCTAAGTGGGCCACACAGTCAGTCCAATTTGGCCGCTGGGCTTATCTTATCAGAGGATGATAGCTGGTGAAATATTAAACCGTGAGGACATAGAATAGCCGGTATTGATGAGACCAAGACTAGACTCTAGACCCTTGGGGTAAGTGATTCGTAGAAACCAAAAGGTTAACCGGAATTTCGAATTTAACTTGAGTGTAACTTAGTAGATACTTTTGATAACTGTGAAGTATTTACAATTTACTTATCCCTTCGTTTGTGTCCCAAAGAAACTTCAATTTTAAATTAATTATTTTAATTATTACTTATTTTATTTATCGATTTTGTGAATGTGATCTAAAAATGAGCATGAGGGCGGCTGAGGTGAATGGCGGCGATGAGGAGTCCTTGGACATTGTACATTACATGCTGCTCTTAGCAGCCTCGTACATGTTTCGCGAGATGATGAGACGCTGGATCTGGGAGGTGCCTTCATAGATCTGATAGATCTTGGCATCACGCATCAGCTTCTCCACAGGATATTCGCTATTGAAGCCATTGCCGCCAAAGATCTGGACAGCATCGGAGGCAATCTTGTTAGCCATATCAGCGGCATGACACTTGGCGATGGAGGCGTAGTAGCTGTTGCGGCGTCCCTGGTCGATTTCCCAGGCGGACAGGCGCCACGCAAGGCGGGAGGTCTCCACACCGATGGCCATATCCGCCAGCATGAACTGCACAGCCTGATGGTGAGCGATGGGCACTCCAAAGGTCTTGCGCTCCAGCGCGTACTTAAGAGCCTCATCCATACAGCGTTGGGCCAGGCCCACGGCACCGGCGGCCACTGGGGGACGGGTCTTGTCGAAGGTGCCCATGGCAATCTTAAAGCCGGCTCCCTCGCCAATCAGCACATTCTCCTTGGGCACACGCACATCCTCGAAGGTGATGCCACGTGTGTCGGAAGCGCGCTGTCCCATGTTCAATTCCTTGCGACCGGGCGTTAGACCAGGGGAATCACGCTCCACAATGAAGCCGGTGAAGGCCTTGCTGGCCGGGCACTTGGGATCAGGATTGGTACGGGCTAGCACGAAATACCAGTTAGCCACACCACCGTTGGTGATCCACATCTTTTGGCCGTTGATCACCCACTCGTCGCCCTTCTTTTCGGCGCGAGTCTTGATGCCACTCACATCGGATCCAGCTCCGGGCTCTGTGACACCATAGGCGGCCACCAGAGGTTCCTCCAGCAGACGACCCAAATACTTTTTCTTCTGCTCCTTGTTACCGGACAAGATCACAGGTGTTTGCTACGTTATAAACGGAGGACTTAGAACATCTTTCGGTGAGTGTTTTTATAGCTTTTCACTTACGCCCAGACCACTGGCCTCCAAGGCGGTCATAATGCCGGTACAGCCATAGGCCAACTCCTCGGCCGTCAGGCAGGTGGTGAACACATCCAGATCCATGCCACCCAGATCAGCAGGAATGTGATTATTCATCAGACCCAGCTCCCAGGCCTTCTTGATGATGGGCCACGGGTACTCGCCGCTCTTGTCGTATTGGGCAGCCACTGGGATGATCTCCTCACGAGTGAACTTACGGGCCAGCTCCTGCAGCTGCTGCTGCTCCTCGGTGAGGGCAAAGGAAGTGCCATTGGGCGAGACATGAGAGACGGCGGCATAGGAGCGACTTTGGGCCACCAGCTGGCGCAGGGCAGGCGCAGCTAGCTGTGTTTATTAGAAATATAAATTAGTATTATGATCTAATCTGATTTCTGACATCTTTTGAGGTCTTTTTAAGTCTGCCTGTTAATTTTCCCCATTAATTTGTTTGTTTGTATTTAGATGATAAGGTATTAAGGTCTTTTGACTTGTTATGCTTTAGGTTATATCAGTACCGATAGTAAGGTTCACATTCCAATTTAAATCAAGTGCAAATCAATCGCTTTTAGACGCCGCTAATAATATTTGCCGTACGGGGGGGCAAAGTACAAATGATTGCTGGCAGATAAGCAACAACAAATGTGTTTACGAAACATATAGCACACATATAAGTTATGCATATATTGTATATATAATTCCGTATCGCAGACGATCAACAATTGCTGTCGTCACTAGACAGAACTTTGAACCCTCCCCCACATTGTTTTTTTCACTTTCTCTGCGCAAATTAACTGATATGCTCACCTTGTTGAGGAACGCCATTGGTTTATGGGTTTATTTAAATAATTTTTATTTAGATTTAAGTAGGTCGCCGTACTAACTCGTCGGTGGCTCGCAGCGAAATGATCCAAACGAGTTGGCGGTGCACCGGTACAGCGATATTTGTACATGGCGGTACGGCGAGCAGCGACGCTTGGACATTGGACTTTGTTGCGCTGGCAGCAGTAGAGGAGCAAAGCTACAGACTCTTGGTGGTGACACACGTACCACAAGCATACACATCTCTGGGTACATACATCCAGCTGGGTGAGATAAGGGAATGCTCTCCGAACTTTGTATTCACTAACAGTTTGAGCTTTTTGGAAAGGGTTATATGTCAAAGGGTTTGCTTATATTGCATTTACTTGGCGCTTTTATAAGGTATTTATGTAGGGAAAGAAAGCAATAAAATGAATTTAATTTTTAATAACATAGTAATTATGAAGAACATACTTTGAGGATTTTTATATTTTCTATAAAAACCTTTGTGTTTAATTTTCATTTTATATTTTTAATAACCAACCAAACCTAATTGTACCATAACGTTTAACCACATTTATATTTTTATATCATCTTATCTTTATATATCATGTAGAAACAGACACACCCCCTTTTTTGAGAAACCAATGTACCCTTGAAAATACCCTTTTATAAAAGCATTCAAAAAGGTACCGACAATTCAACGTAAGCTTGAACAAAAAACGTAAGGGTAAAAGCTTTTAGCTTAAACAACGTAAAGCAAAGTTTATGGGAAAGTGTGGGTACAAAAAAGAACTCAAGGGTATATTCGGCTAAGCTATAAATGGATATTAAGAAGAAAAAGTGCACTCAGACCTTATAAGTTTAATAAATCTATATAAGATCTAAGCATTTTTCCATATAAATATCTATATTAGAAAAGTTAAAAAATAATGAAGTACTCATTTCTTAAAAAATACACATATGAATGTATTTGTAGAAATATTATGTTTATTACTTTACGAAAAATCAAAGCATATTAAAGAGTAGATAATACACATAGAAATGGAATCATTTTTAGAATGTTGGTTATACTTTTTGCAGAAATATATATTAAATTATTCCCTTTAAATTCCTCTACCCTTTCTATATCCTTTCAAGCAGTATTACCTAGTCGATTACTTTCCCTGCCACCTGTTAGGCTCTTAAAAATGGGAGCATACTTTTGCGCTTGACACAAATAGATGAAACATGTTCCGCTGGCTGCGTTAAAAATAACAGAGTGAGTGATATATACACAACAATCTCTCCAGCAAAACGAATTGGGAGTCCGTGACACAGTTGACAGCCAGCAGATAAAGAGCAGAGCGACGTGAAGCAGGACAGGAGGGCATCATTAAATCAGCATCCAAAATCAGCATCATCAAAGGGAGGGAGGCACAACAGAAAAGGACACAGGAGCGGGAGTGAGAGCAAGGAGTCTCTTATCAGCCAGGCGCATAAAACTGGGTCCGGTTAAAGCTCTTCCGCCAGGCAGGACGCCGAGCAGAGCCCGACACGGAGCCGAAGTGGTTCGGGTGGTGCCTTGGCGGGTGGCTCGACCAGAGGGAGGGTGGTGGTGGAAAGTCCTGTGGCATCTAAGGCACAACTGGGATAGCTGCTGGTCCTAGGCTGCTTTGCCAGTCAGTCATTTGACATTGCTCCTGCGAGAAGGTTGTCCACGCTCCGAGCTTAGATCCTCCATTGCCGCCCGTCTGCTCCATCGCGTCCACAAGTCCCTGAGAGAAAGTGAGTGCCAGTGTGTGTGTGTGTGTGTGTTCGGTGTTGCCCACTCCCACATCTGGGATACATATATAGAGGCCCCCCCCTCTCGCAGGGAGCAGTGAAAATTTAAACAAGTGTTACCTAAGCCTCCTAACAAAAAAAAAAAAATACAAAATAGAAAAAGAAGCTAGCCGCTGTCGAAGGTCTCGTCAAGATGGCCCAGTTTGTGACCCACATCCAGCCCACGCTAATGGAGGCGTCGCAAGGTCATGTGCCCCACCATCACGGTCATCAGGTGGGTGTGCAACACTCGTCACATCTGCCCCACAGCGGCCACAACATGCCCTCGCCCCCCACCCATAATCATCATCATGGCCATGGACATGGACATCACTCCGGCGGCGGTCATGGTGCAGCTGCCCATCCGCACAAGCAGACGCATCACAGCTCAAGCACCGCTGGACACTCCTCCAAGACGCAGCATCACAGTCACAGCCCGCCCTCGCAGATTCATTCGCCACCGGCGGAACACCATCCGGATCATATTGGTCACTACGAGTACTATCAGCACCATCATGAGCAGGTCTTCCACCATGAGGGAGGAGCTAGCGGAGCTACTAAGCAGCAGCAGCACCCGCACCCACATCACAGTGGCAACAAGCACGAGCATTGCCCCACAGGACACCAGAGTGCGGTGAGTAGACATTCCCAGGATTACATCATAGGGAATTGGGAAGAGCAGGTTGCTCCATTTTTATTTTTTAATAAAGGTAGTCACGTGATCTGGGAGGCCGCAGAGGGTACAAAATTAGAGGTCATCACCTAATGTGCTAGAAAGGATACGATAAAGTCGTAAAAGTTTGAATAGCTTTTATAGGCTGGTTCATATTTGTATGTATCCGCTTTTTTATACTCCAATACATTTTTATGGAGAACACTTTTCACTTGGCTAAAAGGATGGGATTAAGGCAATAAAAATCTACATTTTAAATGTGTGTGGTGGGCCATTATCTAAAGAATTTTATGTGATGTGGCTTACACATCTTGTTAAGAGATTAAAGGAACACATCCTTATGTACCCTAATAGCATTTCAGATATATCAACTTTCAGATGTAGGATAAAGGATACAAAAATCCCATCGAGGTCACCCCTAAATCTGGCTAAGGCTATGATAACATCATCAACTGTATGGTGACATAAATCATCCTTGAAACTTGCACATGAATCACAACTTTTTTTTGGGAGCATCATTTTCTGTTTGCGGTAGTCACAATCTTGAGGAGACATAACTCCTGCCCAATGCAATGACGCAATAGTAATCCTTGGACTGACTCCGTCCAATGCCAAATGAGTCATCCGGGGCAGGCGGCGACAGTGCGCTTCCGTTGTCCTTGCGGGGGCATTAACCAAACTCCTGCTGGCGCCCGGATGCCTGGCGTTTCCATAAACTCGACAATCCTGAGGTCGACGCACAGCTAAAAGCTCTTTATTTTCGCAATCTTCACGGCTTCTAGTTGGCCTTTATAAATAGCCAATTTGGCTAAATGTACTGGCTAAATGCTCACTCTCTCTCTCTCTCTCGTTGCCTCACTCTTTACTCTACGGCTGTTTAGTCTCTGTGTATATTCTCAGGTCTATTCTATTCGATTCTATTCTGTTCTGGGACCCTCTCAACCAACGGGGCGCATTCGAAAATAATTCAGAAAACGACTCGAATCGGACTCGACTCGTCTCGTCTCGGTGCGGCTGCCGCGTGAGGCCCTCTAGACAATATCTAGATATATACGCGTATATATATATTTCAATTTTATTGGCCCGCAAGTTGAGGTTCTTCGCTGGATAAGTTGGAAGATCTGGGCAAATGGAGACGCTGAAGAAACGCTTCCCATCGCTGCAGAGTTTGGGCGTAAGTTTTGGCGACTCCTTGGACTTAATTTATGTAATTCCCCGGGGGAGGGGGGCAGGCATATACCCCCCATAAAAAAAATATTACAAAAAAGAAAAACAACAACCTATAGCATCTGTTTTATAAATACAAAAATACCGCCCGCGATTCGTGCGAGGAAATTTTACATTTTTCATAATTTTGTGCGTGCCTCGTTTTTCCTTTTTCGCCATGTTTTCATTTTCCAACCTCCCGTCCCCATCAGGTGCAATCGAGTGAACACGGTGAAAATGTTTTCATTTCCCCCCTGAAATTACCCACGAAATGGCAATTTTGGCGTGCTCAATTTTCGTTGCGTTTTTTGGGGTCGTCAGAATTATGGGCAATCAGCTCATCTAGCTGGTAATTTACTTAAGGCATTGCCCCCAAAAACATTTCTGCCACGATGTGTTTTTTTAAGGGGCTTCGGGGCGGGTTCTTGAAATATCATATTGCTGCCAACAGGCCACAGCGATGCTAACACAAATATTAACTTAAATAAGGGGAGAATTTAACAGCTTATTCAGGGTATCGAATAGAGGATACTCTTTTTGGGGGAATACACTTTGGGGTTTGTTAAATTCAGGTTAATTATTACCAACAAAAGCAGTCTTGTTTGCAGAAATTAAATTGGATAGTGTACATATCCTAATTCTTATTTAAATAGTATCTGATTCACTTCCTTTAAAATTAAATCGGTTCCAGGGCTTCGATACTTAAAATATAGTCCAGATAAATTCCCAATGATGTTTTAATTTACATTTTAAATATTCCACCTGCTCTAAATATTACTTTCCCTACATTTTCCACATTTCCCTCGAGCTTTAAGCAATCTTAGGTAACCCAAGGCTAGAAAAGTAATTAAAAATCTATCAATTGCATTGGGTAAAAAGTAAAAAGAAGCCTTTTGAATTATTAATTAAGCAACACACAAATGACAATATCCAAAACAAGGGGAGAGTATAGACATATATAAACACTGTTCAAGTGCCAGGTGACATGCGAAAGAGCCATTTGGTTTTGGGCCCACCCTGTGCCTTGGGCTTTTGTGGCTTTAAAGTGCGACCAGGAAACCCCTTCTGATTTGGTCAAAACCAAACAAACGGGCCAGGCGATAAAGGCCAAGTGAGTGGACTTTAAGGGCGAGATCCGGAAAGAAGGGGAAGCTCTTTTAATTAAATTCAAAATGTGCCTAGCACCTTGCTGGCAACCATGGCTGAATGCATTTACCCCAGTTAATTACCTGCAACGTGATTCACGCACACCCATTCCTTTGTTTACACCACAATTTGTCCCAGTCACGATGCAATTTGAAATGCAATTTTATGCAATCCCTCAAAGGGGATGGTTCTTTCTTTTTTTAGGGTGGATTTCCTGTCTAAGAAGCAGAATTAATGGCACTGGGGCCCTGCTTCGCCTTACTTGGCACAACGTGACTGGGAATGCATACGCATCCGATTGGGATTTTCGACCTCTCGATACGGATACAACGATATTCCTAGAGGGTGGGTTTTGGGGTGTGATTTTCGAACTGGTCTCTCCATCATCGAAACGTCAAGTAAACAAAGTCCAGGCAAGCTGCGCGTCTGCGCGGAAGCTAATCCCAAAAACTGGAAGGATTCCGGCCATCCAGCCGCTGCCAACCAACTGTGGATTGTGTGCACTCGCTCGTCTCGGCCCGGCCTTTATTTACTCTCGGTCAATAGTGTTTCGGGCCGGCAGATTATCTAGGGGTAGGACCATGTCCATGTGCTTTTCGTGTGTGTACTTGTCTAATTAGTCTAATGTGCTAACTGAAACACTGTTGGTGGAACTTAATGCCCCTGGATTTTATTGTGTGTGCCATGACTGAGTGATTAGTGTGGGTCTTGTTAGGATAGTTACGCCTTGTGAAGAATAACTACAGTTTTGTAAATATTTATAAAAGGAACTAGGGTGTGGTGCACTTTCCTCTTATTGGTTTGAACAAATAACAATTTGTGAGGGTTCCAAAGAGAACTGGAAGTATCGTTTACTGGGGCTGGTTACAAAGGATATATTGTTTTAAAGTGAAGAATACCCACTGTGATATTTATTTTATTTCCCTTATAAAACATACAAAAACTTCCCTTTTTATTTGTGTATCAAATAAATGTAACAAATTAGACATAGAGACATTAAAACAGGATTACGTATAAGAAAAGGGGTGGAAAGTGGCTTAATGACTTTTATGATTTGGAGCTTGATTAATAGAAAATGTCGAAAATGAATTATTATTTCACTACAGAACCAGAAATATTCGTCATCATTCAACTCATAATGTACTTCACCCCTAGAAACTTCACAAATTAAGTTCTTGCTTATAAAATATCTTCTGTAAAATGATTAATTCACTTTTTCTGGTGTCTCACTTTCAAGCTCAAGTTACCCTTCCCTCAAAACCGAATCAAATTCTATTTAGACATGCATTAAATTTTAAAAAATTCTTAAAAACAATGCATTTAAGCCAACAATAGACCATTGATAGGGATCTGCTGCCGTGACTTCCTTTATAGCACGTGCTCTAAGGACTATAAAAACGTCAACAATAACAAAGGGCACGTGTCGGATGGTGGGGGAGAGAGTTAGACAGCCTGGCACTTCCAATTCGAACTTCCCGCTTCCAGCGGTCGGAACAACCCTCGAGTTCCCAGGGGGTGAACGTTCCAATTGGAATGACCAAGTGCGCAGGTCCTTCGAACAGTCCTGGCGACAGTTGAAGTTACCACCACTCGTGGCAGGACTTGTCGCATCCAGTCTGGAGTTGAACATCGAAGAAAACGGCAGCAACGAAAAGAGCTCCTCGAAAATCCGTGAATTCAGAAGGGACTGTGTGAGAGCAGCCAGAAAATCCAATCAGACACACACACACACACACACTCTGACAAAGGCGCACACCCATACACCCATACACAGACACTGACACGCACACACTCGACTCGGTCGCCCGTACGAACACACCCTCCTCGCACACTCACTCATGTACATATATTGCTTACATAAAGTCTAAGGAAAAATCGATAGGAGTGCATTAAATATTCAAAAATCGGAAAAAAGCAGAGAAGGTCTCGAGCAAATCCTCGAGGCAAGAGTGAGTTTTCCGCGAGATCCTGTGGCTGTGGAAAAGTCTCTGGGCCAGTGAAAAAAAGAATATGACTAAGCTGCAGTGACGACATACGCCGCCACCGTCGTCGCCGCTTACACAATTTCTCTACACCAATTACAAACGCAGACTTTAAAGGCCAGAAGGAAGTTTTCCAATTTGCGAAAAGAAAATGGTCACCGAAAATGGAGCTCAGGTAAAAGACAATTTTTCTACTTGAATTTCAGTGGGGAAAAGTCTAGATTTTCAGGCTCAAAGTCTGAGATTCTGGGGGAGCAGCCATGTTGGCGTCCATTTTGCGGATTATCGATTTTTCGTTGTCTGCCTGAAAAAGTGCAGCAAATTGAGAAAAATCCGTTAAATAGGTCTTTTATGAAAAGATTCTTTATATTTTACCAACTAAAGAAAGGATATTCTGGTAATTTTAAGGGTTTGTTAAGGGGTTGTTAAGGGCTTTCCCCCACTCCCACTTGAAGGAAGTTTATTGATTTTTCACTCCGTTTAATTTGTGGGCGTTGCAGGCAATATCCGATTTTAGCCTGAACAATGGTCTAAAAATAATTGCTGTACTAACCAATTAGAAATGGTAGCACCACTACCACTACCAGAACACCACCTCCACTGGTGGTGTCCCTTTAATCGTAACTGGGTGTGGTGCGTGCGTGTATTTGTTGGCAAGAGCGTAAGGTAATCGAGATTTAGGTTAAACCTTATGATGACATGCGACATTTGTGGCAAGATGGGGGAAAAATCCATAATATGACTCACTTTTTTCTCATCTGCTCTTCGAACAGCAGCCAGTGCATTAAGCTTAAGCAATTATTTGTTGCTCCTGCCAAGGACCTCCACTTGGTATTCGATTGGCCATAAAGCATGCTTTCAAGTGGCAAACATGGCCACACAAGTTCAAAGCGAATCCACTTCCATACTTCAAGGCAAAACTCCTTTGGACAAGCACTCGATTTACCCGAGCTCAGCTCCTCGTTATACAATGACGAAAGCGGGGGCGAGGCCGAGCCCAAGCACCTTTGAACTTTTGGCCCATGTCTGTGAGAGACACCTCGTTTCAGCACAGTGAAAAATTAGAAGTTATTCTAAATACCTTTTCATATTTCTAATTTCGGAAAGGAAATAGTTTTAAAGGGAAAATAATAGCTTCAAGTTAAAATAACTGATAAACTAGAGTTTCTAAAATATGGAAACTAAACCAATATTTTATAACCACATTAAATATATAGTATCTTTAATATACAAATGATGTATTTCTATAAATAAAACATGTTTTATTATTTATATTGATTTTGAAACCAATTACTCATTAGAAAATCCTAAAAAACATATTTTAAGGTTTTACTAATGAGTAACTTGTACAAAAATCAATAAATATAAGCAAACTTTTTTTTTTGTATGCAAACCCCAAGGAAAAGCTTAACTTTTTTACTAGGAAAGAAAATCCTAGTCAGGTTACCTGAATATATATGTTATAATATCAGAAAGCTAAAAAAAAATATATAGAAGAATATCAAGAACATTGTGTACGGAGACTCTCAAGTTTTCAAAACAAATTTGAACTTAAAACAAAATGAACAATTTTGAATTATTAAAATAAGTGTATATAAAACACCATACAAAAACATCAAAAAACCCTATTTAAGTCATTATAAAAACGTAATATAACATTTAAGTTATATTAAAGACAAAATCTTTATTTATAAAAAGAAAAAAACCCCTTAAAGTTAGCTTTAATTTTCTTCTGTGCATTTAAGCAAACAGACTTCAGATTTCAGGAAGTTTAGTCGAAGCAAACAGTCCTTTATTCAATTCGTATGTATGCCCAGGGCATATGAAATGAGTTCTTTTATTGGGACGCTTCTGTATATCCTTCACACACTTCCTTGTTTGCCAAAAGGGGGGTGGTGCATTGGATGGGGTCTTAGTGCCCAGGAAGCCTCTTTCAGTGTCTGAGCTGTGGTCACTCTTCAGCGGCATCGTGTGTGCGAATTTCCCAGTTCGCTTTTCCTTCCAATGCGAAAACAGTTCCGATTTGCCGACTTCCAGTTGCAGTTTTCACACGCGACATGACGTCATTTTCGACATCGAAATACTGGAAATCCTGACAAGCGTTTTGAGGGGGAGGTGAAAAAAATATAAACAAAACTTGGCTAACAACCACCTAGCATTGGAACGATGAAATCGACAGCTGAGCCCTGTCCCCGAGTGGGTTTAGTGGGTGGTGGCCCATTGGGTGGGCGTTGGCCATTAGAACGAGAGTTACCCGTACACCTGCGCCAAAAGCCGGAAAAGCGGCTGAACGCTGACCCCTCCACCTTGACCGTCGCGAGTTGAACTTGAAGCAAGGGACAGGTGCATAATAACTATATGTAACCATTGTAGTTGGGCCACCAAACTTGGAGTTGCGCAACCTAGCAACGATCAATAAAACTCCAAGTGCACCCACACCCACATCCACACCTCACCAGGTGATGGATACGCAGCTGGCACGCAACTATTTGTACTTACAAACAAAAAAAGAGATGGAAAGTTTACCAACCAAGTGGAAACTTTGCAAAGATTGATTGCTTATTGGGTGATAAGTCAACAAGCAATTACTTCTTGATGACCTTTGCCTTCCTGGGATATTGGTGTGAAAATAAGGCTAATTTGCAGTCTAACACCCATTATTTATTTCCCTTTTCCTAGAGTATTATTTATAGAGGAGTATTCGTAAATTGTAGTACATTTTCCTAGATTAACCTAAACCTATTATCTTCTATACATGTATTAAATCTTGATCTGAATTGAAAAGATTTGAAAACTCCCTTGAAAGTTTGTTTATCAATTTAATTATTTAGTTAAAAGATCTTTTTCCCCTGGGTTAACTAAGTTAAAACTTTGTTATTTATTCTTAATTCCACTTTTTAAAATGTTAAATTAATTATATTACAGGGCGATGGAAACACTTCCTTCCTGCGTGCCGCTCGCGCTGGCAACCTGGAGCGTGTGCTCGAGCATTTGAAGAATAACATTGACATCAATACCAGCAATGCGGTAAATCCAATAAATAAAAACTTTAAATTACCTATTCAATAAACTCTTGATTTTCCCCATAGAACGGCTTGAATGCCTTGCATCTGGCCTCTAAGGATGGCCATATCCACGTTGTCTCGGAGCTGCTGCGCCGTGGTGCACTCGTGGACAGTGCCACCAAGAAGGGCAACACGGCACTCCACATCGCCTCACTGGCCGGGCAGGAGGAGGTGGTAAAGCTACTGCTGGAGCACAATGCCTCGGTTAATGTTCAGTCCCAGAATGGATTTACACCCCTCTACATGGCCGCCCAGGAGAACCATGATGCAGTGGT
This sequence comes from Drosophila serrata, assembly GCF_035046125.1. Classification (NCBI taxonomy): domain Eukaryota; kingdom Metazoa; phylum Arthropoda; class Insecta; order Diptera; family Drosophilidae; genus Drosophila; species Drosophila serrata. Next base: position 2,505,019 of record NW_028257170.1, read on the forward strand.
GCGTCTGCTTTTGTCCAACGGAGCCAACCAGAGTCTGGCCACCGAGGATGGTTTCACCCCTTTGGCGGTGGCCATGCAGCAGGGTCACGACAAGGTAGTGGCTGTGCTCCTCGAGAGCGATACCCGCGGCAAGGTCAGGCTTCCTGCGCTGCATATTGCAGCCAAGAAGGATGATGTCAAGGCCGCCACCCTGCTCCTAGATGTGAGTATTCCTTACCACTACAAAAAGGGTAACAATTTGCTGACTTAAATCTACCTTTTCAGAATGACCACAATCCGGATGTAACTTCCAAGTCGGGCTTCACCCCACTGCACATTGCATCGCATTATGGCAACCAGAACATTGCCAATCTGCTGATCCAGAAGGGAGCCGATGTCAACTACTCGGCCAAGCATAACATTAGTCCACTGCATGTGGCTGCCAAGTGGGGCAAAACCAATATGGTCTCTCTGCTGCTGGAGAAGGGTGGCAATATCGAGGCCAAAACCAGGGATGGTCTTACCCCGCTCCATTGCGCCGCTCGCTCTGGACACGAGCAAGTGGTGGACATGCTGCTGGAACGAGGAGCTCCCATTAGCGCCAAGACCAAGAACGGTTTGGCTCCTCTTCATATGGCCGCCCAGGGTGAGCATGTGGATGCTGCCCGCATCCTTTTATACCATCGTGCCCCCGTCGATGAGGTGACCGTGGACTATCTAACCGCTCTTCATGTGGCTGCCCATTGTGGTCATGTTCGAGTGGCTAAGCTTCTGCTGGATCGTAATGCGGATGCAAATGCGAGGGCCTTAAATGGATTTACTCCACTGCACATTGCCTGCAAAAAGAACCGCTTGAAGGTGGTGGAGCTGCTGTTGCGTCATGGAGCCAGCATTAGTGCCACCACGGAGAGTGGACTGACACCGCTCCATGTGGCCGCCTTCATGGGTTGCATGAACATTGTCATCTATCTGCTGCAGCATGATGCAAGTCCCGATGTACCCACTGTGCGTGGTGAGACGCCACTTCATCTGGCCGCCAGAGCCAATCAGGTGCGTTTACTATACAAGGATTACTCTTAACCCTGCTCATCTTATTTTAATCTCTCTTCTCAGACCGACATCATTCGCATCTTGCTGCGGAATGGCGCCCAGGTGGACGCTCGTGCCCGGGAGCAGCAAACTCCGTTGCACATTGCCTCCCGGCTGGGAAACGTGGATATTGTGATGCTTCTGCTGCAGCATGGCGCCCAGGTGGATGCCACCACCAAGGACATGTACACGGCTTTGCATATTGCCGCCAAGGAGGGTCAGGATGAGGTAAAAGAGCTGATAGCGAAAAAGATCACCGACCATATCGACACCGTTTACCTGATGCAACTGTTTTGGATACGCCATCAGGAGTTTTTCATTTGATATTTAGTTCTTAATCGACTTTTTATTTTGTTTTTTCCTTGTATTATGAGTATTATGAGTTGTGTCTTTTGCTCTTGTGTTGTTTTCGCTTTTTCGTTTGTAATTGAATAAATGTTGCAACTATTTTGTAGTAATAATGATATTATTTATGGAATTTCATTAAATTCTAATGTTTTTTAGTTTTATTTTCAGCTTTTCTAGCACATAATTGTTAAATACTTTTGATTTTTCAGTTTAAAATGAAATATTGGATGGATATTTCGAACTTTTCTTGATTTTAAATATATGTTGTAAATCCTTTTTCAGTATTTTTGGTATGTATGTATTGTCCTGTATTTATTTCATTTTGAAATAATTTGCAACAACTTCATTAAGACACATCATTTAACTAATTTAAATACTATCCTTCTTTAGGTGGCCGCTGTGTTAATCGAGAACGGCGCCGCTTTGGATGCTGCCACCAAAAAAGGATTCACTCCTCTTCATCTGACCGCCAAATATGGACACATCAAGGTGGCCCAGTTGCTGCTCCAGAAGGAGGCCGATGTGGATGCCCAGGGCAAGAATGGCGTTACACCGCTGCATGTGGCCTGCCACTATAACAACCAGCAGGTGGCCCTGCTGCTCCTGGAGAAGGGAGCCAGCCCCCATGCCACGGCGAAGAATGGACACACTCCATTGCACATCGCCGCTCGCAAGAACCAAATGGATATTGCCACCACTTTGTTGGAGTATGGAGCTCAGGCCAATGCCGAGAGCAAGGCTGGGTTCACCCCGCTCCATTTGAGCAGCCAGGAGGGTCACGCCGAGATCTCCAACCTGCTCATTGAGCACAAGGCCGCTGTGAATCACCCGGCCAAGAATGGTCTTACCCCAATGCACCTGTGTGCCCAAGAGGATAATGTGAATGTGGCTGAGATCCTGGAGAAGAATGGTGCCAACATTGATATGGCTACCAAGGCGGGTTATACTCCACTGCATGTCGCCTCCCACTTCGGACAGGCCAACATGGTGCGTTTCTTGCTCCAGAATGGCGCCAATGTGGATGCGGCCACCTCGATTGGATATACACCACTGCATCAGACCGCTCAGCAGGGCCATTGTCATATTGTGAACCTTCTGCTGGAGCACAAGGCCAATGCCAATGCCCAGACTGTCAACGGACAGACGCCTTTGCATATTGCCAGGAAGCTGGGCTATATTAGCGTCTTGGATTCGCTGAAGACCATCACCAAGGAGGACGAGGCAGCTGCTGCGACCACCCAAGCTGAGGAAAAGTATCGTGTCGTGGCTCCAGAGGCCATGCACGAGTCCTTCATGTCCGACTCCGAGGAAGAAGGCGGTAGGTATCTTTTAAGCAACCAATTAACACCTAACCATAAGCCACAAGCTCACTGCCCAGCTAGTCAGCCAGCACACAGACACCACCTAGCACAAACCCAAAATAGATTACGATTACGTTTACGATAGTCTTAAGTGAATCCCCGTTCTTTTATGCGTGTCCACCATCAGGGGACACAAATTTGGAATTGGACGCAGGCTATGAGTACGGCATTGGCCCGGGTCGGTCAGATGCCCACGTCTATCTGCCGTACTACCAAGGCGACAATCTCTATGTCTCCAGTAAGTGTCTCCCAGGGCCACTTGGAAGTCCCCTAAACGTATCCGTATCCGTATTCGTATCTTAAATCCTGGCCGTTATCAAGTGCACCAATTGGCTAATGATTGAGATCGTGATTGGCTTTATGAAATGACCACAAAAGTTTTGAGTACAAAACAGCACTTTATATGGGTCTGAAATGTATAAAACTATATCTTGACGTTGTAATTGAGTATAAAAGTGAAGAAAGGAAGTCTAGTACTTATGACTCCTTGTTATTTTCATATATATGTTTGCTTAAATATTATTGTGAAATCTAAACTTAACTATATACATAGATATCTATATACAAATGATACAGGCTTTCCTTGCAGAAAAGTTTATTAGGGAATATATGTTGGTTCAATTTTTTAACAACATAACAGAATAGCTTCGACAAATGTAATTTAGCTTATAAAAGTTAATAGATTCTTTTAATTACAAGACCTTAAACAGAATATGTCAGCACTTTATAAGAAATATTCTAACTAAGACAAACTTAGCTATGCTTTTTTAAGCTAGTTTTCTGAGAGATATTTCCTGTGACATAACCTTTCAAAAAAGAACATATTCCCTATAGATAGGATGTCAAACCGCTATTGACTTATTTCGCAATGTCTAGGTTGGGTTTAATAATCTCGAATTCGCTTGTAATCGCGGCATGCAATAATGTATACTTGTGTGTCTGTATCTATTATCCATGTAATATGCTCCTATTTAATGGTCATGCTAGCTTTACATATTATATCACCCCCTATATTATCCATTTATTATATCAAACCTAAAAAAGATCAAGCATGTACAATTTACAAAATTTGTTAACTAAAATCAAACTCATTTGCATTCTTCTATTTTCAATGCACTGCGCTCTCTCATCTGCAATTCAACAATACAACAATTCAACAATTCAACAACTTTCAACAACAACAACAAACAACCAACTCCGACACCCCAAAACAATAACAACTGAAACACGAAACAACAACAATTAAAAATAAATAACAACAACTACAACGCTATATGGCCGATTGGACTGTCTTGTGCTTTAACAAAATGCAAATGCTGCGGAATGCCCTCGAAACGCATCGAAATCGATTCAAAACTCTAGGCGAAGACAATATGCTATCAGATCAACCATACCGCTATCTGACCGTTGACGAAATGAAATCCCTAGGCGACGACTCGCTGCCAATCGATGTGACCCGTGATGAGCGAATGGATTCCAACCGGATGACCCAGAGCACTGAATATGCCTCCGGCGTGCCACCCACCATCGGCGAGGAGGTGATTAGTCCCCACAAGGCCCAGGTATATGGAAGTTCACCCAAGGCCACCGTCGATGGTGTGTATATTGCTAATGGATCTGGACACGATGAGCCACCACATGTGGGGTAAGTTTCCAAGGGCATAGGCTCTCTTTTTGCCATTATGATTGAGATCTATTTAATTGTCAAACATGAATTTAATTTTGGCATTTGTAATCTTAACTTCTTTGATCCTTAAGTAATTTTCCTTCCATTTGCAGCCGCAAGCTAAGCTGGAAGAGCTTCCTGGTATCCTTCTTGGTTGATGCCCGTGGTGGTGCCATGCGTGGTTGCCGGCACAGTGGTGTGCGCATGATTATCCCCTCGCGCTCCACTTGCCAACCGACGCGGGTCACCTGCCGGTATGTGAAGCCGCAGCGCACCATGCATCCGCCGCAGCTAATGGAGGGCGAGGCCTTGGCCAGTCGTGTCCTGGAGCTCGGTCCGTGCTCCACCAAGTTTATTGGACCGGTGGTCATGGAGGTGCCGCATTTCGCATCGCTGCGTGGCAAGGAGCGTGAGATTATTATCCTTCGCTCGGACAATGGTGAAACCTGGCGAGAGCATACCATTGACAACTCGGAGGAGATTATACACGACGTTATGCAACAGTGTTTTGAGCCGGAGGGTGAGTGCAGGAATGAAAATTCCTGTCTTTTCAACGGACTATAATTTGTACTCTTTTGGTTACAGAGATTGCCCAGTTGGAGGAGCAGGCTGGCAACCATGTTTGCCGCTTTGTCACCTACGATTTCCCTCAATACTTTGCCGTCGTATCGCGCATACGCCAGGAGGTCCATGCCATTGGCCCCGAGGGCGGCATGGTGTCCAGCACTGTGGTGCCTCAGGTGCAGGCCGTCTTCCCACAGGGAGCCCTCACCAAGAAGATCAAAGTTGGCTTACAGGTAAACCTCTTTAAACCGCGCAAGGGCGTTGCGCCTGAGAAACTGCGCAAAATTAGCGTCAATCATGTGCCCAAGAAGAAGCGCTTCTCGCTCATCTGGTAAACCCAACCAGGGGCAATAATATCTATTCTTAAAAAAGCTAAAGAAATCGAATACGTTATCGGTCAGCATACATATATACTCGAGCATTTAATCTCCAACTTCCCAAAAGAATATCAAAAAGAATGCAAAAGATGTTTTCCAAAATGAAATAATGAGCATTTATAACCAGTACTCCTATAACGAATAACTAATAACCAACTATGTTAACCCTACCCAAATCCTGTGTAGCAAAATATGGTAGATCTTAGGCCCAAAGCTCACTTACAGTGGTCTGAACTTGGTAATTATTCGAGACTATGCACCACTGTAAGTGAACTTTGGAGCTGAATTTTCCAAATGTTATTAATCGTATGAAATATGTGCACTTTGTTTGATTATATTGAGACACACTTTGAGAAACTTTACGGCACTCAGCTTATGGAGCCATTGTGGAATCGGTATCCTCACGCTAACCTAATCAAGCCAATATAATATGCTATGCAAGACGGTGACACACAATAATACTTATATGAAACCGATTAAATCTGATCATGGATCAAGTGCAGAGTTGCAACAAACATTGTCCAATTTGCTAAGATGAAATATAAGCGTATATCGAATATTATGATACATTACCTATATATGCTAACTACTCTTAATTCATACATTATTTATGATTATTACCTACTTATGCATAAGATTATACTTACAAGTTCTCTGAAATGCAGTACTACCCAATAAATTTAGTTCAACAAAAACTTTATGCCAATGAAAATGTTTTAATTACTTTTCATTTGATTACTTTTTCATTGAATTGCTTTTTCAAATCTAAAAAAAAAAAATATATATATATATATATGAGAGAAGAGGTGATAAATATATATAGTTACAATTGGGTCCGGTCTGAGGGGCCTAACGAAGTTGTAACCATTTTAGCCATGCCGTAAGCAAAAAACGATTTTATAATGGCCCCACTCATGAGTTCAAATTTTTCGCACGTTTTATTTGCATTTATCTGATATCTGTAAACATTTTCAATATATTTAAAAATTTTGAGTTTTGTATAAAGTGTACAAAGTCCTTTGTTCATTTTTCTAGTTTTTAAGTTGTAGTAAAAGTTTCTTTGATGACTAAATTTATTGGGACATAAATGGGCTCGAACATTGTTATCGTTTGTAGTAAACTTATGATGTATTTTTACCGAAAAAACATGCAATTGTTCAATACAAAAACCATATAAACGATATACATAAACATCAAAACGAAATAAGCATTGTACAAAAACCTAAAATGAGCAGAAATTTAACAAAAAAACAAAATGTTATCGAATCGAAAATGTTCACCATTTAGCCCAAAATAACTCATTTCATATTATTTGTTAAAACTTTTCCGTTTCCTTATGTCAGACAAGAGGCGCATATTTCGTATAATCTTTTGTTTATGGATTTCGATTAAGTTTTCCTTTTTGTTCATCTCATGACTGTGTATTATGTAAGCGTGGCCGGGAAAATCGATTTTTGTCTATCGTGCCAATCGAAATCCGTTACACTCGTTCTAGGCCCAACCGGTTGATCCCGATCTCACCGCCAAGCTGCTGGGCCGCGGCGTGGCCGTATCACCGATCGTTACGGTCGAGCCGCGGCGCCGCAAGTTCCACAAGGCCATCACCCTCAGCATGCCCGCCCCCAAGGCGCACAGCCAGGGGATGATCAATCAATACTCGGGCAACACCCCCACCCTGCGCCTGCTCTGCTCGATCACAGGTAAGTTGAAGCCGATCCGTTATCGATCCGCCAGACGGTCTTTTGTGTTGTTTGTACGATGTGATCCAAGCAGTTATTATTACCAATTACCAATTACCAATTATATGACTATTACGAGTATATCCACTTACATTTCCATTACGTTAGTTGATGTTTTTGAGTATTCAGATCCTACTCGAACCCCAATCTTCCACATTCCCCTCCTCTCTTTCTATCTCTCTTTCTATATATACCTCTGTCTCAGGCCCTCATTTCTTCATTCCTATCTATGATTTCTTAAGTGTATACTATAATGCTTTCGTTCAGTTGAGTTTGTACCCGCTTCCGTTGTTCGTTTTGGTTGTCTATAACATTTAGAATACAAGTATCTCTCATGTGCTAATAAGTAGTACTATATATATACCATACATGCCATATATATACTATATCCTGTACAGTGGAAAGTGCCTAGATAAAAAAAGATATTGAAATAATTGATACCTCTGGGAGTTATTCCCGATCTAAAATTGTAATTGAACCGAAGGGCATTCGTTCCTCATGTAGGTCCCATCCGATCCGAAGTGAAACATTGTGCTTGTGTCTGTGTAGTAGATGTATTCGTACGGACGGCTCCGTATCCTATAATCGTATCCCTTTTTGAAACTCTAGACAGTTGTAGAGCGCATTCGTCACTCACCTCTGCATTCAGACACTGTTACGCCCATCCATTTACACTACACTTTGACACATCCACAGTTTAAGATACAGATACAGATACAAATACAGAAACAGATACAGATACAGATACAGACACTCCACCTGTCACGTACTCAGCCCGATCATTAAACCAGATCAATGTCATGTACAGTGTGTCTTCTCATTGTGCTAAAAAAAAAAAAAAAAGAAAAGGTGATCGTTACGTTACCCTTTGTTCGATTTGCGTTCGTTATCGCTTTAGTTCGTTCTGATGATTTCCAATAATTTTCAATTTCTATTTCGATTTCGTGTTGAGCAAAAAACAAACCCAAATAAAACAAACTTCAATTCAATTCTTGATTGAAAACCTATTTAATTGTTCTATAATTTCGTACTAATGCGTCATTGCATATGTGTGCACGCATTCCGTTCTGTTTTCTCAATCCATTGAAGGTGTGTTTCGGAAAAGGTCTCTAAAAGGTAACTAAAACTGACTCAAATGTCACAAATACTAAAATAAATAATACAAAAAAATTCAGAAATTCACAAACATGTATGAAGTTTCAAATTGAAACTGTTTACCAAATAAAATCGTTATTTGTTCATATTTAGTTGTTTCGTTCTATGCCAAACATAAAAAAAGAAAAAAACAAAAAACAAATGATAATAAAATACGAATATTATTGTATTGCAAAATGAGGCAAATAACAAAATCAAAGAAGAAAATTCGACGAAAGAAAAAAATTTTGAAAATTCTGCATATTTTATTTATGATAAATTCTCTTGTTAAGAAACTATTGCAAATATTTCAAACAATTATTTATCAACTTCTAAGCCTTACAACTTCTTTTGTTTTTATTGGATTTCGTTAAGTTTTTTTGCTCCTAAGTTGCCCCCATTGATTTCCTGAGTTCCGTTGAGTTTATTTTTGCTTAAATTCGGGTTGCGCTGCGTCTTTGGGTTTACTGTGGCAGGAAGCTCAGGATTAACTTTCTGTTCGGGGCCCACTTCAGACCCCAAATTTATTGGCCATGTTCTCCATGCCAAGATATCGCTTCCAGCTCAAAACAGCTTCGTTTTGAAGTAAGCCAACTTTCCAATTTACTTTTTCGAACCTTAAGCTTGTCATGCAAACGTCTTTGCCGCCTTCTCTTTCTCTCTGTCTAACCTCTCTCTCCCTCTAACATCTAACAATAATATGATTACCTAAGCGATTTTCTGACTGCACGCGGCTTACTGCCAAATATTAACCTAAACTGCACAATTTCATTAAAAAAGTTTGTAGGTCTTTGTAAGCTAAACTAAACGCTAAATGAAAGTTGCTCTTTGGGCCATCGAAACCGTATTTGAAGCAAGGCCACCTGAAGTGTGCCAAATGAACTTTGATTTGTTCCGTTGTTCAGTTACCAATTCGAGTCTTAATCCATACCAACATGTCATCCTTGTTAAGGCTATCTAGCTTCAAGTTTAATTTCCACTTAATTTAATAATTAATCTTTTTCGGTTGGAATGCCGTGCACCTGATTGTGGTTTGATTATTTCTTGTTCTGTTGATTCTTTTTTGTTTAATGTTGATTTTGTGAACATCATCAAGCAGAATATTATTATGTACAAAGACTGTTTTTCAAAAAATAAATAAATAAAAAACGTAAATGATCAATTTCGAATTTCTACTGTTTGTGGCACCAAAGAGAACTTTTCTGAAACCGAATAAATGTCAACTATTGAGGAAGAAACTAAAGTCAAGCCAGTGCTATGACAAGCTCAATAATATTTTATTGTTAAATACAAATATATAAACATCTAAGATAAATATCAAGTTGACGATTTCTTTTACATTCCTGAATTTACTTATCCTTTATGTTGTCTTTAATTTCTTGATATCGTTTTCGTTGGTTCTTTTGTTGTTTTGAACACATTTACTACAACAAGAAACACGTGACACGCTCACTTATTTTTCATTCAAGAGAAACCAAACATTTGTTTTTCCAAAATATTAAGCATGTTGTTTCGAAACGGCTTCAAAGTAAGCAGCGCAACAAGTACCCTTAGTACTCGTACCTCTGTAAATGCTACAGCTCAATCAAATTAACCAAATATATGCTTGAAATCAAAGTGCCTCATCAACACACACACACACTCCATAACATGACAACACACAATAAAACTCTCTACACTCAACATTCATCACATTCATGCCATGCCAACACAGATAACAAGATACTCGATATTTCCAATACTTATCGCTAAATAAGATTTTACTATACCATTAACTACTATATACAATAATACTTTTCAATAATACTCCTATTCCATCTAATTGCTTTGTATTTAAAACACACACAACCGTATTCTCTCTGAACAAGTTTTTGAGTTGAGATTTTATGGTTTCGTTTTGTGAAATTAGTTCAAACATTTTGGTATCCAATTCAATAATTATCTGCTAATGAGACAACAGTAGAGTTTTCAAGAGTTTTTACATACATATATGTAGTCTATGCGTAAACCCCTCCTCAGTCCCACTTCTGAGCCCCGCAATTGAACGTCTCCGTATTCCGTTTTTCGTCTCCCATCTAAATCCTCCATCGCCAGGCGGACCATCCCGTGCTCAATGGGAAGATGTTACCGGATCCACGCCCCTGACCTTTGTCAATGATTGTGTCTCCTTCACGACCACCGTTTCGGCTCGATTCTGGCTAATGGATTGCCGTAATATATCGGATGCCACCAAAATGGCCACTGAGCTGTACAAGTGAGTAATCTAGGATTATATCTAGGAGTTTTATATTTCATTTATAATTCTCTCAATGCAGGGAGGTAATCCATGTACCCTTCATTGCCAAGTTTGTGGTGTTCGCCAAGAAGATCGAACCGTTCGAAGCCCGACTTCGAGTGTTCTGTATGACCGACGATCGTGAGGATAAGACACTTGAGAAGCATGAGCTCTACACAGAAGTTGCCAAGAGCCGTGATGTAGAAGTCCTTGAAGGCAAGCCCCAGTACATTGAGATGGCTGGCAATCTTGTGCCCGTGACCAAGTCAGGTGACCAATTGCAGCTGCAGTTCAAGGCCTTCCGCGAGAACCGTCTGCCCTTCACCGTTCGCGTTAAGGATCAGCATGCCGACATTGTTGGCCGTACGCTGTTCATGAAGGAACCAAAGGTGGCCAAGGGTGAGCCACCACAACAGCCCATCTGCATCCTGAACATTGTACTCCCGGAAGCAGTGATTCCGGATTCTACAACGGCCTTCTCGGACCGTGTCACCTCCGCCTACAGAACCTCAATGTTTAGCTTGAGCAAACATCAAAATGATCATTACATCGGCGACATTCGCATTGTGGATCTATCGAATCTATTGGGCAAGGACTGGATCCAGTTGGCCCCAGAGATTGGCATAAATGCAGAGGAAATCGATGAGATCATCAACCAAAACACCGACAGTATTGCCAGACAGGCCCAGAGCATGATTCGTCTTTACAAGGACAAGCCCAACTATGACATTCTTTTGCTAGAAGCGGCACTCAAGAACATTGGACGGGACGATATTATGAAGAAGTGCAAAAGTGGGCGACTTTCGCATTCACGCGAGTTCGATGACACGGACATTATGAAGAACTCGGAATCCGTAGAAGAGCTGGTTCGCAGAGAAAGTATGTATTATATATGATCACAAATACAATATTTTGCCAAGGCTTTAATAGGATTCAAATAAACCATAGATAGAACATACATAAATAAAACATTATCCAATTCCATGTTGAATAACCCTTTAAGTTCTTCCTACAGGCAAGCGAATCCAGCAAATCAATGAACGCGAAGAGGTCAAATACTCAGCCGAGGAGAAGGAAGTCGAAGAATCCGAGTCCGATGAGGAAGCCGCCAAGCGCACGGTGGCCGAGAGGCGTGAGAAGATTGTCAAGCGTCTGTCCATGGAGCGATCCATTCCTGCATCCACCCAAAAGAAGGAGATAACCCGCGAAATAACCGAAATTAAGCGAAAGAGTCTAATCGAAGACAAGAAGGCCCATCACGAATCCGAGATCTTGATGCAGCTGCCTGCAGACAATGTGATCATTAAGACGACTACGGTACCCGAGCAGGTCATCAAGATGAAGATGGGTAAAATGGACTCCACCGAAGTGAGCAAGAGCGAGTTTGACAAGGAACTGACACACAAGTTCAAGACATCCGGACGCAGTTCAGAAGAGGAAGACCAGCCTTCTTCACCAGACCAGACCGATAAAATTGTCCAAGATATCAGCTCCGCTGAAAAGAAGGAAAAGGATGGAGTGACCTTCAGCCGGGTGACTACTATCACTCGCCAGGAGGCTCGTGACATCACCGAGGATTTTCTGGAGATGGAGAAGCGCAGCCAACTCCCGGCTACTTCCACCACCGCAACCGTTCACGAGAAGTTCGTCGAAGAAGTCAAGGAAAAGACCAGCCCTATGGCATCAGTGCCACAGGACACTGTCAAGGAGGTTCAGCAAGTCATCCAGGAGGTTACCGAAATAGCCAGCAAGAAGGTTGAGAACATAATTAGCTCCTTCGAGACCACCAAACCTCAAGAGGCAACGGTTGTTCTACCTACCCAGGCGACTTCCGAATCAACAAAGGTTAGCGAGACCATTAAGCACCTACAAGATGTCAAGACGATTGCCCAAGAGCAAAAGAAGACGGTCCAAGTAATTGAGAGCTCCAGTATTGAGGAGACCATTGCCGACTTCGAAGCCAAGAAGGTTAAGTATGACTTCCATGGTGGCGAGCCCAAGACACAGATCCCTAAGTTCACGAGGAAACCCAGCGAGGATTCTATGAAGCCCACTGCAGCTCCACGTGCTGCGGCTGAGCCTGAAATGGAGTCTGCAGTAGATACCAAATCCGAGAAGCCGATCTCAAAAATTCCAGTAAAGACATCTGCATCAGAAGTCGATGCTCGAAAGATGACCCAAGACTTTCTGCAGGGTGAGAAATTAGCCGCAGAGCCTAAGCCAGCCCCAGCAGCCAGCAAAATTCCAAAGGTGGAACCTAGGAAATCAGTAGAGAAAGTGGTCGAGAAGGAGTCGAAGATCTTAGATGATGTAGTATCATCTACCGCGACCATAATGACAGCAGGTCTGGGTGCAGAGCAGCTCAAGGACAAGTCCGTCAAGCAGCCGGAAATTGCCGCCAAGGCTGATACTGTTGCCGAAAAGGTTTCCGAACTAGTTGACACATTCCACAAGATCGAGGAGAAGGTGACCAAGTCTGAGAAGACGTCAGAAATTTCCAGCAAAGTGGAGGACTTGGTAAAGGTTGAAGACAAGCCTCTGTTACAGACTCATTTCAAAGAAGACAAGGTGGCAGAAAAGGTAGCCGATGTTGTCGAAACATTCCACAAGATCGAGGAGCAGATAACCACCTCCGAAGCTCGCAAACTAACCCATGATTTCCTTAGCATGGAGCAGCAATCCCAACTGTCGAGCATGCCCTATGCCGCTGAAAAACCTCTTGAGTCCAGTCTTACATCCACCTCAGCCTCGGAACCAGATTCGGTGGTATCTGTGAAACCTTTACCGCCAGCAAGTAAGATACCTGTTGTTGAACCCAGGAAGACCCTGGTCGAAGAAGCTCCAAAGCCATTGATCGAACCGGAGCCTGTGAAACCAAGCGAAAAGAAGCCATTAAATGAGCGTCAGCTCACCGCTGATTTCTTGAGCATGGAGCAGCAAACCCAACTGGTGTCCGAACCCGCCAAGACACTCGTAGAGGAGGTAACAAAGACCGCAGATCAGACACAAAAACCAAAACCTTTGAATGAGCGCCAGCTCACTGATGACTTTTTGAACATTGAGCAGCAAACCCAACTGCCATCTCAGATTATTAGCGGTGATGCAAAGCTTTCAGATAAGTTAATCGATGGCATCGAGTCAGCGGCCCCAGTGGGTGATGTTTCACCATTCCAGACTCCCAAACTGACCACCAGTGTGGTGACCCAAGAGTCTCAAAAGCTGGCTACTGAATACGACAGCGACACTTTTGGCAAAGGGGCCACTATTCCACTGACCGAGACAATCAAACAAGAGGCACTCATTGCTCCCGTGTCGATGGAGCCACGCAAATCTCTGACCGATGCGGAGTTCTGCAAATCGGTGGGCGAAACTATCACCAAGAAAATGAGCGAGGGCGTGATTGAAATAACCGATGAGCTCAAGAAAATGGGTAAGCTATCCCTGAGACATTACCTTTCTTATTTCTAACTATGACATCTTCAGCGAGCGACATTCCACACTCCATGACTCCTCCGCCAACTCCAAGTGACACCAAAACCGAGAAGCAGACCGAGCAGCCCGAACTGATTAGCTTAGAGCGTGGTAAGTTCCTCAAGTTAAGCTCTGTCATGTTTTAGGTATTTAATAAATTTAATTAAAGATTATCTGGAAGACACTGTGACCACGCTGCACTCGACCACAGAGTCTACATTTGAGCGCGTCTCTGCCATTACCAAAATTGGTAAGTGCAAGTCTTGAAATGAGTGGCTGCCTCTATGCTCAATTTCTATGCAATTTGTAATTGTTATGTAAAATGATTTTATATTTAAGTTCCTATGTTTGCCTTTTTCGATAAAAAAAACAAATATAAATCTGTAATTATTATTTAATGTACACCCCTTCTTTTTAATAAACATTTCCTTTTTTAATTTTCGCCACAATCTGTAGTGTTTCTTGAACTGTTTTTAATTTCGTTCCTATTAGTTCCCATTTTGTTACTCCCACCTCTCTCTGTACCTCTACATTTCGTCATGATTTAAGTCCAAAGGCTTTTTGTATGCAAAGTACCATTCAACCATTAAACGATTGCGATCCAAGAACTGTTAGTTAATTGTATTTATAAACTTGAACGGCAAACTGCTAACTGCTACTGTGTGTATCTTAATAAAAAAAATTCTGTAAGTGCGGCAGTGAATGTGCCATAAATCTAAGCTAACAAGGATTTATCAATCTCCCAAATAAAAACCGCCAGACCGTAGCGCATTGAATGAACGTGGCCACAAATTCTAGCAGAAATTAACTTCCAAAGAAAGCCAGTGCTAGGTTGCCAAGTATGCATGGCTAATCCAATTACGTTAACACTGACGAAAGGTCGCAGAAACATCGCTAATTGTCTAGCTGGCGCCGTAGATATATCTGCGTATACGTAACATTCAGAGGTGTCAATGTCAGTGGGGCAGTGAATCGATATTGATCCGTGAATCGATTGTGCACCGGTAACTTTACTCTCGACAGGCTCTCCGATCAGTGGAGGAAATATTCCCGTTGACTGGCAAAAGCCTATTAGCCCATTAGCGGTCGAAATGCATCCACAGTTAATAGCATTTTCCAGGGGTTTTCTTATATAATTGGCGTCTGTGCAATTTGCCTTTGCCACTGCCATGGTGAGCAATCCGACCGTTGCGCACTTATGTCATAGGGCCAGGGGCCAGCCAGCGACCGAAAGCCGAGCGGTGGCGTATACTTAATTTAATTTGCTTCTGGCATTCTTGCAGTACGGCTATAGGCGCGCTTTCCAAACAGATTTAGTTTCGAATTTGTATTTCCCAAGTACGCGCGATCCGAAAATCAGACAGCAACGCGTCTCTGTAAATTTCGATGCTTTAAAGTGAAGAAATAGGAATTATTACAGAATAGAATGCCTGCAAATTCTAAAAAGTGAAGTTACTCAGCAATTACGATTTGTGTTTTTAAAGTTCATTCAGTGCGCTACGGCATAAACTAATTAAATAAACTTAACCAAACACTAAAGTAACTTTAAGCCTATTGTATCTTAATGGTAAGTTCCCATGTATAATTACAATCAATTTGAAAAGTTGCCACAGCATTAAGACTTATGTTTATGATGGGTATCGTTTCCTGTTAGGGCTGTACCTCATTGTTTTCCACTCAGCTCTCATGGTGTAACCAATTACGTTTGCAATTTTTGACTACTATTTAAGCAATTGAGTTTATGTTTCGTAATCTACTACTACTACTACTACTGCTGCAAGTTACAGTTAAAATACTTCAATTTGTGTTAACATATGTAATAACCTTGTTTAAATATACTCGTAAATAACTATTGGTCTATAGATGGATCTATGGATAAGCCATGCCATGTAATCTACAATATACTACCTATATATTGATATACGTTTACCAATTACTACAAGATTTTTTTCATTAAGATAAACACTTTTGGCATACTTTTGGATTTCCGAAATTGAAAAAAAACCAAATTAAAACTTTACCCATATGGGGATCAACTAGCAGCTGACTGAGATGATCTCTGGTCACGTTCCGATCTCCATATGAGGACTCATCGAAGAACACTCCAATAAAAAAAACAACCACCATGGCCTTCAGTTTGCAATGTTTATGTTTGATTTGTTTTCAGCAAATAATTATGTGTTCTGTTGCTTTTCGTAACTTTAGCAATTCCTAACGAAAAAGCCTATATAAATATATATCTATCATATATATCTAATGATATTAGTGTACTGTAACTGAATGAAAACACATCCAGTTCTCACAGTAGCATATCTATATAGTAAATAGCATATCGTACTCCTATACTCGTACTCTTTGTCATTATTTGCGATTTTTAAAGCCAACAGCCACAGCCACAACTACATATATTAGACCACCATATAACCAACCTATGTTTGTTTGCACCCCCAGACCCACCAACCCAGCGAGCTTCTTTATGTAATTGGTTGTTAATTAATAGATCACATTATATAGCGTACGAGTATGTGACATATGATGTCGTGGTTGTTATTATTCTTGCAGTACTTTAGCCAATTTTGCCACTTTTGATTTCGTAATCAACATAAACATTGCTTAAATATTTGCAAAACCAAAAATATGCAAACGTAATCAGTTCAGCTCAAAAATCGTACTCGAAGCATTGAATTTTTGTGTGCAGCAATGGGCCCAATAATCCACGACCTCATATGCAGCATCTATACGTATGCGGCTGAATGCAGCTCAGCTCCGCTAAGCTAAGCTAAGCTTCATCTGGCATCGTCAAGTGCGAAGGATATATATTTTGATTTCGCTTCTCGAATAACTTCAATAAGCATTAATTGCATGATTGTGCCTGCTGCTGGGTTTTTGGCGTACAGCTTGTAGTAAGAATATATATTAATGTACGACATATCTTTGTATGTCGGCAACTCAATTGCACTGTGTACATAGACTAACCCACCATTAAGCCCCATGGTTGACTTGTAATCGGTGTTAACTGTCTTTATATTGCCATGTTTTCTACTCCACTCTACTGCTACTTCTAAACAAAAACCAATACCAATTTTGCCATCGCGGAATGCCTCAAACAGAGCACTTCAGTGTTCATAATGTAAAACCCGAAACCTTTACAAGAACAGATGAAACTGATAAGCTGCTTCATAGTGTGGTAGCTCCCCCCGATATTCCGAAAATGTACTCACCAGACACTACCTCATTTACAGAAATGAGTACAAGTAGTCAAACACCGAAGATGACAACCACAACGACCTTAACAGCGCAAGTAGATCGAACCATAGTTGACTTGACCATCCCAGAGAAAGATAAACCAGAGCTTCCGCGAGAGAAGTTACCCAAGGATCGGTCACCAGTAGATATAGATGCTGAAAAGGCTGCCAGTGATAGGGAGTACTTAGAGCAGATTATGGGCTGTGGTGATGTTAGACGCAAGGTAATGCGTTTGGAGAGCAGCGGCAGTACAGAATCATTGGATTCGAGTGTCAAGCAAACGGCTGTGATACCCAAGTATATTGGCGACAATGTGCCGGTGGTGCGAGAGGTGGTGCAGAGCATCGAGGATAAGATCTGCAGTACAATGGTATCGGCCATTCCTTTCGCCGTGCAGAAGCGGCAGCCTCACGAAGATGACAAGGAACCCAATGTAGTGGAACTGGAGAAGCAAATATTAACGCCAGCGGACTTGGCTCTGGATAAGTTAATCAAGTGCGAACTGCCGACAGAGGTAGTCAAAATTTCGCCCATCGAGTCCATGGAACATGTGAGCCTTGGCTTAAAAGAGATTGAGGAGGAAGTTTGCGAGAAAGTTTGTGAGAAGCGTAAGGCCTTTGAGGTGGCTGAAGACTTATGTGAAACGGAAAAGACTTTAAAGGAACAGGTAATAGGATTAGGCAGGCAAGTAGAATTGGTACCTGGCAAGATTTTAACTGAAACTATTGAAGAGCATAAAGACTTAGGGGATAAGGAAGCCATTGACTCATTGCCAAGGGTGAGGGAAGTAGTGCAGGATATTGAACGCAGATATCCAGTCTCGAGCCTGGAGGCCAAGCCGTTTAGTCCACGAACCAAGTCAGCTCAGGACCGTAACGTGGATGTTTCCATTATAGAGCAGCAAATTTTAAGCGATGTCGATCTGATTTTAGATGGGTTAGGCTCAAAGCGCGTTCCGGAGCAGAAAGTGCACTCACCCGTTTCGGCTATGGCCAAGGCGAGCGACAGTATTGAAAACCTCGAAGACGTCTGTGAAAAGAAGTGCTCTAAGCGCATAATTTCAGATATGGCACAGGCCAACGAAGATCAAGAAAACACGGAAAGTGTACTAGAAATTGACGACGTCAAGTCGATCACAGCCAAGTTCCTTGACCATGAGTCTACCAAAGTCCACGTAACTGAAAGTATTCATGATTTTGAGACTAATAGTATTGTTCGCGAAGGCTTGACAGAGATTGCAGAGAGTCAAATTAGATTATTAAAAGAATGTGATAAGCAAGAATTTCCAATAGAATCGACTAAGAACATTAAACTTGTAGAATTTCCTAAAATTGCACACACCTTGGAACGATTACATTCCATTTCTAAAACAGACATTGATCACACAAAGGAGTTTGCCCACGAAGCCAGTGAATTTGAGAAGAAGTTGGATAACCTAGTTGACCAGTCCTTAGCACAGAAGGAACACAAACTCGTAGAAAGGAATACATCTAGCAAATTTCCAACCCAAGATGATGTAATCCAGCTTGAGGGCCTCCAGCATTCGATCTCGAAGACCACTGAACTGGTTTCAATGACTGAAGATGCACACACTAAATTTCCATCCGATGGGAAGCCTAAAATTATTTTAAAGCAAATCGACAGCGATAGTGATGAAGAGTTGGATAACTTTAAGAAAATTGAAAAATTAAAACTTCTTAAAATTGAGAATATATCAAATACAATATTAGTTAAAGATACTGAATGTACTCAACAAAGCACAATTTCAAAGTTTCCAACAGGAAAAGTTGACACGTACAGCCAATTGGGTGAAGAAGAACAGCTTCAAACAAAAGATTGGCCTACGGGTCAGACCAAATCTACTAACCTAGAATCTCCCACTAGTTTAATAAAACCTTTACCAAAAGACTACTCAACCGATGAAAGCGACAAAGAGTTTCCAATTTCCAAGCCTCAAGACAAGACTATTGGTCAGCCCGCTCCATCCGCAACTCCCTTCACCGGCGTTGGTGACAAGTCTCCATTTAAAGAAGAAGTTAAGCCTACTGTTTCAATTTCCAAAGTAGAAGAAAGCTCAACAACATTTTACTCAGACAGCACTAGTTTCAAATCAGTTAGTATCATTAAACCATCAGATCCTTTCTCAAGTTTCCAAGGTGACAAAATTGGGGATAAATCTCCTCTTAAAGAAGATGACAAACCTAAGCCCATTGACGTTAAGGATGACAAAGCCCCTACTAAACTGGACGACAAACCAAAATCACCTCTCAGCGATGAAGAGTTTGGAATTCCGAAGCCCCAAGACAAGACTGTTGGTCAGCCAACTCCATCCGCAGATCCCTTAAGCGGCGTTGATAATAAATCTCTTCTGAAAGATGAACTTAAGCCTATAGTTTCAATTTCAAAAGTAGAAGAAAGCTCAACAACACTTCACTCCGAGAGCACTATTTTCAAATCAGTTGGTATAATTAAGGCATCAGATCCTTTCTCAAGTTTCCAAGGTGACAAAATTGGGGATAAATCTCCTCTGAAAGAAGATGACAAACCGATGCCCATTGACGTTAAGGATGACAAAGCCCCTACTAAACTGGACGACAAACCAAAGTCTCCTCTTGATTCAGTAAAACCTATTCAACAAGAACACTCGGACGATGAAAGCGATGAAGAGTTTGGATTTCCCAAGCCGCAAGACAAGACTCTTGGTCAGCCAACTCCTTCAGCAGCTCCCTTTAGCGGCGTTGATGATAAATCTCTTCTGAAAGAAAAACTTAAGCCTACTGTTTCAATTTCAAAAGTAGAAGAAAGCTCAACAACAGTTCACTCTGAGAGCACTATTTTCAAATCAGTTAGTATCATTAAACCATCAGATCCTTTCTCAAGTTTCCAAGGTGACAAAATTGGGGATAAATCTCCTCTTAAAGAAGCAGACAAACCGAAACCCATTGACGTTAAGGTAGACAAGGCCCCTACTAAACTGGACGACAAACCAAAGTCTCCTTTTGATTCAGTAAAACCTATTCAACAAGAATACTCGGACGATGAAAGCGATGAAGAGTTTGGATTTCCCAAGCCGCAAGACAAGACTCTTGGTCAGCCAACTCCTTCAGCAGCTCCCTTTAGCGGCGTTGATGATAAATCTCTTCTGAAAGAAAAACTTAAGCCTACTGTTTCAATTTCAAAAGTAGATGAAAGCTCAACAACACTTCACTCCGAAAGCACTATTTTCAAATCAGTTGGTATAATTAAGCCATCAGATCCTTTCTCAAGTTTCCAAGGTGACAAAATCGGGGATAAATCTCCTCTTAAAGAAGCTGACAAACCGAAGCCCATTGACGTTAAGGATGACAAGGCCCCTACTAAACTGGACGACAAACCAAAGTCTCCTCTTGATTCAATAAAACCTATTCAACAAGAATACTCGGACGATGAAAGCGATGAAGAGTTTGGAATTTCGAAGCCCCAAGACATGACTGTTGGTCAGCCAACTCCATCAGTAGCTCCCTTTAGCGGCGTAGATGATAAATCTCTTCTGAAAGAAGAACTTAAGCCTACTGTTTCAATTTCAAAAGTAGTAGAAAGCTCAACAACACTTCACTCCGACAGCACTATTATCAAATCAGTTGGTATAATAAAGCCATCAGATCCTTTCTCAAGTTTCCAAGGTGACAAAATTGGGGATAAATCTCCTCTTAAAGAAGCAGAGAAACCGAAGCCCATTGACGTTAAGGATGACAAAGCCCCTACTAAACTGGACGACAAAGCAAAGTCTTCTCTTGATTCAGTAAAACCCATTCAACAAGAACACTCGGACGATGAAAGCGATGAAGAGTTTGGAATTCCCAAGCCGCAAGACAAGACTCTTGGTCAGCCAACTCCTTCAGCAGCTCCCTTTAGCGGCGTTGATGATAAATCTCTTCTGAAAAAAGAACTTAAGCCTACTGTTTCAACTTCAAAAGTAGATGAAAGCTCAACAACACTTCACTCCGAAAGCACTATTTTCAAATCAGTTGGTATAATTAAGCCATCAGATCCTTTCTCAAGTTTCCAAGGTGACAAAATCGGGGATAAATCTCCTCTTAAAGAAGCTGACAAACCGAAGCCCATTGACGATAAGGATGACAAGGCCCCTACTAAACTGGACGACAAACCAAAGTCTCCTCTTGATTCAATAAAACCTATTCAACAAGAATACTCGGACGATGAAAGCGATGAAGAGTTTGGAATTTCGAAGCCCCAAGACATGACTGTTGGTCAGCCAACTCCATCAGTAGCTCCCTTTAGCGGCGTAGATGATAAATCTCTTCTGAAAGAAGAACTTAAGCCTACTGTTTCAATTTCAAAAGTAGTAGAAAGCTCAACAACACTTCACTCCGAAAGCACTATTTTCAAATCAGTTGGTATAATTAAGCCATCAGATCCTTTCTCAAGTTTCCAAGGTGACAAAATTGGGGATAAATCTCCTCTTAAAGAAGCAGACAAACCGAAGCCCATTGACGTTAAGGATGACAAGGCCCCTACTAAACTGGACGACAAACCAAAGTCTCCTCTTGATTCAATAAAACCTATTCAACAAGAATACTCGGACGATAAAAGCGATGAAGAGTTTGGAATTTCGAAGCCCCAAGACATGACTGTTGGTCAGCCAACTCCATCAGTAGCTCCCTTTAGCGGCGTAGATGATAAATCTCTTCTGAAAGAAGAACTTAAGCCTACTGTTTCAATTTCAAAAGTAGTAGAAAGCTCAACAACACTTCACTCCGACAGCACTATTATCAAATCAGTTGGTATAATTAAGCCATCAGATCCTTTCTCAAGTTTCCAAGGTGACAAAATTGGGGATAAATCTCCTCTTAAAGAAGCAGAGAAACCGAAGCCCATTGACGTTAAGGATGACAAAGCCCCTACTAAACTGGACGACAAAGCAAAGTCTTCTCTTGATTCAATAAAATCTATTCAACAAGAATACTCGGACGATGAAAGCGCTGAAGAGTTTGGAATTCCCAAGCCGCAACACAAGACTCTTGGGCAGCCAACTTCATCAGTAGCTCCATTTAGCGCCGTTGATGAAAAATCTCCTCTAAAGGAAGCAGACATACTGAAGCCAATTGACGTTAAGGATGACAAAGCCCCTACTAAACTGGACGACAAACCAAAGTCTTCTCTTGATTCAATAAAACCTATTCAACAAGAATACTCGGACGATGAAAGCGATGAAGAGTTTGGAATTCCGAAGCCCCAAGACAAGACTGTTGGTCAGCCAACTCCATCCACAGCTCCCTTTAGCGCCGTTAGTGAAAAATCTCCTGTAATAGAAGAACACAAACCGATGCCCATTGACGTTAAGGATGACAAAGCCCCTACTAAACTGGACGACAAATCAAAGTCTCCTCTTGATTCAGTAAAACCTATTCAACAAGAATACTCGGACGATGAAAGCGATGAAGAGTTTGGAATTCCCAAGCCCCAAGACAAGACTGTTGGTCAGCCAACTCCATCCATAGCTCCCTTTAGCGCCGTTAGTGAAAAATCTCCTGTAATAGAAGAACACAAACCGATGCCCATTGACGTTAAGGATGACAAAGCCCCTACTAAACTGGACGACAAACCAAAATCACCTCTTGATTCAAGAAAACCTATTCAACAAGAATACTCGGACGATGAAAGCGATGAAGAGTTTGGAAGTCCTAGGCCCCAAGACAAGACTCTTGGTCTGCCAACTCCTTCAGTAGCTCCCTTTAGCGGCGAAGATGATAAATCTCTTCTGAAAGAAGAACTTAAGCCTACTGTTTCAATTTCAAAAGTAGTAGAAAGCTCAACAACACTTCACTCCGACAGCACTATTATCAAATCAGTTGGTATAATTAAGCCATCAGATCCTTTCTCAAGTTTCCAAGGTGACAAAATTGGGGATAAATCACCTCTTAAAGAAGCAGACAAACCGAAGCCCATTGACGTTAAGGATGACAAAGCCCCTACTAAACTGGACGACAAACCAAAGTCTTCTCTTGATTCAATAAAACCTATTCAACAAGAATACTTGGACGGTGAAAGCGCTGAAGAGTTTGGAATTCCCAAGCCCCAAGACATGACTGTTGGTCAGCCAACTCCATCCACAGCTCCCTTTAGCGCCGTTAGTGAAAAATCTCCTCTAAAGGAAGCAGACATACTGAAGCCAATTGACGCTAAGGATGACAAAGCCCCTACTAAACTGGACGACAAACCAATATCACCTCTTGATTCAGTAAAACCTATTCAACAAGAATACTCGGACGATGAAAGCGATGAAGAGTTTGGAATTCCGAAGCCCCAAGACAAGACTGTTGGTCAGCCAACTCCATCCACAGCTCCCTTTAGCGCCGTTAGTGAAAAATCTCCTGTAATAGAAGAACACAAACCGATGCCCATTGACGTTAAGGATGATAAAGCCCCTACTAAACTGGACGACAAACCAAAGTCTCCTCTTGATTCAGTAAAACCTATTCAACAAGAATACTCGGACGATGAAAGCGATGAAGAGTTTGGAATTTCGAAGCCCCAAGACAAGACTCTTGGTCTGCCAACTCCTTCAGTAGCTCCCTTTAGCAGCGAAGATGATAAATCTCTTCTGAAAGAAGAACTTAAGCCTAGTGTTTCAATTTCAAAAGTCGTAGAAAGCTCAACAACACTTCACTCCGACAGCACTATTATCAAATCAGTTGGTATAATTAAGCCATCAGATCCTTTCTCAAGTTTCCAAGGTGACAAAATTGGGGATAAATCTCCTCTTAAAGAAGCAGACAAACCGAAGCCCATTGACGATAAGGATGACAAAGCCCCTACTAAACTAGACGACAAACCAAAGTCTCCTCTTGATTCAGTAAAACCTATTCAACAAGAATACTCGGACAATGAAGAGTTTGGAATTCCCAAGCCCCAAGACAAGACTCTTGGTCAGCCAACTCCATCCATAGCTCCCTTTAGCGCCGTTAGTGAAAAATCTCCATTAAAAGAAGCAGACAAACCGATGCCCATTGACGTTAAGGATGACAAAGCCCCTACTAAACTGGATGACAAACCAAAATCACCTCTTGATTCAGTAAAACCTATTCAAGAAGAATACTCGGACGATGAAAGCGATGAAGAGTTTGGTATTCCTATGCCCCAAGACAAGACTCTTGGTCTGCCAACTCCTTCAGTAGCTCCCTTTAGCTGCGTTGATGATAAATCTCTTCTGAAAGAAGAACTTAAGCCTATTGTTTCAATTTCAAAAATAGATGAAAGCTCAACAACACTTCACTCCGAAAGCACTATTTTCAAATCAGTTGGTATAATTAAGCCATCAGATCCTGTCTCAAGTTTCCAAGGTGACAAAATTGGGAATAAATCTCCTCCTAAAGAAGCAGACAAACCGAAGCCCATTGACGTTAAGGATGACAAGGCCCCTACTAAACTAGACGATAAACCAAAGTCTCCTCTTGATTCAGTAAAACCTATTCAACAAGAATACTCGGACGATGAAAGCGATGAAGAGTTTGGAATTCCGAAGCCCCAAGACAAGACTGTTGGTCAGCCAACTCCATCAGTAGCTCCCTTTAGCGCCGTTAGTGAAAGATCTCCTTTAAAAGAAGCAGACAAACCGATGCCCATTGACGTTAAGGATGACAAAGCCCCTACTAAACTGGACTGCAAACCAAAGTCTCATCTTGATTCAGTAAAACCTATTCAACAAGAATACTCGGACAATGAAAGCGATGAAGAGTTTGGTATTCCCAAGCCCCAAGACAAGACTGTTGGTCAGCCAACTCCATCAGTAGCTCCCTTTAGCGGCGTTAGTGAAAAATCTCCTCTAAAGGAAACAGACAAACCGAAGACATTTGACGTTAAGGATGACAAAGCTTCTACTAAACTGGACGACAAACCAAAATCACCTCTTGATTCAGTAAAACCTTTTCAACAAGAATATTCGGACGATGAAAGCGATGAAGAGTTTGGAATTCCGAAGCCCCAAGACAGGACTGTTGGTCAGCCAACTCCATCAGCAGCTCCATTTAGCGCCGTTGATAAAAAGTCTCCTCTACAGGAAACAGACAAACCGATGCCCATTGACGTTAAGGATGATAAAGCCCCTACTAAACTGGGCGACAAACCAAAATCTCCTCTTGATTTAATAAACCGTATTCAACAACAATACTCGGACGATGAAAGCGATGAAGAGTTTGGAATTCCGAAGCCCCAAGACAAGACTGTTGGTCAGCCAACTCCATCAGTAGCTCCCTTTAGCGCCGTTAGTGAAAAATCTCCTTTAAAAGAAGCAGACAAACCGATGCCCATTGACGTTAAGGATGACAAAGCCCCTACTAAACTGGACGACAAACCAAAGTCTCCTCTTGATTCAGTGAAACCTATTCAACAAGAATACTCGGCCGATGAAAGCGATGAAGAGTTTGGAATTCCCAAGCCCCAAGACAAGACTGTGGCTCAGCCAACTCCATCCACAGCTCCCTTTAGCGCCGTTAGTGAAAAATCTCCTTTAAAAGAAGCAGACAAACCGATGCCCACTGACGTTAAGGATGACAAAGCCCCTACTAAACTGGACGACAAACCAAAGTCTCCTCTTGATTCAGTAAAACTTATTCAACAAGAATACTCGGACGATGAAAGCGATGAAGAGTATGAAATTCCCAGGCCCCAAGACAAGACTCTTGGTCTGCCAGCTCCTTCAGTAGCTCCCTTTAGCGGCGTTGATGATAAATCTCTATTGAAAGAAGAACTTAAGCCTACTGTTTCAATTTCAAAAGTAGATGAAAGCTCAACAACACTTCACTCCGAAAGCACTATTTTCAAATCAGTTGGTATAATTAAGCCATCAGATCCTGTCTCAAGTTTCCAAGGTGACAAAATTGGGAATAAATCTCCTCTTAAAGAAGCAGACAAACCGAAGCCCATTGACGTTAAGGATGACAAAGCCCCTACTGAACTAGACGATAAACCAAAGTCTCCTCTTAATTCAATAAAACCTATTCAACAACAATACTCGGACGATGAAAGCGATGAAGAATTTGGAATTCCGGAGCCCCAAGACATGACTGTTGGTCAGCCAACTCCATCCACAGCTCCCTTTAGCGCCGTTAGTGAAAAATCTCCTTTAAAAGAAGCAGACAAACCGATGCCCATTGACGTTAAGGATGACAAAGCCCCTACTAAACTGGACGACAAACCAAAATCACCTCTTGATTCAGTAAAACTTATTCAACAAGAATACTCGGACGATGAAAGCGATGAAGAGTTTGAAATTCCCAGGCCCCAAGACAAGACTCTTGGTCTGCCAACTCCTTCAGTAGCTCCCTTTAGCGGCGTTGATGATAAATCTCTATTAAAAGAAGAACTTAAGCCTACTGTTTCAATTTCAAAAGTAGATGAAAGCTCAACAACACTTCACTCCGAAAGCACTATTTTCAAATCAGTTGGTATAATTAAGCCATCAGATCCTTTCTCAAGTTTCCCAGGTGACAAAATTGGGGATAAATCTCCTCTTAAAGAAGGTGACAAACCGATGCCCATTGACGTTAAGGATGACAAAGCCCCTACTAAACTGGACGACAAACCAAAGTCTCCTCTTGATTCAGTGAAACCTATTCAACAACAATACTCGGACGATGAAAGCGATGAAGAGTTTGGAATTCCGAAGCCCCAAGACAAGACTGTGGCTCAGCCAACTCCATCCACAGCTCCCTTTAGCGCCGTTAGTGAAAAATCTCCATTAAAAGAAGCAGACAAGCCGATGCCCATTGACGTTAAGGATGACAAAGCCCCTACTAAACTGGACGACAAACCAAAGTCTCCTCTTGATTCAGTAAAACTTATTCAACAAGAATACTCTTACGATGAAAGCGCTGAAGAGTTTGGAATTCCGAAGCCCCAAGACAAGACTGTGGCTCAGCCAACTCCATCCACAGCTCCCTTTAGCGCCGTTAGTGAAAAATCTCCTGTAAAGGAAGCAGACAAACCGATGCCCATTGACGTTAAGGATGACAAAGCCCCTACTAAACTGGACGATAAACCAAAGTCTCCTCTTGATTCAGTAAAACCTATTCAACAAGAATATTCGGACGATGAAAGCGATGAAGAGTTTGGAATTCCCAGGCCCCAAGACAAGACTGTGGCTCAGCCAACTCCATCCACAGCTCCCTTTAGCGCCGTTAGTGAAAAATCTCCTCTAAAGGAAGCAGACAAACCGATGCCCATTGACGTTAAGGATGGCAAAACCACTACTAAACTGGACGATAAACCAAAGTCTCCTCTTGATTCAGTAAAACCTATTCAACAAGAATATTCGGACGATGAAAGCGATGAAGAGTTTGGAATTCCCAGGCCCCAAGACAAGACTATTGGTCAGCCAACTCCTTCAGTAGCTCCCTTTAGCGGCGTTGATGATAAATCTCTTCTCAAAGAAGAACTTAAGCCTACTTTTTCAATTTCAAAAGTAGAAGAAAGCTCAACAACACTTCACTCTGAGAGCACTATTTTCAAATCAGTTGGTATAATTAAGCCATCAGATCCTTTCTCAAGTTTCCAAGGTGACAAAATTGGGGATAAATCTCCTCTTAAAGAAGGTGACAAACCGATGCCCATTGACGTTAAGGATGACAAACCCCCAACTAAACTGAACGACAAACCAAAGTCTCCTCTTGATTCAATAAAACCTATTCAACAACAATACTCGGACGATGAAAGCGATGAAGAGTTTGGAATTCCGAAGCCCCAAGACAAGACTGTGGCTCAGCCAACTCCATCCACAGCTCCCTTTAGCGCCGTTAGTGAAAAATCTCCATTAAAAGAAGCAGACAAGCCGATGCCCATTGACGTTAAGGATGACAAAGCCCCTACTAAACTGGACGACAAACCAAAGACTCCTCTTGATTCAGTAAAACTTATTCAACAAGAATACTCTGACGATGAAAGCGATGAAGAGTTTGGAATTCCGAAGCCCCAAGACAAGACTGTGGCTCAGCCAACTCCATCCACAGCTCCCTTTAGCGCCGTTAGTGAAAAATCTCCTGTAAAGGAAGCAGACAAACCGATGCCCATTAACGTTAAGGATGACAAAGCCCCTACTAAACTGGACGATAAACCAAAGTCTCCTCTTGATTCAGTAAAACCTATTCAACAAGAATATTCGGACGATGAAAGCGATGAAGAGTTTGGAATTCCCAGGCCCCAAGACAAGACTGTGGCTCAGCCAACTCCATCCACAGCTCCCTTTAGCGCCGTTAGTGAAAAATCTCCTCTAAAGGAAGCAGACAAACCGATGCCCATTGACGTTAAGGATGGCAAAACCCCTACTAAACTGGACGATAAACCAAAGTCTCCTCTTGATTCAGTAAAACCTATTCAACAAGAATATTCGGACGATGAAAGCGATGAAGAGTTTGGAATTCCCAGGCCCCAAGACAAGACTATTGGTCAGCCAACTCCTTCAGTAGCTCCCTTTAGCGGCGTTGATGATAAATCTCTTCTCAAAGAAGAACTTAAGCCTACTGTTTCAATTTCAAAAGTAGAAGAAAGCTCAACAACACTTCACTCTGAGAGCACTATTTTCAAATCAGTTGGTATAATTAAGCCATCAGATCCTTTCTCAAGTTTCCAAGGTGACAAAATTGGGGATAAATCTCCTCTTAAAGAAGGTGACAAACCGATGCCCATTGACGTTAAGGATGACAAACCCCCAACTAAACTGAACGACAAACCAAAGTCTCCTCTTGATTCAATAAAACCTATTCAACAACAATACTCGGACGATGAAAGCGATGAAGAGTTTGGAATTCCGAAGCCCCAAGACAAGACTGTGGCTCAGCCAACTCCATCCACAGCTCCCTTTAGCGCCGTTAGTGAAAAATCTCCATTAAAAGAAGCAGACAAGCTGATGCCCATTGACGTTAAGGATGACAAAGCCCCTACTAAACTGGACGACAAACCAAAGTCTCCTCTTGATTCAGTAAAACTTATTCAACAAGAATACTCTGACGATGAAGGCGCTGAAGAGTTTGGAATTCCGAAGCCCCAAGACATGACTGTGGCTCAGCCAACTCCATCCACAGCTCCCTTTAGCGCCGTTAGTGAAAAATCTCCTCTAAAGGAAGCAGACAAACCGATGCCCATTGACGTTAAGGATGACAAAGCCCCTACTAAACTGGACGATAAACCAAAGTCTCCTCTTGATTCAGTAAAACCTATTCAACAAGAATATTCGGACGATGAAAGCGATGAAGAGTTTGGAATTCCCAGGCCCCAAGACAAGACTGTTGGTCAGCCAACTCCATCCACAGCTCCCTTTAGCGCCGTTAGTGAAAAATCTCCTGTAAAGGAAGCAGACAAACCGATGCCCATTAACGTTAAGGATGACAAAGCCCCTACTAAACTGGACGATAAACCAAAATCTCCTCTTGATTCAGTAAAACCTATTCAACAAGAATATTCGGACGATGAAAGCGATGAAGAGTTTGGAATTCCCAGGCCCCAAGACAAGACTGTGGCTCAGCCAACTCCATCCACAGCTCCCTTTAGCGCCGTTAGTGAAAAATCTCCTCTAAAGGAAGCAGACAAACCGATGCCCATTGACGTTAAGGATGGCAAAACCCCTACTAAACTGGACGATAAACCAAAGTCTCCTCTTGATTCAGTAAAACCTATTCAACAAGAATATTCGGACGATGAAAGCGATGAAGAGTTTGGAATTCCCAGGCCCCAAGACAAGACTATTGGTCAGCCAACTCCTTCAGTAGCTCCCTTTAGCGGCGTTGATGATAAATCTCTTCTCAAAGAAGAACTTAAGCCTACTGTTTCAATTTCAAAAGTAGAAGAAAGCTCAACAACACTTCACTCTGAGAGCACTATTTTCAAATCAGTTGGTATAATTAAGCCATCAGATCCTTTCTCAAGTTTCCAAGGTGACAAAATTGGGGATAAATCTCCTCTTAAAGAAGGTGACAAACCGATGCCCATTGACGTTAAGGATGACAAACCCCCAACTAAACTGAACGACAAACCAAAGTCTCCTCTTGATTCAATAAAACCTATTCAACAACAATACTCGGACGATGAAAGCGATGAAGAGTTTGGAATTCCGAAGCCCCAAGACAAGACTGTGGCTCAGCCAACTCCATCCACAGCTCCCTTTAGCGCCGTTAGTGAAAAATCTCCATTAAAAGAAGCAGACAAGCTGATGCCCATTGACGTTAAGGATGACAAAGCCCCTACTAAACTGGACGACAAACCAAAGTCTCCTCTTGATTCAGTAAAACTTATTCAACAAGAATACTCTGACGATGAAGGCGCTGAAGAGTTTGGAATTCCGAAGCCCCAAGACATGACTGTGGCTCAGCCAACTCCATCCACAGCTCCCTTTAGCGCCGTTAGTGAAAAATCTCCTCTAAAGGAAGCAGACAAACCGATGCCCATTGACGTTAAGGATGACAAAGCCCCTACTAAACTGGACGATAAACCAAAGTCTCCTCTTGATTCAGTAAAACCTATTCAACAAGAATATTCGGACGATGAAAGCGATGAAGAGTTTGGAATTCCCAGGCCCCAAGACAAGACTGTTGGTCAGCCAACTCCTTCAGTAGCTCCCTTTAGCGGCGTTGATGATAAATCTCTTCTGAAAGAAGAACTTAAGCCTACTGTTTCAATTTCAAAAGTAGAAGAAAGCTCAACAACACTTCACTCTGAGAGCACTATTTTCAAATCAGTTGGTATAATTAAGCCATCAGATCCTTTCTCAAGTTTCCAAGGTGACAAAATTGGGGATAAATCTCCTCTTAAAGAAGCAGACAAATCGATGCCCATTGACGTTAAGGATGGCAAAGCCCCTACTAAACTGGACGACAAACCAAAGTCTCCTCTTGATTCAGTAAAACTTATTCAACAACAATACTCGGACGATGAAAGCGATGAAGAGTTTGGAATTCCGAAGCCCCAAGACAAGACTGTGGCTCAGCCAACTCCATCCACAGCTCCCTTTAGCGCCGTTAGTGAAAAATCTCCTCTAAAGGAAGCAGACAAACCGATGCCCATTGACGTTAAGGATGACAAAGCCCCTACTAAACTGGACGATAAACCAAAGTCTCCTCTTGATTCAGTAAAACCTATTCAACAAGAATATTCGGACAATGAAAGCGATGAAGAGTTTGAAATTCCCAGGCCCCAAGACAAGACTGTTGGTCAGCCAACTCCTTCAGTAGCTCCCTTTAGCGGCGTTGATGATAAATCTCTTCTGAAAGAAGAACTTAAGCCTACTGTTTCAATTTCAAAAGTAGAAGAAAGCTCAACAACACTTCACTCTGAGAGCACTATTTTCAAATCAGTTGGTATAATTAAGCAATCAGATCCTTTCTCAAGTTTCCCAGGTGACAAAATTGGGGATAAATCTCCTCTTAAAGAAGGTGACAAACCGATGCCCATTGACGTTAAGGATGACAAACCCCCAACTAAACTGGACGACAAACCAAAGTCTCCTCTTGATTCAATAAAACCAATTCAACAACAATACTCGGACGATGAAAGCGATGAAGAGTTTGGAATTCCGAAGCCCCAAGACAAGACTGTTGGTCAGCCAACTCCATCCACAGCTCCCTTTAGCGCCGTTAGTGAAAAATCTCTATTAAAAGAAGCAGACAAGCCGATGCCCATTGACGTTAAGGATGACAAAGCCCCTACTAAACTGGACGACAAACCAAAGTCTCCTCTTGATTCAGTAAAACTTATTCAACAAGAATACTCTTACGATGAAAGCGCTGAAGAGTTTGGAATTCCCAAGCCCCAAGACAAGACTGTGGCTCAGCCAACTCCATCCACAGCTCCCTTTAGCGCCGTTAGTGAAAAATCTCCTCTAAAGGAAGCAGACAAACCGATGCCCATTGACGTTAAGGATGACAAAGCCCCTACTAAACTGGACGATTCAGTAAAACCTATTCAACAAGAATATTCGGACGATGAAAGAGATGAAGAGTTTGGAATTCCCAAGCCCCAAGACAAGGCTGTTGGTCTGCCAACTCCTTCAGTAGCTCCCTTTAGCGGCGTTGATGATAAATCTCTTCTCAAAGAAGAACTTAAGCCTACTGTTTCAATATCAAAAGTAGAAGAAAGCTCAACAACACTTCACTCTGAGAGCACTATTTTCAAATCAGTTGGTATAATTAAGCCATCAGATCCTTTCTCAAGTTTCCCAGGTCACAAAATTGGGGATAAATCTCCTCTTAAAGAAGGTGACAAACCGATGCCCATTGACGTTAAGGATGACAAACCCCCAACTAAACTGGACGACAAACCAAAGTCTCCTCTTGATTCAATAAAACCTATTCAACAACAATACTCGGACGATGAAAGCGATGAAGAGTTTGGAATTCCGAAGCCCCAAGACAAGACTGTGGCTCAGCCAACTCCATCCACAGCTCCCTTTAGCGCCGTTAGTGAAAAATCTCCATTAAAAGAAGCAGACAAGCCGATGCCCATTGACGTTAAGGATGAGAAAGCCCCTACTAAACTGGACGACAAACCAAAGTCTCCTCTTGATTCAGTAAAACTTATTCAACAAGAATACTCTGACGATGAAAGCGCTGAAGAGTTTGGAATTCCGAAGCCCCAAGACAAGGCTGTTGGTCAGCCAACTCCTTCAGTAGCTCCCTTTAGCGGCGTTGATGATAAATCTCTTCTCAAAGAAGAACTTAAGCCTACTGTTTCAATTTCAAAAGTAGAAGAAAGCTCAACAACACTTCACTCTGAGAGCACTATTTTCAAATCAGTTGGTATAATTAAGCCATCAGATCCTTTCTCAAGTTTCCAAGGTGACAAAATTGGGGATAAATCTCCTCTTAAAGAAGCAGACAAACCGATGCCCATTGACGTTAAGGATGACAAAGCCCCTACTAAACTGGACGATAAACCAAAGTCTCCTCTTGATTCAGTAAAACCTATTCAACAAGAATATTCGGACGATGAAAGCGATAAAGAGTTTGGAATTCCCAAGCCCCAAGACAAGACTGTGGCTCAGTCAACTCCATCCACAGCTCCCTTTAGCGCCGTTAGTGAAAAATCTCCTCTAAAGGAAGCAGACAAACCGATGCCCATTGACGTTAAGGATGACAAACCCCCAACTAAACTGGACGACAAACCAAAGTCTCCTCTTGATTCAGTAAAACTTATTCAACAACAATACTCGGACGATGAAAGCGATGAAGAGTTTGGAGTTCCGAAGCCCCAAGACAAGACTGTGGCTCAGCCAACTCCATCCACAGCTCCCTTTAGCGCCGTTAGTGAAAAATCTCCTCTAAAGGAAGCAGACAAACCGATGCCCATTGACGTTAAGGATGACAAAGCCCCTACTAAACTGGACGATAAACCAAAGTCTCCTCTTGATTCAGTAAAACCTATTCAACAAGAATATTCGGACGATGAAAGCGATAAAGAGTTTGGAATTCCCAAGCCCCAAGACAAGGCTGTTGGTCAGCCAACTCCTTCAGTAGCTCCCTTTAGCGGCGTTGATGATAAATCTCTTCTCAAAGAAGAACTTAAGCCTACTTTTTCAATTTCAAAAGTAGAAGAAAGCTCAACAACACTTCACTCTGAGAGCACTATTTTCAAATCAGTTGGTATAATTAAGCCATCAGATCCTTTCTCTAGTTTCCAAGGTGACAAAATTGGGGATAAATCTCCTCTTAAAGAAGCAGACAAACCGATGCCCATTGACGTTAAGGATGACAAAGCCCCTACTAAACTGGACGACAAACCAAAGTCTCCTCTTGATTCAGTAAAACTTATTCAACAAGAATACTCTGACGATGAAAGCGCTGAAGAGTTTGCAATTCCGAAGCCCCAAGACAAGACTGTTGGTCAGCCAACTCCATCCACAGCTCCCTTTAGCGCCGTTAGTGAAAAATCTCCTTTAAAAGAAGCAGACAAGCCGATGCCCATTGACGTTAAGGATGACAAAGCCCCTACTAAACTGGACGACAAACCAAAGTCTCCTCTTGATTCAGTAAAACTTATTCAACAAGAATACTCTGACGATGAAAGCGCTGAAGAGTTTGGAATTCCGAAGCCCCAAGACAAGACTGTGGCTCAGCCAACTCCATCCACAGCTCCCTTTAGCGCCGTTAGTGAAAAATCTCCTCTAAAGGAAGCAGACAAACCGATGCCCATTGACGTTAAGGATGACAAAGCCCCTACTAAACTGGACGTCAAACCAAAGTCTCCTCTTGATTCAGTAAAACTTATTCAACAAGAATACTCTGACGATGAAAGCGCTGAAGAGTTTGGAATTCCGAAGCCCCAAGACAAGGCTGTTGGTCAGCCAACTCCTTCAGTAGCTCCCTTTAGCGGCGTTGATGATAAATCTCTTCTCAAAGAAGAACTTAAGCCTACTGTTTCAATTTCAAAAGTAGAAGAAAGCTCAACAACACTTCACTCTGAGAGCACTATTTTCAAATCAGTTGGTATAATTAAGCCATCAGATCCTTTCTCAAGTTTCCAAGGTGACAAAATTGGGGATAAATCTCCTCTTAAAGAAGCAGACAAACCGATGCCCATTGACGTTAAGGATGACAAAGCCCCTACTAAACTGGACGACAAACCAAAGTCTCCTCTTGATTCAGTAAAACTTATTCAACAAGAATACTCTGACGATGAAAGCGCTGAAGAGTTTGGAATTCCGAAGCCCCAAGACAAGACTGTGGCTCAGCCAACTCCATCCACAGCTCCCTTTAGCGCCGTTAGTGAAAAATCTCCTCTAAAGGAAGCAGACAAACCGATGCCCATTGACGTTAAGGATGACAAACCCCCAACTAAACTGGACGACAAACCAAAGTCTCCTCTTGATTCAGTAAACCTTATTCAACAACAATACTCGGACGATGAAAGCGATGAAGAGTTTGGAATTCCGAAGCCCCAAGACAAGACTGTGGCTCAGCCAACTCCATCCACAGCTCCCTTTAGCGCCGTTAGTGAAAAATCTCCTCTAAAGGAAGCAGACAAACCGATGCCCATTGACGTTAAGGATGACAAAGCCCCTACTAAACTGGACGATAAACCAAAGTCTCCTCTTGATTCAGTAAAACCTATTCAACAAGAATATTCGGACGATGAAAGCGATGAAGAGTTTGGAATTCCCAAGCCCCAAGACAAGGCTGTTGGTCAGCCAACTCCTTCAGTAGCTTCCTTTAGCGGCGTTGATGATAAATCTCTTCTCAAAGAAGAACTTAAGCCTACTTTTTCAATTTCAAAAGTAGAAGAAAGCTCAACAACACTTCACTCTGAGAGCACTATTTTCAAATCAGTTGGTATAATTAAGCCATCAGATCCTTTCTCAAGTTTCCAAGGTGACAAAATTGGGGATAAATCTCCTCTTAAAGAAGCAGACAAACCGATGCCCATTGACGTTAAGGATGACAAAGCCCCTACTAAACTGGACGACAAACCAAAGTCTCCTCTTGATTCAGTAAAACTTATTCAACAAGAATACTCTGACGATGAAAGCGCTGAAGAGTTTGCAATTCCGAAGCCCCAAGAAAAGACTGTTGGTCAGCCAACTCCATCCACAGCTCCCTTTAGCGCCGTTAGTGAAAAATCTCCTTTAAAAGAAGCAGACAAGCCGATGCCCATTGACGTTAAGGATGACAAAGCCCCTACTAAACTGGACGACAAACCAAAGTCTCCTCTTGATTCAGTAAAACTTATTCAACAAGAATACTCTGACGATGAAAGCGCTGAAGAGTTTGGAATTCCGAAGCCCCAAGACAAGACTGTGGCTCAGCCAACTCCATCCACAGCTCCCTTTAGCGCCGTTAGTGAAAAATCTCCTCTAAAGGAAGCAGACAAACCGATGCCCATTGACGTTAAGGATGACAAAGCCCCTACTAAACTGGACGACAAACCAAAGTCTCCTCTTGATTCAGTAAAACTTATTCAACAAGAATACTCTGACGATGAAAGCGCTGAAGAGTTTGGAATTCCGAAGCCCCAAGACAAGACTGTGGCTCAGCCAACTCCATCCACAGCTCCCTTTAGCGCCGTTAGTGAAAAATCTCCTCTAAAGGAAGCAGACAAACCGATGCCCATTGACGTTAAGGATGACAAACCCCCAACTAAACTGGACGACAAACCAAAGTCTCCTCTTGATTCAGTAAAACTTATTCAACAACAATACTCGGACGATGAAAGCGATGAAGAGTTTGGAATTCCGAAGCCCCAAGACAAGACTGTGGCTCAGCCAACTCCATCCACAGCTCCCTTTAGCGCCGTTAGTGAAAAATCTCCATTAAAAGAAGCAGACAAGCCGATGCCCATTGACGTTAAGGATGACAAAGCCCCTACTAAACTGGACGACAAACCAAAGTCTCCTCTTGATTCAGTAAAACTTATTCAACAAGAATACTCTGACGATGAAAGCGCTGAAGAGTTTGGAATTCCGAAGCCCCAAGACAAGGCTGTTGGTCAGCCAACTCCTTCAGTAGCTCCCTTTAGCGGCGTTGATGATAAATCTCTTCTCAAAGAAGAACTTAAGCCTACTGTTTCAATTTCAAAAGTAGAAGAAAGCTCAACAACACTTCACTCTGAGAGCACTATTTTCAAATCAGTTGGTATAATTAAGCCATCAGATCCTTTCTCAAGTTTCCAAGGTGACAAAATTGGGGATAAATCTCCTCTTAAAGAAGCAGACAAACCGATGCCCATTGACGTTAAGGATGACAAAGCCCCTACTAAACTGGACGACAAACCAAAGTCTCCTCTTGATTCAGTAAAACTTACTCAACAAGAATACTCTGACGATGAAAGCGCTGAAGAGTTTGGAATTCCGAAGCCCCGAGACAAGACTGTGGCTCAGCCAACTCCATCCACAGCTCCCTTTAGCGCCGTTAGTGAAAAATCTCCTCTAAAGGAAGCAGACAAACCGATGCCCATTGACGTTAAGGATGACAAACCCCCAACTAAACTGGACGACAAACCAAAGTCTCCTCTTGATTCAGTAAACCTTATTCAACAACAATACTCGGACGATGAAAGCGATGAAGAGTTTGGAATTCCGAAGCCCCAAGACAAGACTGTGGCTCAGCCAACTCCATCCACAGCTCCCTTTAGCGCCGTTAGTGAAAAATCTCCTCTAAAGGAAGCAGACAAACCGATGCCCATTGACGTTAAGGATGACAAAGCCCCTACTAAACTGGACGATAAACCAAAGTCTCCTCTTGATTCAGTAAAACCTATTCAACAAGAATATTCGGACGATGAAAGCGATGAAGAGTTTGGAATTCCCAAGCCCCAAGACAAGGCTGTTGGTCAGCCAACTCCTTCAGTAGCTTCCTTTAGCGGCGTTGATGATAAATCTCTTCTCAAAGAAGAACTTAAGCCTACTTTTTCAATTTCAAAAGTAAAAGAAAGCTCAACAACACTTCACTCTGAGAGCACTATTTTCAAATCAGTTGGTATAATTAAGCCATCAGATCCTTTCTCAAGTTTCCAAGGTGACAAAATTGGGGATAAATCTCCTCTTAAAGAAGCAGACAAACCGATGCCCATTGACGTTAAGGATGACAAAGCCCCTACTAAACTGGACGACAAACCAAAGTCTCCTCTTGATTCAGTAAAACTTATTCAACAAGAATACTCTGACGATGAAAGCACTGAAGAGTTTGCAATTCCGAAGCCCCAAGACAAGACTGTTGGTCAGCCAACTCCATCCACAGCTCCCTTTAGCGCCGTTAGTGAAAAATCTCCTTTAAAAGAAGCAGACAAGCTGATGCCCATTGACGTTAAGGATGACAAAGCCCCTACTAAACTGGACGACAAACCAAAGTCTCCTCTTGATTCAGTAAAACTTATTCAACAAGAATACTCTGACGATGAAAGCGCTGAAGAGTTTGGAATTCCGAAGCCCCAAGACAAGACTGTGGCTCAGCCAACTCTATCCACAGCTCCCTTTAGCGCCGTTAGTGAAAAATCTCCTCTAAAGGAAGCAGACAAACCGATGCCCATTGACGTTAAGGATGACAAAGCCCCTACTAAACTGGACGACAAACCAAAGTCTCCTCTTGATTCAGTAAAACCTTTTCAACAAGAATATTCGGCCAATGAAAGCGATGAAGAGTTTGGAATTCCCAAGCCCCAAGACAAGGCTGTTGGTCAGCCAACTCCATCAGTAGCTCCCTATAGCGGCGTTGATGATGAATCTCTTCTGAAAGAAGAACTTAAGCCTACTGTTTCAATTTCAAAAGTAGAAGAAAGCTCAACAACACTTCACTCTGAGAGCACTATTTTCAAATCAGTTGGTATAATTAAGCCATCAGATCCTTTCTCAAGTTTCCAAGGTGACAAAATTGGGGATAAATCTCCTCTTAAAGAAGCAGACAAACCGAAGCCCATTGACGTTAAGGATGACAAGGCCCCTACTAAACTGGACGACAAACCACAGTCTCCTCTTGATTCAATAAAACCTATTCAACAAGAATACTCGGACGATGAAAGCGATGAAGAGTTTGGAATTTCGAAGCCCCAAGACATGACTGTTGGTCAGCCAACTCCATCAGTAGCTCCCTTTAGCGGCGTAGATGATAAATCTCTTCTGAAAGAAGAACTTAAGCCTACTGTTTCAATTTCAAAAGTAGAAGAAAGCTCAACAACACTTCACTCTGAGAGCACTATTTTCAAATCAGTTGGTATATTTAAGCCATCAGATCCTTTCTCAAGTTTCCAAGGTGACAAAATTGGGGATAAATCTCCTCTTAAAGAAGCAGACAAACCGAAGCCCATTGACGTTAAGGATGACAAGGCCGCTACTAAACTGGACGACAAACCAAAGTCTCCTCTTGATTCAGTAAAACTTATTCAACAAGAATACTCTGACGATGAAAGCGATGAAGAGTTTGAAATTCCGAAGCCCCAAGACAAGACTGTGGCTCAGCCAACTCAATCCACAGCTCCCTTTAGCGCCGTTGGTGAAAAATCTCCTTTAAAAGAAGCAGACAAACCGATGCCCATTGACGTTAAGGATGACAAAGCCCCTACTAAACTGGACGACAAACCAAAGTCTCCTCTTGATTCAGTGAAACCTATTCAACAAGAATACTCGGACGATGAAAGCGATGAAGAGTTTGGAATTCCCAAGCCCCAAGACAAGACTGTTGGTCAGCCAACTCCATCCATAGCTCCCTTTAGCGCCGTTAGTGAAAAATCTCCATTAAAAGAAGCAGACAAACCGATGCCCATTGACGTTAAGGATGACAAATCCCCTACTAAACTGGACGACAAACCAAAATCACCTCTTGATTCAGTAAAACCTATTCAACAAGAATACTCGGACGATGAAAGCGATGAAGAGTTTGGAATTGCCAGGCCCCAAGACAAGACTCTTGGTCTGCCAACTCCTTCAGTAGCTCCCTTTAGCCGCGTTGATGATAAATCTCTTCTGAAAGAAAAACTTAAGCCTACTGTTTCAATTTCAAAAGTAGAAGAAAACGCAACAACACTTCACTCCGAAAGCACTATTTTCAAATCAGTTGGTATAATTAAGCCATCAGATCCTGTCTCAAGTTTCCCAGGTGACAAAATTGGGGATAAATCTCCTCTTAAAGAAGATGACAAACCGAAACCCATTGACGATAAGGATGACAAAGCCCCTACTAAACAAGACGATAAACCAAAGTCTCCTCTTGTATCAGTAAAACCTATTCAACAAGAATACTCCGACGATAAAACCGATGAAGAGTTTCGAATTCCCAAGCCCCAAGACAAGACTTTTGGTCAGCCAACTCCATCCGCAGCTCCTGTTAGCGCCGTTAGTGAAAAATCTCCTCTAAAAGAAGCAGACAAACCGAAGCCAATTGACGTTAAGGATGACAAAGCCCCTACTAAACTGGACGATAAACCAAAGTCTCCTCTTGATTCAGTAAAACCTATTCAACAAGAATATTCGGACGATGAAAGCGATGAAGAGTTTGGAATTCCCAGGCCCCAAGACAAGACTGTTGGTCAGCCAACTCCTTCAGTAGCTCCCTTTAGCGGCGTTGATGATAAATCTCTTCTGAAAGAAGAACTTAAGCCTACTGTTTCAATTTCAAAAGTAGAAGAAAGCTCAACAACACTTCACTCTGAGAGCACTATTTTCAAATCAGTTGGTATAATTAAGCCATCAGATCCTTTCTCAAGTTTCCAAGGTGACCATATTGGGGATAAATCTCCTCTTAAAGAAGATGACAAACCGAAGCCCATTGACGATAAGGATGACAAAGCCCCTACTAAACAAGACGATAAATCAAAGTCACCTCTTGTATCAGTAAAACCTTTTCAACAAGAATATTCGGACGATGAAAGCGATGAAGAGTTTGGAATTCTCAAGCCCCAAGACATGACTGTTGGTCAGCCAACTCCATCCACAGCTCCCTTTAGCGCCGTTAGTGAAAAATCTCCTCTTAAAGAAGATGACAAACCGAAGCCCATTGACGATAAGGATGACAAAGCCCCTACTAAACTGGACGACAAACCAAAGTCACCTCTTGTATCAGTAAAACCTTTTCAACAAGAATATTCGGACGATGAAAGCGATGAAGAGTTTGGAATTCTCAAGCCCCAAGACATGACTGTTGGTCAGCCAACTCCATCCACAGCTCCCTTTAGCGCCGTTAGTGAAAAATCTCCTCTAAAGGAAGCAGACAAACCGAAGCCGATTGACGCTAAGTATGACAAAGCCCCTACTAAACTGGACGACAAACCAAAGTCTCCTCTTGGATCAGTAAAACCTATTCAACAAGAATACTCGGACGATGAAAGCGATGAAGAGTTTGGAATTCCCAAGCCCCAAGACAAGATTTTTGGTCAGCCAACTCCATCCGCAGATCCCTTTAGCCGCGTTGATGATAAATCTCTTCTCAAAGAAGAACTTAAGCCTACTGTTTCAATTTCAAAAGTAGTAGAAAGCTCAACAACACTTCACTCCGAAAGCACTATTTTCAAATCAGTTGGTATAATTAAGCCATCAGATCCTGTCTCAAGTTTCCAAGGTGACAAAATTGGGGATAAATCTCCTCTGAAAGAAGATGACAAACCGATGCCCATTGACGTTAAGGATGACAAAGCCCCTACTAAACTGGACGACAAACCAAAGTCTCCTCTTGATTCAGTAAAACTTATTCAACAAGAATACTCTGACGATGAAAGCGATGAAGAGTTTGGAATTCCGAAGCCCCAAGACAAGACTGTGGCTCAGCCAACTCAATCCACAGCTCCCTTTAGCGCCGTTAGTGAAAAATCTCCTTTAAAAGAAGCAGACAAACCGATGCCCATTGACGTTAAGGATGACAAAGCCCCTACTAAACTGGACGACAAACCAAAGTCTCCTCTTGATTCAGTGAAACCTATTCAACAAGAATACTCGGACGATGAAAGCGATGAAGAGTTTGGAATTCCCAAGCCCCAAGACAAGACTGTTGGTCAGCCAACTCCATCCATAGCTCCCTTTAGCGCCGTTAGTGAAAAATCTCCATTAAAAGAAGCAGACAAACCGATGCCCATTGACGTTAAGGATGACAAATCCCCTACTAAACTGGACGACAAACCAAAATCACCTCTTGATTCAGTAAAACCTATTCAACAAGAATACTCGGACGATGAAAGCGATGAAGAGTTTGGAATTGCCAGGCCCCAAGACAAGACTCTTGGTCTGCCAACTCCTTCAGTAGCTCCCTTTAGCCGCGTTGATGATAAATCTCTTCTGAAAGAAAAACTTAAGCCTACTGTTTCAATTTCAAAAGTAGAAGAAAACGCAACAACACTTCACTCCGAAAGCACTATTTTCAAATCAGTTGGTATAATTAAGCCATCAGATCCTGTCTCAAGTTTCCCAGGTGACAAAATTGGGGATAAATCTCCTCTTAAAGAAGATGACAAACCGAAACCCATTGACGATAAGGATGACAAAGCCCCTACTAAACAAGACGATAAACCAAAGTCTCCTCTTGTATCAGTAAAACCTATTCAACAAGAATACTCCGACGATAAAACCGATGAAGAGTTTCGAATTCCCAAGCCCCAAGACAAGACTTTTGGTCAGCCAACTCCATCCGCAGCTCCTGTTAGCGCCGTTAGTGAAAAATCTCCTCTAAAAGAAGCAGACAAACCGAAGCCAATTGACGTTAAGGATGACAAAGCCCCTACTAAACTGGACGATAAACCAAAGTCTCCTCTTGATTCAGTAAAACCTATTCAACAAGAATATTCGGACGATGAAAGCGATGAAGAGTTTGGAATTCCCAGGCCCCAAGACAAGACTGTTGGTCAGCCAACTCCTTCAGTAGCTCCCTTTAGCGGCGTTGATGATAAATCTCTTCTGAAAGAAGAACTTAAGCCTACTGTTTCAATTTCAAAAGTAGAAGAAAGCTCAACAACACTTCACTCTGAGAGCACTATTTTCAAATCAGTTGGTATAATTAAGCCATCAGATCCTTTCTCAAGTTTCCAAGGTGACCATATTGGGGATAAATCTCCTCTTAAAGAAGATGACAAACCGAAGCCCATTGACGATAAGGATGACAAAGCCCCTACTAAACAAGACGATAAATCAAAGTCACCTCTTGTATCAGTAAAACCTTTTCAACAAGAATATTCGGACGATGAAAGCGATGAAGAGTTTGGAATTCTCAAGCCCCAAGACATGACTGTTGGTCAGCCAACTCCATCCACAGCTCCCTTTAGCGCCGTTAGTGAAAAATCTCCTCTTAAAGAAGATGACAAACCGAAGCCCATTGACGATAAGGATGACAAAGCCCCTACTAAACTGGACGACAAACCAAAGTCACCTCTTGTATCAGTAAAACCTTTTCAACAAGAATATTCGGACGATGAAAGCGATGAAGAGTTTGGAATTCTCAAGCCCCAAGACATGACTGTTGGTCAGCCAACTCCATCCACAGCTCCCTTTAGCGCCGTTAGTGAAAAATCTCCTCTAAAGGAAGCAGACAAACCGAAGCCGATTGACGCTAAGTATGACAAAGCCCCTACTAAACTGGACGACAAACCAAAGTCTCCTCTTGGATCAGTAAAACCTATTCAACAAGAATACTCGGACGATGAAAGCGATGAAGAGTTTGGAATTCCCAAGCCCCAAGACAAGATTTTTGGTCAGCCAACTCCATCCGCAGATCCCTTTAGCCGCGTTGATGATAAATCTCTTCTCAAAGAAGAACTTAAGCCTACTGTTTCAATTTCAAAAGTAGTAGAAAGCTCAACAACACTTCACTCCGAAAGCACTATTTTCAAATCAGTTGGTATAATTAAGCCATCAGATCCTGTCTCAAGTTTCCAAGGTGACAAAATTGGGGATAAATCTCCTCTGAAAGAAGATGACAAACCGATGCCCATTGACGTTAATGATGTCAAAGCCCCTACTAAACTGGACGACAAACCAAAGTCTCATCTTGATTCAGTAAAACCCTTTCAACAAGAATATTCGGACGATGAAAGCGATGAAGAGTTTGGAATTCCCAAGCCCCAAGACATGACTGTTGGTCAGCCAACTCC
This sequence comes from Drosophila serrata, assembly GCF_035046125.1. Classification (NCBI taxonomy): domain Eukaryota; kingdom Metazoa; phylum Arthropoda; class Insecta; order Diptera; family Drosophilidae; genus Drosophila; species Drosophila serrata. The sequence continues at coordinate 2,548,806 of NW_028257170.1, forward strand.
ATCCACAGCTCCCTTTAGCGCCGTTAGTGAAAAATCTCCTCTAAAGGAAGCAGACAAACCGAAGCCCATTGACGTTAAGGATGACAAGGCCCTTAGTAAACTGGACGATAAACCAAAATCACCTCTTGATTTAGTTAAACCTATTCAACAAGAATACTCGGACGATGAAAGCGATGAAGAGTTTGGAATTCCCAAGCCCCAAGACAAGACAGTTGGTCAGCCAACTACATCAGTAGCTCCTGTTAGCGCCATTAGTGAAAAATCTCCTCTAAAAGAAGCAGAGAAACCGATGCCCATTGACGTTAAGGATGACAAAGCCCCTACCAAACTCGACGACAAACTAAAATCTCCTCTTGATTTAGTTAAACCTATTCAACAAGAATACTCGGACGATGAAAGCGATGAAGAGTTTGGAATTCCCAAGCCCCAAGACAAGGCAGTTGGTCAGCCAACTCCATCAGTAGCTCCTGTTAGCGCCGTTAGTGAAAAATCTTCTCTAAAGGAAGCAGACAAACCGAAGCCAATTGACGTTAAGGATGACAAAGCCCCCATTAAACTGGACGATAAACCAAAATCACCTCCTGATTCAATAAAACCTATTCAACAAGAATACTCGGACGATGAAAGCGATGAAGAGTTTAGAATTACCAAGCCCCAAGACAAGACTGTTGCTCAGCCAACTCCATCTGTAGCTCCTTTCACCGCAGTTGTTGATAAGTCCCCTCTGAAGGAGGAGGAAAAGCCGAAGCCAATTGAAGAAAAAGATAATGATTTGGGTTCAGAAATGTCTATTCAAAAAGAATACTCGGTCGCGCCCCCTGATCAGTCAACCGCTTTACCTCCTGTTAGTTCAACTGAACATAATTTTAAAATTATTGAAACTGGTTCAGAAAAAGATTTGAGTACAAGTTCCAAAATAAGTTTACTGTCTAATTTTGAAGAAAATAGGTCAGTTCAACAGATTGTAGAAGATACTATTCGAGCAGGTGATGCTGAAGTTCAAAAAATTGTGGACGAAACAATTAAAAATGCTCAGCATTTAAGAAACTTTAACAATATCAAAGGTCAGATTTTGGACGAAGATGAGCGTTCAGTTGAGCAAATAGTCGAAGAAACACTACAAAGTGCAAAGTTGAAGGCTGATATTTCTAGGGAAGAGGAAAAAGTTCCGATGGTAAACGAAGCAGAAGCAAAAGAAGTTCGTCCCATTGCATATTTTGTAAATTTGGAAAATGAACAGAAGTCGCCTACTGTAAAAAAAGTAGTTAAAAAAGAAAAGACAGCGACTAAAGCAGATACAGGGAAAACAGTTAAGGAAATAAGTACAAAAGCCACAGTTCAGAGTACCATTAGTAAAAGACCAGTTGGAGTTAAAGTAAAGTCTAAAGCCGATTTAAAAGCCCCTCCTGTTTCGCAAACTAAGGAAAAAACTCCGGTTAGCAAGCAAACCAAAATTAAAAAATCACTAGCGACAGAAAAAGCAAAAATTTCAACTAAATCCGAGTCAAGACGCTCCGTTACTAGTTCAACTTCAACCACCACTAGTTCGGCTTCCGCTACGAGCCGTGTTATAAGCGAATTGCATTTCGAGAGGTCTGCCAGCCCAGCGTCGAGTTCCATTTTCTACGAAAGCCATCCGCAAGCCGATAGCCGCTCCACAACACCCAGACCTAGGGTTAAGACTGACGTCACACGAATACCCTACAATGCTTCAGTTCGTTCATATAGCCCCCAGCCCAAAACCAACAGGTCAGAAAAAACAACCATGAAACAAACGAAGACAACTGCCACTCGATCTACCAAAGAGCTTACAGCAAGGATTTCAAAGATGACTGAACGATTCGGTATCCAAGAACAAGTGCAGGCCAAGCGAAGTAAGACTCCGACACCGATTGCTGCCCACAGATACATGCAGCCCACCCTGGCCCACAACATGCGATTCGGATTGAGTGGCGATGGAGAGACTGGTCAGAGTGTCTCTCCGGCACCAGGACCTCTTAAGTCACCCGCACCACCAAAATCGCCAGCTCCGGCCCTAACTAGAAGTACTCAACGAACACATTTAAAAACAAGTGCCTTGACAAAGTCCTCATCCCTGGAAACGAAACAAAAGAAGGCGGTCCCTGAAAAGACCCCAACACAATCCCGTTCCCTGATTAAGAGAGGTTCGCAGAGTGATAGCAAAGAGTCCCTGAAGAGCACTGACCGCCTATACAAACGACAGACATCTAAAGAAAATAAACTAGCAAACGTGATAGGCTCTAAGAGCCAAGCAACTAAAAGCATGAAGACACAATCAGCGACTGCAGCAAAGACACTTGCATACAGAACTTCCATAGAATCCGACAACAAGCTTCAGATGAAGACCACAGCCACTATACAGCGCACCAAAGTTCCGATTAGCGTGTCTTCCAGTGCAAGGACTGCAGCTAAGCTAAGCAAGAGTGATGACGCCGAAAAGAGACCTCAGATAGACAATAAGAAGACAGTTAGGCGAGTGGCAACCAAGACAAGCGAAATACCAAGCACCTCCGCCACCAAATCCATGCCGGGCTCCATGGAGCCTAAGATGCAGAAGAAGATGAAGGACACAATGAACGAGTCCAATTCAAACTCGGGCAGTGGAAGCACCAGTGCCAGCGGCTCCTCGAACAGCACGCGCCGCAGCGTGCGATCCGTTAGCACCGTCAGCCGTAAGACGGACAAGGACCTAACCAACATCCGGAGGGCAGCGGGAGCTGTCGTGTCGACATCAACAGTGCGGGCGCATCGGGAACCGACGGCCACCACCGGCGCTGTTAGCACCGTGCTCGTTGATGACGACTGTGAGGTGATAACCATACGATCCATTAAATCAAGCGATAGTACAAAAAGTTCTACCTCATCATCCTCCGGTAGCGGCAGCAACAGTCGCAAGGTGCTAACCAGCGAGGTATTCACTAAGACCTTCGGCCCCGACAGGCCGCTCGAAGTGGTCTACCGCCAGCCCGAGTTCGATGTAGAACACCACACCATCATGTCAGTCCGTCCGCCTTCCAATAACAGCGGCGAGCAGCAGCGGTGCATTAACGAGTTTGATGTCAGCTTCATCGACACCACAGACTCCAGTCTCTCGGACTCTGTTGCCCTGCCCATGTTTGGCCCTAGTGATCCGGAGCGCCTGCTGGCCGCAAGTCCCGGATCACCAAAGCCGACTCGCAGTCCCCTGGCCCTGATCGAGGAGACCCTGCGGCGCCAGCAACAGCACCACCATCATCATCAACACCACCACCACAGTAGTATTATCGTGGCCGGTGCTGCTGCCCTTGACCCAACTCTATCAATTCAAGGGGCTTTACCAGAGAGTCAACGGGAGGCGGCGGTGACTGCGGAGGTGGAGGTGGAGAAGAGCACTACTTTAAAAGGTAAATATGGTAGAAATAATAAAGAGATATATATTTTAGGTATACAGCACATTGATAATTAAGATTAGCTTAGCTACGATACCCATCATAATTAGGGCATAGTTAACGAACGCAACTTTTCTAATTGATATGCTTATATGTATGAAATGCTTTTACTTAACCCATTTTTAACTTATTCTCCACAAATAGCAAAAACAAATAACTAAAGTCGTGAAACCCAAGCCATAATAAATACTACACTACTACAAAAACCCACCAAGCTAAGTAACCAAAAATGTCTAAAAAACTCCCAACTATATCTGTAACTGCCGATAAGCGTTCTACGCATTCCGATTTATCATCGTCCTCATCGTCATCCCACGACACCGATAGCAATGACATGGACTATGGGCGCGATGGCGCCGGGGGCGTGACCGACGTTGAAGATTTCGACAGCCAGGCAGAGGCTCTGAAGCCCAGCTCGCGGCGAGGCTCTGCATCCAAGTCGTCCCTGAAACCCAAATTCCAACCAAAACCTAATACAGGCGAACCCGACGTCACCGATGTGGAGGACTACGACACAGAATCGGACGAGGATGAGAAGAGCACAGCATATCCAGAATTAAAGATGTCCCTTCGAGAGTTCCTCCAGCAGGGTCTGCAGAACCAGGAAGCCGTAGATAATGATGCAAAAGAGAGCTGCGAGATAAAAGCCGGTGACTTCTTGCAAGCACAAAACCTGAATGGCATGGCTGATTATCTAACTGATTGCGAAGACTATGATACCGACTCTGAAGTAGGATTTGGCTGCGAGAAATCCGTGTGCGTGGACCTGGATCAAGCGGTGGGCGATCAGGGACGAGTCGCCATTGCTGATGGCGAGAAGAACCAAGACGATTCCGACCAGTATGAAGATGTCTCCGTAATTAGTGACATTAGTGACCTGGCCTCAGCCATGTCCGATTGCACTGGCATTGGAGTGCGTGGTGCGTCTGAAGACGAGGTTCTAGAGGTATCCGATAGTGGTCGCGAAGAAGTCTGCCAAATTGCCTGTTCGGGCACTGAGTCAGAGTCGGAGGGCGCGGCAGCCTGGAGTCGAAGTGCAAGTGAGACTAGTTTTCCACCCATTGATGTGGCCTTCGTAAGTGCCAGCGGACAACCTCGTCGGAATTCCAAGTCCAGTATGCCCATGCCAGGACAGAAGCAATTTTTACTGGCGGCAGCAAAAAACGAAGAGGTTTTGACCGATGTCGAAGGCATTGATGATTCTGCAGCAGAAGATAGCTTTGACAATGAGGAGGAAGATGAGGAACCCATACCCCGAGCCATCATTCTGGCCTCTGGCGATGACGGCACCTGTCTGACCGATGTGGAGGACATGTTTTGTGAGGACAATTCGTTGGCCAGCACAGTTCCTGAAGCGCGTTCAGTATCCCACGAAGTGCTGCCGCTGCCACACCGCGAGGTGGTAGAACTGAAGGAGGACAAGAACGGTGACACTATAACCAATGTAATGCCCATGGACTGCAACTATGAGTTTGGCATTTACAATCATCTAAAGGACACCATTCACACCGACTCGGAGGATTATTCATGTGCCGATGACTGGAGTCTTCAGCACTCAATTGCCGAATATTCTGCAGCAGGAGGGTCGCATCTAATCGAAAACGAGGTGATCGTATCCAATGAACTCTTGAAGCAGCAGCAAAACAAACGCTTGGAGGTGCAGAGCAACGCCGAGTCCGTCACAGATGTGGAGGAGATCTTTGTGGCCGGTACAAACAGGCGTAAAAAGTTGAAGACCCGCACTCTGAGCAAAGGAAAGAACAAGCTGCTGGACGTTGTCAAAGGCAAAGAAGATGGAGTGACCGATGTTGAGGACATGGACCTGAGTGAATGCGGTCTACCTCCAGGAGTGAAACGGGTGGAGCAGCTTAAGCTACAGGCTAAGGGATCGAATGCAGACAAGGTAACTGACGCCGATGACGTATCCACCGATGATGTGTCCGACATCTCTGACGCCTCCGATATCCCACCGCCATCATCGGTTGACAAGTCGGGAAGCAAGACAAAACTACAGCCGCTTCAGTTGCGTCTGCTTAAGGACGATATTGTCAATCAACAGCTCACGGACGTGGAGGACGTTCAGCTACCGTCGGAGGCGGAGGACGCACTGGAACCACCGGCCATTCCAGTGGCCAATAGCAATAGTAAGGAACTCAACGAAATGTTGAACGAGAGCTACACGGTGGTGCATGAGAGGACTGGTCGCAGCTTCAACAGCGAGGCCGAGAAGCTGCATATAAAGGGCGTAATCCGAGATGCCCATACCGACGTTGAGTATGTTGAGTCCGACGAGTCAGCCGCTAGGGGTGGCAACTAGCCTGCCCCCTTTCCGTGTCCTCAACCAATCCGATCCGATCCGAATCGGTCGCAAGCTGTTGCCAAAAGAAATCTCAACAATAGTTCATAAGTGTTCATAGATACGAAAATCCCAACACACACACTAAAGCATTTTGTAAGTAAAGCCAACAATTACCAAAACATTTTCGTTCAAGTTCTTGCCACAATCAAAAAGCAGCAAAAAGCCTTAAATCTACTCGCATCGATCCCATAAGTCTAACCCCTGTGCCAGTGCCATACTAACAGTTTTCTAACCGTCACCTAGGCGTCGTTCTACTAACATTCACACTCTATTGTTGATCCTAACAGAATTGTTATTTGAAAATTTCATTTTGTTTGTCCTTTGTTCGATTGTCTGTAAATCATTCATTATCATTTCGTTTGTAGAGTATTATAATGTAGCCCTAGGTCACTTTTGTGTTCTTTTTATACATCCGTAGAATGTCTCTAATCTTTGGCTTGTTTATTGCAGAAAACCTTCAGGAAAAAAAAGTTGACCTATCCACTCTGGATACCGTAAAGATCTCAAAAGAAATTGGTAAGTCCCTGACAAAATTCACAGCTTCTAAAAGTCAGCTTTTCATTGTGCTCGTAACTCATAATGCTTCATATTAGTGTGCCAAATTTATATGTATATCGTATTAGTTTCAAAATGCAATTAAAGCTCATCGAGAAAATAATTTTAAGCAGCATTAATTTTTAAATAAACTCAGCTCAATATGAGAGAGAACTCGCTCACATCACCAACCAATCTCACCGCCACCAGCCATCACACATTTATTGCACATTCTTCTCGCCTTTCGAATTCATCGCTTCCCTTTTCATGATTTCCAAGCTTGATCTGCTCTTCACTCTCTGTTTCAATCTGTCCAATTTCTATCTACCATTGAACTGTGCAATTGTCTTCCAGGTGATGTTAAAGTTGGTGGTGGTGATGATGATGATAATGGCGAAGGCGAAGATCTTGTGGCGCGCATTCGCGAGGAAGCCAATATCCTGGTGGATCGCGTGCTCGAAGAGAGTGTCGAGATCATCGAGAGCCATGGCCATCAGGCCAATGGCCACGAGATCATTAAGCTGGACTATAACTCAGAAAGTGAGAATTATGCCATCACATGCGATGATATTGGCGGCGTCGATGTCATCAAATCGCCCACCATTGAGTCCATGTCGGGCAAGTCGTTCGACGACAATATGAGCTTCACCGACGAGCACATACATTTACCCTTGCATGCCCAGAACACGACCACCACCACGACAACGACAGTAACCACTCAATTCCAACAGCAGCAGTCCCAGGCCATTTCCCAGGCGATTCCCCAGACTGCTGCCACAAGCTCATCGGCGGCAAAAGGTAACATACCACCATACCATAGAGTCAAGCTTCGAGGTAGTCCTACGATAGCTTAGCAGTTAGGATCGTATCCGGCAAATAGTATTCCATAGTGTGTTGTCCGTTGGCTATAATCACTCTCCTGTATCGTTTGCTTGTTTGCTCCCATTCCTGTGTCATGCTCCATTCAGAACCCGTTCCTGTTCCCGAATCTGTAACCGTACCTCCTCCCGTACCAGTAGTGTCTAATCGAGATCAGGCCGAAGACACGAGCGAAACTCGAGCGAGGCGCATTGATCGTAAGATCGAGAAACTATCAACAGACATGGATGACGTGAGCGCCAAATTCGATGAGGCGTTCGAGGCAGCGGTGCCTGAGGACGAGATCAGTGCCCTGCAGGGTGACTTCTCCAAGCTCAGCTGGGATGACAGCGTGTCGCCCACGACCAACACAATGGCCGATATGGCCCAGAACCAGATAACGCCCGATAATGATATTCAAGATCTCATCGCAGGTACCTGATAAGCAAAATCGAAGCTCCTAAATTTAAGCTATAATTTCATATTCCTTTGCCCATTATGATGCCGTCGATAGAGCATAAAGACTCACTCTAGACTTATGTGCAGTGTTCAGTTTGGCTTACATTATCCCCAGATGGCGGCCAATAAAGACTTTTCGTTCAAGTTGAGCTCTAATTGCATTTAAACTTATTAATTCCGTTTGTATTCATATTAACTCATATAAAATATGCATGCCATCCTCTATCTACCTATCTTACTATATCTCTTTAAAGTATCTTTCCAATGCTAACCATGTACTCGAATGCATCTGTCGTCATCTATACTTGTACCTATACTGTTTTCCTTTTTTTGTTCCTGTTTAAGTTTCCGTTTCCTGTCTCTATCCTATAACCGTATGATTGTGTTTACTCTTCCTCATCTTCTGTTCTCGACTTTCACAACACTTTTAAAATTGCTTTCGTTTTCACACCTATTGTTTTGTAGAAACAGGCGGCGATTTACCGATCTCAAGTGAAACCGAAACCACTCCCGTACCACCGTCGGCTGCTGTGGCCAGCTCCACAGCGAAAAAGACAGAAACTGAAAGCAAAACCGAAACTGAGCCGGCGGTAGAAACCAATACATTCACTACCACCAGCCTCGACACACCCACACCAAAACCACGAGTACTCAAAGCAAGCTCCCCACTCTCCGAAGGCACCGATAGCACAACCATCCCTGGCCCAGTGTCCAGACCCGAAATACCGATCGATATTAGTTTTGATGCCGCACCGGTTCCAAAGCCACGTGCTCCCATCAAGCACACGGAGCCGTTCGAGAACCTGGCCGCTCTAGCTGAGCAGTCCGATAGCATTAGTCTCCGGAGTTTTGACTTCACCGAGGAGCTGTCCAAGACGGATGAACCGTCCACAGAGCTCTCCATTCGTTCTCAGCTGCGTGACATTGTCACAACAACTGCTACGACCACTGCCTCCGAGGATCATACCGAAAGCTTTGATCCAACGAGTGAGATTTCAGTAGATGATGCTGATACCGAAAAATCAGAGGGCGCTGAGAAGACCACTAGCTTTTACATTGGGGAGTCCAGTCGAAATGTTATCATAAAGACATCGACAAGGTCGGCAAGTGTAACGCCCCAAGAAGAAGAGGCCGCCACGGATATAGGCATCGATGCCAAGGATATTTCATTAATGAAGGAAGTATCCGTGGACTCCGATGAGGCCAATGATGTTTTCAAGGAATATGTGACAATGAAGGCCGACGATGCTGCAGCACTGAATAGCAAAATCGAAAGGCAAGGCTCGGAAACTAGAAATGATTTGCTCGAGTTTGAGAATGCCGATAAAGACAAGTCTGGCGAATCTAAACTGTCCAAGGTAACCACCGAGGAAAGTTTGACCACATCCACCGGATCCAGTGGCCGAGCCATTTTAGAAGTTGCCCCATCAAGCAGTGAAGATCCAGATGAGTCAAGTAAAGAAATCCCTGAGATTGTGAATACCATCTCAGAGAAAGTTGCATCCACTGAACATTTCGAATTGCCTTTGGAAAAAAGTGAGTGGGAAACGTCGGAGAAGGAAATACCAACTGAGGGAAAGCCAAAAGTAGTTCACTCACCTCAGCAGCCATCGGCCAGCAGCGTTAAGAGTGTTATCGATGAATCTTTAGTAGGGGAAACTCTTGCAGAAGTGCAAGAATCTCAGGAAGGGGCCCAAGTGGAACTTAAGAGCATGGTTGAGAAGCGAGATCTAATAGAGGAACTACCAGCGGAGTTTGGACTCACAGAATCCACTGCGGAGACCGACGATATATCTTCTTTCATAGGTATTCCCGATGCTAGCATGCACACTTCCACCTTGGAGAGCACACTGCCTCCGGAAGGCCTTTTTGATACCACTATCAAGGAGACTCTGAACAAGCAAGCGGCGATGGCTCACTATGCTCAGGATGTGTTTGGTAGAGCAGAGAGGCGAGATGATCATGGCTCTCTGGGCTTTATATCAACAGGAACGGCTGAAGAGTTGAGCTCCATTGAAGAGCACATGGCCAAGGAGGAACAGGCCTCCTTAGGTTTTATCTCAACAGAGACCGCCGAGGACTTTAGCTCAATGGAAGATTACTATACGGAGAAACTGGCCTCAGCAAGTGTTGTTGCAGAGGAAATGGCTGCAGATAAATCGATAACCACCAGCACTTTTGAGGAACTCACCTCAGATCAGTCTATTAAGCCAGTCGATGTCGTGGTTCACCGTTTAAAGAACGAATCATCGCCGGATTCTATAAATCGCTGGTCAATCCCCGATGTGGACAACTCCAGCTCTAGCGAGAGCTTCCACAAGAGCTTCGATAAGACACAGAGCCGACCGCTTTCCTCTGACATGGATAACCTTTTAACTGCCACTGGAACCGGCACAGGCACTTCTAGTGATTACCAGACCGCTCGGGAGTTCACCTCGACCTATCGCACCGATGGCACAGAGTACGTTAGTGCAGTCAGCACCTTAGGCAGCAGCAGCTTGGATTCTCAGTCCGAGACATCGGCCAACTTGGCCAGCATTGATGTGTCCGAGCTATCGGAGACTCTGGTGGCCTCCTCCGCGGAGGTGGATGTTTTCGAGGCCGAAGAGATGTCACGACTGCGTGATTTACGTGCCGACGATGAGGACAGCGATGAGAGCATGGAGTTGCCAGGAGCCGCTTATCCAACTTCCGAACAACAAAGTCTTATGAAGCGCTCCCAGGAAATGATTTTCAAACCAAAGACAGAGGTGGAGGAACATCAGCCTGCTGTGGAGGCAGTGAAAATAGAGGAATATCCCAAGCCCAAGGAGGCGGAACGTACCTGGGGCCTAGCATACCCCTTGGAGGACAACAAGGCCGACAGCCCAAAAGACAGCGAAAAGGGCGAGGACATTCTGTTGTACCACGGTGATCCGCGACGGTCAATTGACGAGTCCAAATTAGCCTCAAGCTTAGACGAGGGCAGCATCCTTTCCGTGAGCATGTCGAGCACATCCAACATTGACACCGTTGTGGAGAACTTTGATGATATAATTGGATCAGCGGGATCCTCTTCGCTGACCGGCATCGAAGGCTTCCAGTATGGACATGATGAGCCCATGCCATCTGCCTCTGTGCCAGAGGACGCCACATTCATGTTGGAGATGGAAAGCAAGGAGCACTCGCCACAAGACTCCAATGCTAGTACACCACCAGGTGGAGAATCAAAGCGGCGTGGCCATAAGCGCAACGAGAGTATTTCCGGTGACGCCTTAAAGAACCTGGACAAAGAGGTGGCCCTCCTAGGAGAGGGAAAAGAATCGGAGAGCGAGTCGGATACGGATCCGTACGAGTCGGAATATGCCAGGCAATTCCGTTCTCCCAAAGAGCGAAAAAATAAAAAGAAAAAGCAGGCAGCAGCTGAAATGGATCACAGTGCCGAGCTGGAGAAGCGTCCGTTCACTCCCTCCCAACTGGTGGCTGAGGTAATCGTGGAGGATGACACAGAGGAGCAGGAGGCGGAAGCTGCCATGATTGAGGAGCGCCGCCCCTCGCAGAACATGCAGGATTACTCAAATATTCCCGACATTATGGTCACAGAGGACATCAAGTCGCCAATTCTAGAGGAGGAGGCCGATGAATTTCCCGAGAAAACTCCCTTGTACAAGGTGCGCACCGAGGAGGAGCTGCACAAGGCCAGCGATGCCTCTGTCTATCAGAAGGAGAAAGCCGAAGAGAAGGAACAGGATTTCCAAAGACGAGTGCAGGAACAATACCGTCAGAAACTCGAGGAACTGAAGCGTGCCGAGGTCGGGGCAGAGTATGATGATCGCAGGGCTCCCGACTCGCCGGACTCTTTTGAAATGGTCGAACAGCCCGATATTTCAGACGAGTTTGTGATTATCGAAGAGGTGGCCAAAGAGGCCAATGAAGTGGATCTCGGTGGAAAGAGCATAAAGATAAAGCCAATCAAGTATGAGCAAAAGCATGACGAGGACGTTGAAAAGATCATTATCAAGTCCGCTCCAGCGGATCCCAAGCTCGGCTCCCAGCTCTACAAGGATGATCTGAATTTCGAGTTTGAAGAGAGCCCACCAACGGCGGCCAGTAGTAGCAGCGAACAGCAGGAAGAGAGTGATTCCAGTGACACTGCTGCCGCCAACAAGCGCTGGGTGGAGATGCAGCTGACGGACAACCAGCTGCGTTATCCATACGACCTGGCTGGCGCCGTGCTAGAAGACATTAAGGAGGAAGACGGCGAGTTTGAAGTGGGCAGCAGTCGCATCAGCAGCTTCAAGGACTCCTTTTCGAGCACACCCGAGTATGATATGGCAGCTCGTCGTTACCACTCCCGAGGCGAGCATGATGACGTGTCGATGAGTAGTCTGCAAGAGTTTGAATCGCTAGAGCAGGCCATTTCCCTGGAGAATCGAAACCGAACCCACCAGGGCTCCACGGACTCCAGCAACGGCAGCTTTACCCGCCGCTATGTGGTTCGTCACAGTGGCAGTGGAACGGCCCCGGGCGATGATGTGTCCGTTTCCAGCTTAAAGGATTTCGAAGGTCTGGAGAATGCTTGCATCGAAGCCCATCTGATCGAGACCAAGGCCAGGGAGGAAGCAGCCTTGCTGTCGCGTTCCGATGAATCGAACAAATCGAATGGCAGCGACAAGGGAGCCGCCGGCGGTAATGTTGTGGTGACCAAGGTGACCCGCACAGTAACACGTACCGAAGTGGTTCCTTCCAGTCAGGCGGAGAACATCGAAGCCCTTCTCAAGCAGAAGCTGGAACGGGAGGAAGCAAAGCTGGGATCCACTTCAGTAAAACTCACAGACATTAGCAGCACTGATCTGGAGCCCAAGTCCAAGATCGATAGTCAGGACTCTGAGAAGGATAGTATAGACAGCATGGAGATCAGTAAAAGCCACGACATGATGACCAGCAGCATAGAGAGCTTTGACATCTCTAAGGATGCCACAACGCGATCTGACATTGATTCTCTGGAGATTGACAAGCGCCATTCGCGGCAGGAGAGCATAGAATCCTTCGGGGATGAGCAACTGGACCTAATGACCAAGTTCGTCAGCGGCGGAGGAGGAGTGACCTTGGGTGATGGTCTGACCACCACCACGACAACAACGACCACCAGCACAGATGCCGATGGGCATGAGCATACAGTAACGCGGGTGATAACCACCACGACATCAGTGGGCGGTGGAATTCAAGAGCTGCCGCTGGATGAGAGCGGAATGTCTAAGGATGTATCGGTGGACTCGCTGAATCTGTGCGTGGAGCAAACAACAAGTTCGGCTGGAACCACGGCCACGTATCAGACCAGCGCCGGCAACTCACAGATGTCCGGAAGCGTGACCAGCTGTGCATCGAGCACGCTCATGGAGGATTCGTTCCCTGGTGTGGGTGGCATGTCGTCGTCACAAATGTCGGCCAGTTTCTGGTCGCATGATGAGTCCACGGTGGTCGAGGATGAGGGCCACGACACAGCCGCCAAGAAGCAGCAGCAGGGCCATTAGACGCCGGATGCGAGTGAGGGAGAAGATATGGGAGAGTCCCGCGAAATCCTATATAAAAATGGGGCAATGAACGGTGGCATAGAAAATTCGGCTAGGTAAGCATCCCCCCCACACGGCAAGGCTGCGCGGCTTTTCGTTTTACTTTTGTTTTGTGTCTTTACTTGGCCTTCGACTAGAAGCAGAGCTCAACTTTGACAGAGAAAAGTAATACCCGCCGCCCCACTTCGACCCAATTAGCCATCTAAACGCGATTTTTCCCACTTTTCTCTTCTTTCAGACAAGGCGCTCTTCTAGACGCATCATCACTGGCCTTTAAGACGGAATCTCTAGATGGGAAACGCAATTTCACCGGCTCTAAACATCACCGATTTCAAATCGAACAGCGAAAGGGATTAATTAATTAGCAAATTTGACATTTTCCATCACAACACACATTTTTAACGATACTGAAGTGCATAAACAAGATACACGAGTTTTTAAAGGGAAATATATATATTTTATATATTTATAAAAACTATAAAACGGCAAACATGAATACGAATATGAATATATGGCAAGCTTAGCCGTTCAACGCATTTTCTTATTGGCTTTAATGTTTGAAAATTACGTAAAATGATGAAAGAAACAAAAACAATATACGTTTTGTGCTAGAGCGTTGTAATGGAATACACCTTTGCTTTTAATTTGATGTAGTTATTATATATGTACATGTACGAAGGAAACTTATTATTAAATAAATCGCTTATTATTGTAGTTTAATTTAAGCAATTATACAAGTGCATGTGGACAAGGGGACGTAATGAAATAGAAGAAGCCTGGAAAGTGAAATGCTTTTAAAGTCTCATTTTTTTACAAGAACCAAGCAAATTTTATACGCTTGCATATTTTAACAGTGAAATATACATAAATATACAATCTGAAGAGTAATGCATAGATCAAATTTAAAAACATATACAGACAAGATATTAAATTTACTCACATAGAACAACCAGCCATCAAGTGTATCGCTAATTTTCGTAATGCACATCTTGCGTGAACGAGTGTTCGTCAGAAACCTTCTTCTTGAAAGGATTTAAGCGTTTAGCATCACCTCTGTAATGGGATATGAATAAAATAATATTTGTGTTAAAAACATACAAGAAATAAATAATAACATTATTGTATTGTAAACCACACGCGTATGAATAACCAAATAAAATGCTTAATAAAAAATCTGTGTTTGGATTTTCTTTTCGCCTTTTGGATTAAGGGTTCTGCGGATTTTCTTAACCAGTCTTAAATTAGAAAAATAATCACAAACTTTCTGATTTGGGCCGCTTTTCCCATTATTATTAAATTATTATTAAAAAATTAATTATTTATTAAAAAATAAATAATATAAATATAAATAATTTTGGCTTATTAAATTATTAATTTATTTTATATTTTTCAATTTATTATTCAAATTTCAAAAATTTAGTTATCGATTTTATTAGAAAAGCATTTAAATAACTGAATATTTATTAGGCATATTAATATTATGAACATGAAACTTCAAAAAGAAGAGGTAAAAACACCATTTTCGCAAAATAAATACGAGGAATTCGAATAAAAATTTAATTAATTTTTCACTCACCTATTTTCTTAGTTCAATTTTTGTCTTCTTGTTAAATTAAATTTAATTAGCACACATCCATTTCCGAACACTCGCGAGATTTTAAATCTTTCCTTCCTTTCCATATTTTTTAACTCACAAAAACAAAAAACAAAAATAGCATTAAACACATAAATTATTATTTTTTCGTGGATTAAACACGCACTTAAAACACTTTATATTTACAGTTATTTATTTATATTTGCACTTATTTATTTATATATTAATTTATTTTCACAATTTTTTTAGATTATATTTGCCATACGGAAAACCACATTTTTTTATATAAACTAATTAAACACTAAAAAAAAATATATTAAAAAAAATAATTAATTAAGCACTTTAAAAAAAAAAAAAACAAAAATTAAGACATGCTCTGTGGCATATTTAATAATTATTACACTTTTATATTCACTTTATTTAAATTTTATTTTATATTTTTACTTTTATTTATTTTTTTTAGAGGCTATTTGCCATTCCGCACAGCACAATATCAATTAATTAAACACTTAAAAAAAAAACAATTAGATATTTTCTTCTGCGTTGACAATAATAAAAGGAAAGGCATGGAAAGATCTTTTAAATTACGCACACGAAAAAAGCACACACTTGGAGCTTTTAAAACTGTTTGTTTAAAGCACACCTCCAGGACAGCTTTTTCTTGCACTTTTGTATTTGCTTTTCTTACCACACAAATACATGATGGCGGCTGCTGCTGCGCCGCATTGTCTGCCGGAGTCTCCGTTTTTTTTTCGCAGTTTTAGTGGCTTTAACTTAATATCCACTTGCTAACTGATTTAATCTGATCTTTGTTGTTGATCACGTAGATATTTAGTTCACTTCGGCACTTGCACAATTTCTATTTTTTCATATACCGTTTTCCCGCTTTTTTAACTACATTTGGAGGGAAAAGCAGCGCACACTTCACATTTCATAAATCGTTAATAAATCCACTTGTTTGGTGTTTATTTCATTGTTCCCGCATAAAGCTCAGTTAGTTTTAATGATTTACTAGTTTAGTTGGTGTTATTAAACATTTTTTCCGAGCTAAAAACGTTTTTTCACAGGAGCAGCACGTCCGCCCGCAACTTTTTCACTTTTGCAAATGATCTCTCCTTTATTTCTACTTCACACGCTCTCTCGCTACTGAAAATCCTTTCTGGCAATGCCGATGAGAGAAGTGAAAGAGAACAGCGAAATCGGCAAAGTGAATAGTTACGGCTTGCTGCTGCTGCTGCTAAAAAAACGTTTATCGTCGGAAAAATAGTTTAATGATACCCAAAAAACAATTAAATCAATAAAACTAACTACGCGTTATGTGTGAACACTCAAGTTATCATTGTTATCATGGATTTATCAGCAGTAAACTAAAAAGTATGTGCGGTGTCTCCTGCCAATAGGAATTGTGGCTGTGAAAAAAATGGAGTTGTGTAAATCCCAAGGTGAAAAGAAATAAAGCATATATTAATACCTATGCCGCAATAGGGATTTTACAAATCGAAATCGAATTAAATCTATTAAAAACGCAATAAAAACACTTGAGATTGCCGTGGACAATGGCAGCAGCCGTCGCTAATACATACACACACACCTTCCTATTAGAAGCTTTCAAGCCGCTCTCTGGCGTCAAATCGTAACTACCGTACGATGTCCACTCGCGAGAGAGTGGGTGAAGGAGATGAAAAGGAGAGCAAGATCATTTGCAAAAGTGAAAAAGTTGGAGGCGGACGTGCCGCTGCTGTGAAAAAACGTTTTAAGCCCGAAAAAACGTTTAATAACACCAACTAAACTAGTAAATCATTAAAACTAACTGCACATAATGCGGGAACAATGAAATAAACACCAAACAAGTGGATTTATTAACGATTTATGAAATGTGAAGTGTGCGCTACTTTTCCCTCCAAATAGTGGTAAAAAAGCGGGAAAACGGTATGTGAAAAAATATAAATTGTGCAAGTGCCGAAATGCCGAAGTGAACTTGGTAAATAATATAGTACATATGTACGTGATCAACAACAAAGATCAGATTAAATCAGTTGTCAAGTGGATATTAAGTTAAAGCCACTAAAACTGCGAAAAAAAAAACTGCGACTTCGGCAGACAATGCGGCGCAGCAGCAGCCGCCATCATGTATTTGTGTGGTAAGAAAAGCAAATACAAAAGTGCAAGAAAAAGCTGTCCTGGAGGTGTGCTTTAAACAAACAGTTTTAAAAGCTCCAAATGTAAAGACAATGTGTTTGAAGACAATGCGTGTATTAAAAGTGATTTTTCCGTGTGCGTAATTTGAAAGTTCTTTCCATGCCTTTCCATTTATTATTGTCAACGCAGAAGAAAATATCTAATTTTGTTTGTTTTTTTTTAAGTGTTTAATTAATTGATATTGTGTTGTGCGGAATGGCAAGTAGCCTCTAAAAAAATAAATAAAAGTGTAAATGTAAATTAAATGTATATAAAGGAAATATAAAAGTGTAATGCCTATTAAGTATGCCAAAGAGCATACCTTATTTTTTTATTTTTTTTTTAAGTGTTTTATTATTATTTTTTTGTAATATATTTTTTAAGTGTTTAATTGATATAAAAAATTGTGGTTTTCCGTATGGCAAATATAATCTAAAAAAAATTGTGAAAATAAATGAGTATAAAAATAAATAAGTGTAAATATAAATAAATAAATGTAAATATAAAGTGTTTAAAGTGCGTGTTTAATCCAAGAGAAAATAATAATATATTATTTGTGTTTAATGCTGCGTTTTTTTTTTTGTGTTTTGTAAAGTAAAAAAAATGGAAAGGAAGGAAAGATTTAAATTCTCGCGTGTGTTTAGAACAGGATGTGTGCAAATTTAATTTAATTTGCCAAGAAAAGACGAAGAAGAAGAAGAAGATATCCAAATGAGAAAATCGGTGAGTGAAAGATTCATTTTATTTTTATATTGAATGCATTCCGATATTCTATTACCTATTATGCGAAAATTGTTTGGGAAAAATTGGGAAACTTTGTTGGGCTCATCTGTGATGTTTACTTTCTGCTGATGATTTCAAACATTTGCTTCGAAGTATATTTACACATATTTTCTGCTCTTCTTAAATTTAAATTATTGAAAAAATTATTTTCTTGTTGTAAAATTCTATAAAACTTTATTTACTTAACTTAATAATTCGAATTATTGCTTGGCTCTATTTTTAAACTGAGATATCGATGGCTGCTATTAGTTTCGATACCACACAGTTACCGATGTGTGGCTATCGATGTTTTCTCTAAAGCGGGGTCACACTCGCAGTGTGACCGATTTAGCCATTTTATCGTCAGATCTGGCTACAAAATGTTTTCAAAATGATTTATTATCGTCATACTGCCACAATTAAATGGTTTTCAAAACTGTTTTGTTGGCCACTGCGTCGCGCGCGGCAAGTAAAAGTTATGTTAAAGTGATACCAAGTGAAATTTAAAAGTGCTAATATGTTTGGAGAAAATAATATATTTTTCGGATAAAAAGAATCGGCGAGTTTCTAGCTAAAGATGTGTTTTGGCTTTTTTAGCCTTTTTAAAAATGGTGATCTGGCTCATTTCGGGCAAAGCAAAACGTGCAACACTGGTCACACTGGCTACCTGCTGGGAATCGGGCAACATCACCGTGGAAAAAAAAAGAATTGGGGAAAATGTGGTTTTCGGACAAGTGATTAGCCGCAACGCAGGTGACGAGGAGCTGGCCGTGGACAAAACCAGATTCGGAAGCGGACGGAACGTAACGGATTGGACCGGACGGCCGGACAACTCCTTATCCCTTGGCTGACTATGAAATTGCTGGCATCGACGTTCTCGTCGTCGTCGTTGTCGTTGTCGTCGTGCATTGTTGTTGTTGTTGTTACTGCCGTCGCATTTCGTATTGGCATCGGTTTAGTACAAATGGCAGATGTGGAGCGGAGGTGGTGGTGAGGTAAATGTAAATCTACGTGCGAATCCGAATCCGAACCCAAATCCGATAAACGGAGAAACCGAGCTGAGACAGGCAGAGATATAGGGCCGCTGCAGACAGTTCTAATTATACAACCAGCGCCGTACCGTGTTCCCCCGAAGAGCGAAACTGGTTATACACACATCAGCAGCGACGTCGCAAGGAAAGGAACGGGAGCAGCAGCAGCAGCGGCAGCGGCAGCAGCAGCAGCAGCAGCAGCAGCAAAGGCGCAGCGGAGGGTGAGGGTGAGTAAAAATCGATTTGTTGCACAAAACACACGACTACGACCACGTCCACGAGACTCTGCACTCGGGGTGTGCTGTTTGCTGTGTGCCGTGCTGTGTTGTGCGAGTGGGCGCAAAATCGGGGGGCGGCAGTGCGAGTGGGGTGCGGTTCTAGGTCGACCTGGGCAGCAAACAGATGAGCCGCGAGCACAGCCCTCCCTCACCCGCCCCTCCCCCCCATCTTCCCTGCCACACATCTCACTGCTGACATCTCGCACATCACATCTGATCCCGTCTTGTTTGCAGGCCTGATGGACAAAATCAAGTTGAAAGTTATTGGGGTGCTGCGCGAACGCGACGGCAGCACAAATGTCAATCGTAGCGGTGCAGGAGGAGCAGGAACCGGAACTGGAGCAGGATCAGCTGGAGCAGCTGCCGCGGGTAGCAGTCATCAGGTGGCAGGTGCTGCTGGTGCTGGCGGGGGCGTGGCCATGCCTATTGGGGTCACGCAGGACAACGCCAACGGCAACGATGGCAACGCCCCAGGAGCCACAGAGCGGCAGAGCGGCGATGCCCCGGCAACGGCTGCCACTGGCGTTGGAGCCCCCGCAACCGGTTTGGGTGGAGCGGCTCGCACCTCGGTGCTACCACGGCCACAGACATCGAAGATTAGCGCTTTGGACCTGGCCGGCATACTCAACACGAGGAGAAGACTCGAGTGGACCAAGGAGTGGCTGCGCAAGAATCAGGCCGAGTTCCTTAGCAAGGAGAACCTGCTTAGCGAACTGCAGTCGCGGAAGGATGAGTGCTACCACTTGAATTACTTCCTAGCCATAACCGAGAGCCAGTTCCGCTACCTGGTGCAGAAGCTGGAGCCGATCATCAGCCAGTATGCGCCTCAGCGCAAAAAGAAGTCGTTCAGCGCTGAGGAGCGACTGGCCATAACGCTCAAGTATTTGGCTACGGGTAAGTCTTAAGTTAAAGCTAATTTCCCCACCAAATGTATTCATCTTTTGGCCTTGATCTCTTCCTGCAGGTGAAGTGCATTCTTGTCGAAACTACTGCTTCCGTGCCTCGAAATTTGTGATAAACGAAATGATTGCCAATATCTGTCTGGGCTTCTACGAGCACCTCAACGACCAATACGTGACACTACCAAAGACTGACGATCAGTGGCGCAGCGCCGCCGAGGAGATGGAGCGCAAGCACAACCTGCCCCACTGTGTGGGCAACCTGTTCATGCGCAGCATCCAGCTTCAGGGCTCTGGCTCTGGGGCGGCGAGTAGCGGCGCTGCCGGTGGCGACGATCGCAAGCGAGCTACTGTCATTTTCACGGGCATCGTGGATGCCGACAACAATTTCCAGTACGCGACGGTGGAGCGGGCAGCAAGTAGTAGGCCCAACGACATCTATAACCAGACCACTGCCGTTGAGCTAATTAGGCACAAGATGCATGCGCTGGAGGAGCAATCGGAGCAAATGGATCGGCAGGGATATTACTTTGCTGGCGACTCGGTGCTGCCAGCAACCTCCTACTTGGTGACCACACGCAACCTGCCCAAGGATCGGGCGGTGCTGGAGGCCCTCGAGCAGGTGAATGCGCACGCCGATCAGACGATGCGCATCCTGTGCAATATGTTTCCCATTCTGGCACAACCGCTGCGAATTAGCGACAAGCACATCCGCGAGGTTGTGCTCGGTTGCGTGGCGCTGTACAACTTCCTGCGAAAGACGGATGATTCCTTTCGGCGCACCAGCGACAGCATTGTTCAGCAGCGGGCGGAACAACAACAGCTGGCGGCGGCGTATAGCGTCGATAGCGATGAGATTGACGATGACTGCATTATGCTGGCCACCGAGGAGGAGCTGCGCGAGCGGGCCGAGTTTACGCCCAGTGTGGGCCTAACCACCTGCTTTCAACCGCTGTGCACGCAACGCGGAGAGACACCCGAGGGTCTGGCCAAGCGAGACTGGTTACTCCAGCTGCCCATCGCTCAGCAGAGCGGGAGTGGCAGTGGAAGTGGAATAGGGTCAAGCGATGGCAGCGGTAACATGAGCGGAAACGGTGGCAGTACGGATAGTGCGAGCGGCAGCTCGAATGGGAGTTTATATTAGTGCAATTTTACCTAAGTACTTTACGAATTTTGTATAGTTCCTTGTTTTATATTTTCTAAATCGATAATCTGTAATCTTAAACAGCATCTGTTGCCACGTTGCCACGTTTGCCGACTCTTGTTTACCTCTCGTTTGGCGCATTCTTCTCTGCATACCATTACGATTACGATTACGTTCACAATCGTTCCAGTTCCAGTTCCATCTGCGTTCCGTGCTTCACCTAGGGTTCTGTATAGTTAGCTTAGTTTCTTGCGGAAGTTCCGGTTCGGTGAATGATGATGATGATGATGATGCTATGTGATGTCTCAAATCTCTATTTGTGGCCCAGTGCACCGCTCCTGGGGAGCTTAGCAAAAGGCCAGGCCAGGCGGCGGCAGCTGACAAAAAAATGTGCGAAGTCGACGAAGTACAGCGGAAACACAGATCAACAAAATTAAAATTTTAGTATTCGTATTTAAGCAAGCAACAAATTATACATAATTATATTTACAAATAAATGTGTAAGGAAAGTTCTTTACGTGTCGAAAGCTTAGTTACTATTTAAATGCTGGAAGACCAGTGAGGCCACTGTTCCAGGAGTGCATAGAGAGCCGCTCCTGGACTCTCAGTGGGGCTCACTTGCCTATGACCAAGTAGCTTGTAGTTCTCGGTTAGATGGCCTTCTTGCACAGCCTTTTCCAGTAGTTTCTTAGCCGCCTCGATGGCTTCCTGTGTGGGTGCCTGCTTACTAAAGTTTCCAATGAAAGCGATGCCCAGGGAACCTTCGTTGTTGGGGCCAGCGAATGCTCCCCTTTGGCTAGGACTTCTGCCTTCGTATACCTTTCCATTGCC
Organism: Drosophila serrata; assembly: GCF_035046125.1. Taxonomy (NCBI): domain Eukaryota; kingdom Metazoa; phylum Arthropoda; class Insecta; order Diptera; family Drosophilidae; genus Drosophila; species Drosophila serrata. The sequence continues at coordinate 2,570,734 of NW_028257170.1, forward strand.
ACCGATCAGATAGTGGTAGCTAATATCCGAGAACTTTTGCCGGGTCATTTGGAATATCTGGAGGTTGCGGACTTGTAGGGCACAGCCCACATTATCCGTACAATCAATGCCAGCTGTGTGTGCAATTATGGCCCTCGGTAGGGGAGTTTTCATTTCGTCTATGGGTTCACTTGGTGCTCTGGCATTCCATTCAGCCCTCGTCACTATTGTTGGTTCTTCCCCTTGGACAGATATTGCCGCGAGGCTAGCAATGAGCATCAGCAACCACGTTGAGATCATTCCGTAGCCGTGTCCCTCAACGTACTGAGTAGAGATCGTAGATTCGCTGAGCTCTTATTGTCGCCTGATAAGGGGTATGCCCCTAGGGCGATGGCTTTTGACTTTATATATTTGTTCATTCATATATGGGGTGATTTTCTCGATAATTCTTACCAATACAGTTACCACTAAGAGGGCAGTTTTAATAATGTTATAGTCAGTTTAACAGCCAGATTTATTGACTTATAAAAGACTGTTGTAATTACCTGATCATTAAAATTGTAATCGATACAATCAATAAGGATCATTAAACACTCTTCAATTAAAAGACCATTTTTCCCACAATATGAAAAATAGACATTATCTCTACCAAAAAATGTATTTATTAGGGTGAGTTAGTAGAATTGTCATTAAACGCCTCATTTGTGTTTAAAATGTTCACCCAAAGAAGTCGTTGTCTCCTGCTGATTTTTCTTCTATATTTCGTGAACAAAGTATATATGTATATCTATACTTTGCTTAAATGAAGGAATAATATTTATTAAATTACCTCATAGATCTCATCAAAAGTGGAGTTTACCAACATCAAGTGCAACCCTTTCGATCCAGATTTCGCCAGCTTTGAGTACTGTTTCCTAAAGTCTGTAAATCGAACTTACAAGTACTTGTCTATTAAAGTGAACTTGCACAAGACGCCTATTACCAAAGTTAAAGTTAGTATGATTTAAAACTATGATACTATATTGCTTAGTAATCTTGTTATTAGGTAAATATAGCAATTTTTAAGCGTTACAATGGATACAAGCCGTTTCTCTACAATATCACAAAGGACGCCTGTAAATTTTTGCTTCTTAAAAATCCCGATCCCGTTAGCAATTACATTTACAATGGTTTCAAGAGTTTCACCAATATGAATCACACTTGTCCCTTTGAGGTGAGTCCCCCAGTAATCTACGATTTTGTATATTTGTTGGTGAGGGTTTAATTTTGTTGATTTAATTTTGTTCCCAGAATGATTTGCTTGTAGAAAAATTGCCAATTGGATATATCAATCAACAGGTAACGGATGTTTTACCAGTTCCCCATGGGGATTACCTCTTTCATTCCAATTGGATGGCTTACGACATAAAGCGAGCAACTGTTAATGTTTACTTTACCATATCGTAAAGTATTACAACAATATTTTATTTCATATAATTATTGGGGTATTAAGGTGAATTGTAAATAATTTAAAGGGAAATTGAATAAAAATGAATGAGCACCCCTCGGGGAATTCTTTATCCCCACACTCATACCGATGATCAATTGCGTTTGTGGTGTCATAGTCATATTTGAAAGGGGATTCACCATTTCCGTAGCCTCTTCAAGTTAAACCTCCCCCACCGATTCCGTCTTATTCCATGCATTATGCTAGTTCATACGAGCCCCAAAATAACCTCAACTTGACACAGATGTTCTACGCAGTGATTTAATTAAAAAACTTTTGCAATTAAATGCAAAAATAGCAAAAAAACAAAGCAAAATGCAGGCGGCCATTATGGGTTGATGAGGAAGCTGGAAGCAGAGTAAAGTAAAGTGACGGCTTGGAGGGAAATCGCAAAGTGACAACGAAAATGCAAGTAAGCGCCCTCAATTAAAAACCCAAAATGAACATAAAATGCCATGGAAAAAAGAAAAAAAAAAGGCCAAGCCGCAACAACCAAAAAGCCAGGCCAAAACCGAAGCTGAAACCAAAAACCGAAGCCAAAACTATGCGCCGCTGGAGAAGCCAGCTGCTAGCGAGGGCAGAGAATAGGAAAAACTCTTGTTAAACCGAATTTAAGTGAGTTTTCCACCAAAGGCGACTTCCTCCCCCATCCAAATTGGTTGTTGTATGGTTATTTGAATTGTTTGGGCCCAGCGATTTCGGTTCTTTTTATTTTTCTTTTGGGGAAAAACATATTTTTTATTTTTCAAATTTAATCTGTCCTAGAATATTCGGCAAGTTGGCTTGGATGCCGCCCACAAAAAGACTCGGCGCCATGCCGTCTCATTTGCAAAAATTGTCAGATTTATTTCGCTAATTGCTGCTCATCCGTTTAATTAAAATTAAAAGAACTTGCGCCAGTTAGGGCGTAAAAGTTTTTTATGCGAATTCTCTAGAATTTCGAATTGGGCACGTTTAGTTTTTCGTTTTCCGTTTTCCGTTTCCCGTTTTCTGTTTTCTGTTTTTCGTACTCTGTGATTTTCACCCTTCACCCGCTGCTGTGTTCACCTTTAGTTTTCCGCATTTGTTGTTAGAACAAAAGTCATCTATTAAATTGCTGCCAAAAGTTGCTGGCAAGAGCAACTCGATGATGATGCTTTTGCAAGACGATGGCCAGGTGTAGGCTTCTTCCATTCTGGACAGCAAACAAATTAAACTGCTGCAAGTCTTTTGGTGGCTGCCGTTAAAGCTGTCACCTTTCCACCTCACCCTCCCCCCAGAAAAGGTGTCAATCGTGCAGGTCCGGGAAAGTTGTGGCTAACAACACTAGTTGCAGCAGCAGCAACAACAATTTGCCGCAATAGTGCAGCAGCTGCTGCTGCTGTTGCTGCTGCTTCTGGTGTTGCAACCACGCCCCCGCCAGGCATTTGCCACTAAACCGGAAAGAGCAAAAGTTGCCTGCAACCACGGTGTGGATTTGGACTCGGATTTTGGGTAACTTTGCACTGTGGATTTGACACACACACACCGCCTCTGCAATCCGTATCGGTGGGCGTGTCAATGGGGGTGACATTTTTATGACAACTTGCTTAAATTTCATAAGAAGAACTCCCACAGAAAACGAAAACTTATTTCGTTTACGAGGCGCCCAACTTGTGCACGCGGATATTTTTTGCAGTAAGCGAGTCCTGGGCGCCTCATTCGCTAATGAATAAAGTTCGTTTATGAATATCCCGGGTTGGAATTCTCACTGGAGATTCCAAAACTCGAACTTAAAGTTCAAACAGAGAGTGGGAAAACTGTGTCCTTTACTTACTAAAGTCTGATTTAGTTAGTTTTATTAGGGCATATATTAGAAAGAGGTTAAGAGCATTATTAAATATAAATTAAATGTACATTTCAAACATGATTAATTCGTTCAATGTATTAATGTTCAACATTAGTCATAAATATAATAAATAATTGAGGGAGATAAAAGCAAAATGAGGTATACAATTTGAATTGTAATTGTTGTTTGTTTGATAATGATAAATAAGGCAATAAAGAACTAATTCTGACAACTGTCAATGATATTATGTATATTATAATTATTACTTATATGCTAAATAATAATCTGAAATTTATATGTTTACCATAATGGTTAAGAAGTATCAAAGGAAAATAACTATTTTGTAAATTCTCAAGTTTTTTAAACAAAGAAATCCAAGTCCCAAATTCGATTTATTTTAAATCCGACACAACAAAGTTGATAGCAGTTTCTTTTATATATATTTATGATCTGAACTGACGTTGCATTATTTGGAATATGAAGCGTAAAATATGCGCAACACTATAATGCTATATTAAAGTCAAAAAAACGATGTGCGTAACCTCGTTGCCGTCATCATCATCATCTTCGTCATCGTCTTGGTTGAGGTCGTTGTTGGCTTTACCGTCCAAAAATTCGCAGCGTCCTGCAGGTCCTGCTCCCGTTCTTGCTCCTGCTCCCGTCCCGGCTGACATCTTGTCAGAAATTTTCATGCTGCTGTAAGCTGTTTTCATGCACATTTTGGGCACTTGTGCTCCAGCACAAACACTTCAATTTGGCTTCAAGGATGCGTGCATGAGGCCGGGGACCCAGCCGATCCATACAAGGCAGACAAAAATCAACCAGACTAGACCAGACCAGACCAGACCAGGCTAGAGCAGCTAGTCAAAGTGCCGGAAGGAAGTGCCCAGCGGGGAGAGAGAGTAAAGATATATGGAGATGCAACGGCGATATAAGGGGACATGTGCTAGTGGATCCTGGTGGCAAACAACGGCCAACTCTTTAACTATAACTTTTGATGTATGCTAAGGAAATATTGTGGGAGTGCACTCAATCGTGGTTGCCCTGGCATCGCCATCAACAGTCATCCTCGGAAGGGGGAGTGTGGTGTGTGTGTGGGGTGTACTTTGGTGGGGTGTGCGCCATCAACTACTTAGCGTCAAAACGCTTAAAGTTGAATTTGTAACGCTTGAAGTAAGGCGACGGGCACAAAGCCAATGGAGTGTGTGAGAGAGAGGCAGTCGAAGCGGGAAGGGGAGTGGGGAGCGTCCTGGGAAGGTCCTGTCTAATGCCAGTTTACTCATCTATTTTTATTAAACTCGCCCTTGTGTCAGTTTTGCTGCATTGCATTGCATTACGTATACGCAGTGCGGGCCAAACACAAAAAGGGTAAGCAACGTGCGTCATAAGGCATAATAAAAACCCAAATGCAAAAGAATTATGAGTAATTTATGGTCAGTGAAATGTTCTAAACCCCAAAGATTAATTTAAAAAATTGTAAAGAGAAATTTTGGAGATAATATTAAGGATTCATCCTTTAAACTATCATCCTATCTTAAATCTTTGACAAATAATAGTGGGAAATGTACTACAAAGTATTTTCTTTTAGAGTTAAAACATTACAGCTTCTCCTTTCCAAATAATCTCCTTACACCATACATAGTTTCTGCTCTTTTTTATAAACATATATTGCACAAGTTGTTCTCAATTCAGAACTCTTGCAATTACAGGTGTAGCCTTGTGTAAGAACTTATCGTATTGATAATAACATAAGATGGCATTTCTAGGAAATATCTTGAAGAACCACTTCACAGGAATATGGTCGAAAACCCTTGAAAATATACTGGCAGTGTGGCAGAGTGCGTGGCAATGGCAACAGCAAAAGGGGGCAGTTGACTTTAGAGCCTTGACTGTTGCAGTTGCAGCATTGGCAGCTGTTCCACTCCACACACCACCACCCATTGCCACACTCACACCCGAACTTAACTTCACATTGCAGCTTATTTTTGGGGGGTTTAATTTTGATTTAAACGCTGGCAGACAGCTTGAAGCCCGCTGCCCGGAGCGTGCTGGAGCGGAAGCACAGACATGTTCGCTCACTCGGACATTGGGTGGAAGGGAGTGGGAGGGGATAGGTCCTTTTGCTTCACCTCTCGAGCATGAAGCTTGCTTCAAGCTTTATTGAAATTTAAGTTGCACTTGTCGAGTGGCAGTGGGCGTTGCAACACTCGGAACTGGGCTAATGAAAGGACACTTTAAGGCGGGCAGCCTCTCACAGATCGATGCTCTCTCTATCTATCAGTCATTTAATTTTCATTAAATTAAGGTAAGCAGTTGTGGGGGGGAGAGTCCTTGCTAAGATTAAGCGGTTGGTTATTGCACAGGAAGAAAACAATATTACTTGAGAAAATGAAATTTAAAAAGGTTTTAATATAATATGAAATGAGATAAATTGAGAGTTATTTTTAATCATATAATCAAGGGATTTGGATTCGCTGTTTTTCTCTGGCTTCTGAAGGATCTGAAATAAGGACTTGCCAGACATCTCCCCCAGCTGGATGTGGCTGCTGTTGCTATTGCTGTTTGCTCTCGCTCTCGTAAATGTAAAAGTTGCAACTTGTAGCCTCAAAATAACCACAAAGTAAACACTGGAGTGGCGCAGTCCGTAGTCCGTAGTCCGTGGTCCGTAGTCCGTAGTCCGTAGTCCCTGAGTCCGTAGACGGAGACGACGGGGTACGAGTATTTGAATAGCTGTCGAAGACATTGCGTGCTCGCACACTCCTGCAGCTACATCGACAAGGACATTGTACGTGCGAACAGGACACGGCAATGGTTCGTCGATGTGTCCTTCGAACGAAGCCCCCCTTTTGCCCGTTTGCTGGCCAAAAATAAATAAGTGTGTAATTTAATATTTAAGGCTTTGTCAGTAATTATTTCAACGCAGATGTTGAAACTTTTCCTTTGTCGTTGCCATGGCATGAAGGGGAGGCCCCCGCAATTTGCATGCACCCGATCGGAGCACAATCCTTTCAAAGGAATCCTGGACTAGAGTCCTGTCACTGCTGCACCGCTCATAACTCAGAGATCACAGCTTGCAAGAGAGGCAGTCGTAAAATTGACCCACTTGCCTCACATTTGTCTTTATTAAATGGTGAAAATTACGAGTTCATGAGCATATAAATTATAAACCAATTTAATAACCAGCCAGGCACAAAATGTGCTCAAAATGAACTACCAATTTTGTGGAGTATAACGAAACGCCGCAACATAATAATGGCTCCGGGTGAGCGTGAACATGAATTACGAGTGTTTAGCTGTTCGGGATACACCGAGAACAAGTGGGGGTTGGGGTGTGGGGTTAGTCCTTTGCATTAGATTGCCTGATAATGGGTATGAGGCTTATAACCCAAAACCCACCTGTGCAAACTATTGAGTTCCCTGAATTCGCATCATTTTTTGATACTGATATGGAATAAAAGGAATGTATACTCCATACCTTTTGGCTCTGAATATGCGCATAGTTTAAGCTTGTAATTATTCCAGCATTTAGTTTAACATTTAGCCACGCCCCTTCTGCCATGGAAACTGTGTGCGTTTTTCCCTTTCTCCCCCCCAGGCAGAGGAAAAACTCCTGTTCTCCAGTTCGCTGCATGTGCGCGCGTTAAAGTGAATTTTAAATGATTTATTGCACATCCAGCTAGACCACAGATACTACAAATTCTACAATTACAGGACAAGCATCCAGTGCAGTTTCCTTTTCCTGACCTTTTTTTTGCTAGACGTTTTTTCCCTGGATTTTCTCCAGGACTCTCGTTAGCATGTTAATTGTAAAGCATGTCCTAATTGCATTTGAGCAGCAGACATGAGTTAAGGTTTTAAGTTCCAAAGATGAGTACCTTGGCTTTAGAGATAGTTTTGCCTTGTCAGAGTTAAGGACAAAGATTCACTCAATTATGGCCTAGGAAATTGTTTCGTTATACAAATCAAGGATAAAATGTTGGTATAAGTTCGAAAGTCAGGGGTTGTTCGAAGTTCACTCGGTTGTGGTTCGAGTGGATGTTGCAAGTGGAACCTAGTGGTTGGACTTGTGTACGTCGAGTTGCTTTGAACCTGGTTTGAAACCAACTCAAACCCAGTTCGATAAGGATCTCCTCCAACTCAAAGCTCAAACTAGGACATTCAAGTCCTGGTTAGACTTGCAACTTTGCAGAAATGAGTGAGAACTCAAATCAAATGTATAAAACTGAGTCAATTTTTTGAGCAAATTGTAAACGATTCACGATAATTATTAATTATGTTCCTTAATTTGATAAATTAATAAAACCATTAAAGCAAATAGGCCGCCATGAGCCGTGTGGGTTAACAGCATACACATTAAAAAAATAAATGTGAATTAAACAAATTTGCCAACTGCAATCGAAAATCGCATCAATCAGGCAGGCAGGACCTCGATATATATAGTATTTATGGCTCAGATTGGGATAGTGAGGTGGGTTGGCGTCACCAAAGCATAAAAATAAATTGATATCACAGCGAATTTGAATGAGCAATATGGCGTTTCTGCCATTTTTCCTGTCCTGCCGCCACTCGTTCAGTGCTCTTTTTTTTTTTTTTTGTTGCCATGAATTATTTTGCCGACTGCATGTGAAATTTTTTTGGCAAAACTACAACCAACCCGGAGTTCGGGGATGAATATGATGCATGAAATAACAATAATGAAATGACAACAAAAGGCAAGGATAACAAAGGCATGGACACAGGACGAGGCGATGCCGGGGAGATGACGACGAAATCGGTGGAGCACTCGGCCATCGGGGCAATTCAAATCCCAAAATCAAATGTGATTTTTGGTCACTTTGAAAATTGTTGATTAGTGACGCCTGAATGCAGTCCAATGAAACCGGATGCCGCTGCATTAAAGCAATTCCAAGATCTCTGTCCGCCCGTCAGTCAATTCCATTCGACATTCGGATGTGGAAGTGGATGTGGGTGCTCAACTGGACATGGCCTGGACATGGACATGGTTTCCAGAGAGAGAGTCCCCGCTGAATTGGGGCGTAAAAAAAAGCTCCTCTGCGACCATAACCCTTGATGCAATTTAAACAATTAAAGCTACATAAATTAAAAATGTGGTCAGCAGCGACAAATTGCATGTACTAGTGGTAACTAGAGCCGCATCCATATGCGTATTGCCGCCCGTGACCTGACCACGCCCACCCATCAATTGCCATTAATTCGAGCATATTAATTCCAATCCACATGCCAGTTTTCTGTGTGTGTTTTTGGTTTCCAGATAACACCGCAAACGGGGCGTGGCCACCTCCTCCTCCCCAGCTCATTGTTAATCAATTACAATCTCCAGTACGCACTCGACCTTTGCCAAATTATTAGCCTTATTGTTCAGATTCGTTTGGGGAAAATACACTTGTACGTACATTTAAAATGTTTAATACGTACAAGTCCTTGGCGAAGAAGAGGGAATGTTTATTATATTCCAAATTTTTACAGATTTATTTTAAACTTGAAATTAAAGCTAAAGCTTATTGTCAGGAAGCATCTTTAAACCAAAAAAACGTACTTAATCATCTGGATTAGCATATTTTGAAAGTGAGAATTATCATAATTATATTTATAAGAAAATAGAACAGTCTATTTTCAAGACTATATTTATTGCTCATTTATATAAGGGATTATTTTTGTCTTATTTATGCCACTAACATAACCTGAATAAATATTTTACATTCTGTTTATCGATTTGTTAATTACATTGTAATCTATCTTTAATATACAATCATCAAGACAAAACAAATATTTTAATTTCGAAACATAGTTTGTAGTATTTATTGGGTTTTTAAAAATGCATAGTGAATGAAGGATTTCAAAAGTGTATTGTTTCGTTTTGAATTATTAGACACTTAATGATGCAAACTGAACAATTTTGTATTGATCGACTCGACTTTTGGTGCGAATCAAGAATATATATATACTTTATAGGGTTGATAATAATTATATAACGAAAATTTTAAATACCCTAGAAGGGAAAGCCCATCATTTCAAATTTCTGTTACTTGCGACAGTGCTACCCATTTATGCAAAGTGACTGCCAATGTTCAATGGTATTTTTATTTTTTTTTTGGTATTTTAACCATCGATACAATCTCTGTTATTTTGGTATCGAACAAGCTACGGTCACACTCCAACGCGTGTTATTTAACGGCAAGACAGCTGTAGAATTTCATAAAATTCTTTTAAAATAAACAATGTTAATTCTACGCGGGATGATGCCAAGGGGCAAACAGATTGCCGGTGTTCTTGGTAACATGACCCGCCAGCTACCGATTCCCCTGTCACAAAACTGCAGATGCATCGCCGGCTCGAGTTGGACAAAAACGGTGCCGCTGCAAAAACAACATCAACAATCACAGCAACTGCAAAGCAGGTGGCTTTCGACGAAGTCGACAAAAACTGATTCCGAGGAGGAGGCATTGCAGCGCATCTACTATGGAACGCTGGCCCCTCGCATGAAGATGGTCAAGTTCTTCTCCCTGAGCACCAGTTTGGCAGGCATTGCGGCTCAGCCGATACTCCTCGAACAGGGCATGAAAATAGGAGGCACTGGAATGGCCGTGTTCCTCTGTTCCGTGGGTGGATTCTTCACTTTTGTGACCCCACTGTTGCTGCACTTCATCACCAAGAAATATGTGACGGAGTTGCACTACAATCCACAGACGGAGGAATACACGGCCACAACGATCTCTCTGCTTCTGCAAAAGATCAAGGTGAGTGTGCCGAATAAGGAATTTCAACTCGAGTACAATGTCAACTCTCTTACCAGACCAAGTTCCGGCCCAGCGATGTCACTGTTCCCGAAGTTCCCGGCATGTTTACCTCGTTTTTGGTAGGCAAGCGTCCTCTGTTCATAGATCCGGCATTGTTTGACGATCCCGAGCACTATGTGCGGATCATGGGCTACGACAAGCCGATTGACTTCAAACTGGACCTTACTCCGGAAGCCGACAAGACCTCAAAGAGCAAAGAGAAGCAATAAACCTTATCGTTGGTTAACATTATCAAATGTTTTATTCAAAACTTTACATAAGTTCAGTAGGAAAACAGGACAGATTAACAACTCAATCAAAACTTCAACAAATTCAAGAAATTTAAGGATACTTCAACTTTCAACTTAAAAATAAATGGATTTGGAATAATCCTAAGTGACTAGGCTTTTGCCAAAGATAAACTGAATATCTTCTGTGGTCATGCAGTTGCGATCGCGACACTTGACGAGCCGCCGGAAGATGCGACGCAATATTTTCATACATTCGCGTCTCTGATCTGCGGCTAGATTCTCAAATATATTGGCATTTGGCACCAAGTAGAAAGGCAGAAAGCCCCTTCGAAGGTACATGGCCATATAGTCAATAGCCTGAGGGAATATTTGAAAAAGATTAAAGTCAATTATTCGCATTTCAGATTCACTCACCCGAATGAGTATGCGTCCAGGCGATTGATTCCAGTTGATGCTCTTTTGACTGGTAGCATTCAGGAATAAACTCTTGATCGCATAACTAAACAATATTTTCGTTTCCATTCGGAGCGCCTTCATCAGCCTTAAAGCGTCTTTGAGGTGCTGTTTCTTTTCCAGTCCCATTTTCTCCCAGTGGGGAGCGCACACAATAAATGTTAGAGGATCCTCAGCGATGGAAGAACTTATCTTGCGCGGCACGGCGTACCAGCTGCGACCCTTGTTAGGGAAAAGCCTTTGCTTGCGAAAAGCCTTTGCTTGCGAAAAGCCTTTGGCCACTCCGAGGCCAAAAACTCAAAGGCTGGTACAAAATCAAAGGAAATTTTGCGCCCAGGATGCGTTAAGCATCTGGCTTTAATGGTGTGTGCCACATGGCCACCGGTTTGGTTACTCAGCTCGTAGATCCGTCCGCCAGCGCAACGAATGTAGTTCAGGTGCGGGATCACTGAATTAATGTTCTCCCTGAACCAGGTCTGCACCTTCCGGCGGTTTATATAGTAGTATTCACCCAAACGATCCGTGAGATGAAGGGGTATGTCGTCACCACCAACCTGAAGGTGAATGTAGCCGCTATGTCCGGCCACGGGAACTGGTTGTATAACACATGGCAGAGCAATCTTGGTCAGCATGTCGAATTCATCCGGTAGATTTATCTTTACTCTATTAAGATTGCTTCCTGTCAAGCAAAGGCCCCGGAAAGCTCGAGCAAAAAAGGGATCTCGACGACATATTGCTCGGACGAACTCATTCTCGATTTGCTGAGCATCTTCCTGAAAACTCAGTCGATCTTCGGGACTAATTGAGATTTGTTTTAATACAAACTCTATGCCCTCACCAAAGGTAAACTTTTTGGAACACAAAATGTTGCCAAATGGAGTTTTAGCAATGAACAACCGCTGTTAAGATATTATTTGTGAACCTAGTTTATGTAATTGTGTTTGAGCTTGGTTTAGGTTTTTTTCATTTCTAAAAGAAGAGAACAAAAAATGTTAATTGGAAGTTTAATTATAAGCTTCAAATTCAACTTTAAATCGGTATATTTCCGGGAATTTGAATATTTTTGGGGAAAACTTAAATTTTGGGAGTTTTAAAGTGGCCAGGTCATTGAAGGTTTCTAGTATTATTTGGGCCGTGTGGTAATGCTGAGTATTTTCAGTGTGGTCATATTTATTTACATTGAACATATGGGAACACCGCCATGGGCACGCCGGAATTAAAAATAATATTGGAGTTTAGGTAATTACGTCTTCTCTATAATATTTACCAAGTTTTTAAAAGTGAAACACAGTGCAGGAGCAGAGCTACTTTTTGGCAACATCAAGCGCCGTGAGCTAGCCCTTGATGGCAATCAGAAATGTGAGTTAAACATAATCTTACTGTGAATAATGTTTGGCAATTTGGCATTTATTGTTTACCTTTTGAAGGGACAATTGCCAACTTGTTAAAGTGGATGCATGCCAACATCCTAACAGAACGACCGGAACTCTTTCTTCAAGGAGACACGGTGTAAGTGACCTTGAAATCTGCATCTTGAAGAATTTGTTGCTGATTTTTATGCGTTTTAGGCGGCCTGGAATTTTGGTTTTAATAAATGACACAGACTGGGAACTGCTAGTGAGTGAGCTTTTGAAGATTACTAGCAAATGGTATCCTAAAGAAACAATTTTTTCAGGGTGAACTGGACTACGAACTGCAGCCAAGAGACAATATACTGTTTATATCTACCTTGCATGGCGGTTAACTCATTTTCCCCAGAGTACAACTAGGCAAAACTATATTTTTATATGAAAACTCATTAAATTGTAAATGAAAAAAAAAATCAAAAGTTTGAACTGTATCAGAATTACGTCCCTTTACCAAAATTTGGCAAAGGCCCACACGAAAGTTCGGGTCGTAAAAGTTTCATCATCCAGAGACTGTCTGAGCGCAAATTTCCCCTATTTATAGCAACACCAAGCGGAACCGGTACTTGAGAATTGTAAGAAAGCTAAGAATAGAAGTGCCCACCAGTTTGGCGGGTTTTTCAAATTCAGCTAAACTTTGTGTACATTGAAGCAACATTTATTGAATTTAAGTTTTCGCTTACACAACTATTTAAAGATACACTTGTATATCGTAGATTTATTTATATTTTTTGTTTACTTTCGTTTATTATTATTTAATTGTAGGCACTTAGGTTTACATATTAACTAACTGTACGTAATGAACTTCGATTCAGATATGCTAGGCACTTCGTGGTGCTCTTGTGGGTGTGTTGTGTTGTGGATCGTTCGATTGTGTGTGGTTTTCGAGGGTTTTATATGTATGAAATAGGCTTCGATATTGACACGCTGAATTCAATCATTTCCATCGGGGTTTTCTTGGCCAAAATGAAATGCACCGAATATGACAAAAAATTAACGGAAATATACGAGTAAATGGTAATAAATAATAAATAACAAAAATAATGAAATAAAATAAGCGATCGATTCGATAATGCTTCTTCTATCTGGATCCGATGGTGAAACCGTTCTGCTAAAGCTATTAAATGGGGTTTTACTAATCCTAAATTCGCTGCTCTTGCTCCAGGAGCTCCTTCTATTTGCCACCATCTGGACTGGCGGATTCCGCTGCATGGGCATAGGACCGATAGCGTCGCAGGATCACCGTGGAGGCACTCGATGTGGATGCTGCCGATGCTGTGGCCGATGTGGATGTGGACCAGCTGCTCCGGCTGCTCTCTGCTGCCGCTGGTTGATCCTGATCCGGGGTGACGAACATGTCGGAGACAATGCCGCTCTCTGGATGAAGATATTTATATACATATACATAAATTGGATGAGAACAGATTGCAACAAACATACAACATAGAGAACAAGAACAACAACATGCAGCACGCGTCAGGACTCGGATTACAGGGTTAGGTGTTTTGTGGTGTGATTATATACAGTAATACTGGGAATTTTTCGAGAATTTAAATATGTATGTACAGGGATCAACTACAAGCTACGGGGTGCATCTAGAAGAAGTAGCTCAGTTCAAGCTCAATACCCATGGACAGTTGGCTGACAATGGTTGTCGATCGTTTGTGGTGTCGTTTGCTGCTCCCAAGTCCTGCTTGTACTCTTCCGCTTCCGCTTCCAGCTGCAAGACTGGAACTGGAACTGCCTCCCTCGGCATCGCCTGATTCTGAGCTCTTGATTCCTCCGCCACTTGGTGACTTGACCAGCTTCAGTGTCTGCGTCTCGTTGATTAGCTCCAAGGTGGCACTACAATTATTCGCAGAACTGGTGTTGTGTGGTCCCGGCAGCTTGCCAAAATGCAAGCTGTGTCGACCGCCTCCATCGTGATGGCCAGAGGATGAGGCACCACTAATGGAGGAGCCACTAGTGGTGCTAGTTCCACTGGACAAAGAACTCTCCGAGATTAGGGAATTGGGTCGCCGCATGCTGCCCTTGCCGGGCTCCGAGTGACGCAGCTTGGGAGCTATGGGGAGAAAAATTAACATACAAAGATTAAGTTTTATATAACCAAAAACTTACTCTTGTTTAACTGCGCCAAAGGAATGGAGCGATCGCTAATCTGGTTGTTGCTGGGACGAATGTCAAGGCAAGGCTTACTGCCTATGCCCATCGAGGACATCTCCGCTAGACGAATTTCTGGAAAATGATATTAAATGTTAATTTCGTATTTCAATTTGGATATTTTCCATATGTTCCCACCTCGATTTCTTTTCGCCTGCTTCCAGAGCAGTTTGGAGATCTCCTCTGTCCAGGAGTTCTTAATGTCCTCCGACATGCACTGCAGCATCCAGGTATCATCTGGTTTGCGTTTACGGAACCATATCTCAAACTTGGTGGCCGAATCGCCAGTGTGAGCTGTTAGTCCTATATCCGATGTCTTGATGCTGTTCTTGTAGATATAAATGTCCAGATTCTGTTGGGGTTTAAGTAAGAAATTTGGTAAGCAGATCAAAATTTATTAGTGAAGGTTGCTGGGTACCTTGAGCCTCTCAAAGGTTGCCTTTTTTGTGTTTATAATAGATAATTAAAGGAAATGTTATTTTAATTGTTGGAAAAGTACCCTAAACTTGGACATTTTCGAGTAAATGTTAACTACAAACTAAATTAAACTAATCTAAATATCAAGGATTATTACTGCTTTATTTTTGATGCTTTTTTATTTATTCTTGAGGCAAAAATAATGAAGTAATGCATACCTTATGATCGGGAAAGCGTCGCGCCTTGCTAAAGAGCACCAGTTCTTCGAAGAGGAACACCTGACGCAGCGTCTTCTTGCCACCGCGTCCTTGCCAAACAAGGAACTCATTCTGGCGCAACAATCTGCCTTGCTCCTTGACATTGACATCGCAGTCGCGTAGTGAGTCCATAGCTAGCAGATCATTACCATGTCTTAGCTGAAACTTGACCATCTCCTCTGCACGCTGCAGTTCCTCAACATCTGCGGCAATCTCTTGGAGAGCAGCACCTTCGACACTGCGACAGGCCTTGACCAATTGCTGGAGCAACAGGGCATATTTGCCCATCCGCTGGACTGGTTTCAGGAGGTAGGAGGCTAGATCCAGTTTATCCTGAAGCTGGATCTGCTTGGGCTTAAAGAAGGAGCTACCATATTCGCTCAACAAGGTGTCACTCTTGGGCTTGTTCTTATTGTACAACGCATATAGATAGAACTTGGACTCCATTTCCAGGAAGGCAGCTCCAACCTTCAACGGATTTAGTTCGTAACGCTCCAATTCGCCCAGAAAGTGTGAGTTGTGGAATTCAAAGATCTTTTCAATGTTGCCAAAAATCACATTGCGTTGCCCCCGAAGGGGCTGGGGTATATCCTCTCGCAGCAGTTCGTCTATATAGTTTTCGATCACGTAGTACAGGGAGCGCACATAGTCGCGTTCGGTACCAATCATTTCGCGCATGATCAATAGAAGCGTTCTAATGGGAGATTGCGGTTCGTTAAGTAAGATTTAATCACTGGAGAAGGGTTAGTAAACTCACTTTTGTATCTTGGGATCCAGGCAGCTTAGCTCCTCCAGCTTGGGCAGCTCCAAACTGGAGCCATGGCACTGCAGATGGGCATTCGCCTCCATTGGAGAATGCATGTCCATGTAGCGCTTGGAAGGTCGATCAAAGCATTCGTCTTCCATGAGCTCATCGTGACTGGAAAGTAGTGGATATTAAAAATTAACTTTATATATTGCTATCAAGGAAAACCCACCTCTTTTCGTTGAGACTCTGACAGGAGCAGATCCTGGCCAGCTTCGGGTTACGCTCACAATTATCGCAGACTCCTACACCGGAGTCGGCAATCTTGGACTGTTGCTCCTCTCCCTCACCGCCGTCACAGACGCGATCTAGCTCCTCTTCCTCCTCCTCCATCTGGTCCATGTCATCTAGGTTGCGACTCTCTCGCCAGCAGCTGCAACTGCTGCTCGAGGGTCCACCCTCGAAGGAGCTACCACTTGCCGAACTGCAGCGGTAGCTCATTCTCTTGCTGGAAGCGGGACCAGGTGTGCTACTAGCCACTGGGAGGGAGTGACTCTTACGCATTGCCGGCCAGTGCTTCTCCAAGAGAGCTGAGGCGCCCAGCTGATCTGCCAGGCGTTGCAGCTCCTCACGGGCAGCGGTCTCCCGCTGATGTTGGGTAAGCAGGTGAAGAAGACGGGCGGCAGCCTCATAGCGCTCATGGGCCAGCTCCAGTTTCTGGGCAAATTGATCCAAGGCGGTCTTCAGGTTGTTGGCGCTTTCATTCAAAACGGACACCTTGAGGGCGGCGGCATGCAGATCACGTCCCTTGGCCAGATGTTTCTGTAGATTAAGTGGGTTAATATAGATTTAGAAGCAATTGAAATATAGTTTTCTTTACTCACCATTGCTATGAAATAGTATTTCTCAAACTCCTGCTCTTGGGTCCTCAGCTGCGATTCGTTGTCCCATTGCAATTGTGAAAACTTTTGCAAATTATCCGCTCCATCGCTTCCCAGCCAAGTGGTGACCTTAAAATGTAGGACATGGAGTTAAAAAATCAGTGGGATACCTTAAGCGGGATGTAAACAAGCCCACGCGAGTAAGTCAAGGTTCCCCATTGCCAACTCCACCCCGTTTTCAAGTCCCAATTCCCAAACCCAAAACGCTGAAAAGTGAAACTCATAGAAATGATCGACGCTCTAATTAGCCTCCACTTTACAAATTAAAATCCAATCGAACACAAATCAAATAAAACGACTCAACTATGGGGTATTTTGGCTTCAAGCCAGCCTCCTCCCGAAGGTATTGGAAACCACAAACACACAACTAAAAAAGAAGAGACAACCACACCAGGTAGCCATGGATTGGAGAAGGGGGAAAGAAACAACAGCCACGGGGCAATCAACGATCTCACATTGATAATTTTGTGGCTCTAACCAATTTTTAATCACCTGCTGCGTCCAATTGAATTGATACAATCGACCAATAGACTTGCTTGATGATGATGATAATGACGATGCTATGGAACGGAGTTAACCAGCTCCCCCATACCATCCCAACCCAGAAAGCACCCAGCCATGGACTTGTAACTCCCAATTCCCAGATTGAAACGCGTGCAACGCGCATTCACTTTCCGTTTTTGGGTTCTGCCTTCAACTCTATTAGTGCACAGCGGGAAAATATGTAGTTTTTGTAAATTTTATAATAATACAAATTTAGAATTAATAAAACCTTACCCCATCTAATGCTAGAGATCCTTTGTTATCTAGTAAAATATTAACAATACAAGTGAATTGTAAACTTAAAGTAATATTCAATTTTCTCCTGGTGTTGATCTCTACCTAAGAGATAGTGACTCCAAAGCTCTTCTGGGGCATGTCCACGTCTGCATCCCACCCAATGAATGAATCTACAATCCCAGGAGGCCGGCGGAGTGGGAGTTTTCAAGGGGGAAGCTTCAAGGGGGAACTGGAGCAGGGGCTCTAAACAGCTGCTCCAGTTTCACAGTCGCAGCACAATCGGCTGTCAGAGACGCTGACTCTTCATGCTCATCAGATATGGCAGGCACGGGTTTTAGCTTTATACATATATATATATATAAATATATATACAACATCTGAGCCATGTACAGGGTGAGGCAATGGGCTTGATTTCTTAATTGATTTCGTTCTTTAATTAATCTAATTTCGAGGCTGAGGTCTGAGAGCTATTGACCATTGGTTGGAGCATGGCGGATGGATAATTGCATTGAATGAGAAATGGGGAACATCAAAACCCAAAATATATTCAATATATTCCATAGATTTATAGAAGAAAGCATAGTTCTTTAATATATCTATTATTTATTTATTATTTATTTATTTTCTTAAACATACAATGTGCATTTAAGCACGTAACTTCCATAGCTGACTCATTCCTTCAAGGAAGTTTGATTCAATTCACATTTAAGTAAAAATCCCCATAGAATCATCGACATTTAATCAATTTAAACAACTGATTTCCCTTAAAAAACACACATTATAAATAATGGTTGTAAACACCATAGCTTTAAGCTCATTATGCTGGACATTGAATGGGGGGAGACCTTGAATTACTCTATTACAATTTGAAGTCAAATAAAACAGAACACAGATCGATGATGTCATTAAACAAAAGCTTGTCAACACAATTCATAGTTTGAATGAGTCAGAAAATACTCTATTTAATGGATCTGATTGGGTCACAAGCACTCAATATTTTGATGAATCCAAGTGAAGATAGATCTCTCTATGGAACTTGCGACACCCTGTATCTCAAAGATGGAGGAGAGCCGGCTTGCACAAATTGTTTACATTGAAAATCGATCGGAGGTTTGGCCTCTTTGGCTCTATGAAGCTGATTCGGCAGATTGTTTCTCAACGATTGGCCCCGCACAGGCGGGGCCATAAATTAATTAATTGACTTGGTCGATTTTCACTAAACTAACTCGTTGGGTGATAAGACATGGACTGATCAATGAACTGTGAACTATTAATAGCACGGCGATAAGTCGTTTCGATTAATCGATTGACTCACATAGTTGGCTATTTCGGATGCCAAATCGGTGCTCGAAGCCGGGTTCTCTGAATTTGGCCCTCGGATGGATGGAATCATGTCGCGACTACCGGCAACGAGATCCACCAGACGCGACAGAAACTGCAGCAACATGCCACAGGCAGCTCAGAATAGCGACTGGAAATGGAAAAGCCAAAGCAACCGATTTGCCTCCTACTATATACCAGCAGTAAATATATACTCAAGTATATATGCATGAGGCATTTTCAATTTTATTTCGGTTGGCAGGCGGCACTCAATGAAATTCAATAAAATCAAAACAATTAGCAAACGTAAACAAAAAAGCGAGGAACAAAAAAATGGGTTAGACAAGGGAGCTTGGCACCCACAACAAACATCGATGACGATGTCGCCAGAGTTTGTGGAGTCTTGCCTTTGCTTGCACGGAAAAAATTAAGATCAAAGACGGAGAGATTTCGCAATATTCCTTTTGTTTATATTGGTTGTAAGCAGTAATATGGGTTTGGGATGTGGAAAGCCAGGTTCTTTAAAGGTTAAAGCTAGTGAAATATAATTATGCAACAGGTTTAACCTATACTAGAGATGTGAGGGGGAAGAATAAGATTATAAATACTACTTAAATTAACTATATTGCAACATAAATGTCTTTTATAAATCACTATTTGAGTTCAATTTAATTTCTCATTCAATTTCAATTCAATTTATCGTTCAATTTCAATTAAATTTCAATTCAATTTCTCTTTAAATGTAAATTTGCACATTTTTATTTACTGTGCAACCAAGTAAATAGGCAAATGTCATCGGTGGCTAAAGTTGCTTCCGATAAGCTCGCGTCCATCTACTGCGGATGTGGAGCTGTTTGCTATGCAATTGATAAGGCCACCGCATACGGGTTGACTGCACTCTGGATTTTCCAGGGAGTTCGGGATGATCGGCGGTGGAGGGAGCTACTTCTAGAGCGGCTGCCGCCTGACATAAAACGCAAATTTAACGTGACACTCTTACAAGTTGATCGCATGGGCCATAAAACACATGCAACACCTACAAACAGCAACAACTAGCTGGCTAGCTGTGAGCATGCGTGGCTTCCAGTGGTGGTCACTCCGACTCCTAGCTCCCAGCTCCCAACTCTCAGCTCCCTCTGTGGCTGCTGTCGTGTAATTTACACAAATGTCGCGCATTTATCTCACGGCCATAAACATTTTTTAAGCCACAATATCGAATTTATTTTGACACTTTACAAAGTTGTCGCCAAATGTAGTCGTTGTTCTTGTAGTTTGCTATCATAGACCATAGGCCACAACAACTACATATTGGCATTTTGTTTACCCTTCAATGGGGTAATTTGAATTTGTCCAAGTACTTGTAATATCATTTATTATTTGCAGTTATGGATCATTAATGTAGACTCAAAGTCACCATGTGTTCGTATATCTTGCACATAGCTTATCGATTTGAGTTTGCAGAGCCCCCAAGTCGGAACTTATGGTTTCCTATCGAAGTATTACTCCCTGGGTCATAATTTCCGTTTCCATATTTCCATGAAGATAATTAGAGTTATCTGAATCATGTGCTCTCTGTCATCTCTTAATTACTAATTGTGCAAGAACTTTGTCATTGAAGAATACTTTATGTAAGTCTTGAGTAGCTGAGTTATTAGATTCTAACAAGTTCAAGGTTTTAGGGGTTACTTTATTTTTTATTTCCCTAACAATAATCCTATGAAGAACATTTACAATTCGGTTTCCTTTGGAGTTTCACTTAATTTGTCTTGCTAACTAATGGAGTTGGTATTCTGAGGATTCTGTGGATTCTGCTTCTATTTCTGGTATTGGGTAATTTATTTGAAGTACCTCTTAAATGATATGCTCTTGCCATTTGGCTGTCTCATTTCTTGTTGGCTAATTTGCTCTCCATGTTCGCTTGTTGATGATGGCGTTGTTGTGTCTTTGCCAGCTTATCTCTGGCTTTTAAGTATTTCAGTTTCTTTTTTTTTTTGTACCCCAACATGTCTTGGAGCTGTTTTGCATTTGAATTTATGGCAGCATGTTAGAAATTATAGCAGCGATAACTGACCAAGAGATCAGAGGAATTGCAATCGGAATGCGAGTGCGCCAAGTGAGACATTAAACACGAAAGCCGACCGATTAATGGATGAAGGAAAAACCAATTGGAACTTCCATTTTTCTAGCAAGCACTGGGAGATAATTTATTAGCTTTAAGAAATTAGATTTGAGGGGAAAAATAGGTGCTATATCTTAGGAACTTAGCTTGAGATGCTCAAGGGTTCTGTGGTTCGTGCTTAAAAGTTCATTAAATGAAGAAAATTAACTTGAAACTCATATCAAATAGAAGTATTTTTCATATTCCTTGAAAGCGACTTGAATTTCTCTCACTGCACTAACTTTAGCCGCGACAAATGTGATTTATTTAGAGTTTTTATTGCCCTACCAAGCAACTTCATAATCCCTTTTAGTCCCACATACCCATATATTCGATACCCCACTGGGCCAGTAAGGGGTTTATGAGTGGAAAACTCGAGGCACGCATCGCTGACTGCCCCGAATGTAATAAAGCAATTTCGTTTAACTATTTTACGGCAAAAGGCGATTACAATTTTACTTATTTTTCACTTTCCAAACCAGCCAAGCCAACCCAATCCCCCCTTTCCATACAACAATCCCAATCCCATGGCCAAAGTTCCAAGCTGCGACACGCACAGAGTCATAAATTGTGACCACAAAAGGCTGGGAGACGTTAATGTGGTGACAATATTGCATGCAACCGCGTTGCAGTGCCTCAGAGATGCAGCTTAGCTAGCTCTTGGTGAAATAAAAAGCAGCTTTGGCACAGCAAGTGCAACAAGGGGGCGGGACATGGGACCGGGGCGTGGCAGCTTATCGGCGATCAGGCGACGGCAAAAGGCGACGGCGACACTGTCCCATACTACCGAGGAGCGGACGTGACGACGCTCAAAAAATGATGACAGCTGTTGATGAAGTTGACGATTTCTAAAAATGCGTGTAAAATTAGTGTTAAAAAACATGTCAAACCCAATGTGACAGTTACGTTTTGACATGACAGGCCAAGCACTGGCGACAACAATTACTATATACACTTTGTCTGACAACGACATGTCCAAGTCCAAGAGACCAAGTCGAAGACCAAGACCAAGAGCAAGAGCAAGAGCAAGTCCAAAGCCAAGTGCAAGTGCAAGAGCAGGACCCCCAGACCCCATATCGCAGTGTTAATTCAATAACCTGGACATTCTGGCCAAGCGACGATGGCCATCGGCGATGGCTGCCTGGCTAAGCGTATGATTAACGTCCGTTTTGATGACACAGCCAACATGGGAACATGGAGGAGTTGCCACAGCTGGAGATGGAGGAGCTCGAAGAGCTCGAGGAGCTGTAGGATCCGGAGGAGTGCTGACTATAGCTGCATTGTTTGTTCGCGTGGAGCATTTGCATGCAACAATCTCAACCGGTTGCGATTGGCGGCACTTGCGGCAAGCATGTGTTCATTTCATCCAAGCAGTCGTACTCGTATTCATACTCGCATTCATACTCATACTCATACTCGTACTCATACTCGTATCTTGGAAGCTCTTTCCTTGGAGCGGAGATGACAGCGGACACGAGTGCCTCATCTTAGAAGACACGCACGAATCCTCACGGAAATCGTAGGATTCGAAAATTATGGTTATTAAGTAAATATATCTTATCTGTAGATCAAAGTAATCATTGATAACTTGCTAAAAAGTTTAAATTTTCTTAACAGTTTAATGATTTTGCTATAAGATCAGAAATATTCTATAATTCTGACTTGTTTCTGGTACTTTGTTTTGAACTATAAATCTAACACAATAGTCAGCACTTAGTATTTTCCAATTTGTAGGTAAAAACCATTAGGTTTCTGATAGATTTTCCTTTAGTTATTCATAGATAGTTTCATAATACATCTAATATATCATAGGTAAAACATAATCCCCTTCTTAAACTCTAATCCTTTTAAGCTCACTTAGCTTCTTGCTTGTCAAGTTTTTTTACTTTGTGGTCCACTCAAGATTTGTCAATCTGGCAAAGTGCTTATTAGCTTATTCCCAATTCTCAATTTCTGGTTAGCATTTATCCAAAAATGTCAACGGGTAATCGACTTTTGGCTAAGCAATTGAAAGACAGATAAATCTGTCGTCTGGGGAAAAGGAAAAAAAAGCAAATAAAACCCGAAATCAAAAACTAATTTTCCGCCAACTAATTGCAATTAAGGGTAATCTTATTTTCCTGTATATATGAACTCGTTTCTCCAACCAGTAGCAACAAACGGTTGCAGGAAATTAATGTTTCTTTTATGTAATGGGGTCTTAAGACCTCGCTTCAAATGGAGAAATTTTCCCCAGAGATTTTCGTTTTAGTTTTTTTCAAATTCTGAATAACTGAATAAAACTGAGCCCACGCAATGAAATGTGGAAACAAATCTAAACACACGCTGGGCGTCCATCTCTATTGGGTGGAAGGAAAGCGAAGGAGAAAAAAACACAACGTTATTATGCCTGCCAGGGCTAATACATGCAGTTATTATTAATGCCACTGTGGAGATGGGGTCCCGGGGTTCCAGGTTGCAGGTTCCCAGTTCCTCCGGTCTCCGTTCTCCATACTCAGTTCCCCAGTTTGAGAAGGGGTTTACCTCGGTATGTCGGCAGTAAATAAGCCTTCATTTTTCATGGCTCTCGCCTGACCGAATTCTATGCAACAGCAGCCAGTTCTTGGCCAACAGCAGCAGCTGCGGTCTTCTTCCAAACCAAAAAAAAAAAAAACTTTGGGGTTATGCAAGCCAAAATGTGGTAGAAAGGAGCAGGGAGGCAGGAGCAGCACTGCCACCGCATTCCTGGCCCAAAAGACACTCGGTTCAAATGTCAGGGGCCATAAATAAGCTGGCCAAAGAGCCACAATGGCCGACAAGGCTTCCGCGACACAGATGCTCCTTATGGCAATTGCAATTCAAGGCGCGAAACAATTAAACATAGTTTTCATTGCACAAAGCTGCCGACATTTCGCAAATTAATTTGTGCAAAAAAACAGCAGCAGTAAATAAAAAGGAGCCACCAACATTTGTCTCAAAGAAAGCGCACTAAGCAAATCCAATTTCACCGTCAGCAATGTTTATTTATCTGTCGCCGCAGCTGCATTTAACTTAACTCTTTCACCGATGGCCAATACAACACCCATGGCCACACTCGTGGCCATATTTGTGGAGCAATCCAATCCACCTTCATCTCCAGCCGAGGGGATCCCCAATCCCAGTCGACTTCCAGTTAATGCAGCCGATCAACAATTTAGATACAATATCGCATATCGCATCATAATGTCGTCGTCGTCGTGGCCGTCGTCATCATCATCATCATGGCAATGGTTGTGATGGTGGTCAGCAAAATGGCGACACTGCAGCAGCAGCAGCAGCAGCAGTAACAGTTGCAACAGTTGCAGCAGCAACAGCAGCAGCAGCAGCAACAGCAGCAGCAACATCAAGCGCGGCGGCATCTTTTTTCGCACCTTGTTTGAATGCGCGCGCCTAATGGACGACAGCGACATTAGTTTGCCGGCCGGCTGTAGACGTTGTCTTGGTCCAGTTTTGTGTGTTTGGCTTGTTTTGGCATCACAGATAATATATTTAATTAAAAAGAAACACGATGACTGCAAGATCTATTGGCACAGCCAGTCGGGGGATACGCTATCCATAGATCATTTAGATTTAAGCTGCTGTGATAAGGTGGCAGAGACTACACAGAAGTATGCTAATATATTAGCAAAAGGGCTGTGAAACTCAAGGATTTCCCACGCTTTGAAATACTTTAAAGAATTTATCGAACTTAAAAATGGGTTAATTATTTTATTTTGATATTTACAGTACCAGAGGAATTTATTGCAAATAGACTAGATGGTTGTTTATATATAAATATCAAGTCTAAAATTATCTGGAATTTTTTTGAAAGGTAAAAATAGTTTTCAAACAGTTCGGAAGTCGTAATCTTGATTTATTAATGAGTTTTCTAAATATAAATGTTATATATGTATGTGATTTCATAAAGGAAGAATTTTGATCTGAGTTAAAGATCTTACTAGTTCTATTTAAGTAGATTTATTAGGGAGTAAACTAAGTCTTAAAATCTTTTATAAAATTCAAACTTCACTCAATATTCAATCCACTCAAACGCTGGGAAAGAGTATTCACAGACTCGAGGGGGTAAAGACAAAAGCCAACAGCGATCTGCACAAAATTGGTAGCTGTCAACGCCTTTTTAATTGAAAGCGTGTTGGGTGTTAAATACTCGTAAGTATCTCTTAGTATGATTTTTGCGCCGATCGCAGATATGACAAGCGGGACACTCAGACACTCAAACTCACAGACACTCAAACACTCAGACAGTCGGTCTCTCAAGTCGACTTTAAGACAGCTGAATGGACAGGCTGCCGCTTATCGGTGAACTACTTTTGAAATGGAAATGAATGAAACCAAATGAAATCAAATCAAATGAAATTGAAATAAACAGAGTCAATGAATCGTATCGAATGCGAGTGCGAATCAATGGGCGCCCCAAAACAGCCGACAAATCGATTGAAAAATCACAAAAATCACGAAAAACAAACAAAGTGGCAGCAGCAGCAACCGGGAGCAGAGAGTTAAGATTGCATTTAATTTCTTTAACCTTGCTTTCACTTTTCTCATTAACTTTTCGTTTGGCAATTAAAATTCAATTTTTGCTCGAAAAATCAACTCAGATAAATGGCTGCACATTTCTCAAGTGCGGAGTGAGGAGCGTGTGAAAAAGGCCAAGACGCCACATACAAGGCGTACTCGTACTCGTTACTTGGCCATAAGAAACGCTAACAAGGCTCGGCAAATTTTTAAATGCCAATTTCCGCAAATTATTAAATGAAATTGAGGATTCCGCACGGCAATCTATCTATACATCTCTGGCCAAAAAGGGGATTCAATCGGGCCTTGGGCCTTAAAAGTGGTGTGTGTGTGGGGTACACACAGACAAAAATATGATTATAAATTATGATTGTCATTTTTACTGATGATTGACTAACGTTATATAACTAAAATATGTGAAAGAAATCTTTAAAAGAGTGGTTTTTAAGGGTGGTGTTGGGAATTACTACATTTCTATGACCGGAATGTAAAAAAAGGAACAGATTTGGTGATAAATAGCAATATTTTCGTTATATTTAGTTGTATGCTATATAAAATATATATAAAATGTCATGTCTTTTATGAAGTTACTTGATTTTTAATTATATTTCACAATCAAAAGTGTAAAAAGCATTATTTCTGTCCTTCAAAGACTTGCTTTAATGAGGTTTTTTCAAGTTCCTAGCTAGTAAGTAATATTATTACTTCAAAATTATTTCCTTTTATGTATTTTTATGCTCCGGACTTTAGTTTTTATTCCAAGTGCACTTTGCTGCGTGTCGTGTATTTGCAATTTGACATACTTTTGTTAACCGGCGGCAGCAGCAGCAAAATCAAGCGGCAGCATCAACAATCATAATAATAATGGCCAAAGTTAATAGTGGCGCGAAAGTATGACGAATATGTAAACTGCAGCTAATCCCGCAACAAATGATTGCGATTAATCAGTGGAATTGCATTAGCTTCGACTTCCAAAAAGGAGGTAGCCCAACTGGGCGTTGCAGGCAACTGTCACTGTCTGTCTGCTGATTAAGCGAGATTGTCCAAAGGAGATATATACGCCACACCATGCGATCCACGAAGATGAGTTGTGGGTGCGTGCATTGGCAATTATGCTCCGTGGTGTGCACAGTAGTCAGCCATGGATAGGTATCCCTTTCCTGCGGCCAAAAAAAACTCATTAACGAGTCAATTAAGCCCCGGGCCAGGAAGTTGCAGCAGATGCTCCTTGTCAAGCTCCAAGTTGGCTTATCTAACAGCTCCATTTGCCCGCTGAGTGGCCACATCATCTCTCAATCTCAATCTCTCCACCTGAATCCCAATTTCCATTTCCAATCTTAGTCACTAATGCGAAAGCGGCTCGAGGAGCGAGCTTTAAGCGGATGCGCGTAATAAATTAATAAAGCCAGGCATTAAATGCAATGCATATTCAATTAACAATGTCAGTTGATATCTGCCAGATACATTCGGCATTCGGACTGGGATTCAGCTTTGCATTTCGCTCTGCCTGCCGCATTTCCTGTCAGCAAAATGCAAAATCCTAGTCCCCCCAAAGCTCATTAAATCTTTCAAGGCAACAAAGTTGCCTGAGTGAAAACCAATTTTATGGATATTGTAAATCGTTCGGCGAACCTAGGGAATATTGCGTGACATTTACAAGATACAAATGTTCGAGAGGGTATAAAGATAGATTACCTATAGATCTCAAGGGTCTCGTTTAGAATGGAGGAAAATACTTGAAGGATTTTAGGTTTTGTGTTGGTAAAGGTTTGTTTTTTAAACAAGAACGGGAGCCAAGGATGTTTAAGAGTTCTTTGTGGCTTAATTAAATTTCTTAAAACCCCAAATATAAAACCCCAAGGGTATCCCCCTTTACTCACCTCTTTGATCTCATCCTCGAGGGCACGTTGTCTGGTCAATTGCCGAAGGCGCTCCCTTCTTTGCTCTGTGAGCTGCTCCAATCTCTGGGCAGCACGATCCACTTCATTGAAGAGAAGAGTCACCTTGCGTAGTTTCCCGGCAGCATCCGGATTCAAGGATGTGGCCACAGAGGCCATGGCAGTCGGTGACGGTGGCTGAGATATGCTCATCCTTTGGCCAGAAGTTGAAGGTAAAGTAGCCGTAGCCGGAGCTGGGGCAGAGGTTATGCCCCTGGCCAGCTCCTGGAGGTGCATCAACTGTCCGGCGCCCATCTTGCGGAGGCTGTGCAGCTGCGAATCCATCAGCGCACGACTAAGTGCCCGATGCTGACCGTAGAGCTGGCGGCGCGTGGGCAATCCCTGAAGATCGGCGGAGCGTATATCGCTGAGGGCCGTCACCAGCCTGCCGCCGGCCAGGGAGCACTGCCGCTGGAAGGCCTCCAGCTGGGCGAAGAACTCGCGCCACTTGGCCGTGTCGTGATAGCGTTGCCCGCAACCGGGTAGCGCCGCGAGGGCAGGTATGGAGGGCATCAAACCGGCGGCGGGGAGTTGCGATGGCGCAACACTTGTCGTGACTTGGTCCACGCTAATGAATTTAACCAAATGCGACGACGACGACGACGACGATGACGATGACGACGGCTCCTGTTTGGGGTCAGAGTCAGAGCAAAAGAGCGAACTCGATGTCATTAGTGGCCAGGTTCTGTTTGCCCAGACGGTCATGTCGGCCAGGTTAATTGGCTGGGGATCAGACTTGGTCTGGGTTTCGGTTTTGGATTCGGATTCGGACTCGGGCTGGGGCGTTAGCCCGTTGCCTGGCCTTACGATCCCGCCCTCTGACTTGCACACAGAGAAATTATATAGACTTGGGAGATAATTAGCAAAGCGAAAAACACAAATATCATTCAAATAAATTTATGTTTTATAAGGTGTTTATAGAGTTTAAGGTTTAGTTTAATTTTATGAGAAAAACCCTTTTAGTATTATTAAGGGAAACTCGATCTTATTACTTAAAAAGTTTTAGCAAGGTATAAATATTTTCTCTGTGTGCTGAATTGTGTAATCTAAAAGGTCAGGCTATATAAACTCTTAACCCTTGGACTCACCTGGTGATCACTGTTATTGTTCTGCTGCTTCTGTTGCTGCTGCTCATTGCACAATTGCAATAGACTTGGTTCGCTGCAAATGGCCAAAATTTCACAATTGCCAATTTGCTTGGCTAAGAGTCTGAGACTTTGGCAAATTAAGTCGATTACGCATAAATGTTGAGACTTCTCGATGGCAATTAAAATGGTAAATGTCTGTGGGGCGGGTTGTTGCTGCTGCAGTTGCTCCGAGCTTTTATGGCCATTGATTGTTGCCGTCGTTCCGGGTGTTGCCGGGGTGGAACGTGGACAGGAGCTAGAGCTGCAAAAACCAATGGAAACAAGCAATGAGTGGGGGAAGTCTGAGAAGTGCACGGTCAAGTCGTATAAATAACATCAAAAAGTGTTTTGCCTCTTGTCGATCAGAGTTGAGACGATCAAGGAACTAGTTCGTAAATTTATTGAAAAATATATTCAAAAACAAAGAAATAAGACAGGATTTCTTAGATAAGATTAAGATAATATAATTTTAATTAAAAAGGAACGAAATTACCAAACAAAATAATAAATAATATATTCCCACAATAGTAACAATCTTAATTATATATTCCCGTTTGCCTTAAAATCAAGTCATCTCAAGTGTAATAAGAAGTTTTATTTTGTCTTTTACTTTTCTAACTAATATATATCTTTGACAACTAGCTATGGCTACACACCTAATTAGAATTGTAAACTGCAAATGAAGGCTATGATTATTCAATAAATCATCATAATCGGTTTGCAGCAATTCCCATCTTGGCATTAATCGCTACCATTCCGTAGCCGATTCTTGGTCTTCCAGGTGAACTGGTTCGCATGTGGGCTGCCCATGGCTGCTCCATGCTCCATGCTCCATGCTTGGGCGGATTGAGGTGGTGGCTCCAAAAGAGTTGAACAGAACACACCACCGTCTCTGGGGCTACGCCCAAAACGAGTTCGACTTAATTGGCAATAAGCGGCCTCTGCACTTGGCTCTCACTTGGACTTGGGCCAGATGAAGCACTTTACCTTTCGCAAAATCACGTAACTATGACAAGTTGGTAGCCACTTTTAATCAGCGTAAATAAAAATTGAAAATTGCTGCTAATGGCAGCCAAGAGCTAAGCCAAGACAAGCAAAGCCAACAAGCTAAGAGCCCGTGTCTTAACACTTTGCCCGAAGTTTGCTCAGTTTGAAATTCTTTTAAGCCATCGGAGCTCCGCTGTCTAACTGTAAACGCATGCCGTGGCCAGGTTGGTTCTCACATGGCAATTGGCAGTCGGAGGCGCAAGTCCACCCACTCCCACTCCCACTCCCCCAGCCGCCGCACTTTATGTTGCAGTTGCAAATTGCACGCAATGCTCACGGGGCTCGAGAGATCCGCGCTGATGTGGCGTGTTTGCCAAGCCGCCTGGGTTGCCAACAGCGGCTTAATGATGCCGCACAGTGCGGCTATAAAGAGCGCCTGGCATTTCAATTTCAAAAAGCAGCCTATATACACGCTCAAATGAGCCAGCCCGACAGCAGCAGCTCTTCCGTAATTTAGCCACTTGTGGGAGTGGGAATACCCTAACTAAGAAACTGTTGAAGGAACAAGATCAGTTATAATGGTTTACTGAAGAGTAATTGTGGTGAAAGAGCCTCAGATTGTATTAACAATATGTTGCTATACGATCTTTGTGAGGTCTGTCATTTAGAGAAGTCTCCTGCAAAACTATTAAAAAACATGAAAGGAAAGCTAACTTCGGCAGGCCGAAGTTTATATACCCTTGCAGATAGAACTTCGATGACTAGGAATCCATAATAATACATATACCATAGTAATACCTGCTTTCATTTCATTCACCTATACATATTATATTTGCAGTTACATTCACAGATTTGCATTTTTGTCTCCACATCTAACGATCGTTTGTATGGCACCTATATGACGACTAGGTCCGATTTTCATAAAATTTTGCACAAAATTGTAGAATAATATAAAATGGCCATATCTCAAATTTCATTAAATTCTGTTAAAAACTGAAAATGTTATCGCCACCGAGATTGTCAGTCTTCCGACAACAGATACCGCCATTCTCAATCCTCTCAAATTTCTCGTTCGTTCCCATGGGAGCTATATGATATATTAGTCCGATTTTGATAAAGTTTTGCAAAAAATTGTAGAATAATATAAAATATCTATATCT
The DNA here is from genome assembly GCF_035046125.1 of Drosophila serrata. NCBI lineage: Eukaryota > Metazoa > Arthropoda > Insecta > Diptera > Drosophilidae > Drosophila > Drosophila serrata. The sequence continues at coordinate 2,601,435 of NW_028257170.1, forward strand.
CAAATTTCATTAAATTCGGTTGAAAACTGAAAATGTTATCGCTACGGCGCTTGTTAGGCTTCCGACAACAGCTACCGCTATTCTCAGTCCTCTCAAATTTCTCGTTCGTTCCTATGGGAGCTATATGATATATTAATCCGATTTTTATACAATTTTGCACAAAATTGTAGAATAATATAAAATATCTATATCTCAAATTTCATTAAATTCTGTTGAAAACTGAAAATGTTATCGCCACGGCGATTGTCAGTCTTCCGACAACAGCTACCGCCATTCTCAGTCCTTTCAAATTTCTCGATCGTTCCTATGGGAGCTACATGATATATTAGTCCGATTTTGATAAAATTTTCCACAAATTTGTAGAATAATATAAAATATCTATATCTCAAATTTGATTAAATTCTGTTGAAAACTGAAAATGTTATCGCCACGGCGATTGTTAGTCTTCCGACAACAGCTACCGCCATTCTCAGTCCTCTCAAATTTCTCGTTCGTTCCTATGGGAGCTATATGATATATTAGTCCGATTTTGATAAAATTTTTCACAAATTTGTAGAATAATATAAAATATCTATATCTCAAATTTGAATAAATTCAGTTGAAAACTGAAAATGTTATCGCCACGGCGATTGTCAGTCTTCCGACAACAGCTACCGCCATTCTCAGTCCTCTCAAATTTCTCGATCGTTCCTATGGGAGCTACATGATATATTAGTCCGATTTTGATAAAATTTTCCACAAATTTGTAGAATAATATAAAATATCTATATCTCAAATTTCATTAAATTCTGTTGAAAACTGAAAATGTTATCGCCACGGCGATTGTTAGTCTTCCGACAACAGCTACCGCTATTCTCAGTCCTCTCAAATTTCTCGTTCGTTCCTATGGGAGCTATATGATATATTAGTCCGATTTTGATAAAATTTTCCACAAATTTGTAGAATAATATAAAATATCTATATCTCAAATTTGAATAAATTCTGTTGAAAACTGAAAATGTTATCGCCACGGCGATTGTCAGTCTTCCGACAACAGCTACCGCCATTCTTAGTCCTCTCAAATTTCTCGTTCGTTCCTATGGGAGCTATATGATATATTAGTCCGATTTTGATAAAATTTTCCACAAATTTGTAGAATAATATAAAATATCTATATCTCAAATTTGAATAAATTCTGTTGAAAACTGAAAATGTTATCGCCACGGCGATTGTTAGTCTTCCGACAACAGCTACCGCCATTTTTAGTCCTCTCAAATTTCTCGTTCGTTCCTATGGGAGCTATATGATATATTAATCCGATTTTGATACAATTTTGCACAAAATTGTAGAATAATATAAAATATCTATATCTCAAATTTCATTAAATTCTGTTGAAAACTGAAAATGTTATCACCACGGCGATTGTCAGTCTTCCGACAACAGCTACCGCCATTCTTAGTCCTCTCAAATTTCTCGTTCGTTCCTATGGGAGCTATATGATACATTAGTCCGATTTTGATAAAATTTTGCACAAAATTGTAGAATAATATAAAATGGCTATCTCAATTTTCCGATCATTCCTATGGCAGCTTTATGATATAGTTGTCCGATCCGGCCCGTTCCGACATATATACGAGTGAGAATATATAGAAGCTAATAACAAAGTTTCATTCAGATAGCTTAAAAACTGAGAGACTAGTTTGCGTAGAAACGGACAGACGGACAGACGGACAGACGGACAGGCGGACATGGCTAGATCGACCCGGCTGTTGTTCCTGATCAAGGATACCATATATGTATACTTTATATGGTCGGAGGTGCCTCCTTCACAGCGTTGCAAGCTTCTGACTGAAATTATAATAAGATGCATAACTCTAAAGATTTTTCAATGTTTGTTGAAGGGCTTTAAATAGAGCTCTACTTGGGATACCTAGTGTTTTTACTTTCATATTTCTATAACATTATTTCTCTTACAAAAAACATTATCTTTCATTAATTAAGTTGAGAATAAATAACCTTAAACCACTTTTTCACAATCTAGATTCTCCAAAACAATCTCAAGACCACTAAAAAGCACGAAACCTTTGCTAATTTAATTTTCAAATGCATTTCGGTTTTGGGAACAGCCGCGCATGCTCTCTCCGATTTTGTTGATTTTGTAGGGCAAGACGCATTAAAATATGAGCACAATCCTAGGCCAGGTCAAGCGTGTGTAACCCGAGCTTTTCTTTTATATCCGTATTATGCGCAAGCATGCATATTTATACTGGAGCTCCGAGTCGTAGTTCGTAGTCCCCGGTACCTTTCCAAGAAGTGCAGTTTCCCGGCCAAACTCTGTCCATAAAAACAAATTTAATTGCAAGCTGTCACACACACATATACACACACCAGATGGAGGAGGGTGTTGTGGATTGGCATCGGTGCTGTGCTTTTGGGGAGTCACACTCGGAGTAGGAGTCGTTGTCGAGGTCAGACCTCTGGCCCAGACAAATGATGTAAGCTCCGGATAAGCCAAGTGGCCATGTTGACACTGCATCGCAGTGGTGAAAACTGTGCGGAGACCAAACATCCAAAGCCACATCCATAGCCACATCCACATCCATCCATATCCCCATCTTCAGCCAACATCTAATATTTGCTGTCCATCTGGCTGACATTCGGAATTGGACAGGCAGCTAATGAATACCTTACACATGTCGGCAAACAAACGCAAATAATGTCAAGTCTCGGAGCTCCAACTCGTCATGAGTCAGGTCAGAAAAGATCCGAAGACTGGATGCGATGGGATGGGATGGGATGGGATGGTATGGTATGGGATGAGTGGAGTTTGCCTGTTGATGATGATGATGAGGCGGCAGCAGATGTGCCAGTTTTTATTCGGTTCGCTTTTCAGCGCAACAGCCACTGAAACCACACTTGAAAAATCTAGAGAATGGAATAATAGAGATCTTACGTGATCGGGAATATATATATTGCTTTACTCAAAATTAATTTTGGAACTCTAGGGCAGATCAAGGTGGATTTTATATACATAAATGTATTGATTGATCAGTACTACTTAGGATGTTCAGCTTTTGAAGAATGTTAGAAAAGCTTTAGAGGTTCTGGGTTCGCTTTCGTATATAGTTTTCAGTTTCATACAACTTCATAATCTCGCAGTTAACAATTAAGAATGGTAATTTGAATTTTTTCAAGTGCAGAAATCTGTGCAAATGTTTGTCAAAGAGTTTTCTACACGATTTGGCCGCGTTTTACCAATTGGCATTGAAGCAATTAACATCAACATGCAGCTGGAGATAGAGATGAAGTTGGAGTTGAAGCTGGAGATGGAAATGGAGTTGGAGATGGAGTTAGAGATAGAGTTAAAGATGGAGCTGGAGTTGTGGTTTTAAAAACTGGAACGGGAATCGCACTGGCAACTCTAAGTGGCCGCCCGATACGAGTGTTCTCTTATGTCGATTTAGATTTCACAGATTTCTGATATTTCCAGGAATCGTGTGGCTGCAGCAAAACGAACATTATAGAAAAATAAAAGTTCACATCATAAATTTTTAAAGTGTCACGAATCTGTCTGAATAAAAAAAAAAAAAAAAAGAATCATTCATTTTGCCTGCAGTTATCGCCAGCTACCTTTCTCACTCTAACCATGTCATCGCCTCTCGCTTGCTCCTCAAAGGGAAGCCGCACACAGGCCTCCCCCTCGAAAGACGTGCTAGGCGGAAAATCCAGCCACACAAAATGCTAAAAAAAAATATAAGAAATACTAAAAAAAAAAAGACTGCCTGAGAGGAATTCTAATTTACACTAGTCAGCAGGAAAGGAACACTGCACTACATGGGGATTTCCCCCCCTGGGCTTTCCCATGACCTTTGCCGTGATCCCGTAAATTGAAGCTCGTTAAGAAATTTTTAACGCTCTTTTGCTTAAGTACTACAATGGCATATTAATAGTTTTGCTTTTAAAAAGACATATATATATTAAACTTACTTACATGGCATTAAGGAATATAATAAGCTTAATATATATTAAATATAAGAATTATTAAAAGATTTAATAGATAGAAAATTATAGAAGCAGGTCCTCACAAGGCAAGGCTTTCAATATTGTTTATATATTAAAGGTTTAATCATTTTGATTAATGTGTGATTTAAATTGTTTCAGAATACTCAAACCAAGTTAGAGGCAAAACTATCTATTAATTAATTCTTTTTATATGTATTTAATATCCAACTAAAGTACTATAAGTTGTCCTGTTAAAGTACTTTAGTCATAGTTCAATGTGCTTAAGTTAATTTTTCAATCTAATCGAAAATCTTATTCAAAACCCTCTTGCACTTAATCTTTTTTATGTTTCTTTTAGATTTTATAAACTCAAAATTTGCCCTGATTATGTATTTACTCAATAGAAGGGCCTCCATTCAATCGAAGATCTGGGGCAGATAGCCAACCCTGTTGGACAGTGTTTATCGACTTTTAGACCAGACTTTTGTTCTATTTTCTAAGGCTAAGTTCTCTCTGGCTCACAATGCAAGTGCTGTTCGATGTTGTTGTTATTATTGTTGTTACTGTTGCATGTTTCCTTTTAGCCAAAGTGGCAAATTGACTGACATGCATTCGGCCAAGAACGGAACGGGGTAGGCGGGAGTCGGAGTGGGAACCGTCTTAAAGGCTTAAATACAGCTCCGCATCGTTCCCAGCGCCATTTGGCTGACTTGGCAGAGTTGGCTGGCGCATTTGCATATCAGCTCGTAAATATGGATGGGCCAACGACGACTGGTAGGTACTTGGGAGGGAGGGGACTGTGAGTCTATGAACTTATTGCCAGACAAATTGAAATGCCTGATTCGGATGCAGATGCTGATTCTGGGACTTGTACTCGAACTCGTACTGGTTCTGGTTTTTTTGATTCTGACTCTGGTCGTGGTCTGTGGCTCTGTAGATTGCCCACAGCTGTTCGTTGAGCCCATTCCCATGCGTTACTTTGACACTAAACCGATAGAGCTGATTCTAATTCTGATTCAGATATGGAAATTGAGACGTGCAGAGTGAGAAAATATGGGATTTTTTTTTGTATTAAATATAATCTTTTATATAGAAAGAGATTCAAGATTTGACAGCTTTTGAAGTTACTTAAACACAGGTTCATTAGCTATTTAAAGTCTTCTTTGTAATACTAGTTATTCCCAGTGTTGATCCACTGATCCCCCGACTCACCTGCGCTCTGGAATTGTGCTGTAGTAGAGGAGCAGCGTGGCCAGCTCATAGCAATTGAGGCCGGCGGACGCCACACAGGCCGCATCCACGCTCACAAGTGGGTCGCCTCGTAGGGTGCGTGTGCCTGCAAAGGGGATATAAAAAGAGGTGGGGAGTGATCGTTAAGGACGATGCTTTATATATATAAAAAAAAGAGATCTCTTCGAGGTGTGGGAAATCACACTCCAACACTCCGATCTCAATTGCTGCGCCCTGGGTGGGCCCCCAACCACTTCGATAATGTGCGAAAAAGCTTGTGTATATTAATTGAAAAGCGCCAACTTTATGATTTTCCCAACAACTTTTCGCCAGCATAGAAAAAAACTGAAATGGCCAGGGAAATGGCAATGCATTTGCCGGAGGCAAATTGCCCGATGGGGCGTTACAAAGCGATTCCAATTTATAAGCAAATTTGGATTTTGGACCAGTGAAAGTCTAGAATTAGACGAGCGGAACTGGGGGGGAGGGTGAGCAGCAGCGAAAAATGGAAAGTTTGTCACCTAGGTACCGGTACATGGACTAAGGCTCACCTGGTAGGTAGACGCCGCTGGTCAGCAGTTTCTCGGGCAGCTCAGCAATCGAGCTGGGAGGCAGTAGCTCCGTTTCGCAAGTATCTGCAGAGAGAGAAAAATCATTATCATTTTCCAAATAGAACTATAAACCTTATAATATGTTCTTGAATGTGTTTGTAAAATAAAATAAGATCAAACATCTTTCCTATTCGCTTTTAATCATTATATCCTTGACTGTTTGTCCGGCTCAAAGGACCAAAAAGGATAACCAAGCTCAGAAAACCTCAGTTATCTCTAAATTATTTAGTTCGCTCCGAAAATGGAACACTTTTTCTTCGCGTGTACTTGGCAACCAGAAAAGCTACAAGAAAACTCACACACATTGAAAAAGCCAAGCCATATGGAGGGTAAAAATATGGGTTAATTGTATTTTAAACGCTCGACGGAACCTTGAAAACTGGTCCAGGATCTGCACAGTTTGCATAATAATGTCACTTGATTAATATCGAAGCTGTTGGGGCTCGCTCACAGCCCACATCTAGGAAGGGGGCGTGGCTGGAGCAAAAGCCTTGGCTCTGCTAACCGAAAGCCATGCCGAAAACGAGTTCGTCATAAATTTAAAATTTTCCGCCTTCCCCACGGTGACTTTCGCATGCGACAAATACGTTCCAATGATAAATGCGGCACATTTCAGCGTCTCGTGGAAATTCTGCAACCAATATGGAATGAACTCCGGCCACCTGTTGCCATGCTGTTTCTGCTGCTGCCGCCTTTCCGATGGCGGAGAGCCAAAAAAAAAAAAAAAAAACGAATGCGACCCGCCGCATTGTAATTCAATAGCCCGGACCACAATAGCCCCCGCACTTGTTGGACTGATTTATGTCCGCTTGCAAATTGCACCCACACCCAGCCCAGATCCGCAGTTGAACGCATTCCAGGGAACAGTGGTGGGAAATCCCCGGAAAAGATGGGAGTTTATGCTGAAATATATCTAAAGATATACTTATGGTACTTTTACCACGTTTAAACTGCATTCCTAGACATCTTTTTAATGGATTTTCAAAGATATTTCATTAAAAAGAAACCTTTGAGTCAATAAACCTACTCTTTAAACTCTGATGGTGTGATAATCAGTTATACTTCAGTATTGTGTTTCAAATCTTATACAAACCCTTTATAGGGTTTCCTAATTTCTGCCAGAGAGTTTGAATTTAAAGTAAATAACCCTTTTAGTTAAAATTTTAATACCTCAACTCTAAGTTAAATTTACAAACAATAATATAAACCCACTGTTTCCACAGTTTGCCACAGTGGAGCTCCGCATAGCATTGCTTTGGTTTCTCATTTAATTTTCATATTTTAGGCTTTTGACAAATTAAAAGGAATTTGCACCGTTGTCGCTGCCACAGAGACAACGATATTTTGCGGCTAACCGCGTCTCGCCGGATGCCGTGGGATGTCGATGTTAATGGCTAATGGCTAAAACCACGGCTGCCGGCAGACCCACCTCCTCCTCTACTCCTCTGTGAACGATCGGGCATTTTAAAAGGGGCATTTTCAGCCGCCAATAAAGAACGGCTTTTAAGATTTTCAAGAAATAATGGATATACACCGATAGAAGTGGCAATTCTTGAGACTGAGAATGGATTACGTTTTAATGGATAGCGTTGTCAGTTAACTGAGTTTCTGGCAAATCATTTATTTTTGTATATGAAAAATAATAATAAAGAAAAAGGCAATAAAGACAATGTTGGGTGAGGTTCCAAACGATATTAAAACCGGAAATATTTCTGTGACAATTAAGATAGCATCTGAAAGTGAACCACATTTTTGGCATAATTTTTTTCTACTCGAATTTCACTCTTGCATACTTTCGCTAGAATTCAGGGCATAAAACTCTAGTTTCAGCTATAATCTCAAGCGATCAATCTGCGGCTATTAATTGATTTAAATGTCGGGCAGCATTTATGAACAGAAAATATATCAAATTAGCGCTAAAATCGAATGCTATCAAGGCGTACCTATTAGGCCCCACAAAACCACCAACTCGATAGACTTCAAAGCGCCGTTCGAAACGATCGCAAATTTAACTCCACTTTGGGTTGGCTCGACTTTTGGCTGCGGGGCGTTTAATTGAATAGTTCGGGCTAAGAGATTTGCATACGGGCCATGGAGCTAAAACAAATAAGACAAATCACGCCCAGAAATGGCGATAAGCGCGAGCCACGAACTGGTCGCTCTGTTGCAACTGTTGCAGGTACACTGAGAGGAATTTTGAAGGGGTTTTAGAAGGCAGAAAATGTAAAGAGAGATTCAAGAAGTTTAAGATTAGTTTTGGACTTGCTAGTCTGATTTCTCATGTTTATATTCTATTCTATATATTAATAGAGATTTGTATAGGCTTTAACTTGTCAAAATGGATTATGATTCAGAAAGGATATAACTTTCCAAATCTAAAAATTTCTCACTGCATGAAAAAGCTTACTCTACATATTCCGTTCCGATATCAAAAGTAATTGCTTATAGCCACCGGCCAACGGTGCGCATGCGTAATATCGCATTATGTATACGTAACGTAGACTCACCCAAACTGTGATGCTTCTCCGCTCCGCCGCAATCGCTTGGCTCCTCATCGCTATCAATGTGCGGAAATGAGTTGCCCAGACAAAAGAGAGGTAGAGCCGGCGATGTGGACACTCCGCTGGCCTCGTTGCCATTGCTATTCCGCTTCTTGGCCTCATTGCTGCTGCACTGCAGCTCCTCGCCGGCACTGGATCCGGAGCTAGAGCTGCTGCTCCTGTCGCTCACATTGCTGTTGCCCGACGAGGTGGAGTTCATGCTATCCTGCCGATTGGTCAGACGCCGGATCATGTACCGGCTGTTGAAGAGTTTGTTTTTGGTTATCAAATCGCTGCGTCGCAACGCACACTTGGGTGATCCCACCAAGCTTTGGCTGTGACTGCAACCATTATTATTGTTATTGTTATTATTGTTGTTGTTGTTGGCCTCATCCAGTAGATCCTCTCCTGGATGCATTTGTTGCAGTTGCAACTCATTGAGCGACACACGCTCAATGCTACGCTCCACGCTCACCAGCAGATTCTGCAGCAATTGCGGCAATTCACCGCTGTCTGCCGCCATTAGGGCTGCCGCTGCCGTGGTCATTTCCAGTTGGAGCACGCTCAGTGGTAGCTGGCGGGGATTTGTGTGATCGATGCAGTGACTCTGGATGCTCTCCTCCTTGCGGGATGAGCGCCAAACAGCATAGAGCCGGGCAATGGAGTCTGCTTCGCTATCCGCAGATGCTTCTGTAAATAACCAAGAAAATTATAGGTTACTTGGAAGAGTTTAATAAGTAAATATAAATATAAATATCTGAATAAAATCATTACATCAGCGTATGAGATTCGTTTAACCCGACTAAGTAATTGGCATCAAGATAAGTCTGGTCGCATTCTGGTTTCATTTAAATTGATCAAGCGGCCGTAAGTAATCGATTATATTGATTGCCGGTTGTGTGCCCGACTCTGGCTAATCATAGTGATAGGTCCACCGAAGGGCTAGACCCAAATACCCTTCCCTGATCCCCGTCGACCCACTTACCCAATTTGATGCAGAGATACAGCTCCGCCGGGCGAAGTGCGTGCGCAATCTCAGCGTCGCTCAGCTGCAGCACCAGAGCTCCATTGGACGTTGCCAGCGGCCAGCCGGGATGCCATAACCAGGACTGCAAGGAGACCAGGATGGAAACGAGGGGAGAGAGTGGGTTAAAGATTGCAGATTGAGTAACGAAATCATTTGCAAATTTTTATTATTACTACGATTACATGTTTGGCCGGCCAGAAATTGTGCAGGCCGCAACACCCGCAAGTGTTAAGCTGCGGAAAGGAAACCGAAAACCAAAACCGAAAACCGATAAAAGAAACCAAAGCCTGGCCTGGCGAAAAAAAAACCGAGGCCCAAAGACTGACTTGGAAAGCGCATTAAAAATGGGCCCAGACTGTCCGACGTCAGACGTCGTCAGAGGGGGATACTTGGATATTTGGTTATATTTTGGAGGCCTGAATGTTCGAGGTCTCCCTCCCATGTTTGTCCGACAGTTGGCCATATCGGAGATGGCGAGTGTGGCAACAATTTGGCCGCCTCAGTACTACAAAACTACACGGGTAGAAAAAATAGATCTAAGGAGAGTAAGTCTTAGCCCTGTTAATAAATAAATAAGCTGTAATAAAGATTCCTAAACTGAACTGCAATTATAGTTAGTCCCTTCAATAATCTAGTTCTTTTATAGTTTAACAAATATGCACCTCTTAAATATTAATATTAAAAAACAATACAAATTCTCTTTGTGCATTCAAAATGTCTATGCGCAAAAATATTCAAAAAACTGGCACCGCCTGGCAATGGCGATGGAAAATTATAGATAAATCATGCAAGTCAAACTTTTTTGGCAATTTTTGCTAATTTTTGGTTATTACCTTCAGCGTTTTTTTTTTTTTGTGCCAAGTTGAAAAACTCAAAAAGCTGGAAAGCCCAACGCAGATTTCACCCCTACGGGAATGTGAAATCGAATTTGAAACTGAACACAGAGGAGAGAGAGCCCGATCCCGATCCTTGGTTGGCTTGCCATTAATTGTTGCAATGCGAAAATGTTTCTTCGCATTTGTTGCTAATTTGCCAGTTGCTCAGATTTTAGTTTGTGCATTTTTTGCTTTTTTGTTTTGGATTGAGCTTTGGCTTTGTTTTCGATTGGAAAATGGACAGTGGGGGGAACAGAAAAAAAAGGTGCGCGCTGCTTGATTTATAGCGCCTTTTGACTCAACACAAAAAGTTGGTTATTTTATTGGTAACAAAGCGATTGCTGTTTTTATTTATTTTTTGTTTTGTTTTTCGCTGCACATGCCACCCAGAAGAGAGAGAGACAGACAGGGAGTGGGAGAAAGAGACGCGAACATAAATCAATTGTTGTTTGTCGCATCGAGAGAGGGGTCGAAGGGGGTCGCCGATCGAAATCCATTCAAACAGAAAATGATCAATTTTGTCATTTGATCAAAGCCGCAGCAACGATCGCAACGCATCGTTTACAATCGATTGAACAAAATGATCATCGCCGATCAACCGAACCACACAACGACAACCACTTCCTCCCGCTCGATAGTCTTGTCTTGCTTCGGGGGTCTTTTTTTTTGGATCTACACAATAAAAAATTAAATAAATACTATCAAAAAATATAATATTTCATTTATAAAGTAATATTAATTTTTGAAGTCATCTTAGGTCAACTTTTTGTGGTAGAAAATAAAATCCCATAGACTTGACTCGCTAGAAAGGAAGATTCTTTCCCGGAAAAGGAATATAATTTTAAGTCTAATACTAGACTTGAAGTTAATTAAAGTCTTAGGTAATTTGTATGCAATTTTTAAACAATTTGTTGTCATTTTTTTACTGATTTCTATACACTTTGTTATACATCTTATTTACCAAAATATCATTCTAAGCTGTTCTTATATTTCCTGAAATAATTTGTGCTTGTTTGAAATGCTGAACTTCAATAGAACCGTTTGAAAATTATATCAATTCCCTATGAATAAATTTTGTAATAAAATTGAAAATTTTTAGGAATATTATACTCCAAAAGACGATATTTTTATATTTTCTGTGTTTCATGGGAGGTATCGTTGTATAAGCCCCTGTCGCCACATGCTAAAATAATGATTTTTCGTAACATTTTCTGCTTGATTGCTCCCAGATCCCAGCTCCAAGCACCACCACCAAAGTTCCATGTTCCATGTTCTCGGTGCCGGTGCCGTCTGCATCTTTGATCCGCTCGGAGCCTATCCGATCCGATCCGATCCGATCCGTAAGAGGGGGTTAAGTTCTAAATCATTGGAATCGTCGCTTCGTCGGCGTTTCAGTTTCGTCGTCATTGACCCAAATGTGCGCATCGATCGGACGCCGCGCTCTTGTCATTGTCATCGTTGTTGTGTTTATAATGTGGTTGCTGTTAATTTTCTTGTTATTTTTATTGTAATATTTTTTAAAGCCTTGTTTGTATTTTATTTTGTACTTTTGTGGCTGTCGCCTACGCTGAAGTAATAACCCTCATGAAACACAGGGTTTTGATTTTCTGTTTAAGGTTATAATTTTGTATTTTAAGTAAAGTTAAGGTAATTTATAAATTTGTACTGCGTGAAAGCAGCAAGGAATTGTGTAGTAGAAGTGGTAAATAAATAGTTTACCTTAAAAATAACTTATTTTGTATCTCATTTTTATATTTAAAGCTTGCGCGAGCTTTATTTCAATATACAATTTTAATATTAAACTTCAAAGAAAGGTTTTTGAAAAGTCAATAATTTTAAGAAATTAAATATAAGGTACCTACAAGAGTTTGTAAAATATTAATTTATTAATTTAAGGAAACTGTTTATAAATGTAGGGATATAGAAAGGTTTAAGCAGAAATTGAAATGAAAAATGTATACTTATGCAAGTTTAATATAACATTGTTTTTTAAACTACTCCTTGTGGTTTTTGGTTTGTTTTTAATTTAAAAACGTTTTCACAGACCTTAAACTCCCATAACAAAAATATCTTTGCTAGAATAAAGTTACTGTTAAAACAAAAATATATTTTATTAACATGCAAAACTTCCAAATAGCAACAGATTTCTCAGAACTTTACAGGCAAAAAAAAAAGGGAAACCGAAAGGGTATAATAATTTCACCATAACAACAGATACAAAAGTATCTTTTTGTTCTTGTGATGCTTTTTTGTGCCGGTTCTTGGGCTTGAGATATTTTCAATTTGTTTTTGGGGCGACAAATTTCCGTTCCATTGGCGGCTTTTGGGGTTCAGCTTTTGGCTTTTGGCTTTCGGCATTTCGAGTGCCTGCCCATAAATCTGCGGCGAGGATTTGTCTGAATCCTGGCCGGGATCAGCGCATATATCATTCCATCATTGTGTGTATATATGTATGTTTTTTTGTTTCATTCCCACGCCTTTGATGTTGAAAACTAAATTACCGACTGGCAGCAGCAAAAAACATAACGAAACGAAACGAAAACCCATCAACGGATCCCGACGATGGTATATATGAGTAATCAAGCCGACATGGCCGGCATTAGCATATATGCAGATATATACACATATCTCTTGTGTGTGTGGCCAAAAAGTAAAATGTATGAATGGCCGTGTCCCGGCGTGTGGCGCCCAGCCTGTTGCCAATTATTCAAAATGCGGGTGCAGTCGTACACGGATTCGGATTCGGATTTGGACTGGGAATGGAGGTGGACTGGGATCCGGGACAGAACCAAAGGGGACCACCGTCGGAGCCAAATGAAATTACGCATGCAGGGCGTTGCACAAATAAAAAATAAAAGAAAATACAAGCGACACAACATCACCTCACTCATCGGCACATGCACTTGGCTTGTTTTCTTAACAAAATTGTGAAGAAACCATGAACGCTGGCTACAAGTTACCAATAAAACCATGGGGGGTTACTATATAGTACTTAAAAGAAGAAAAACAACCTTATTTGCAGCAAATTCCTTAGATTTATGATCTCATTTAACAAGTTTATATGAAAAGGTACTACAATTTTAAATATTTAATCATTAGGGAGTCTTTTCAGAGTGTTTACTGTACGAGAGGCGGCTTGTTATTGGGTATTGCCAACTTTTCTATAGGTGTTTTTTGTTTTGTATTTCATCTACCAATATTTTTCCTAATTTCTCAGCTCGATCAATAATTAATTTGTTGGGAAAAAAGGGCCACACCTGGTCAAAAGAGCCGCCAGCGTTTGATAATTATCATGTGTAAGCGGAATCGGGTTTTATATATTTTGTTTCTTTATTTATTTATTTTTTTATTTATTGTTTATTTTTTGGGTGGATGAGAGAAACCGTTAGATTTGCCAAATTGTCTTCGATGGCCAACAATTGATATTTTTGGTGTTTTTTTGTTATTTATTTTTAATTTGTCTTGCAAAATTAATGTTGTGGGTTGAGCAAAGTGCCGGGATTCCATCAATTGATTAAAATAGCTTTGTCTGCAGGAACATTACAGTTGGATTATATAAGACGCCTGAGGAATTTGATATTTGAGTAGCGATAAATATAAATTTTATGGAATGTGGAAATAAACAATAAGCAAGTGAATAAATGTGGACTATAAATCAAGCTCTAAAACTGTTAAAACTGTAATGCGAGTAACTATTAGTCATAAATGAAAACAGGTAAACAATTTATGGTCTGAAAAGCTGTTAATATTTGCAAATTAATAATGAATTTATAGCACAATTTAGACATGATAAAATTACTAAGCAAATTACAAGTGTTATTTGCTGGCTAATTATTTTTTAAAGCTTATATCTCAAGTCTTACTAGAAATATAAAAAGATACCATAGTAAATTCAGAATAAGCTTTATATCTTCAAGAATCAGTAAAGTTGCTTCTTCAAAGATTTTAGTTTTTCTGCTCCACATTCAGAGTTATAAAATTTTCCGATTTATCTTTTGTTTGCTTAAATTTTTGTAGCAATTTCCTGCTTTTTTTTGCTGCTCCATTTGATTTCCTATTCCACATGTTTCCTGTATCAATTACCAGTGCAAATATTCTGGTTTATTTTCTATTATTAGAGCTTTATTTTGCACTCCCCCTGTAGGCATTATTTGGCCAATGTTTTGTGCAGAAAAAACATTGCACACATATATCTTTGAACTTTTATATATATATATATATTTATTTGCCATCAACGTCACATTTCCGCTTGATCTGTTGCGGATTGGCCATCAGCAGAACGTCATTGGCACCACCAACATTTCACATTCACATATATTCACAAAAGTCAAAGTCCACAAGGCACCACCGCAGGGGGAATCCAAGAGCACGTCCATGTCCGTGCCCATGCAGATGCCACATTTGATTCGGATCACTCCGGCCACACCTACAAATTGGTTGTGTGTGTGTGAGTGTGTGCATATTGCGGGGGCGGAGGAGAGACTTTTATATAGTTATATATATATATATAATATATATATATATTTATATAGGTATATAGGGGATATAAATGCAGAGCTAAAAATCAGACCTGAATGAGTCATGTATCATGGGTTTTACTTGACTTAAATTAGTTCTTTTTGAGTCTCAAAGTTAATGAAGATGGGTTGATTTAGGGATTAATTAGGGTTTATATATTCATAAGATACTGTTTATTTTAGTGATTGATTTTCACTTTAAAATATAGATTTAAGTAAGCTCAGGAATCTTTTAAGTAAAATTTTATATGTTCTTTATGATTTCTTTCTTGAATTGATTTAACTTTGAAATCATTCTTAATTTCTCTCCGTGTACAGACTTGCCTCCTCATGTGTGGGGCCAATTTTTCGCAATGCAACACAAGGGGGCAGGAGTATACAAATATATATGGCTATATGGCTATATAGCGATATGGCGATATGGAGATGGCACCGAGAGTGAGACGAAAATAGATCAGGTCTAGGCTGTCATGCTGGCTGCACGGCCGGAATGCCACGGCAGCAGTGTTCTTGGAAGATGCATGCCACACCCCCCCTCTCTCTCTACACACACTCGGTATGGTGTTGCAAATTGTTGTTTGCATTTTGGAGCAACGCTCCCTTGCAGGAAGTCACTGCTTGCATTGGTCCCTTTGGATTGGGTGCTGAAAATTCCAATAGGGAATAAAATCGGATGCTGTCACAGTTATGGGTTATGGGCGGAGGAAGGGCTTTTGCGATAACAAAGCCCGTTTCGATTTCGTGGCAACTTCAAAGGCAGCCAGAAAAACTGTTGCAAGTTGCTGGTGCCATGACTGGTGCCATGAATCGTTGCAAGTTGCTGTTACATCAGCATCAAGACTCTCAATTACGAGAGTGCAATTGGCGGGGCACGAGTAGCGGCAAAAACCGGTATCCGCTGGAGGTTCTTCTGGATCTGTGGAGGAGCTGCTGGCTGCTGCTGCTGCTGCTGCTCCAATCAACCACTTTCAGTTCACAGCTGATCATGAACTTCGGCTAAATCAGCTGAAAACGAGTTTTTATGGCATAATAACGAAACGGTCGAGCAAGAAGTCGCAACTCCACAACAATGATGACGATCTGATCTGAGTGTCTGTGTTTGCTCAACTGCTTTTGCAGCTTTCCTCGCCATTGGACTTCAACTTGTACTTGTACTTGGACTGGGTAATTGAAAAAGTTGTTAGCCACATCAATTCCAAAACGGCCGTAAACTTGTTAATGCATCTACCCGGCCAAAAAGACATTAAAACTCCAATAACCGTAGTCATCTATAGATTCTTAAAGGGTTCATCGTACATAGATTCGGGCCAATAAGGAAGTGCAAAACGGGTAGCTGAAATTATTTGTTTCCCTGATTGTTTTTGGGGGGAAATTCGACGAAAGAAATTCTTTGGAATTCTGGGAAACTCAAGTATTCTAAAACCTGCGACCACGAAATGTAATTCTGTGGAACTTCGAACTGAGGGACAACTATGGGGAGGATAACTGCTGCAGCGACAAACACGCCGGGGCCAAATCGAAATAAACTTTATGCACGTAAAATTTTAATGAGCACAGCACGAAGTCAATTTCAATGCTAATCCGGCGGCCAAAAGCCAGACGGTCAGACGACCAGACGGATTTGACCAGGAGTTTTTTTTTTTTTGGGGGGGAGGACCACCGAGTTGCAAGTTGCTTGTTGCAAGTTGCTGGTTTGCTTGCTGCTGCTGCTACAGCTTGTTGCATTTGCTGTTGTTGCACATGTGCCCTAAAGCCACAAATCACGAAGGTGGCGCGATCTGACATCCTACTCACAACCGATCCCCTTAGGCAAGGTGTCGCTAACACTGATCAACAAAGTGTTGGATAAGGGAAACTATAAAAACTACTCGTAAAATTGCAAGGTGTTACTGAAAGTCATTAGGGAATTTTCCTGGGTATAAAAAAAAAATGTTATGGATAATGTTTTATAATATAAAGCTATGTGGAAAGCAGCATTACATTTGTCTAGAAATTTAATAGAAAAAGTAAGGATATAAAGGTGACTTATAGAAGTACCTGTTTTTTAAATCCAACAAATGTTTAAATAATATGAAAAAAGCTATCGTTGCGAGGCCATTCTATTAAAGTTCACTTAGAATATTGATAACTTCACAAAAATTACCTAAAACAACATATTACTATATTTAAGCTCATCATTTGAATTCTACTTGCATTAAGCAAAATATTTTTGCAATTTCTATTACAAAAACGTTTCTATTTTGTTTTCATGCAACCTGTTGACTAGTGTAAACAAAGAGTTACGCTTGAACTTGACAAATGCCCAAATAACGTGATGCTGAAACAAATCCTGGAGCTGAACCTGAACCGGGAGGTAATTTATTATTGAACCATTTATTAGAGCGTGTCGTTGTCGTGGTCGTGGCGCTCTTTGTTGCAGTTGTGTTGTGGATAGATTTTGCCGTTGTTGCATTTGTTGCATTTGTGGCAAAGTCCACAATTGTCGCTAGGGCTTGTCAGTCATTCATGGGATGATTTGACGGCTTCGTTTGTTCGCTGCACAATTTATAGGTAACTATTTGCTTTGCCCGAAGCGTTTGTGGCATTTGAAGCAGCCGATTCCCACCACGACCAGGTTCATGTCTGGCCAGAGGATTGGAACTGGGACTGGGGACTGTGACTGTGACTGGGAATGGGATGCCTTTGTCTTGGTCTACCTGTTGGCATTGCAGGAAGCATTCACCTCCACGCACACACAGAGACACACACTCTATACATTGGCGACACGATCATAATGAGGATAATCACGATGGCGATGATGAGACAAAGACAAAGCCAGACCAAACAAATAAACAGAGAGAACAGAACAGAACCGAACCGAACTGAACACAAAAACTAAAGGAACAAAAGTATCCATATATGCATGAGTGTTTCTGCGAGCGCCGTGCCGCGGATTCGGTGTCTGCCACTTGACGTGCCTGCCCCCAGCTGCTCCACCATGTACTCCTCCTCCTCCAGCTACTCCTCCTGCTCTCTCCTCCTTTGCGGTTCTCAGTCTCGGACTGAGACCCAATCCCAATCCCTAACCCAATCCCAAGCCCAAACAGCGACTCATCGCTGGCCTGCGGCTTTTGTGTTGGGTTAATTACTAAGCGAGTCACAAGCGCTTGAATTATTCAAGGCTATCTTCTGGATGCATTCGTATCTATTGCCAGCTGCTCTCAGATACAGATACAGATACAGTGGCTGGAAATGCACAGAGCTCACTTTTAAATTGTGTCATGGTTTTTCTTAATATTTCTATTAAAATCATTCGAAAATTGCTCCAAATTTCTGAGAGTATCTGAAAGATGTATATTATTTCTTCACTTCAAAAATGAATAATATTCCTCTGTTTCTTCTTTATTAAGAATAAAATATCCCTGTATTTTCACATTGTTTTCTGTGTAAAATAAAATGACTTGGAGAAGTCCCAATACCAACATCTCCTGAACTTGTATCTAAGGATCGTAGTGCACACGCGTCAGGTAACTCAATCTACTGGATTGCACAGGTGAGAGCAGGGAAGGAAAAAAAGGTGGCTTTTTGTTTTGTTGTTGTTGTTGTTTGGGGCGACAGCGTTTAAATAATTATTAAATAATTGTTAACATTACGCTGCAAATTGTTTGCATTTAGTGTATCTCTTTTTTTTTTTCTTGTACAAAGAGCAGAGGAATATGGATTGCCAGACATACCAAGAAATTGCATATAGACTCCCAGTATCTATGTCTAAAAACTATCTTTTTCAGAACCTCCCAGTGAGGGACTGCATTTAATGGATGTGTTTATGGGTATGCCGCACATTAATTAAGTAATTAAAGGGTAATGAAACTTGAGAATTTCGAAGCAATTTAAAAGAAATTTGTAATTGAGACAAATCAAATTTACTCAAGTTTCTATAAAGGTATTAAGAAAATTATTAAGTAGTAAGTTTAGAGTACATTCCTTGAAAATCTGTGAATATTTCCAGTAACTAAAGTGGTATGGTTATATCTACCAAGAATAGATTCCCAACTCCTGCTGTGCTTGGGGCTCATTGACCCTTCAAATGCTATACCTTAACGCTCAGCCACATATTTCTGTCAAAATAATGGACAAACTGTGCACACTTTGCTGCATAATAAACCCAGGCGGTGTACGAGTGTAATCCGAAATGTTTGCTCATTGACGAGTCCAGTCACATATCATCCATATCCTGAACAGCGACTTCCTCGGGGAACACATATATATATACGGATATATACAGATATAGCTGTGCGATCTGTGAAGTCAAACCAAACAACACGTGTTCGAATGGCGAATGCACTCACATGAATACACACACCGAGTGGAGTGAATGAGTTTTACAAGTTATTTTATGCAAGCCATAAATATGCACTTTACACTTTGCACATTTCTTTCTTTCTCGCCTCCCTCGGGAGAGTCTCTAATTCCCCGCCAAAAGCAAGCAAAAATAAAATAAAAGAAAAGCAAAACCAAGCCAGATGCTCTTAGTTAGACCAACACAAATACTATATCCAGTCACAGACATTCGGACACTCTAGACATTCAGACAACCAGACACATGGCAGACGCCATGGTCCGGAGTCGACTCGAGTTCGGAGTTGGGTCCAGTCCACAGTCCACAGTCCATAGAGTCCCCCTAGAGCCTGCATACAAATTATGTACAAACATGTTTCCAGAAATGTTCAATTCATTATCGCTAACAAATGCCGATCATGTTGTGTTCAACACAGTTCAAAGCACTTTTCTGCAAATTATTGCACAGATCTGAGCTCGATTGATGGTCCGTTTCAAATGCAACTCGGAAGCTCCGTCACTCACTCCCCTCCAAATGGCACTTCACTATACTCCAGTGTAGTCCGTCCAGTCTGCTGCTCCTAATCGTAATTGCTGTTCGGCTAAGTGATATGCCGTGTTCAGAGAATCTCAATCACACGGAAAGAAATATTTATAATAGTAGCCAGAAGTTTGAAAAGATACTTTCAAATGTTGGAAACGAAGTACTAATTGTTTTAGTATATATTTATTAGAAGATAATCTTATCTGAAAGATGATAATTGTATAGTTTTGTCTTAGTTTGGGATAGATAGATAGAAACAACCTAAATATCGTCATATATCTAACAAGAATTTTCAATTTTCCTTCAGACTCGGGGATTGGTTTTGATTTTTATAATATCCGAGATACATACCTTATTTATTATAACTTGAAACCCATTAGGCGTTTCCTATTTTATAACTAAATCTGAATTTTAATATATATTTAATAAACAAAAAATAATTCTTGATTCCTGTACAACTTTTAGCTTCATACTTAATTCTCTGATTTAGTTTTTACTTTACAAACTAACTTTACTCTAGGTTTAATTGATTACAAACATCAACTTTGCTTGTATTAATTATCTACCTATAATAACCATCAACAAATGGTTAACTTATTGTTTATCTAGCAAGTTAATATGAATTATTTTTACCACGTATTAATTATTGAGTATTAAGTATTATTTTTCGTTCTGTGCTAATTCCCAGTTTGGCAGGAAAATCTGTTTAGCAGACTGTACGGTTTTACCCCATCGCTCCCTTTGCTCAGAGAACACTTAATACACAATTTCCGCTCACGGTTCGGGGTACTTGGGGTAAAATGAAAATAAAATGAAAACAAGAACAAATAAAAAGCAAAAAATAAAACCAGAACAGAATAAAACCCTATAAAGTACTTGTACTCCTCAGCTGCGTAGTGCTGTTGCGTCTGCGCACAAAGGCGATTTAAATTACAGAACGTGTCCGGAGAGAATAAAACTTCCATTGAGTTTCGAGGGGCGGGCTGTAGCGCAACACAAATTAAATGGCAATTAACGTGCAGACGCAGCTGCAACAAACGGCAAAAAAAAACGAGTTGCACAGGTCAAAAATCATCAAGCTTCAACAGATGCCCACAAATTTACGACTCCAAATCAGCGGCAAAATGTGCTCGTAGAGCTGATTGATTCAAATAAGTTTATGTACTGGGCGAGCGAGCGCATGTTGTATGTGGGTCACGCCAAAGCACTTTGCTAGCATTTTATTATGGTCTGCCTTGTGCAGCTTCCCACATATGTTCCACGGTGCGTATGCGTTACGAAAAATTATTATAAATTACAGCAGAGTTGGGGCCTTTAGCTCCTCCAGCTCCCAGCTGATAAGTAGACCCAGAACCTCTGACAATTCGATTTAGAAGGGGCAAAAAACACACTCTGCACACAAAAAACACAACCCACACTTGCCACCGCTGTGTGTGTCATTGGAAAAAATAATACAAAATAATGCGAGACCTCTCTCTCTCGTGGTCTTGTTAGAATTGAAAAATAAAAGCGTGGGTTTTAAACGAAGGACACTTCCTATTTGGTTTGTCTCTGTTTTAACTCTCTGCTCTGTACTTTGTCTTTTGACCGTGTGTAATAAGTATGCAAATTGCGAATGCGAGTGGAAAACAATTGATTTTTAATGAATACCGGGGTCAGGGTCGAGTTGAGATACTCGACACTATACACTATGCAGCCACTCAACAAACAATTATTATTGGCCATAAATGTGATAATGAACTTTGACGGTTCGCTAATAAAATGTTTGTGACTGAAACTAGAAATTTACCTCGAAACTATTTGGCGAGGAAATCCTTTGATTTACACTGATGTGTCGGCTATAAAGAGTTATACTATACTATATATGGGTATTAAGATATAGTATGCTGCACTTTAACGATTATTACAATTCCTTGTAGATTGTAAGAAAAGATCACACACTAAGAAGGCACTTTAATAACGTGTTTCGTAGGCACTTCTCGCTCAACACTCTGATTTCAATTTATTTGCGTTTTTTTTACGATACTTGGCACATTTCTTTCGACGCACTCTACACTATCCGGACAGCGCCTCAAAACTACGAATATTTGTTGCACGTTGCACGTTGCCAGTGGCTATATATCTCTGTACATATATATTCGTCTTCGGTCGCTTGCGTCGGATCGCTTTCTGCCGCTACCAAGACTGCGCGTCGCGAGTTCAAATTTACAACTGAAAACTAAATTGCCGCACGACTCTGCAACTTCCAAGCTCTGCTGCGGCAGTGTTGTCAGCTTAGCTTGCTTCTGGCTAAGGCTACAATAAAGGTTTAATTTATAATTTTTACTAGTTAAATGCCACATTAGGAAACAGAAACAGGCCACCGGCTTTTTAGAACCGCCCTCAGAAATATTCCATAAGTTAGGTATCAAAATATTTTACCAAAATGATCGTTTTTTGGGTACATTTAAGGTGCAGTTCAATAGGTTTTTTTCGGAACGAAATCTTTAAGTAATCTTATTTCCCTTCAAAATCTTTTGAATTTATATATATTTTTCGCATATAAAACATATATTAATTCATTGTCTCTAATATTGAAATTTTAGAGAATATTAAATATTTAAATGACAATAGATATTAGGGGAATTATTAATTAATTAGGGTAATTATTAACCAATTTTGGGTTGTTTAAACTTAATATTGTATTTTTCCTCTTATTTCTGTTTATCTTGTAATTCATTAGATCTCATTTTGTATTTGTTTTGTCTTGTTTTAGCTTTGTATCTCTCAGAATGTGGCATCACTATCGCACTGCAGATACATTTACACTGCAGACCTGTTTACAGTGCGGTGCGCTGTTAGTTTATACCTATTTTAACAGGGCACTGTTAGTGGCCAGGGCTGCGCAGGCATCTAAGACGCTGTTACGGTAAGTGGCGAAATAGTGGGAGTTGTTTGATTTACTTCAAATCATTATAACTCCTACTATTCTAAATAATTAAATTGATTAATATTTATACTAAGATGTCTTAAATATATTTTAATTTTCATGGTATTCTTAATTGAATATTTGGCTTAAAATTGTACAGCTGTGTGGCAAAATACAGGTGGAAACGGTTGGATTAGGAATTACTGAGTTTTCTTTGTTATCAAAAGCAAAAAAAATATGCAAGTCTTACTTTTTCTATTATTAATTTACTCTAACTTTGTATTCTTAAAAGAAAAAATAATCAATAATTCATAAGGTAAAGGTATACCTTAAGCATTTCCCTTTGTCTTTCAATAAATTGTTTGCACAACCAGAAGACTGCGTTGCGAAATGCAATCCTCAGTTGGTTTTGAATTGTTGATAAGAAAAACCCACTGCCGAGTGTCTGGTGATATAATCTTGAAAGATTAATTATGGTTGTGAGGAATGTGCACAGATTGAAGTTCAATAATATTTTCATATTCGATTGGGCATTCCATTAAGTTGACACTGTAATTAATTACAATTTATAAAGTGTCAGGACTCTTTGTTTTTAACTTTAAAAACTTTTACTGCTTGGTTTATTAATATTTTTATCAATTAGGGAAAAAGTTAAAGTTCTTTGTGGTAGTTTGAAATTGCTCTATATAAATAGTAAATTTCCTATAAAGCTCCACCCTTGTAATTTTGTCAATTTACTCGATTTAATCTGTCGAGAACACATATCGCCTCCTTCCCAGTGATAGCCCCAATTTCCCCAGGCATTTGGGGGCGCAGTTACCCAACAATTTCTCTTTGGCGGTTAAAGCAAACTATTTAGATGCGATTAAAGAACTTGAGCAAATTGCACTTAATTTCACTGCGGCTTCCAAATGATATCTTTTTCTTATTCCGCTCGGATTTCGCGAGTGTATTTCGAGTTCCTTTTAAGCCTGGGCCTGTGCGCACTTACCTCGCCAATTTGATGGGCCGAACGGAGTGCGGCGGCAATTTGTGCAAATTTGCATAGGAAACGCTCCTCGAAGCGTACCAGGCTGCCATCGAAGCCGCACACGAGCCGCTCACGTGCCTGGTCGATTAATATCGCACGCGTGCGTGCCCAGTAGACGGGATAAATGTGCGACAGATGGCTGTCAATCAGCTGGCCCAGCGTGGCCTCCACATCGTCGGGCAGCTGGGGAAGCTGGGGGATTGGACTCGAAGTGGGTAACGATATTGGGATACCTTCGACGACAGGCTGTGGAGGAAAAGAGATAAAAGTTGAGGTTGAGAAGACTTTAAACTCTTATTCTCTTACTTGAATATTTAATTTAGCTCACTTTAAAAGGACAAATTTCATTACACATTTGTAAATTAAATAGAGAATTTCCTCTTCAATTACAAGCTCAATTTTTAATTTGACTATGTAATTTTCCACAGTGTTATTACGTACCTCTTCCTGTCGTGAAACTTCCTCATGTGGCGGCTCCAGCTCGACGACCGCCCGTTGCTCCTGGCCGGCATCCAAGCTACAGTCGATGGGCAGGGCATCCGTGTAGGAGCCAGGGCTATCCTCAGCCTCGTCCACCTCCTCCGCTGCTGCCAGTTCCTTCTGTAGCTCCACCTCCTCCTCGTCATCATTCTCGGATTCCCTCTCCTCGATGCTTGCTGGCTCATTCCTTACCAGGATGATGGTGGTAGTGGTGGTCTTTGGACTTGTCTTTGGCTGCTGACCCGTTAGGCGCTGTTTGCACTTCTTGAGATACTTGTGAACCCGCGACTTGCTGCGGTTCAAAGTGCCTGCTGATGCGGTGGAGCTTGTTGCCGGATATCGACAGCACACATAATTAGCGTTTGCCGACAGCTGCTCCACCTCTGGATCCTCCAGAGACTCTAGAACCTGTAGAGGAGCCTCCACCTCCACCTCATCCACCTCTTCGTTGCGGGCAATGGGCGCTGCTTTAACCTCTTTCATGTCCCTGTCATTGGTCAAGACTTTAGCTGGCGGGGACTCTAGGATCTGGATCGTTTCGGCTGGCCTCTCCTCGGCGTCTCCATCGATTTGGGTGTCATTCAGTACCAAGATCTCGGCTAATTCTGCTCCTGCTTCCGAGACAGAACCAGAATCTGAAACAGAAACAGAAACAGCTGCTTCTGCTCGCCCTGACTCGGCGGTGTTCGTGTCGGTCTAAAATGCAAAGGAAAAAAACAAAAATAAGTGAGGGAGATTTCAGACACGTGTGGAGTTCAGAGTGCGCCAATGTATCTGCCAGATACACAATTGCCGCATTTCAAATGGGCCAAAGTTCTTTGGCTTGGCACATGCAATGGCAAACTGCGACTGCAAAGACCGCATTAAACACAATTCGCTAGGTTGCCATGGGCAACGCTAGAGTACAGTGGCACGAAATTGGAGTAGAATTTTATATTAAATATTAATGTCTCAAATTAAGATTAATAAGCAGAAAAGAAGAAGGAGTAATAGTTGGAGTTCTGTATTATTTGTAATGAAAAAGCAAAGACTACCAGAGAACTATCTTATTTGAAGAGTATCTTCAACCTAAATAAGTATTATGTATGAAACCCTTAACTATTATTTATATTCCTCTAAATAGTACCCTTTATAGTTTGCTTTATATAAGTATCACTGTACATTCCTATAGTTTCGATCCACTTTCCCATAGCACCACCATCAATGTGCAATGGCAGATGGGAATGTGGACTCGGGGTATGGATATGGGACTGGGACTGGGTCTGAGGAAGCCTGCCTGGTCCGCCTTGTTGCATGTTAAAAGTTAAACAGAAATCAATTGGGGACAGCATTGATCCGGAGACAAGACTAGGGAAAAGGGAGTGAGCCAAAGGGGGCCACATTGCATGACAATCAAATGAAACGTCAAATGTTCGTTTCCAGTTTCTTGCCGCTGCCTAACTGCCTTAGTTGTCGTTGTCATAGGTCAAGTGTAGCACAGTAGAATTCACTTTCTTTCAGACACAAACACACACAAATACACACTGAAAAATTTGCAGTGAAAGTGGTTGTGGTTCGGGGATCCCCTTGTCCATTCCCCATCCTGGCCTAGCAAAACTCTTTTGACCACACATAACACAAAGCCTGGCATGTTCAATTTTTCAACTGCCAAAGTCGAAACCGAAATAGTTTTTGGCCAACAATGTGACATTGTTGTATGCCGGCGCTTTTCCATTTATTTTCCCATTACCCACACACTCTGGCTATCCACGCCCAAGCGAATTTAGCAACTAAAGTCGTCGATGAGGAATCCGGCTAGCTCTGCTCCTAGTCCTTAACCGCAGCTTTTTTTTTCTTCCTTTCTTGGGTCCTTGCTAGCCTGCCGCCAGGTGTCGCCAAAGGCGCCTGCGCATAAGACCAACTTGGAGCCAAGTCTCCCAGTTCCTCCAATCCCCTACCCCAAAATGAAAGGAAGCCACAGAGACAACAACGATTTCTGCGGACGAAGCTTATAAATTTCCACAATTTGTTCAGGCCGGGCTTTTTGAAGTGTGGCCGAAGCGACGCCAATAAATACCAATAAATATATCATCAATATTTTCTTTTTGGGCCAAGCACTGTGAGAAATTTTGGGGGGTGACTCAGAATGAAAGAAAAATTAAAAGCATAAGATGATTAACTCCAGGGAAACCATAACACTTGACAAGTTATTTGTTTAATTTACTTTAAGAGTGTAACATTAAGAATACTAGTCTAAAATATTATTTGACTAAATGAATTATGGATTTTATCATTAAAAATAAAGAAAATTATTTAGAAAGACAAAGTTTAAATACCTTTGATGTTGTAATTGAATTATAAATAGGTTGGGATCAAACATAGATCATAACTAACCTTAAAATATTCGTAATCTTGAAATCTATATTTATCCATATATCATATAAAAATATGCAAATTTTTTCGGCAATTCAAAGTTTTAAAAAGTGATAACTAAGCCAAAATATTATTGATTTTTATTCGGAAAGCTTTTCCATGTTAGTTTTTATTAGGCTAATAAATCTACATACTCAATTTTAATTTAAAAAAATTGAATTTTTGACAAATTTTGATAATTTTAACAATGTAATTCCTTTAAAATTTAGGAACAAATTGATACAATTTTTCTTTCTGCCTAAGAATATATATCACTTTCACTTCGTAACAAGCTTCTGATTAAAGTAACAAGACCCTGAAAGACTGAAAACATGTATTTTAGTTCTCTCAAACTACCTCCCTTTTCTCTCAGTGCATGATTCTGGCGCTGCATTCCGGCGATTGCTGCCACCGCTTAAAGATTCCTGCCCAGTGGCCATGGCAGTGGCCAGCACGCACGATCGGAAGAAATACAAAAAAATAAAAAAACTAAAAGCAGAATCAGAGGCAAATGCAATTTGCTGTCATGCCAACTCTTGACCAAGTGCCGGACTGTGCTCATCAATTAATTGCCCTGGCTGGTCTGGTTTCTGGTTTTGACTTTCGGTCGTGGTTTGGCCTGGGCCTTAGCCCGGGGGCTTTTTGGCCAGGTTTTTCGTGGTGCGTGTATGTCTGTGGCAGTGGGTCGCTTTTTGGCTTTTACGGCCAGCTGCTAGCCCGCTGTTCAAATTATGGCCGCGTGTCAAAAGGAAATCGAAAAATGTTGCACTAGTTGGCTGGACAAGCCATTAAAGGAAGGTCGCCGCCGGTGCACCGACAGCTCAACCTTGAGGCTACACCAAAACCCAATCGATCCAAAGCGATTCCAGATCCAGCACTCTCTCACGCATCTATGGTTTCACCTAACACCACATTGACCCAAATCCGCCATCCACTCCGATATAATATATAGTTTTGGGTCTCCTCCTTTAATCCGCGCAGAGAAACAAGATTGGAAATTAATTTTTATGCATCTCTTGTCACATTTGTGTTAATCAAAACATTATGACTGCGTTTTCTTTTTATTAATCTGGCACCAAGCACCTGTGTCGCACCTGAGGAGCGGGAACTGTCAATGCCAATGCCATTTGGTCGATGTTCCTCCGGATTCAGAGAGAGAGAGAGACTCTCTGCCTCTGCCCACGAAACAAATTAAATTTATTGCGTGTGATTTTGATAGCGCACAGATATATATAAACACACAAATATTGCGTCAGTAACTAATTTGTTGGCTGACTGACTGACTGGCCGTTAGAGATTGTAACGAAGCGCCATATACTTTGGCTTTAACTCAAGTCGGGGGAATGGTCAACACAGTAAGAAAAGGTCTGGTAAATGCTTGAGCATTGATTCAATCAAATTAAGTATTTCAAAATAGATATATTTTATTCCAAAAGAGATTATAATTAGTTTCAAAATATATTTCCTACGAAAATCCTTACTTTTTAAAACCAAAACAGTTAATATACATAAAATATCAGTCTGATTTCGAAAAGTGCTCTTACGTAGGCCGTGGAAATTGCAATTTCGCCCTCAACTCCACAATATCCAAATAAAAAGAGTGTCTATATGCGTTTGCATTGCCACAAATATGGGGAAAATGCGTGGGCTGCAACTGCCACTGCTCCCAAATTAAGTGACAGCGCCACGAAATTGAAAATGACTGTGAATGCGTGTCGTTAATGGGTTGGTCTAACCTCCGACTAAGGTTAAAGAAAGAGAAACTGAAAAACTGGACAGGGGAAAAACTGCGGGGGAGAAAAGCTATTTGCATGTGAAGCTGGAGAAAAAAAATAATAGCAACTCATAAGCGAAGCAATAAACACCTTTCAAGGCAGGTATTAATTGCTAAAGATAACTGAAGTATTACTTGTTTTTCACTTTCTTTTGGGAAATTAATGAAAATGATAATTGCAGCATGCAATTATTATATTGGGTATGCCAAATAAATACTTTATTTGTAAAATGAAATAAAACTGTTCAAAAGATAGAATTAATGATGAATGAATTCCCTTATGCAGTTTATAGTAGTAATTCATTATAAGTGCAAATTCATATACTGTTCTAAATTATTTTCTTTTAGAATGCTTAAACTAGTTTTTAATTGTTTACTGTTGAAATGAAGTCATAAGATACTGTAAGTTAGTGCAAAAAAGTATTTGTTAAATACACTTAGTCTTGAACTAACAGACAAGTTAAATGATTCCTCATTAACTAAAAATACATTATTATATTCCAGCCCAATATATTTCTTCTTTTTGCTAACCTTACGAATATCAAAATCAGTATAAACTAAACCATAACTTTGATATTTATCAACCTTTCAAGTCCAAGTAAGCCATTGCACTTCCTTCCACTTATAGGTCAGATCAGATTAGCCGATTATAAAACCCATTTCCTATATCAAAATTTGCATCTCGTGCGTTGAATAACAGCCTTTGCCAAAATGGTGAGGCTTTTTATGAAAGGTTCAATGTTTCGGATGGATTTTGTTTTGCTTTTTTTTCTTATTTCTTATTTGTTCGCCTTCAGTTTTGTGAGGTTTTGAGTTGCAGTTCGCAGTCAAAGTCAAAGAAGATGAAAATTCCCACGTCGTGCGTGAGTGCGCGGGAAAATATTAAACAGATTTCATGTCGTCTCTCTGTCCCTGTCCATATATTTCTTTTTTCTTCTGCGGGGAAGTGCGGAAAACATAGGGAAAATCGCTCTCAACTGCATTTAACAGCTTTGAAAATTCGATTTGAAAGCCGTTCGTCGTTTGCCGCTTTTTTTTGTGAGTTTATTTTTTGTATTTTGTGGCCATTGCATGTCGCGGCGTTTTTGCATGATTTCTAGTTAAAATGCAAAACTCAGCTGCGATAAATAAATATGCATGGCTTGGATGCAGCGAACAATGTGGAAACGGCGTCCAAAAACTGAGACTGCAACTGAAACTGACGAGCGGATGCACAAGGCATCGGCAACAGCTTTTGGTTTTGGCTTTGGCTTTGGCAGCCCCCACCTTCAGCGGGCCAAGTTAACAGCAGTGGTAGCAGCAAACAGGCGGCGCAATTAGCCACTGCTGCCTCCTAGCTGATATTTTATTTGCTTTTTTTTTTGTGTTTTGGTTTGGTTTGGTTTATTGGCCATCGAATGCACTGGCTCCTTGTCCAATGTACCCTGTCCCAATGTCCGTGGTAAGATGTCCGCTATACCAATGTCCCATGTCCCGCTGTCCAGGCCAACAAATGAGCCACTGATAAATATTATTAGCGCATTGCCGAGCATCCAGAGGCTGCAACACCGAAAACCAATGAAAATTCAAGTCCAAGACCAGGGATATTAACTGGGAGTACACTGAGATTAAACTACTAGTCTTACTTGTTTGTAAATATTATTGTAAATTGTTTGAATAGTGTTTAGTAAGAAGTATTTATAATCTTAGTAGTGCAAAGATTATGGTAGGTTCTATGTTTTTTGCTACCTGGTTCAATAATATTTATCAGTGGTTTATTTTTTACAAGTTCCTATATCGTTATATCTTATATCTATATCTTTAGAAATTTGTACTTTCCTCAATTGAATTTAATTTAATGAATTATTTATTAAACAATAAGGTTAATATAAAGTCTTTGAACATACTTTTTGTGTACTTAGAAGTGTAATAGGTTTCCTAATCAAAACGGAAATATGTCAGAGCCTAAAACATTGCATATAAATGCAAGAAGATTACACTGTATTCCCCATTTCCTCACACTGTTTATTAAACAAGTTTAAGTTTAAAATCATTTTTTTTTTATATATAAAATTCTTGAAATTGAACAACTTATTTGTTTCTCTGCACTGATTGCTGCACTGGCTGCCACATTTGCGGCATAATCGCAATTTATTTAAATGCAATAGAGGGGAGACCATCGCGGTGTGGGATGGTATGGTATAGGATGGCATGGAATGGGTAATGGGGGAATGGCCACCAGTGGTAGTCCTGGTGCTACTGCTAGTCTGCAATTAATATCGACATTTTAACACTTTACATTGAATTATTGCATCTCTTACTTTTCCCGATTGCTATTATCAATGGGGGCAGACAGTCCGTTTAGCTAGTTTGGTGGTCTTTAGACTACGGGCCCATCAGTAGTGCCTCGTTGCCATTTCCAGCGGCTTTTAGCTTTGTCTCCTTTTTGGTTTTCCTTTTTATTTTTTCACTGAAAATCTCGACTATTTCCTTTGCATTTTCTTTTGCCGGCACTATCGTATTTCGTTAATGGGCGGGAAATGCAACTGTCACCGCATTTGAATGTCAAGGAAAAGATCGAAATAGGCAGAGTGCCCTGGTCGCTGATTGAATAACGCCATTCGAGGTGCGATCGGACTAGTTCGGTGTCGGAAATTGCCAATCTTGAGCTTGGGGAAACTCGTAAAGTTGTTCCTTAATCTGGCCAAGATAAAATGCAGTTGCAAAGATTTATTAGCAACTAACAAGGGGAAAAGGTGAAGGTGAGCTTTAATTTCCATTTAAATCTCCCAAAGAATAAAGGAACAAACTGGGCAGTAAATATAATTTAAACTCTCCTTTTATGATGATTATGATTAATTATAATTAACGAAAAGGCTTGACCTATGGTCTCTTTTTACACAAAATGTAAATAAGTTTACTTGTCAATAGTTGAATTATTTATATTGCCTTGGCAAAATGGAAAAAAGTTTACATTTGAGTTGTGCTACAAATGTATATTTAAATTGAAAAGTTAAACCACAATTGGGTTCAATATAATACGGAAAATAGGGTACAGTTTGATAACTCTGACTTAAATATGATAATATCAAATCTACTGAAACCAAATGTCTAAGATGTTATCGATAATGTATTTAATATACATTTTATACAACATGTTTCTTGACCTCTTTATAATTAAATTGGTTTTTTCCATCGATGATTTATGTTTACCTTAAAAATACATCTTTATTCGCCGACATTCCTAATTCATATGCTAATTTAATTCCCTGGGAAATTTTAACCAAGATCCAAACAATGTCAAGCAATAAAATATACTCATAGCCCCTAACCTTTACTTGTCTAATTCATAGCACTTAAAAGTACAAGGAATCATAGTTTATGGCTAAAACATTCCCAGGAGCTTGTCAAAAAATAAAACCTGTTGCTTGAAAAGAGTTCCCAAAAAACTCCATGTAATGCCAAAAACTTTCGCCAACTTCCCTTAACGAACTCGCCGGCCATTTAATCACAAATCAACTTTCACGCCCCCGAAAAATAAAATATAAAAAATACTCCCAGCAGCGCACTCGAAAAACACTTGAAAATTTTGAGCTGCAGAAAAATATGAACTCTCGTCTCTGTTGAGCGCTCACTTAAAGTTAGCCACATTAATCTACAATTACTTTGTATGGCCCATGGCCAAGTCCAAGAAAAATGACTCAATTTAAATCAATAAAAGGGCTCAGTAACCGCTATTCCCGATTCCCGATTCCCGATTCCCCTCCCTTTTCGGAGCACATGGTGACCCCCAGTTTGCAAAACCTACCGTCCGAATGGCCGCATACGAGTGCCAGATGAGACGCGGACTAAGAGGCTGCGGATCGTAGCGAAGGCGAGCATATTGCTTCATGAATATTTTCCAGATTACATAAGCCATTGCAGTTGGCGCTTCTCCGTCACCGTTGCCGGTCATGAAGATCGATATCCACATGCAAATTATATGCGTGCCAGGAAACTGCCGGCAGTGCACAATCCAGATTTGGGTTTTAGGCCGGGAAGCTCCGGCTTAATGCGTAGTTTGTGTTGCGTTTATTGTTTCCATAAATAAAAAGACAAGTTAAATGGGGGGGAAGAAGGCACTCGGAAATTTGTCGGTTTGCATTATTATTATTATTATTTGTATTATTCCTTATTATTATCGGTACGATTCACTTGGCAGATGGATTCACTTCATTTTTCACGGCACCACAAAAAAGCCAAACAAAAGCCACAAGGCAGGGCTGTGTGGCACATTGAGCCTCGTCCCCGTCCTCCTCCTCCTTCGTGATCTTGTGTATTATTTTAATATTTATTTACATTTTGAGCATTTTGCATAACGCGCGGGTCACGACGGAAATCGTCGGCTGGCAATTTATCAATACATAGTTGTTTCCCCCCAGTTGTGTTTGCCCAAAGGAAGGCAAATACGAAGGCAAAGGAGATGTAGATGTGGAGCCCAAGCCAGAGTTGGGGAGGGCAGAAATCAAAAACAAATGAAAAACGCGCCAAAAAATCAAAACGCGCACAGATTTTTTTTTTTTTTTTTTTGGCTTCGATCAATGGGGAATAAAGTTGAACCGGTGGGGACCTCCGCGGGCTGGCGTCTCTGTCCGGGAAACAAGTTCAAAGCGTTTGCGGCGGCCGCTTTGCACCAACTAAATTGAAATGAGGCGAACGCCAAATGGAAATGGAAAAGCCCCAGCGAATTCGAGGGTGTAACTCACAGATACTCGCCGATACCCATCCCGTTTTTCCACCCCGCTGCAGGCTTCAATGATTTTCCATGCGTGCGAACGGGGCGCTTTTGTAACCAGCGCGATATTTTTGAATTTTGGCCTGGGCTTTTCTATACTGTTGCTTTAGCCAAGCTCAGCTGAGAAACGCCGATGGAGGGAACATCAATGGCAATAGCAACAATAAACACAACACACCCACAATTACCGGTGATTTATAGTGACACAGTCAAGGATATGTTGACTTTGTCAAACAGTTGGTGGCTGCATTAAAATACAATCAGGGAATAAATATCATGACATGAATTTCTAACATTAAAATTCGAAAAAATATTTAAATATTGAATTCTGTGAATTTTAATAGAAAATTTTTTAAAGTAAAGCAGAAATATACACTATACAATATAACATTTTGTATATAAATGCCTTACAGATAATTGCAGTGAATGAAATGAAACAATTACAACATTGAATTTTGAAAATTTATAGAACATTATATCTTTTTTGGTACCCTTAGATTTATTTATTTGGTATCAAAAGTGGTATTGCTGTTCATTTAACACTAGATGTATTATTTTTTGTAGTTATTTTATAGTATTAATAGTATAAAGGGATATCTTTGAGTAGAAAATAAATATATTAAATGAGCTATACGAATATTAAAGAAAATTCCTCTGCGAACGAGACACTTTTAAACAAAATATTTTGATCTTTGCTCTCTTATATGCAACCATCCTTTATATCTAATATTAAACCATCCCTTAAATAGTAAAAATAAGTTAAAATTTTATTGTTTTCTTTAATCCAATAATTATAACTATTACTCAAACAGTTCTAAGATTCTTTTCTTTAACCAACATATTTAAATATTTTTTATATTCCCTTGTAAAGTGTATGTAATAATGCGACTCTTTTGAAATCATAAACTATTCATTCGGTTCCATTTAGTCAGTATTTCAAGCGGGGGAATCCGAGGTCTGTTTTATGCACAATGTTATTGTTTACTTCGCTCCACAACCCCCACCCGCCTTCCGTGGGGGGCCCATCCCTCAACCGGTATTGTGGATAGTCCCATAAAGCATCATATAGACATCTTCAACTTCTGCCTTGAACTTGGCAAGTTCGCATATACAATACTATACCATATGTACATATATACATACAAGTATATAATAGGGACTCTGCCCATATATTTTGTTTGCTACTTTGTCGGTGTTTAGCTTATGCCTTTTGACAGGCATTTTGTTTACAGTCTCAGGCCTGAGCTAACGAGCTCCAAGCTTCAAGCTGGTACCGGGACGTGGACTCCTTTCGGTTCCTGGCCTCGAGATCCCCTATAGGGGATAGCGATTTCGTTAATCGGAACACGCGATGAGTGTTTACTCCCGCCTCAGTTTCAGTTTCACAAAATCTGAACAAAAAACTTTTTGGAGTGCGAGGAGAGTGAGAATAAACATTTGCCGGAGCCGAGGTATAAACAATACTGAGTGCCATAAATATAAGTATTAAGTGCTCTTCCCGGTGGGTCTGGCATAATTCCATTTGTAATTGGAACGAGAACTCTAGCCTAGCGAACTGGACGATGAGCAAGGGTATCAATATTTCCGACAATTAATAACAATTAATTTTCCCAAGCAAATGCGTATGAGTCACACAATCGTGATTTGAAGCTTCGATATTGTTAATAATTAAATGAAATCAAAGCAAAATTGCAGGGTTTTGTCTCTTAAATTATAAAAACCAGTTTCACCCTACAAAATGACAGAAAAACTATTGACTCAATTGCCTCTCTTTTAAATATTAGAAAACTCTTTAATATGCCACGGGGCGTTCAACTTAACCCCTACGTGCTCTGCTTGAGATCCGCATTGTTGAAAACGCAAATATTTCGAAATCGCACAACTGAAAACTACAGATAATTGCCAAAAATCACCGGCAGAGTCAACTTTCATAAAACGGCATTCAATTTGATTTGCACAATTTGGTGGGGCTTTTAACAGCTCCTCTTGTCTGTCGGCTTTTCAAATAAATACATGTATGTATATATGTTATATACTATTTTTTGTTTTGCTTGGCATTTTGGCATTTGTTTGAATTGATAACAGGCTGGAAGTGCCTTTCAGCCTGACAGCCATAATCGCTCAACGCCAACTGTTTGTTGTTTTTTTTGCACCAGGGTGGAGTAATGGAAATGGAGTAGTTTTCTTTTTGGGGGTAGTTGGGTTGGCCAGGGGATGAAGTAAGTGCACAGGCAGCCAGGAGCTGGGAACCAAGCCTATGTCTCCGGCAGGTCGATGGACACACCCACCTGGATAGAGGATAGTGGAGAGTGAAGAGTGGAGCATGGAGAGCGAAAAAGCGGAAGCGGAACAA
The DNA here is from genome assembly GCF_035046125.1 of Drosophila serrata. Classification (NCBI taxonomy): domain Eukaryota; kingdom Metazoa; phylum Arthropoda; class Insecta; order Diptera; family Drosophilidae; genus Drosophila; species Drosophila serrata. Next base: position 2,636,766 of record NW_028257170.1, read on the forward strand.
AGCCTCAGACAGTTGGAACCCAGAGACCGCAGACCCTCTTGATGGAGAAATTATAGCGAGTCACGCGAGTGCAGAAAACTTTTCTAACCCTTCCAGCCTGCCGCCGGCCTACTGACGCGCCGGCTGTGCCCCGATTCACAGGAAAACCAGAATTAGCTAAAATAGAAAACAAAAAAAATTGCACCTAAAGCCCGAAATGATTGTCTTTAATTGAATTCACTGCCAGCCAGAATAACTTTTAATTGAATTCCGGCTAAAGTCTAGAACTTGGCGAGGCGAAATGATGACCCACTTGGGATCAACCAAAGGATGTGATGCACAGAGGAAAATTATTTAAGGAATTTGGAATTTAAGGGGGTACATATCAATATTATATATACATATTAATTAGTACTCTTTATTATCTATTTACTTATATCAAGGAAAGAAATGGTTAGTTTGTTCAGGGAAAGTGAAGAATTATAAACAACCATTAAAATGTTGGGCTTACTCATTGAACATAATAATATACAATTAATTAAATTACAACTAATTATAGTATATTTGTATTTTATAAGACATTTCCATAAAATGAAGAATTTATGTCAAATAATTCTAATTGCTTTTAATATTTAATAATCTAACAATATAACAATATATATTTAGTAAGTCTTCAAAAATAAGGCATTGAAAAATGGAAAACAACCTCTTAATAATTTATGTAAAGCTTATTTAAGAAATAAACAGTTCCACATTAATTTGTTTTGCCTTATAGTCAGTCAGTAACTTACAGCTGTAAGTTGTGTAAACAGATTTTTTGTTAAAACAAACCCTGGTTAATTTAAATGTATTTCCATGTATTGGAATTAATAGTTAAAATTAGAACCTGTAAAGTGTTGTTTATCGTAAGCTTAGTAGGTGGTATGTACCAGCTTTAAGGTATAAAAAGGTGTTATAAACATTTGTTAATCAGCTGTAATATTAACTGCAATCGGTACCTGGTACAAGGAATTTATATTTTTTAACTGGGGATATAGATTATACTTTTAATATGTAAATGTATATATCTTTATCCTAAACATTCTTTATCTTAGGTTTATTCTATATATCCCTCTGTAAACCATCACCTCTCATCTCGTGACCTTTTCTAAGATCAACTCCTAACTGTGCCGGGTTTTACTTTATAACCCCAAGCCTTGGTTACCGGGTATCCCATAGTCGGTTCCCTAACTCCCCTGCAATTTCTCGCAGTGCACTCACGTGACAGCGTCTCCTGGCCAGGCGGCGCTTAATCCATTTGAGCGCCTCCTGGCGTCCGCGGGCAAAGGACATGCTGCTGCGGTGCCAAAGGTGCAGGGCAATGACAAGGAGGCGCTGCACCCAGACTCCGAACCTCTCGCGGCTGGGCAGCTTGAACATTAAGTCAGGTCACAATTGGCACTCCACAATTATCATAACTTTTGGGCGGGATGGGATTTTCGCTTCAATTCCGTTGATTTCTGGAAGCGTTACACCTTGGGGGATAGACCGGGTTGCAAGACTCGTAGAATTTCACTTTTATTTCTAGGGGGCGGTACGCGGATCCGTTGTTACTTCAGTTGCGTTTGTTGTTTGACTGAGAATACCCGCCGTTCGCTCGTGGGCTCGTTTCTCTGGGTATGCCTCGGTTTCTCGACTCTAGAGAGAGAGAGATAGAGGGGGAGCTCGAGAGAGAGAGAGAGAGAGAGAGAGTGTGTGTGTTGCATTTGCGATTGTCACCGGTGATACACTCACACTTTTTGTTGCTTTCCAGCTTTTCGCGTTTTGTTTATACGATACCTTTATTTGTGGGGGCCAGCGTGCGTGTGGCTTACTAAGAAACCGCCGAGCTGCGGATGTACATATGTACATAAGTACATTTTGTACATACATAAGTAATGCAGAGACAAAAATCGAAACCGTTTTTTGCATTCAAAGCACACCGGCCCTGTGCACCTCTCTTTCGAATACTCCTACTTTTTAACTGAGCTTTTGAACTCAATTTGATTGCCGGCAGAGCAGAAGCAACAACAACACTAAATAACAACAATAGCAACATGTGAGCATGCATGGGGGGAGGGGGGTAAGCCCAGCTAACGGTGAAGGCGAAGGTGTTGCCGTTGTAATGCCAAATGCACGGCCTAGTCACAGTGGTTCAAGTTAGGTTTTAAGTAAGGTTCGACCAACCAATTTTGATTTTTGATTTATTGTGCTTATAAAAACCCTTTAGGAAGCCAGATTTCTTAACAGATTTTGAAAATATTTATATATATTTATTTATATTTATATATTTAGTTATTTTTCGTAAACTATCATTCGTGCAACCGTTTTTGAAGTTATTTAATTTAACTTTCTTCAGAGAATTTGGAGATTGAAGTCAGGACTTCTAAGAAATATTATGTAGGACTTCTGTAGGTCATCATTCGAACCATATATCTATGTATTAATTAAGTGGGCTTTAAAATATAAAATGTATAATATTATATGCATTTCTTTTGACAAAATAATATAATACAAAATTACAAAAACTGTGCACTGAAAAGCTTTATAAATATAACTGTTCCCACCTGTTCCCATCTTTCTAATTGCCTATCAACGGCATATCTTATGTATTTATATTCACTTTCTCTGATTTCTGGTCCCACTGTACCCACTTGGTTCATGTCTGGGCGTGTTCCTAGGCGATTCCCTTACAGACCTCTGCCGTGCCGCTAGGCGACGAAGGCGAACAAGTGTTTTTGTTTTTTTTTTCGGTTGCTGGTATAAAATGTGCGAAGAAGACGACCAAAGCCCATGGAACGTCCATCGAAAAGCTTTTCAGAGATTAATGCTGCCTGCTTGCTCGTTGGTGTTGTTATTTTGTTATTTACTCGCTCGCCGTTGCTAGTACGGTTATTTATTTATTTATGCTAATGTTGCTGCTGCTGATGGCAGAGCAGTAGCTACCGAGGCAGAGACAGAGACAGACACAGAGACGCTGACGTTGCATTTGCATTGTTTAGAATGAGAACAACGAGAAAACGAAGTCAACAACAACAACAACGAAAAAACAGGGCAATGACAACAAGAACGATAAAAACACAACAACACCAATACGACAAGAGTACAACAACAAATACAACAATGAAAACACCAACAACACCAACACGACAAGTGGCACTCACGCGACAAAAGCCCATAAATAAAGTGTTCACATCGTTATCTCGTTTTCCATGCAATATTTTTGAGTATCTTAGTATATGCACGAGGAAAAAAAGGATTTTAATTAAAGTAAATGTTTTATAATTTATAAGTATAGAAAAAGCTAACTAATTACATTTTAAAAGAGTAAGATAATTTCCTATTAAACTTTTGAGAGTAATCTTCAGCAAGCCAGAGAGCAATAAAAGTACTCAGATAGTTTATAATGTTGGATTTTATTATATATGTCTTAGAAAGAAAAACCTATTTCCTAAAATTTTTTAAAATTTTTAAAAAATTTAAAAATAAAATCATATTTATAATGCACCAGAAAATTATTTAAGGTGTATTTACATTTTAAATACGGTCACAAAGAAAGTTAAAAGTTCCCATCGTGGTGAAGAAATTGATAGAAAATTCTCAACACGTTCAAAAGCTGTTTCTCCGCTTCCCTTTGCTGAAGAATTTGGGATCGGATCACCCGGCTGTGCCAGGTATGGGTTCCAAGATATGGGTTCCACCTGATCTGAGGAACCGAAGATGTCACCAATGTGCACGAACGATGTGTATCAGGAGGAAACCAAAGCCAGTTCCAGTACCAAAGTCACCTTTGCAATTATTGTCATCAATACAAACATTCCTTTTACCGAAAACCAAAAGAGAACTTTCTGCTTTGAATATTGTTAAATTTATATATCTTTCAAAACTCTGACACCCGACAATATGAATCCTCCCCCTGTGGACAAGGAGACCGCTGAGCAGGTTCGCCTCCATCTCAGCAAGGAGGAACTGGAGCGTCAGATGCATAGTATTCATGGTCAAGGTGACTCACAGGAGATAAAGAGTAGGACTTTTGGAAACAGTAACCACTCGCGGACATCTGGTAGCGGTACAAATGCTCCGACCGATGGCCCCCGCCAGGAATCATGGATTTTTGAGAGCGTTGGAGGCTACTACATGCCCACCGAGGATGTGTCCAAGATTTCCCTGGCAATGCAGGAGCAGCTTCTGATGCGTAACTTGATCTACGCCTTCTCTGGAGTTCCATCTTCATATATTACACCGGATATTCCGGCCGAGAAGATCGCAGAGATGACGGCAGTGGAAATAGCCAAGGTCCGGTTCCGCGTGGACGACGCATTCAACGGGGCCTTTCGAACACTGGCCAATACTGTGTTGCCCCTTATTGGTTACTACATCAGTGTCCAGAGCTTTATCGAGGAGACCAACATGACCCCCAGTTGCGACAGGACTCGCCTGGCCCTGGCCACAGCCCTCAGTGACGAGATGGAGGATTACTACAAGCTGCAATCCAAGCTGGAGACGGATCTGAATGAGAAGAAGTTGAATCTCAAGGAGTTGGTGCAACAGGTGCGACCTTGGCTCTCCAGTCTCAAAGTGTTTGCCGGCATGGCCTGCAGCTCTCGGGGCCCGCTGAACAGTGCCCAGCTGGTGACCCTGCTGGATCAGTTCTCTAATGATCAAAAGAACGTAACATCGGATCTAAAGGATAGAGTTTCCCAGATCTTAGCCAAGGTCACCCATACCTATATGAAGATTGTGCAGCTGTGGACCCAAAAGGGTATTCTCTATGATGCCCAACACGAGTTCTTTGTGGAGGACACCGAGCGTTCCAGTGCCATGAGTAGCACTCTGTTGGCTCCTGAGCAGTGCTGCCAGGCTTACTGGACACAGCGATACAACCTGATACCCGACAGGTTGCCTTCCTTTCTGTTGGACCAAGCGGAGAAGATTTTCCTAGCTGGGAAATACCTTAACATACTGCGTCAGTGCAATGTTACAATGAAGCTGCTGCAGAAACCGCTAAGCTATATTCCCCAGGAGACGGGTCACTTGGAGATTATTCAGGAAAGTTATCAGTTGCCAGCTGGCAAGCTTTTGGAGGTGATCAAGGAGCAACGCCTGGCAGCTCATCTGCGCAATCTTCGTGGATATTTCCTGCTGCAAATGGATGGCTTTGCCGAGACTTTGCTGGATAAATGCCAGGAGCAGTTGCAATGCAATGTAGACACATTGATTCCCGAGAAGCTTCAGAATCTGTTAACAGAGTGTCTCCAGAAATCTAATGATCCCTTCAAGGGAATGTTGCGTTGCCAGCTGAAGACCTGTGATGTGGCCACCCAGTTGGCCAGAGGACAAATGGCTGAGAAGGCTTTGGAAAATGATGTACCGGAAGTACTCCGTCTCTACGGCTACGAGTCATTTGCCTTGCGCTACGAGGCCAAGTGGCCATTGAGCTTTGTGCTCCACTCTCATATGCTGGAGCAGTTGCAAGTGATCCAACGGGTCCTGCTCTTCCTGCGTTACGTGCACCGAACTCTGACCCTTTTGTGGCAATCTCCAGCCGATGGTGCAGCTCTCAAGAAAACTGATCGATCTGGGGAGCTGCGTCAGCGCATGATGATGTGTATGTTGAACCTGGAACAACATATTACCCTGGACATTGCAGAACCGCGATGGCAGTCGCTTCTCCAAACATTGGACAAGGCCCAGAACATTGACGAAGTGCTAATCAAGTTCGAGGACATCGTTGAAGACTGCCTGAGCTTGGGTCTACTCTCCTCTGCCAATACCTTTGTGGCAAGTCTCTTTACACTCGGTCATATTTGCCTTAACTTTTGCGGCTTTGTGGAATCCCCACCAATTGCTGGCAGTAGCCAACATTTCGACCAGGTCATTGGGGAATACGAGGAGGAGTTTAGTAGCTTCTTAACCACCATTTTGGACTTGGTGAAGCAACTGGGAAGTCCCAGTGGCAAGGAGGGTGAGCGACAATCCTGCAAACAGCTGCTCCAACGCCTTGAAGAGTACAGCAAGAAGTCCGAAGTGCTGCCCGACTAAAGAAGGTGCAGTTCCAGACACTCTAGTCACACTTGTTAAGTTTTCCGTGTTTTTGGGTCAGAAGCATGTCCAGTGGTTCAGCAGCCTTGCCAAATCAGCCGTGCCTCCCGTAAAAAACCCCAGCAAAACTTTAAATGAGCCGTAAAATCCATGAAGCAATGCGGGACTTACTCTACACTACCTGAACATTGGGCTTTGGGCATTGGATAGTAGAGCTTTGATCCATTGAAAATATAATATTCTTTTTAAAATAAATAAATGGGAAATTTTAAATATATTGAGATAGAGATATGAATTATTTATGTTAGGTATTCTCTCGTATAATAATCATAATGTTAGTATAAAACCACATTTTCTAGATAACTCTTTAAGCCAAATTTTAAGTGATGAACCTTTTCCAATAAACGTGTGAGCTTGGCATATGGATATTGACACCTGTATGGTGTCTGCAATTTCCGATTGCCACGCTCGCCTCTACCACCGACTCACAATGGGCGTGAATAATCGATGTGTGTTTAATTTCTGGCCAGCGATCGTTTATGTCGAGTCATGGCGGCGGGGCTAGTGCAACGAAAGCGTCGATTTGCATAAGATCGTAAATTATTTTAAATGGCGGTAAACAGATTTTAATGCAGAGTTCCCCCCTGGCTGCTGCCAATTTGAATTCAAAGGCCAATTGTTATGTAAATGCACTTGCCTCAGTTGCAGACGCAGACGCAGACGCAGTTGCACGCAGCCGCAGCCGCCAAATTTTCGTGGACTCGTATTAATAAATAAGAGGAAAAAAAGCAAGCAAGAAATCACTTAATACTTATCGCTTTAAGGACAACAGGTGGTCGACAACGATGACGCAACAAAACCGAGCTCCAAACCTGGGGATAAACTGCCCAGAGCGGGCCAATAATAATGCACTCGGAATTATGGTAAAGTTCAGATACATTGCTTCCGAAATGTATATCATTATCTGCTTGCGAAAATGATGGACTGCCGCTGTCGGTTTGCATTTAGTCCGATGAAGTTGGATTGCCTGAATGGAGCTCACCTGGAGGTGGAGTGGTGTACATTGGAGTGCCCTGGCCAGAGATACTACTATAAATACTCGTTGTATGGCCGTGGGAATTCCCCCATTTGGGCTTGAAGATCAGCATTATGAAGGGGCAGGTTCATTAAACTCGGGGCACGCCTCGTTCGCGGAGATGACTTCATTTGCTAGATTGGCTAGAAATGTCATAAACTTGAACCGAGCGGAAGCGAGCTTCAAGGTTCACTAGGCCCCTAATTGAGAGCCGAATTTTTGGCCAAAAGCCATTCAGCCATTAAGTCAGTGTTGGGTGGGTCAGCGCATCGGGGGTGGTCAAAAAAGCCAAAAGCCAAGCCAAAAAAAATGGATTAAAATGGGAGAAAACTTTATAGAAAATGAAGCCTTTTGCATTGCTTTTAGTTAAATAAGAAAGTGGTAAAAAGAGATTCATAATAACATTATTAATATGTTATTTATTTATTTTCCAACCCAGTTTATCCCCAATCAAGATCTCCCAGAAATACAAATCATTTTTGACCTCTCAAGAAAATATCTACAACATTTACTAAACAGAATGGAAGCATTTTAAATTGAATTTTAGACAAACACAATGCCAATTAGTTTGTGGTATCATGTTTCACAATTTCCTCAATGGTTTCCACATCCACGTCACTCGATTTGGTATCGGATGTTATGTTTTCCTGGAAACCTTGCTGGCTCGTTGACTCCGCTGAATGATTGTGCAGGAACTCGTAGCCGAACTGACACTCGTTAACCTCTCCGCTCTCGCATTTCTCCTTGTACCAGAGCAGACGATCCGTGTTCCCGCCCAGGGATTGATCGAGCAACTGACGCCGCTGGCGTCCTCGCTCTAGGAACTCTATGTAGTCGATGGACTCGAACTCATGGAAGGTGCCCAGGATATCGAAGGCGTCCTGGCACACCTTCTCGTAGCTGTCGGACATGGCAATCTCACGTTGCACCCGCTCCTGGATCATCTCGTTGCGCTGGAGGTCGGGCACCTCTGCCGGCAAAATGCGCGATCGGATGGTGGCTATGTCATTCTCCACACTGGCCAACACATCCCGATGTGACTTCTTCTTGGCCTCCTCATAGGCCAGCTGCTCCTTTTCCAGCGCCGTCTCTCGAGCCAACTTCTCGGGATCCATTTGCTTGCGCGACATGAGGATGGTCATCATTCGGTTTAGGTTCAGTTCATCCCAAAGCACGGCCATTCTTTCGTTGTAATTGCCCAACTTGCCTTTGGTGCCTTTGCTGATTGAATTAAATTGTTATTAATAAATTATACAGTATATTATATATTGAGACTTACTCTTGATCGCCTTCCTCCGCGCCCTTTTTCCGGGTGGCAAACTGCTCCTCCCGCTCGATGCGTTCCATCTCCTTGCGAGTCTCTTCTTCTGCTTCCCTCTTAGCCTCAATGATGTCCTTGTTGAGTTCGTAGTACTTTTGCTCCCACGCCTGAATATTCACCTTGCGTTGCTCCTCCTTAAGAACGTAGGTTATCAGCTGCTGCAGTTCATTGTTCAATGGCACGTCAAAGGAATGCGGTAGTTTAACCATTCGGATGCTGCTATTATAGTCTCCAATGCCCAGAATCTTGTGCGGCAGGGATGGACGATGCTCTGTGATTCCGGTGATAATGCCACCGCCAAGGATCTCAATGAGGCAGGCATCATCATCGCGAGCTAGGCAGGGAAAATTAGGAAGCTGCTTCGACTCCTTGTAACTTGTGACTTACCTAATATATCCCAGGCCTCTAGGATGCCATCCATTCTGGTCACATACAGTACAGCCGGACGCGTCTCACTCCAAGCAACGGCGGTAAGGTCACAGGCTCGCTGTCGCCAAAAGATTGGTGAATAGTTGTAGTCCTCCTTCCAAATGGCCAGAATGGTGCGCCCAATGGAGGCAAAGAGCTCAGGATAGAAGGGATTCTTGCGTACCATCACCACAGGACCATCGTGCACTCTGGCGAATGGAATGGAGCTGTTAATGACCTCCGTGGGGTCACCCTCCGTGTAGGTGCCCTGCCAATCGATTCGGTTGATATGGCCATAGAAGGTGGAGACAATCAGGCTTTGGCGTAGAACTGGCGGATCCTTGGCAATTAGTTTGGTGGGATAATTGTTGGGATTGGCTTGAATGACCCGCGGAACCGGGGTCAGGCAGCTAAAGTTTGCGGTGTCCCCTATGATCCCCGTTATTGGCTCGGGGAAATAGAGATTGTAGGTTGGCTTAATCGCTTGCGACTTGTAGGATGATTCGCTTTGGGTCAACTCCTTGGGCAGCATGCGAGTGCGCATCTTATCCTTGCTGGCCTTGGTAGCACCCCCGTCCAAGTTCCAGAAGCTGATGGTTCCATCGAAGGAGCACGTCACAAAGAACTTGTGAACATTCTTGGCGTTTGGATCGTTGAAGACCTTGCCAAACTGATTCAGATACACAGAACTACCCAACCAGTAAAAGGCTGTGATGGGACCTTTGGGAGAAGTGGGCAGCATTGAAGTGGTGGCCGGTGAGATGCGATTGTCCTCCAACTCTATGGTCCAGTTGAGAAATTCCCCAATCATTGTCCGATACTTGGCCTGCGCGGCGGTTAGATACTCCTCCTCTTCCAGCCTTTCGCAACGTCCTTGCAAATCCCACAGGACCACCTGGCCGTTCTTACAGCCACCCAACAGGATATCCCCATTGAAGGGGCAAAACGTCAGGGCGGTGTTCTCGATCTGAGCATCGAACTCCAGCTTGTAGTTAAGGTTATCTGAGAAGCTCCAGAGCAGCACGGGATTGGGTTCCAACACCGCACGCTGCACGTAATCCACGCGGTTGGTGGCCTCGTTAATGGTCGCCTGAGTGCTAAAGGCATAGGACACTGCAATCAGTCCCGAAAGATTCGGATACCAATCGTAGCCTGCCACATAGCGCTTATTGCTCTTTGATATATTTGCAAAACAGATGAATTCCTGAAGGTACGGATTGGTGTACTGAACCACCTGACGCTGGGATATCATGGAGTAGTCGTCCCTGGAATATAGGAAGTACTTCGTTGTCCTCTATATCCTCTTTGCACATATTTTTAACCTACCTATAGCTGTCGATCTGATTAAAGTCCAGTGTATTTAGCAACATCTGAATCTGCGAGGACATCTTCGGAGGCGGCTTCTCGGGAGCCACATATGTACCCGCCTTGGCTTGAGCCTTTTTCTTCTCCTCCTCTTCGTCCACATCCGTTTCATCCAGCTCCAGGTCTGTGATTAGTATTTAAATTAGGTAAGTCATTGGTAAATGATTGTATAGACCCACCTTCATCATCGATCTCATAGAGATACTGAGACCAAGCATTTGAGGGAAATGTGGGGTTTGTTTGCTGCTCCCGATCAATCTTTGGGGGAGCAGATTGTATGGCAACTGTGATCCGCTTCTTGACTACATTCTCCCATTTGATATTCTCGTTGGGCAGGAGCTCAATCAGTCCATCTCGAACATCCCGGGTCAATCTGTAATCAAAGGCCACATGACGCGGCATCTGAATGGGGTAGACACTCTGGATTTCCACATCGATGGGCTCCTCCTTAAAGTGCTCCACCAAAATGGTCATCTCGTCCTCGGTGCCGTGGCTCACCCATCGGCGGGGCTTCTTACGGAGGCGACGCTGCATTCGCCATCGCTCAAAGTGTTCCATATTCTGGATGATGCCCATGGCCAGCTTGGACTCCTTGATGCTCGAGTAAAAGATAAAAGGATCGCCCTCGGGTGGATCGTCATCCTGTTCGGTCAGGAGGGGACAGAAGCCCATCAGCACAAAGTGCTCCGGGTTAAAGTTCTTGAACTTCTTCATCAGATCAGCAGAGTTCTCCAATTCATCGAAGAGGACATCGCGGAGATCCTTGAACTGCACCTGCTTCCAGGGAAACTCCTGGGTCACATTGATACCCACCTCGATCTTTAAGATCTTTTGAACTTTATCCCTGTACAAGACGAAGGTAGAAAAGGGTTAAGGCCAAGGGAGTTAAGATACTACTTACGAAACCATGACCTTCTGGCAACTGTCCAGGTTCATTAGAGTTCGCCATGACTCCGATACATTGTAAAGATTCCGAATATCGCCCACATCTTCATCAGAGTCAGGCTCTTTGAACTTCTTCAAGTAGGGTTTCTTGCTTTTGGTCAAGAGTTGTGCTGTGCCTGTGGTATCCGTTCCCGGCTCCTGATCCGGGAACAAATTCTCCAAATCGGCGTCATTCTCTATCCGTCCCGATCCCGAAGCTTCCAAGGTTGACATGGTCTGTTGGTCTGTCTTTGCTTCTGTTTTATTTAGAGTTGTTTATTATTTTTATTTGTTTATTTTTTGGAACTGATTAATGGGAGACGACAACTCTGTCATGGCAATCCGGGGAGCATGCGCAGGTCTCTAGGAGTTTCTCTTGCCCTGGCAACCGCACGTGAACGCACATAAACAGAATTAAGTTAAAACATTTTCACTCATTTACATGGCCTGGCAATTTTTCCTCAACGATTTTTGAGCTCTTGAGTTTTTGAGTGGGTGATTGCCTTGTTGTCGCTGTCGTTGCGCCTTTTGTCGCCGCAGACTCTGTCTCCATTGCCATGGTTTTTTTGGTGGCTAAAACTGAAACTGAAACTGAATCCGATGACGATGCCGTTGCCATTGCATTGGTTGGTTGTGTTGCTGCATTTCACATCATTATCTTTGACCAAATACGGAACTATGCGCAAAAAACGCAATTGTGTGTCACTCACAGTGACTTCAAGCCCAAACGAAAAAAGCTACGAAATGCAGGCAGAAATATGTGTTTCTTGTGCGATCTGTGGCAGTTGTTGTCCGAGTCCCAGTCCCAGTTCCTGACCCTCTCCACCTCGTCGATATGTACACCCACACAGGGAGAAATATAAACCTATTGCTATTTAAATTGATCTTAAAACATAAAATCCTATAAGGAATAGAAATCAGTATGAAATTCATTTTCTCAAAAGTTAAAAATGCGGAAATCTTGTAGAAAATGTAAAAAGTATAAATCAAATATAATTGAAATTTATGTTTCTTGCAAATAAATGTGTTTTCTTACTTTAGAAAGGGTTGTAAATTATTATTTCTTTTTTGAATGCCATTTAACGTGTTAAACCAACTTTCTGGCGTAAAGACTTTTATGCCATCGGCAAAACATAAAACATATCAGTGTTAAGTATACAAAGATTTATTTTAACGAGTATATGAATATTTAGGAACTGGCGGGCCAATTGGTCAGGCTTTTTCCTCACTGTGGTGCCTGAGATCGGTTCAACAAACGCCACAATGGAAAGTCTCCCGTTGACGACGCACTACGCAATCGAAATCGAAAGTTCTCTGATGGACAGCTGCGAAATGCGACTTCGGTGGGGCACAGAGTACACAGAGTACAGAGTGCAGAGTCAATGCACCACCACCGCGATTGGTGGCACTGGTGGCCGTGCTGATGGTGCCACATGAGTGGCACACATTTAATGGATGCACGTCGCTCACTTTCATTCTGGGCGTCTGCCCAACTTTCGATTTTAAATGCAATTTATGCACCTGTCACTCAGCCAGCTGATAACTGGCAACTCCGATTAGCCGCACTCTGCCGCATCGCGGCTATTGTGCCCAACGTTGCACTGTTGCAATGTTGCAAGTTGCCGCTTGCCGCTTGCCAGTTGCCAGTTGCCTGTTGCCTGTTGCCACAAAAGCCAATAAATCAGTGGACAAATTGTTGACAAAACATTTCGTAATTTAAATAAGAGAAAAACGCGACAAGCTGCCGATAGTCGCCAGCCGATAGTTGGTAGCATGCCCAGGCAAAACAACTTCCTCATCCGTCTGGAGTCCAAACAACAATGGCAACAACAGCCACGGCAGCAAGAAAACAAAATAAGCCACAAAAACACAAAATCCACAGTGGGGCAGACCGATAATTCGCTGATTGGCAACCGTATGAGGTTTTTCTTAAAGGAAAAAATAAACACCACAAAATATATAATGGAAAAACAGCCAAAGGATCCCCCTTGACCTTTTTGTCAGCTTGGAAATTGTAAGATAATATTGACAAATCGAAGATTAGATACGCTAGAAGGGTGCCTTAAGGATCTTTAACCTAAAGGAATAGTGAGCCGAAGAACTGCTTAACTTGTTTCTAGACAATTTCAAATAATTTGAGATCTACAAAATACATTATATTATATATTTTATTATACAAAAATCCTGATCATTTGCCTTTACTTCATTAAAACTTCTTAACCTTTATATAGAAAATATTAATAATTTGAGATCTACAAAATACATTGTATTATTTAATTATTTATACAAAAGTCCTGATCATTGGCTCTTACTTAAATAGAAATATAGTAATATTTAAGATCAGTAGATCGATGCAACTTACATTTAAAGTTTTTTCTTTATTATAGATTATAGATCTTTATTGCTTTATTGGGTACAACTAAATATAATTTGAATTTAAATTCCATCTTTGAACTTTATTAAAACATTTTTTATTTCAACATAAAAAGTGTGAACTTTTCCTAAGACTTTTAATAGGCTTTCCAGAGTGAAATCCTAGGAGTTTACCAAATGCATATCACTTTTTTATTTATACATTTTTATTTTTGATTTCTTTGCAGACTACCTGACATCCTCAAAGACGAATAGCTTAGTGGTAAGTGTTAAAATCGCATAATCACCTTAGAGGGTATTAGAGCCGCTCAATCTCTGCCTGTTTTTATTTTTTATTTGGTTTTTTTGGGGCTGGGTTGGGGCAATCATAATCGCCAAAAGTCGTAGGCAGTGGCCGGAGCCATGCCGGCAAATTCAGTTGGCATTCGGAGGCAGTCGTCGGCAGGAGTTGGGAGCTAGGAGTTGTGTACAACTGGCGACAAAATGTTGCATGTTCGTGGCGCTGTCACTTGGGAGCTCTGCGAGCTCTGGGTGGCTGGGGGGAATGTATGCAAAAAGGTGCTAAAAAGATCAGAGGCAGCGATTTATCTTCATTTGCATTTGACGTCGCTGGCTGTGTGTCAAAAAGGTGTTAAGTGCCAGGCGGCAGACCCAGGCTCAAGTCATGAGCTTAGTTTTTCGGCTGCGGCGCCGCTTTTGATGGCAGCAGCAGCAGCAGCAGTAGCCGATGCGCATAATTTTCTATATTTTATAACTCTGAGGTAGCAAGGCACAGCGTTTTTTTTGGGAGGCGAGCTATGTTCACACACAGAGGCACATCAATCCGCTGAGCCGCTCAACCGCCCAATAAGGCAAAAAACCCCCCAGCACGAACCGTTATTATATGGCCAGGCAAATTTGCCAAAAAAAACAAAAAAACCCCCCAAGCGACACCAACAATGGCCACTTCTAGCCAGGCCAATAGACGGGGCCCAAAAGCAAAGTTACAGCCTCGAAATGAACTGAACCAAGCCAAGCGCTAAAGAGATAGTCGCACCGATAAAAGGGACATGAAATTCAAATTTGAGTGCTGCAAATTCGCCGGGCGACTTATCAGTCGAGTGAAATTTTTTGCAACCAGAAACGGCTTCCGTATTACGGCGTTTTGTGAATTATGTGAGAAATTTGTTAGTGGGCTAAATAGTTTACTGATTTGCCAGGCTCTCTCTCTGTGTCGATGGTGCAACATGGCGTATGAGTAACGAAAAAAAAAGGAAGTGAGATGAAATCAATAGATGCTGAGATAACAGCCAAAGATTTGGACTAAGCTAAGAGTTTCCATTTAGGAAGAAACTTAAAGTGAGATAGTTCTTTTGTGCAACCCTATTTTCCTGGGCTAATTTTCCCATGACTAATTACTTGTCAGTGTAACAGACTGTGAAAATATGGCTTAATTTTAATAAGCAACTAAAAAATGTGAAAAAAAAATCCAATGAGAGGAAGCTCTTAAATTGGTGAAAGGGAAATGTCGGACAAACAACTTTTAATGGGAGATTGGTGGAAATTTATAAACTATAACTTGGTTTCTTTAAGAGGGAGAAGAAGGTTAAATTGTATGATAAACAAAGAAGTTTTTAATTGAAATTCAATTGAATGAGGGGTAGGACATTCGTTTTATCTAAGAGAGAATAATTTGGTATAAGAAATCAGGCTTATGTTGAATTTATACTGTGAAAAGACAGTATTAAAACTAAATTCGAGTATTAGGCAAAAAATATATATTAGATTACAAGAATATATATCCTTTATTCACATCCTTTTGATATCTTTTACATCCATAAGATGCCGCCTGGCTAGAATCCACCTAGTTTAAGGCTACAACCGCATCGGATTGTAATTGAAACTGAAAGACTAAGGAGTCTGGGGAGCCGGAGATGGAGTCTGAGAAAGACCCCAAGATCGTGGCCGATTGGCGTCTCACCAGCGGGAGTGTGACAGTGATAATCCCCCAAGAAATATGCACACAAATTAGGCATGCATGGTACCCAGTCTCAGGCACAGTCCCAGGTCCCCAGGTCCAGGTTCAGGTATCGTAAAGTAAGGCTTAGTATGGGATCTCTTTTAAACGAGGGAGGGCGGCCATTGTTGGCATATTTAAAGTTGTAAAATAGCAAACAAAACACGTTTGACCGACATTCGTGACCAAAGTGCGGCTGCCGTTGGATCGGGGCTGGACCAGGATTTCAATTTCAATTTCGATTTCGCCTGAGCCGGCGACAAATGTGGAGCCAAAGGAGACCCCTCAGTTCCCCATCCAAGCTGACCGTGTGACTACTTTGGCAAATGAAAATGCTTAGAAGAGAAATACAAGTTGGATCGATATAATTTATGATGCACTTTCTGGGACTGTGGACTTGGGCTGGGACTGGGACTGGGACTGGGACAGGGGACTTGGACCTAGCTGGGGATGTGGTGGACTCTGTGAGTCATGGGCGCTCCACTCCGCCGACGCCGCCAGGTGTCGCTCAAACAAAAGTGAAACCATTCTGTGCCTCTGCTCCCTCTGGGGCAACCCAACATAGGGAAAGAAAAAACCACACAGAGACCCTAAAATATGGCGCATTTGATATTTATTATTGTCTGCGTTTTAGCGTTTTAATCACATGGCCAGAGTGCACTGACCTGCCGCAACCTACGTTACTGCGGCCAGCTACTTGTGGCTACCGAATTGCGGTGAAAATCCCTCGAAGTTGGTGCCACAGCAGTTGGATTAGCTCTACACTGGGAGCAGTATATTTCCCTCAACCTTAGGTACTTACTTTGAAAATGTCTTAGAAAGATGTGTAACTCTTTAAAACTGTCTGATACCAAAGACTTTTTTCAAATACTTAATCAATTTTGTATAATTTCAAGGTTAAATCAAACTGTAGTTTTTCTCCAAGTGACAAAAGGTGGCCCACGGCCCAGCTAACTATGTTAAACAGCGAAATCAAGCTCGGGCCAAGACCAAAGACCAAACCACTGAAGACTGAGGCCTCAAGACCAGGCTCAGCTCATGACTCCCAGCGTCATCAAGATAAAGCGCATGACATACGGCGACAAGAAGCTACCAGAGCGTGCTCCAGCCAGGAGGAGGTCGCTCCATGGACTCCAACACAGAGTCCAACTCCAACTCCGACTCCACCATCTGCATCTCGTCGCCTCGTCAGCTCAGCGTCACGGCCAGAGCCAGGCTCTGGTCTTTGACCAAATTTGGTCAAACGTGCAACATTTCAGCCGCACGCTGTCAAAGTTTTGGCGTAGAAAGCGAAATTTTTTTTTTTTGCTGCGGCAGCAGCATTGAGGTAATCCAGGCTACTGGTGACGAGAATTACGAGAATGTGGCAACCGAAAAGGAAAGTATTTTCGGTGGCAATTGCAGATTTGAACGAGATTTGAGCAAAGACTTCAATCATTTTCAAGCTGCCATAAATCATGGGCTGAATCCAAGGTTTCCCATTCGGAAATACAATTTATTTTATAATCGTTTAATGCGGCTGTTGGTTTTTTTTTTCCATGACATCACCGCAAACGATCATTACGGTCTTGTCTGGTCAGGGGCCCTGTTGCATGGCGATTCCCTCTCATTTGGCGACGTGGCAACATCAGCATTAACGCGGCCCACGCGGCGCATGTGTAATCAATCAACTGGTCAGGCCAGGAGTGGAGTTGGTGGTTACCTCGCCTCTCCCAGGTGTTGCTAATGGCTGCCACACAGTGTCAGGGGCATGTGTGGCAGGTTGCAGGTTGCAGGTTGCAAGTTGCAAGTTGCTAGTTTCCGAGGCCCATCTGATGAGGCTGCTGCGTTGAGCGTTTCGCCATTAGAGGGCGTAATTACATTTTTATTGAAGCCTCCACAGGTGCTGCATTTTCTTTTTGTTATTTCATCGGAGGGGGGAAGACAGAGCCAGAGCCAAGTGGCAAATGGAAAAACTCCCATGGAAATTAAGGCTCGTTTCCGGCGTACAACAGCAAATATTGAAAATTTACATAGCCTCTCACAATGTAACACCGCCCCCGATGGCAATTTTAATGATTAATTTTCTCAGGCTCCAAATAAATGGAAAATCCATTGACAATTCCACATTGAAAATTGGCAACTACAGAAGCTGATGTAAAAGGAATTTAGCAAGCTTTTAATACCCTAACTATGGGTTAAATGAAATTGACTTTTAAGAGGGGAGACAAACACTTCACTTTATTGTTAACTATCTAGATTTGTTAAAGCTTTAAAGGTTCCAGGAATTATTTATAGAGGCCCGTGAATTAGTTTACTTTACTTCAACTTAACTTAATGTAAAGGTTATTTAATCAATATTTGACTGAAGTTAGTAACTATCAAGTCACTTTTAGTTCTAAGGTGTCATAATAAAATATTGATATTCATGATTCAATATCCTTTTATATATTTAATTACCTTGTTGTCATATTATTATTATTATCCTAACTATAAGATCTCTACAGTTCGCGACAAAAGCCAAGTTCCTCTTTATCCATTGAGAGTATCTCGCAAATGCCTGGCAGCGTTTCAAGTATTTGTGCCTAGTGCGACTGTGATCGATATAAATCTACAATTTTAATTTTATTTGGCAAGCATTCGCAGCAATATATGAATGCAACTGGCGATAAACATCGGTGGGCACGACTCATACCCGCCGCCAGTCCAGATCTTGCCCAGATCGCAAACCCAAGAACCCGCTGACATTTTCGTGGGTGTGGGCTTAGCAGTGAAAAAAGGTCAACAGGCAGCAGCAATCAAAATAGTTGAAAATAACTCAATTTTCTGGAGCAATTAACATGCTGCCAGATCTCCGATAAGCCCACACATTTGGCGGCAAACTTGAATAATCAAAAAAAAAAAAAGGAGGGTGGGTTATGAAGAAAAATTGCATGTAATTAACAGTTAATAATCAAAAATTACGTATACGCATGCGCAGCCGAGTCGTGGCAATTAATTTGGCCATCGATTTTCGGCCGTTGTCGGCGGCATTTTGAGCCGTCTTGAAAGCCACGTTTGGCCTTTCTGACATCCAGCAAAGTGGCAGCAGTGGCAGCAATGGCAGCTGGTATCTGGGAGCTGGAAGCTGAAAACCCAAAGAAGATGGCCAAAAACAGCTTCACCCGCAACGAAAGTTTCGCATTCTTGCATTGCCTCCGTCTGAGTGAAATGAAAAGTGAAATTATTTATTATTAATGAAATTAATATATAATCATGTTTTTCTGGGTGCGTATGCGCTTTGTTTTTGCGCGACAAGCAGCCACGTACATATGTTAAATCACAAAAAAAGCGACGATAAATAACCAACAAAACGCCGCACGGCGACCAAGTCCAACACGTTTCGCAGCATCCAGCAAAAGAGGCAAGAAATACTTTGGCCAGGCTTTAAAAAGTTCGCTTTCGTTTGTGTCCAAAAAGTACATCGTATATGATAATGAACACGTAAAATTTTTGGTGGGGAAAAAATGTTTAAAAATCATTGCGCAAAACCAGTTGCTGCACCAAAAACCATTGCAAATCGGTGGCAGATGCAACCATGCAGCAAAGGATGAGGATGTCTCCCCGGCAAACTGACAGGCTGAAGGTCGCTCGGTCGGAGATGTCACAGAACGAGAGTCTGGTCATAAACATGGCCTGAAATATGAACTCGAGTCTAAGAGATGGACAATATAAATGGCCTAAAGTGATATTTATGGCCTCGAAACCGCACTGGGTCAGATAAATAGGAATGCATTTCAATAAAAGATAATGAAAATAATTTAAAAGAAACAAATAACATATACATTACATCTATTATACCCATAAAATTAAGCTTAAACTTGTAAAATAACTTGGTTTGTTAAATCTATAAATAAGTTTACATAATCATGGTAATTACAATACTTATTTTGCTCTGAAGATTACAAATTATCTTCCTGGCGGAGTTCTTCCTAAATCAAAAACAATCGATAATCAATCTCGTTCAATTTGTTTACTTTTAAAAATGTAATACAATTTAATTGTCGTTTGGAAATGATTATAGTTAATTTTAGGAGGGAAATCCGCAAATTAATAGGTAGCCAAAAAGCTAGCTTAAGTAATTTGCCATAAACAATCAAACAACTACATACAACTTAATTTGGCTTAATGGCATTCATAAATTGCACCCTATAAAAAGCAAATAAAACTCAATAGTTTCCTCTTGCTGCGTTACAAATTAAATACGAAATTTATGCGATTTCAATTTCCTTGTGGCCTTTTTAATTAAAACATAAATATTTATATGGAATATTTCACATTTGCCACAGACACACTTGCCACACGGCACATTACGAGCCTGGTCGAAATTAATTCAGCAAATAAATAATAAAATCATTTACAATATAATTGCAGCGGGCCAACAAAAAACACTTTCACCTTCGCCACGATCTCGGGTTCGTTTCGGCTTTGGTTTTTCAGTTTTCAGTTTTTAGTCTTTAGTTTTTTAGTTTTCCGTTTGCAGAGTTCGCTCTTTGGCTGTTGCTGTTTTTATTTATGCTTTGTGGGTGTTCAACATGCACCATTTGACTTTTTACCACTGTTTTTTTTTTGTTTCTTTCCAACAAGTTGCCCCGTGTGGTGGCATAAACATATTTATGCACCGAAGCGTTATGCCAGAGTCTGCAATTAGCCAGCACCAGACTACGTGGCTATGAAAAAATAAAAACAAAACGAACAAATCGGCGCGAAATGTGTTTCAAAATGAGCCATTTCATTTGGCCATTTGGACACGGCCAAGTGTATATTATGAGCAGAGGGGAAGTCCACTCCCACACAAAACTGCCACCTTCCTAATCCTCAAATCTCAATCCTCAATCAACGATCAACATCATAATAGAATCTGCCATGGCATTTTCACCTGCCTTGCCGCATTCAATTAATTAACCATTAAATGTTTGATTTGCACTAAGCACATACATAAAACATAACAAACCCCATAACGAGGCCCGATCATGATGACAACGACAATGTGCCAGGGTCTTTTCGGGGAGTTTGCTGATTAGCCAGAGATGATAAGCTCTTAAAAAAGTCAGCACAGTGGTTTCAAATGTAATGGAAAAGGGTGGAAATTATTGCTTCCTTATGGCTCAGTTGAAGTTAGGAAAAGATTGTTAATTTACCTGACAAAATAACTTGGTTAGTATCATTAAAAGATTAAATAAAAGTAGGAATAAAAAGGTTAAATATAATATAAGTTATTATATTTCGGTGTTCTTATTCTTTATGCAGTATAAAAAATTCAGAAAACCCATAAGTCTTTAATCAATTACAAGTTCTATACATTATCTTTTTGAAATATAACTTTATATTAATAGTTGTTTACTTCTTTTTAACAACTTCTAAATTTCTAAGAACTCTCAGTGCTCTCTTGAGCAAACAACCTTAACTAAACCCATTATAACAAATGGATCTCCTCCTGTAAGGAATCGGAGAACTAATTCCCCTGAAATGTTCCACTAATTGAACCCAACCAGGCACTTAGTAGTAGTACATATATCCCATCGATTCCCATGGAGGTTAATGCCCACTCAATCACCGCCGATCCAGTGTACCGCCGTCACATTGGTGGGAGTTGATTGGCTGACTGGGATGCCTTCGCCTGGTGGCTCATAACTCATTACTAAGTGCCAAGCGTTTGGTTATGTGGCACAAAATGCCAATGAACTCGGTTCGGTTATCCGTTTTATCGGGTCTCATTCCGTTTAGGAACCAGCAAGACGCCGCCACAAAAGAAACGGAAGCGTCCTCGGTTGTAATTTGCGGCCACTTGACATGCATATCCCAGGCACTGCGCACCGATCCGTTCCGCATTGTCTCCTTGTACCTAGGGTATATATATCGAGCGGGAAAAGTCGATATAATATTATTTTAAAGATATATAAGAGTTGGAAATATCGTCCCAAAAATGATAGGTGTAAAAGAAATCATACAAATTTATTAAAGTCCGAGAATAGAATATTTGTTTTAGGAATACAATGAATTAAGGAAGCTTATGCTTTATTATTACGATCTAATCAATAGGATATTGTATCCCGTTTATGGAGTTAAGATCAATATTAAGTCGTATAATCTAGAGATCTTAAAAGAACTCTTTATATATTCATTATTTATTAGCAAAAAGTTTTTTAAAACTTAAACTGTTGCTTATCCTTCCTCAAGAACCATAAACTATACTCTCTACTTAGCTTTATATCATTAATATTAATATAAAATGTACTATTCTTTATTGAAAATATATGAAACGATAGTAAGTTTTCGATATTTTGACCATCCCCAAGCAAAAAACGCATTCGAAGGCCGTTGAGACAGCCAACAGACCGCCAAAGTGCATGCTCGAAACGCGTTAAACGATGATTTAGTGCCAATAAATAAGTGTAAACGTTCATTACAGATAATTAATGTATCTGCACAGAGGTCAGCCAGTCAGCCAGTCAGACGGGCCTCTCTCGGTTCACCGGAAAAGTAAAACTTCAATTAGACGGCTTAACAGCATTATGGCGTGGACGATTAAGACTTAAATTACGAGGAACGTCCCATGGATCCATGGGTCTGCACAGGCACAAAAAAAAGGGTTTTAATAAAACATTAATAATATAAAAAAATAAAATTAATATAACAGATGAATTTATATTCATTAAAAAATTAGGAGATGAACTATGAAGTTAACATAAAATAGAATAGAATTGGTAAAGATGTTATGTATTAATCAATTCTAATACTAATCATATATAATATTAGAATATTAACTGAACTTAATATGATTTATGATTCAAGATTTATAATATAGAAATTCGACTTTAATTTCTCTATGTGTACTGGGTGTAAATGCACGGGAATTGACATTTCACCTGCAAAATCGTCTCTGCCATTGATCTCTTTATCACATAGTCGTGGTCCGGACCCCGGGGTCGTCGTTGGTGGAGAGAGATGGTGTTGGCTGGCTCTTTTTCTTTTGAGATGGTGTGTTGCTGTTTGGTGGTACCGCACATGCCCCAAATCCATGCAACAATCTCAAACTGCCGCCTGACAATGTCGCCCAATTCGTCTTGCAGTTTTCATGCCCGCCGGCTGGAAATTTCGTATTTTTTTCTTCACCACCATCGCAGGCTCTCCAGCCTCGGACCTGGGACTTTAGTTGAGTTTCAGTTTTCAGCGCTCGTTTTTCAGCTCGGTTTTGGGTTTCGGTTTCGGTTTTGGTTAGCCTTTTCAATTTAAAATGTAAATCAAGTGTGAAAAACAAAATCTGCAGCGAAAGTGTTGCAATTGCAATTTGCTCGTTGCGATTTTTGACGTTTCTCGCTCCGAGGCTGTGTATTGATTTATTTTGATTGTTAATCAATTTGGCGAGCGCTGTCCCCCGGATCGGTGTCGCTCTGGTAATAGTTCAATGAAATTATAAATCAGTCGCAAGTCCCCGTTTCCCGAACCCGGAATCCCCATCACTCCGATCTCTCAGTTATCGATGGTCGCAAAGTTGGTCTTCGAGTAATTCAAGACAAACCCGAAAGAATGCAAGTGACACACTTTGAGTCGCCTTTCAATGTGGCACTCTTAACCCATTGAGGGTGGGTGACAAAGTGACACAGAAAAGAAACGATTACAAACTATATAAATTTCTATATTTAAGGCTTTTTTAGATCAAAAATTACAAAATTATTGAGTATTTTTGATCTGTTAGGAAGGAAGGAGGGAATTTCGTTAATGAATAGCTATTTTCTTTCATAAAAGTATATATAAATATATTCTCAGATAAATAATAAACATCTCATCCAATATTATATACTTTAACATCATACAATCCTATTTTTTGGGGTATAATCTAAGTGAATATCTATTAAAGAGTTCAAGTTAAAAGGTTTGTCTTCCGTTTAAAGCCAACTTCATTTACAATTGCTTTTAGGTTAAGCTTACGTTTAGTTTTCTTTTGCAAAAGTAAAGTTAATTAACATTTCAATTGTTTTTACCTCAAGTTTAGTTTTCTTCTGCATAAAAAAGGAGCACCCTTCATGGCTAAACTACCTATCATAAACTAAATGAATATATAGCTAACAATGTTCAATTGATTTATGATTTTTGAAAATATGTTAGGAATGCAGGAAAGCTACTTTTAGGTCAAAATACAAACTGGAAAAAACGTTTTACAAAAATTGAGGTTGACAAAGAATCATATATTTTAGAACTTTCTTTCGTTTCGGGCCAAGAACCCAACTTTTAGTGGGTTAAAAATGGTCAGGAGGCGACTCATTTGTCAGCAGGAAGCTGCTGGAATTGTGGAAAGCAAAATCAGAAAAAAAGCAAAAGGTTATAGCGCAATTTGCGCATGCGCACGCAAATTACGCGCCATAAATCATGCGACTTTTGCTTTTTTCTTCTTACATATATACTTGGATTTTATTATTTTCCCTGGGCTTGGCTTTTGGTGGGAGTTGCCCCAACTGTCACCGTCGCTGATTGCCGGTTGCTGTTGCATTGCCGCTGCTGCTGTTGCAGATTAGCGAGAAGCGATAAACACATAAACCAAAATAAATTGCAAAGAAAGTGGATGTGGACACATAGTCTTGGTGGCTCTTAACCATGTTCGATGGTCGCGTGCGTAAGCAATTACACGCTGAAATGGAGGAAGAAGAGGTTCACTTGGGTCGAGGGTTGGGATCGGGTTGGGTTTGGGTTTGGGTTGGGGTTGGGGTTGCTGTGTGTCCAGGTCATGCCACATGTGTGTGTTTGTATCTTGCGGTTGGCCTGACATTTGCCATCCCGCTGATCCCGACCCTGACCCACAAAAGTCTAGCAACTTTGCGGCTTGGCAAATTGAAAATGAAGAAAAACTCAACTCAACTCGAGTGATGTCAATCACTTTGGCACTTTACAATTGCCAAGTTTAAGCTACACACAAAAGAAAATGTTGAAACAAAAGTCAGGTCTTAATTTAATTTGATATGAGTAAAGTTTATTTTTTACAGATATTATTTAGAGCTTCTTTTATTCAAATTTAGCAATGTTTTCAGAGAGGTTATATGTATATTATTTATTTTCTTAAAGACTTTATTTATTTCTTCAAAATATTCTTTGTGTTTGTGTTTTGCAACACCCCTTTTTTACATTGCCCCACTCAGGTGGCATGCAAATCTTCCTCTTCTCCTCGCCAGGTATTTCGCTTCTTTGACTGATTTTTTTTGCCTGTTTTTTTTTGCACTTCTTGACGGTCGCGGTCGGCTGCTGTGCCCCCAAGGTTAACGGCGCAAACAAAGCGGGCCAAAACATCCAAATGGAACAGGCCAAAATGAAATGAAATGGAAT
This sequence comes from Drosophila serrata, assembly GCF_035046125.1. NCBI lineage: Eukaryota > Metazoa > Arthropoda > Insecta > Diptera > Drosophilidae > Drosophila > Drosophila serrata. Next base: position 2,661,603 of record NW_028257170.1, read on the forward strand.
GGACGCGAACCTCGTCATGGATCCGCAAAAGCCGGCGGCTAGAGATGGAAATTTTTCGACTGACAAGCTCTCAAGATGGGTCGCACAAGTTGCAAGCGGAAGATGGAAGCCAGAAATTGAGATTGATTCTTAAAGTTATATAAGATATGGTTTAGTAATTACTTTACCTGAGAAAATATAGTTCGTTACTTCAATATAAGGATTGGTATGCTTGTAACCTATCCTAAAGCACTATAGATCTCTCCCAAGTTAAATTTCGCTCAAGTATCGATTACAATTCGGCATTCACCTAGTTTTTTGGTCCCTTCAGTTGACCCAGAACGATCTCAGCTGTCAGCCACAAGTGCTTCAGGATGCAAAAACTTCAAAATCACGAGCTCAAAATCTGCCTCCAAACTCAAAATTCAGCATTCATAACTCTCACGCTCCGATTTCGACCGTCTCTAGGCCCATGGGGCACTTCGGCGCTGACTTTGTTCTTCTCGATGTGGCTGCCAAACCCAAAACCCAAAACGTCACTCCAAAAGAGCCAACACTCAACCTGGTCGCGTTCTTCTCATCGTCGCTTTTTTGTTGTTATGGAGACTTTAGTGTTTACACATGGAAGAAATTTCCTTATTAGAACAGAATATTGTATGATATTTACTTGATATTTTAAAAGGTTTATACATCTACGATCTTATATTAATGTGTTTGAAATCCTCTCTAGTTTTATGGTGTGTTGTTATGTAGTTGTATGATATTTAGTTCATATTTTCAAAGATTCTTACATATGTGATCTTATGTCAATGTGTATTAAACCCTCTCTGATTTTATGGTACATTGACTATACTTATACTAAACATTTCTTCAAGTGTACTTGCCTTTGAATCCAGTGAGTAGCCGTCTGTGAAGGCAGCGCCATTGGCTCTCTGACAGCCGCCTGGCATGTTCATTTTTATGGGCTCGAAGTTGAGAACAGCTGCATTCTTAGAAGTCAAAAGCGAGACCGGCGGCCAGAAGACTTGCTTCTAACTCTGGTTGTGGATTCTCCTGATTGAAGACTTCTCGTCGTCGTCTTCCTCTAGGTGAACTTTTCGTAGGGCGTTGCAAAAGTTTCTGATTATAAATTGAATTTTATTAGTTTGCTTGCGCGCCGCATTGATTTATGATTTCTTCTACAAAAGCCGGGTACAACTAGAACTTGGTTTTTTGTGGGTTGCCTTTAATTAAGTTCGAGTGTCAATATGATTTATGCTCCTCCACCACACATGAGCGCTCTCTCGTCTATATAATTAAAGATTCGAAATCGTCTCAGCTTTCGGCTTTCCCTTGGGGGACTTCTCAGCAAATGCTTTTTTACAGTTGCGTGCGATTGCATTACGGGTGAAATTTGCCAACTTTTACAAAAGATCTTGGGTCATCGATAACCTTTTTGGCTAGGTTTTGGGTTGCTGCCGCCTTCAACTTGGAGGAGACCATTCCTGATGCTGCTGATGCTGATGCTGTTGCTGCTGACATCATCAAATGCGAATCCGAATCCACGTTCAAAGCTGGCAATTTCATTGAATGCCTTGGCGTCCATGGCATCCATTTGGGTTGGTTTTGATTACATAAATTTGGCGCCGTCTGCGATCGCGATGCGGTTCCATTTGCATCTTCAAAGTCCGCGTGGAGCGGTGTGGCTGGAGTGTGGCTTGGATCAAATGTGGGTCAGCGGTCGCTCTTCCACTTGGGGATTTGGGTGCGGCTCTGGACATCGCCATATGTAATTACAATAACTGCAACTTCCACTTCCATTGCAACTGCAACTGCAACGGCAACAGCATCAAAGCAAACAACACGATTCAAGTAAAATGTCTCGAAACCTGTCGCTTTTAATTAAAGGCCCCGCAAACTCCGACTCTAAGTAACTTTTCATGTTTCAAGTTATGCGCACAATTTTAAGCGACAGCCCCCCCAACAAAGGCATTGAACACAAAAATAACTTTTGCATTTAGTCATAACTGCATTTAAAATGTTTGTAAATGTTTATGCAAAAAAAAAAAAAATGAGAAAGAAGTACAACAAAAATAAACACACACACAAAGCCAAAAAATGAGGGGAAAATCTCTGGGTTTTTTTTTTTTTGGGTACGACCCACTTCTGTCATGTTGCACGATAAATACTTTGAGATTTATTGTCTGCCGCAGTGGCAGGCATAATTACAATTTATGCCCAAGGTGGTCCCCAAAACCCCGCCTTGTGCAATAGACTCCTACGACTCCCGTGTCCCGATCTCCATCCCAATTCCAATTTCAATCCCAATCCAAGTTCAAAAGCATGTTTGAGGAAGCTGTCGCCAAAGACAAAAGCCCCATACAAATTGGGAGGGAGCCAAGGAAGCCGTTTGCCTCATATGTTGTTTACCTGTCTCGCAATTGCCATTATTCTTGGCTGAATTGAAAGTGAATACCAGACAAACAATATTGGGAATATGAAAGCTTGAAAATAGGAGATCGAAGATCTTATACTCTATTGGGGAAGCTGTAAGTATTTAATTCTTTATGGGAGTTTATGGTACATGGTTATGTGAGAGTCTAGAATGAGTAAGATTTATTTAATTTGGTATGTGATCATATTTAAAATGAATTTGAGTTTACTTAAATTATGTCATTATCCTTATTACCATATAAAGTGTTCAGATTTACACTTCTTGTTTAAGATACCTAAGAGTTTTCACATCTTCAGGTTTAACTAATGCATTTATATTGTGTTTAAATACCAAATCATTGTCTAATGTCTTAATTCTTTGTTAATCACCTTTTAATATCCTTTGTCAAGACAATACTAACCAGAACAATTGCATAGAATTCCATATAATGCTAACTTGTTGTTATTTCAACAGGTTAAAGCTAAGTTCTTAATGGTTGTTAAGTTCCATTCTCATTTTTTAATGGCTTCATAACGTCTTCATGCTAATAGAATATAGGAAATGCTAATTACAAGATAAAATTCCTCTTTAATTTTTTACAAGAACTCCTCACTCTTTAGACACTTTTTACCCAGACTAAATTGGGCACTTGATATGGCCCAGAAAATCTGGGGTATTTGCAGTGTATCAAGTGGCGAAACTTTCGCATGGGGAGGCCCATTACATCATGCAAAGACGACTTTGGGTCTTGAGCACTTTTGGTCTATTGTTGAGCACATAATTAAGCACCGCTTAGCTTATGTAATTAATGTCAGGCCAAATGGCAGCGTCAAGAGCCGCGTGGAGAGTCTAATGAACCAGCTGCGTGTGCTGATTTATATGCGACTTTTCATGTGGCTCACTCGGCTGTTTGTTGTTGTTAGCTGTGTTTTGTTTGTTGTCTCTTTGACCGTTTGTTTGTTGTTTGTTTTTCCCGGCCAAATTGTGTTTTGTCACCGTCACCGACGGACGTCTCTCGATCGCGCACTTAAACTTCGTTTATGCGCAGGCTCCGAGCTCAATACTCCAGATACTTGGAGCACTTGGACCATGTGACATAAGTTGCCATTGCCATGATATATGAATATGACAAAGCGACATGGACAACTTTATTGGCTCATGAAAAGCGCTGTCACTGCCTGACTGACATAAATCAGCGAACGGCAGAAATACTCGTAGGCACTCGTATATTAGGGTAACCAACAGAGCACAAATCCAATCCAATCCAATCCAATTCAAAAAAACCGAAAGCTAAAGTCCAAAAAAATAAATCAAAAATCAATATTCGTTAGTTTTTGGCAAAGGGCTATGTTAGCTGTCATCTCTGGCACACTCTATAGTACACAGAAAAACAAAGAATTGAATAATGCTAATTAAATTATTTATTTTTCCAAGTAAAATAACATAAATTTAAGGAAATACCTACCTACCTACCTAAGGAAATACCTACCTACCTACCTACCTAAATACCTTCTAACATATTATTTACTTATGTACTTTACATATCTTAATGTTGTTGTTAATATGCCTTAAGATTAATCTCTTAATTTTCGGTGTAGAAGTGTGTCCAAATCTAGCACAATCTGCATTTGCATAGCCACAGAATATATATATGCCAAATCGATATCAAAGCACTTATCTGATCGGCACTGTCAACCCAGCCGGACATTTCGCTTTATTCACGGGCGAGGGGCAAAAACCCATTTCCCATATGGAAATGAGAGCAACAATTGAACAGTGTTCTATAAATAATAATAACCGGACTGGAGTAGAGCAGAGCAAAGCTTTTACTGGCCAACAGACACACTCTCCACACGCCATCTAGTGGACAAACAAAGCGTATCAGGACACGCTACTCCTTGCACACACACACACACTCGTATATACATTTACGTACTTGAAGCCTTGTTCTTCACTTTCACTTATTTTGTTTTTATTTTTAGGCCAGGTATTCAAAGGTAGAGAGGGTATATTTGAATTCATGATTCTTATGAAGGATTATAAGATTATTATAAGATTATGATAAGGCAAAAGGATATATATCATATTAAGGATTATGAGATTATTAGAAGGCAATGCTTTATTTGGTATATTTGAATTCATGATTTTTATGAAGGATTATAAGATTATTATGAGATTATGATAAGGCAAAAGGATATATATCATATTAAAGATTATGAGATTATTAGAAGGCAATGCTGTTTAACATCTTTAGTGAAAATATATTCGACTATCGAGAACAATTTTATTAACCGTATAGTTTGATTGGTATTTATAAATATTTAATGATTATCAATTACATTGAATTAAGATACATTGAAGATTGTATACTATAAAGTCATAACGAGCTCTTAGTAATTGTGAAAATAAATTTTAGGATTCTGTATTCAATGTATCATTTATAAATAATACTATTAATTAATTATACAAATATTATTAGGTCTGCAATTTTATTACATCTTATTAAATTCATTCAGGCAATACACTGTATTAACTATATATTGTGTATTGTTAAGTACTATTAATAAATTAAATTTGTTTTACTGTTGTACAATAATTCAACAATAAATAAATACTAGATCAATTTTTAAGACCCTGTCACAGAAGCTCTCCAAAAACTAGGCACATTCCCTTAGCAAGTAATAGTTTTTCAATAGTACACCTTCCTGAACTCTATATAGGATATACCCAAAGTCCAATTATAAATCCAATCCCAGTCCAGTTCCACCTTAGACCTAGAACCCTTTTTGGGCTCTGGTCTCTAACTACTATAACTAAGTGTAAGTGTGCGCTCAACGCGCATGACCTCAACAATTTGACTTCACTTGAAGTGCGAACGCACATGCAAGCCATGGAACTTGGAGTTGGAGTTCGGAATGGAATGGCTCTTGGCCAGCTTAGAACGGTCCGGTGCGGTCAGGTCTGGTCCTGTTGCGTGCCCAGCAAATGGCAATGGTCAGGACAGGGCTGGGAGCTGGGATGAGGGGGAACTAAAGCCGAGGGGTGGTCGGAGTGCCGAACTGACCCTTCACTTTAGCAGCGAATGTTTTGGGTCAGTGCTCAGTTGCGTCGAGTTCGTGACCAAAGGCGGGCGTACTTCTTTTTTTTATACCCAAAAATTCATATTCATATTCGATATTAATAAATCTACGGCGGCTGTGACTATTCTGCATCGATTCGCCCATTCGATCGGCATGATTCGGCGATTGTCTGGCGAGCTGTGAGAGCCACCAACAAAAATCCGGAGGAAGTCATGGGCTGTGCATCCAGCACTCCCATGGTTGCAACGGCGGGCAGCGAAATGCTGAAAGCCGCCACCCATGTCAAGCAGAAGGGCGAGGCCGCCGTCGAAGGTGTGTGTGGTGTGTGTGTGTGTGCCTGTGTGTGGTGTGTGTGTGTTTTGTTACCAATCCGGACTAGTCATTGGTTTCTGGTTGGCAGATGACATTTAAGAGTGGGTCATTCAAAAGGGAAATTCCAGGCTGCCCACAGAGCGTGTACTTGATATTTAGAGCGGATACTTAATATAAGTTGTTTGTGCAGAAAATGAGTGTTAAGTACAAAGGAATTGTGGAGTATAAATTCGGAATAACAAGCTCTTAATTTGGAATAACTAAAAATAGTAAATTACTTAAAATATGCACAAGTATTTAGAGATGACCCTGACTTTTAACTCGAGTTTTTTACGATTTTAATGTCAAATGACATTTAAGTGTAAACAGTTTTCAATTTCAAAGCTCCGGCAATCTTTCCTCTTTCTTTACTATTCCGGATTAAAAACGAGATGAAAAACTCCTTGACCCATTAGACTTTAATCAATATTTCGTCGAGTTAATTAATAACCCGCAACGAGCCAAAGTGAATGCCACACACAAAGAAATTCGATATATTGCCATACTTAGTATATTGTACGTGGTGAGTGTGCTCGCATTTCGCATTATTATAATAACAACCCACGTAATAAAGGACAATTGGTCAGCGCAATGCGTGCCGCGGAGCCTTTCGGCCTGATTTTTGTTTCCAGAGACCGCAGTGAAAGCTGCTTCCATTACCCGACCATATTTATGTATATATTTATTTATTTAACGCATATGAAGAAAAACGACTTGGTTGCGTGACCGAACCGTCAACGAATTAGAGCAAAACATTGACTTAAAAATATTATACGTACTAGATGAGCACTGAGGGAAAGTGAAGAAAGAAATGTATGATTGGATAAAAAGTATAATACTTTCAATACATTCTAAGTTGCACAATATATCTTAGATAAAAAGAAACTATAAAAAGTATCCTTATCTAATATTGTGCTAACTTTTGAAAACTTTCTTGTGGCTAGTATTTTTCTCACTGTGTAACCCCTCAGGAAATGGCAAATGAAAGTGTTTCTATTTACCCAAATCCTTGTAGACGCCTCTCAGACGCTGACCACCACTCTGGACACGGCCAAGGAGACCGTTGGCACAGCAGTGGCGGGTATTACCAATGAGCTGGGCAATGCCTTCAAGGAGGGAACCCAGGCTCTGGACGAGGCCAAGCATAAGGTGATGGAGGGTCTTCGCCTCGAACAGCCATCACAGGAATCCCAGGAGAAACCACCTGCTGAAGATGGAGGGGCTGCGGCTGCGGTAGATGTTGCTGAGATGAGCTCATCCCGGGCTCCAACACCCCAACTTCAAGCCGATGCGGATAGCCTGAAGACCTCCACACCAGAGCCGGAGATTGAACGAGCTCTGGCCACCGAGGACGAGAGTCCACCAACGCCGAAACCCTCGCTGGAGGAGATGGCACAACTAAGTGCCGAGGTTTCACAGGCACCGGATCCGACTCCAACGGAGGCTTCTGTCAGTGAAACACCTGCAGTCCAGGCTCCGGCCACCGAATCCTCCGCGCCCGTGGAGTAAGTAAGCCTAGAGAGAACCTCCTGCAGCATCGCAAAAAACGTAATCTGTAATCAGTAATCCGCAACCCGTAATCCGTATTCCGTAGCCCCATCGCAAATCCGTAACCTGTAGCGCCACTGCACCTGAAGTTATCGCGTAGTTTATCGCTTATGATTCGTAGTTGCCGTCGTAGAGTCTCGATACATTTATTACTATATATAGCCTAATCATTATATTACTCTTCCCTCTCTCTCTCTCTCTCTCTCTTTTTGATCTTTGTATGTAAATTGTAAATAAACTATCTCTTCTTCTATGTACATATCATATACTCTGCCTTTGTTTAATTGCGATACCAGCAAAAAACTAAAATAACAAGAACCGCAACAGCAAAGTCTTGTACGTAGTATTGTGGTAATATTTCAATAAATATTCTACACAATTATGAATTATGAATTTCGGTTAACCGAAAATGCTTTTGCAAAACTAAGCTAAGGAGGAGTTAAATTTAATGTGATTATAAATATATTTAATCCTTTAAGAGACTAACATTTAATGTATTAAATCTATTATTATTATCCTTACTTACTGTCATGTTTCATGGCACTGAGCTAAGATGTTTAAAATGAAACTTATGGGGGTAATCATAGCCTATTTTGATTCTCAGAATAGAGGACAATCCTAAATAATATTAATATTAAGAACTAAAGAATTTCATGAGCTAAAGCTATTTACTTACTCCGCCATAAGGTTTAATATACTTAAAAGTTTTTTAAGATCCAGAGATAATTAACCTAAAATAGTAAATCAATATAACGAAGACAAATATATAACCATGATCTCTTGAATCTTTTGCAAAAGTTCACTTAACAAAAATACTCACATATTTACCACACATATTGAACACCTCACAATAAAGGACAAACCTTTCAAATCAGCTCCAACTAACACTCCAACATCTTTCTACACCCAACTCCAAACACACACAAACTCTCAGGAGTCGCAAAATACGTCGTCGATTCGTCCAGAAGAAAAAACCAGAAAAGGAACAGGAACAGCCAAGACCCAACACCACCGAATGGGAGAAGTTCGCAGACCAACTGGCCAAAAGCAAAAAGTTCAAACCATATGAGAGTTTCGCCCATAGTCACAACAAGTTCTCTGTGTACCAGGACCACACAAGCCTGCGGGACAAACCGAACCATTACGATGGTCACTTTAGTGGAGGCAACTCGCTGAGTGCCTCCCAGTCGGATCTGTCCAGTGGCCATGTGACTCCCGCTCCGGCAAGACGAGGTCAGCGAGAGTTTGCCAAGTTTGTGGGCTCTGAGCAGCCGATAAGTGTGTCACGGAATAGTTCCCGGCTCTCGAATCCCGCCGCTTCCAGGACCTTTGACTTTAATCCACAACGTGATCGTATTAGTCTTCCAATGGCCACCAGTCGCATCGGTTCGGGAATCCAGAGGTTACCAGCCGAGAGGACTTCCGGTTGGGGTCGTGGCAGACCGGCACCCTTGGAGGAAGAACCCAGCTTTGGCCGGAGGATGAGCTTAGGTCTGGTATCGCAGCCCCTACGGCCGGATAGAGAGAAATTCACGCCCTCTATGCATCGTAGAGTAATGAAACCGATTACACCAACGAAGGAAAAGTCATCAAAGAAGCATCCTTCCAAGAATATCTCTTCCAGAGAGTCTTCCCTCTTAGAGTTTGAGTCCCTAAAAACGGACAAGAGTCCTTCCCGGGTAGCAAAACCTATGACAAAGGATGTAGTACGCTCCAGGGAGCCATCTTGTACGGAGTTCGATTCCTTGAAGGGCGATAATAGTCCAAAATCTTTTGACAAGCAAAAGAAGTCTCCAAAGAAGATCTCTTCCAGAGAATCAACTTATATGGAGTTTGCTTCTAAAACAGTCCCAAAGAGTCCTTTGAGAACTCAAAAGCCTTTGGCAAAAGATATCCTGCGACCTACAGAGCCATCTTACACTGAATTTAGTTCCATTAAAGGAGATAGAACTCCTTCAAGGGTTGAAAAACCTCTGGGAAAGAATGTAGGACGATCCAGAGAGCCCTCTTTTACTGAACTTCAAAACAACAGAAATGAAAAAAGTGTTTCAAATGGACAAAAGACAGTACAGCGATCCAGAGAACCATCTTATTCAGAGTTGAATTCCATTAAATCAGAAAAGACTCCCTCAAGGGTAGCAAGATCATTGCCGAGGAATGTAGGTCGATCTAGAGAGCCTTTATTTACAGAGCTTGAATATCTGAGAACGGAAAAGAATGCTTTACGAGCACAGAAACCATTAGCAACACAACCTCTGCGATCCAGGGAGCCATCTTACACTGAATTTAGTTCTTTGAAAACAGATGAGAGTCCTCTAAGGATAGCTAATCCCGTGGGTAAAACTATAGTGCGATCCAGAGAGCCCTCTTATACTGAATTTAGGTCAAAAAGTTCCAAAGAACTTCAACTTGGTGTAGAAAAATCGTTAAGCAAGGACATTATTCGTTCTAGAGAATCATCTTATTTGGAATTGGATTCATATAAAACGCATAAGGGATCCTCATTAGTAACCAAACCTTTGACCGGGGCTATTATGAGCTCTCGAGATTCATCTGATATTGAATTTGATTCGTTCAAGACTCCCACCAAGCAAACAAAATCTCCCAGCTTTAAGGAACCCATAAATATATCCCCAAAGCAACTACCTCATAGAGAACTTAGTCCAAGTTCTGAAGTCAAATCTTTAGAGTATAAAGACCAGAAAATATCATCTGTAACTGCAACACCTCAAAGGAACAAAGTCCCAGAATCTGTTGCTTCCACCTCGAAAATGCCTTCGCCATCAACTTCGCGTATTTCCAGCGCCAAATCCTCGGACAGCAGTAACACAGATGTGGTAATCCAGCCCATGAGCAACCTTAACCAAGATACGCCCAGTATGAAGTCCTTCTCCCAGTCACCGGACCAAGTGGTGATGGAAGGATATGTGGATTCAGAGCTGGAGGCAGCACTAGCAAAGTTAGAGCTCCTGAGAGGATCCACAGCCACATTGCACTCCCTGAGGTCCTGCAGTCCTGGCCGTCATACTTACACGGCTGCCTCCCTTCTCAGCTCCCGACGCACTTCACCCTGGGTAATGCGAAAGGATTATGGTGGTTCCCTCGTTGGCAAGGAGAGTTCTCACAAGGTGGCACAGCCACCATCCATCCATCAAACACTCGAACGCTGCGATATATGCTCCAATGAGTTTCTTTTAAAGTGAAGTTCGTTATTGAAATTTTGAAGATTTATCCTTGAAATTCTTATAATATTTCAGTTATATTATAAGAACATACTGCCATATAAATATAGTTATTAAAGCTTAAGTCATTATTAGTAAATGAAGTTCAAGTGATAAAACAAAATATAAACCTTGTTAAAATAACCATATGCCTCAGTCTCTTGAAAGTATAAACCTGTTGTATTTTTACCAATAATTAAGAATACTTATGAATGCAGAATCCAGAATTCTATAACGATATACGAATAAATGATATATTTATTCTACAGAAAGCTTAGTTAGCCATACTATATATAATGTTTTATACGATTCTTATAGTAGCAAATAAAGAGATCAAACTTTTACATAACCACCTTCCCAACGATAATAAAAACAGTTTATAGTATTCGTTATGTTTTATAATTGCGAAACTTGAATTGATTTGAGCCAATTCTCATGAGCCCAAATCAAAAAGTGAATCGATTGCAATGGGCCCCCTTGATTTTCCGGCTCCCCTAATTGATGACTTAATAACGAAATTGAAATGTTTATCTTTGCCGTTCACTCAATTATTCTGCCACTTGAAGTTCGCTTTCGGTGGCTGTGGGATAGCAGTTCATTTTACGGCTTACGTTTTACGGTTTCGCGTTCCGTGATTCCACATGGCTTCCATGTCTCCCGTCCGTGACTTAATGAACTATTAACAGCAATGATAGTAATTTGTTTGTACCAAGCCTCAGTCTCAGTCTCAGTCTCAGGCTTCGACTTCGGCAGCGGGGTTTGCGAGTAAAATTGCTTTTGGCCAACACAACAAGTGGTCTTCATGGCACTTTTTGGCAAACAAATAGACAGTCGGGCAAAGCGACATGCAGACAAATGACTACAGTGGATACAACCAGCAGCGGACATATATCTCCGCATGGATATGGCAATGGTATATTTCGCGGGGGTGTTTACCACATCTGTCTGCCCCTCACACCGTTGCACCTGCTGCCGTCCGCAAATTGAGTTTCGGCTGCAGCATCGGCATCTATTTTGGCACGATTTTCGAATTACGTTCATTGACTCGCAAAATGTTTGCTTTATGCCGCAATTAATTTGCCAAGCGGAAGAAACAGTGCCCCAAAGCGTCAAACAAAGAGCTTGGCAAGGTCGAAGTTAGGAACACTCTGGGGGTAAAGTTTGTTACCAGGGATTACACGAATATTAAGTATAAATTGTACTCTATGCTTCAAAAAGTCTACAGTAAAAACTACCTACTTTTACTACCAAGTTTATACAACTTTATAAAGCCTTTCCTTTCTTCCCATTTTAATCATATTTCCTAAGATTGAAGCATACCCTTTGTAAGGGTATAAAAAGCCTCCATTAAAGGTGAGAGGTCTTAGAGTTGAAGGTCTTCTTGTGGCTTGTGGCGTGACATTGAAAGTGAAAGAACAAGTTTTGATGGGTTGCTTTGGCTCACCAGTGCTTTTTCGTTGGCATTTCTATTTTTAATGACTTTTTACATGGCCACTTTGGTTCATTGAACGCAGCCACGCACAAAACAAAACAACAAAAAACTAAAATAGGAGGAAAAAAACACTGCTCGCTAATGATCTATGAAGTGCAAGTGTTTGTACTTTTACTTTCATTTATCAAAAGTGGAGGCGTCATCTCTTTCGGTTCGGCCGAGACAGTGGAAATTAGCAGACGGCAATGCAAGAAATGCATTTTTAGCACTTCATTTTCTGGTTGTTGCATTTACTCACTCGAATGCCATGGCAGTTAGTTGGGTTTTCGGTGGTAAAACGTGCTTTTAATCAAATTTACATGTTGCCAACGTTGTTGTTATATGGTTAGCATACGCACTGTGGGCCGGCGATGGGGAAAAACATTAAAATCGGTGTGTTAAATTGATTTATGCAATTGTTGTTTGGTGTGGAGGGGCGCGGTAACAGCAGCTGATTTGTTTATATGTTTCGGAGGCAGCAACAAGCATGGTAAATCAATAAGTTTATGCAACAGGCGGCGATAAAATCAACGAAAATCACCGAAGACAATGCCTGCCACACCGGGTTAACAGAGCTTCCTGCTACAATTACCAAAACGCTGCTGTTACAGTTACAGTTTCACATTTTAACATTTTTCGACCAGTTTTAACAGGCGCCCGTTGCAGTGCCAGCTGACTTAACAGTGCTCTGTGCGCAGGCGCATTTTTTTTGTCGAATTTTATTTTTTTCAATTAATGTTTTCCCTCCGCATTTCCATTTCAGTTTATGAACGGCAAACGCACTTGTTGCCGCTGCTGGAAAAACGAAATAGCAATCATTTGTTAGGCAAACATTTCTACTTTTCGGCTGCTTTCGTTTGGCCTTTTGCCAACATTTTGCATAACCTGGGTCAAGACGGAAATGCTGGAGGAGGCTGGCCATTAATAATCTTTGGCTCTCGGCTCCTGGCACTTTGGAGCTCTCTCAAGCTCAGCTGCTGCCCATGAAGCTGCTGGTGACTTCTGCTTCTTTGGTGCGTTTTTGGAGGCTTTTGTTTATGCCGGTTGGCTTTAAATAAGCCCAAAGTTAGCAGGCAAAGTCAGGTCCGAAAATTCCATTGCCAATCACAAAAAAATCAAGCAAAACGCTAAAACAATTTGCAATTTTAAGTAGGCAATTCATCATACTTTTTGAATGCATTTACTACTTCTGAACTACAAACATTTATATATTATTAATACAAACATTTCTGATATGGAAACAAGTAAAGAAGTTTATAATTATATTTTTATCTTTCTTAAAAACAAGTAATGAAATTTTAAACTTAAAATATCAAGCTATCTGCTTTTGTTTTTTCTTATGTTTCTTGGCCCTGTGATCCGATCCCATCCCAAGTCGATGTCCCAATCTGATTTTTTTACTTCTTTTTAACCGACCTGCACTCTGTGGTGCTGCACTGGAGGCTGGTGTTCAGTAGCCTCCGCATAATCCAAATTAAATTGTCAAGAGAAATGACAATTCAATACACACAATCTTGTTAAGCAAATATGAAAGAAAATACCAAAACAAAAAGCACTCTGTCATCCCTGCTCTCCAACAAAAGCGGAGACAGCAGGAAAGAGTGAGAGTGAGACTGAGGCTGAGACTGGCGACGGAGGTTCCAAAAAGTGTCAAATTAAACTGTCAGAGCGACTTTTAACCCATTTTCGTGGGCCATTACATAAGCTACTTATCAGTTGATAACTGGGCTCTCTCGGGGTGTTGGAAATACTAATAGGGAAATGGAAATGGAAATGCGAGTGCGTGGGCGGTTGTGTGAGTTCGTAGACTGTGGAGCATGGAACGGTCAGGCGCATAAATCAGCTTGGACATTCAGCCGCCACTCGAGTTCATTCTCTCATGCGTCAGGCCAAACAAAAGACTTGGGCAACGAACTGCAGATGCAGTTGCAGTTGCAACAGAATGCATCGCCACCCTTCCCCCCACCTCATTTTCCTTTCCCCGCCCGAATGTGTGAGTGTGTCAACAGCTGCTGCTGCATATTCTTAACCAAGTGTGTCTAGCCCTACCCAATATATCTCCCCCACCGAAGCCACCGCCTTCGGCTTATATGCCACTGACTATGCCTGTGTCTCTGCCTTCAACTCCACCTCTCCCAGTCGCATTCCCATGTGAACTGCGCTAATTCGTGACTACTTTGTGCTGCGACTGCTGAGGACCCCTACATATGCACATGTAAAAAATACACACCAAGAAATGGTTGAATATATCTCTATGTAAATGTTAATCTTTTGGAGTATTTCAGTAACTTGAAGTGTATGTGTAGAATTGCCTAAGAATATTATGAATACATCTTTATCAACAGTTTTGTTACTCTTCGCATGGCATAAATATGTACATAGTATTATTAAATGATAGTTTAAATATTTTGACTGTTATGCCGTCGTAAAACAAAAGACTTAGGCAACGAACTTGTACATTTTAATGACACTTTTTACTTTGACAATAGTAAAACGTTTTTACTTGTGTTAATTGTTAAAAAAAGCTTTAAAACTAATATCATGTTAATTTAAATAATATTTAATTTTTTCATATTGTTTTCGTCTGAAAACAAAAGACTTAGGTAACGAACTTATTCTTTTTCCTATCATTAATTTTTATTTATGCAAAACTATTTAATAGTTTCAACACAAAGTGAAACGTTATTACTTGTGTTATTTGTTAAAAACTTATAAAATGAATATCATGTTAATTAACTAGCAATAACTTTAGCATAATTATTCCGTCGTAAAATAAAACACTTAGGCAACGAACTTGCAATGTGACTTTTTACTTATTATTTACTTACTTTTACTTTTTACTTATTATTTATATCAAGTTTATAAAATACTCTTGATTTCGAAAGGATAAAGATCAGATTATGAGCTATACGTGCTATATAGTTATAAATATAAATATAATTACAACTCAAAATACCCTAAAATAACTGCTGCAGATCTCTATTCTATAATATTTTTTCTCTCTATGCTGGACAATGCAAAGAACCTATGCTGAAAGCCCTAAAAACCCGCCGTAATCCGCTTGCATCTCCCCTTGGTACCCTGTGAACTAGGGAAACACATCTGTGATAGATTTGAATGACCCACTCTCAAGGCTCGAACCCGAACCCGAACCCGCACTCAGGCTACTGCCTCAAGAGCCTGGCGCTTGTGACTCAGAGATCGGTGCGCTATATGTCCCATTTCGAAGGCGACTCCTGCCCACGCCGCAGGCGCAAACACTTTACTTTTGTTTTCACGACAGTCGCAGTTTCAGTTCCCAGTTGCAGTTGCAGTTGCAGTTGTGCCCCCAGTTAAAGTCACAACAGTCTCCCAAAGTAAACTTACTATATACTCGTTCGATTCGGATTCGATTTTTACAGGGTTTTTCTTCTTCAGCATTCGACAACGTTGTCTGTCTGTCGTCGTCGTCGTCGTCGTTTTCGTTTGTGGTTGTCTGGTTGTCGCTTTCGTAGTCACACAAAGATAGAAATCGCATGACACGATCTTGTAGCCCGAAACAGGCGCCAGTAACCCAGTTTTCAGGTTTCAGACCAACTCGTAAAGCGCCACAGCCACCGCGATGACTCCCTTTTGGCCAAAAAAAAAACCAAAACCAAAACCAAATGAAAATGAAAATGAAACGTTTTCGGGCATAAATAAATAATGACAACAGAGCAGCCACCAAAAAGGGTAAAAACAAATGATCCGCCTGTCCTCCCTGCATTTGCATTTGCTTGCCTTTGCCAAAAGGGTATAGCTAATTTTATAGAGAGATATAAAAACAACAGAATTAAGCTTTAATCTTTATACTAAATATAGAAAGGTAATGTTTAATTCTATAAATCTGTACATAAGTTCTTAAAGATCTACGGATTTTAATGGTTTTATAAATAGATATCGTCTCATTTTAACAGCAATTATTCATTATATTTTCCATATCTTTATATATCACGATTTAATCTTATTACTTATCTAAAATTTAATACACTTTCTTCGTTTCGGTAAGAGTAAATTGGCTTTACTTTACCCACCTAACGATGTCTTGCTGACTGTTTTGTTATTGTTTGTTTGCTGCTTGTTATTTGTTTTGGTTGTTGTTGTTTTTTTTGTTTTGTGTATCTGCGGCATTTTCAGTTTGTTTGTTTCAAGTCTAACAAGCAGCAAACATCGACGTCTGCCCATTGTCTCCGTGTTTTGCCTTTTCATGTGGCATTTTTCTATATTCCCCAGCCCAGTCCCAGCCCCCGAAAAACATGCGCTGAACTTTGACACTGGCGGAGAGGCATTCAGGCCCTCTAGATCTCTTTAGACACAGAGAAAAACACTTAAGTAAATTACTCTTGACAATTAAAAATCAATTTAAATATGGTATATAAGCTAAAGCATCTTTACCAAAACAAAACCCTCTCTGTGTATGGCTCTCCTCGGGAAAAAAGGTACATTGAACTTCAGTATCGACAGGCAGACCCATAAATTGCTCAACATCAATTCTAGCCAAGTCAACGGCAATTTCACTTTCATTGGCAGTCCGTCACCCACAACAACTTTCGGTGATCTGGGAAAAGCGATTCACCCTACGCATCCAGATGGCATCAGCTCCCCCGGATCCTCTCGGCTTTTCGCAACTTTCCGCGCAACAGTAGCCCGGGCGACAGTCCAAGTCCGAGCATGCCAAAAATTGCATTTTCTACAACAAATCAAGGTGACTGGACATCAAGATAAAAACATAACAAACGATTTGACTAAGCCAAATGGTAATAGGCCCGGGCAAAACACAACATCACCGACATCATCAGCGGGAGCAGCGATCGTGGCCACAAGCTCTGGAGCTCCCAGAGCCACTGGAGCGATCGCTCTGGCCGTTATTGTTATTGCCATGGCCATAGTAACCATTTGGATGGAGCTCAGGCTTAGTCTCAGGCTCCAGCTCCAGCTCCAGCTCCAGCTTCAGCTCCTGGCTCCAAATTTGGTGCGAAGCTGCGTTTGTCGCGGGTGCTTTTCTCCCCCTTCGTGGAGCAGGCACAGTGGTTCAAAGCTGAAAGGATTCTAATGGAGATGTTTCAAGTCTAAAATTTAAAGGATTTTTGAGAATAAGAATAGTTTCAAGTCTAATATTCTAAGGATAGTAAGGTATCTTTCTTGGAATAAGAAATACAACCTAAAGTCAAGAAAATCTCAAAGGATTTTACAAATTTGCTAGGTTAAAAGATCATTAATAATTGCCCTATTAATGATTATTACAACTCATATATCATTGAATGCAATTTAACATACTTTATTTTATTAAATATATCTCAATAAAATTAAGCTCAAATTAACAAATTAAAACGTCTTCTTAATAAGACCAAAACTTATAGTTTCTCTATATAGAAATTCTTCCTCTTTTAACCTTACAAATAATCAATTATTCTTTAAATAATCATTCAGTTGACCTTCAGGTTAATAGATTTGAAACCACTGTGCCGCGATTGTCGTGCCTGTCGTCGTCATCATATTGAAATTGAAAATAAGAATCGTATTTGGTAATTGCAATGAAAGCGAAAGGAGTGAAAACATTTCTGCCGCCGAGGCCGTAGGTATGTTATTTTGGCCACTAAGATAGATCACCAAGGATAGCGTCCGAGCAGCGGTCACTTTCTATCTATCGAGCGGTTCAATGACATGGCCCCCAACGCCCCCGCCTTCTATTTCGGATATACATATATATATATTTATTTTTTGGAGTGCTTGTGTGCTACATACTATTACTATATATATATTTTGTTGAAGTGGCCACACTTATCGAGAGTCAGAGAGTCTGGTCCTAAGCCGCTAAGCGGCAATAGCCACATCAAAATGCCAATGGAAACCTTTTGACATTTTTATCACGCATAAGCACCGGCTGAAAGATCGACTCTGGAAGCCCCCAGCAAATGCTAATTGACCTTGACATGCGGAAGATTTGAATGCGACGATATGGCCAACAAACCATACCGAATCGCATCACCCCATGCACTCCCTTGATGCACTTCACCATCAACTCGAGTGGCTGCTGCACTTGGAATGACTTAGGCCTCAGGCTGCACAGAGAGAAATTGTATAATACAGATATTTTTTCCATTAAGAAATATATTTTTGATATATTACAATGCTTAATACTACATAATAAGATCAAACTGATCTTTTATAAGATAAAGTTGTATCTAAGAAGATCTTTTATATGTCGAATGCAGAGAGATCTTATTAACAAAGCATTAATATATACTCCCTTGATATTGACTCAGATTTTCTTTATGTGTAAGTCTGGGTCTTGGAACCCCGCAGCAGGTAAGAGGCATTGGTTAAGTGGTAAGTGGTAAATGTAAAGTGTTGCGGTTGCAACATCATCACCACCGACATCGAAATGTGAATGCATATTATGCAGCGTGTTAATTGGAATCAAAACTGCACTGTGACCAAGGTGCGTGCAGTTCAATATGTTAAGTGCAATTTAAAAATAAATTACTTCAAATTATAACCGAAATGGTTTTCCCAGTGATTAGCCAATCGAATATTAATGAAAGGTTTTTATTAATTTATCATTAAATAAGAAAGGAAGCTTGCATCTTTTTACTACAATTATAATACTCCAAAAGGGTTTCGGGGCAAATTAAATGCATAAGTTTAAATATTTAACTGAAACATAATAAAATATTGTAGTTATTGTAAATAAAGAAATTATCTAGAAATTACCAAGTTATTCCCTTGAAAATGATTATTCCTTGCCACTTATTTGAATATCTTCTTAAAGTGGGTCAACTGCCCGGTCACACTTGAATAAAATGTAATAAAAACAATGTCCAGTGGGGGCCGCACCTGATTAAAAGTCTTGATGAATAAACAACGAAAGTGCAACAACTTTGGGGGCCATAAAAACCGGCAGAGGTGTAACTACCACAGGGGAGGAGGAGGGGGGAAACACTGTCCAGGGGTTGCCTCGGGGGCAAGGCAACGCGACACTTCACCTTCAGGTTGTTCAGGCTGTTGTTTCCTATTATTTTACACGCTTTCAGCAACAACTTTATTTTTGCACCGCGCCATCTTAATGCCTTGTGCTATAAAATGAAATTTTACGCACTAAGCGCGGCATTTAACACAAACTCGAAAGACTCTCCTCAGAGGCGGGGAGACATAATAAAAGTTGGGGGGAAAAATGATAAAAAAGCTAAAACTATACCAAAGACTGCCCACCTGCCACCGAATTTCACTCTGCGATGTTGCAAATGTGACATGTTGCCACTAAAATTGATAACTCTATTGCCCATTTCTGTTGATTTTGCTGACGGCGACGGTTGCTCGTCAATTGCTCACCTGATGATTGATTCTGCTGATTGCCAACGAGTTTTGCATATCGCATTTGCATTTTACATTTTGCATTTTGCATTTCGCAGTCAGCATCTCTGCATATTTACCGCGACCAATTATAATTAATTTCCCTGGCTTTCACGGGTCCAATGCATTTTGTCAACATCAACCAGTGAAGGAGAAACATCGAAAACGAAAGTCCCAGCACCATTTACTGGCTGACTGACTGACTGACTGACCGACTGTCACCGTTTCAGGTGTCCATTCATTCATTACCTGTCATAATCGATCGGTTTAGGGAAGCGCCAAGGTGCCGAGAGTTGATAATGGGTCTGTGGAAAAGGTATTTTTGTGGAGCTCCGCAAAAGATGATGTCTCAATTACTCAAAAGTTTAGAGCAGGGTAAAAGCATAGCCATTAATATACATAATGGATTTTCCATAAAAATTGAGTCACAGGTAACACAAAACATAATTTAGATCAATGATTCTTATTAAGTTTTATATATTACATTAAATTTATTACTACGCAGAACCTCGAGGACATTTAACTTCTTTTGACAGACTTGAATAGAATTAAATATAAAATTAACTTAATTTATTACTCCTTTTAGAGGCAAACCCATTTACCTTGGTAGAAACTCACAGAACTTTCAATTTCCTTGGGAAAGCAAATTGCATTCCCCATGTTCAGATTGCAGGGAGAGAGAGTAGAGCTTGATCTGGAGATGGCAATGGAAATGGAAATCCCAAAGACCTTGTCCATCAGTTTGGTTGTGGTGAATGTGAGAGTACTGACCTGCCCCTGGCCCCCAGTTCCCAGTTCCCAGTTCCCAGTGACTGACTGTGACTGTGACTGGCCGGCAGGGAGATCAGTGATCGGGGATCGGTTGGAACCGAGCCTTAAACGGATTTGCAAATGCGACTTGCGAATGGCGAGGCTTCGTTTCGTGCCTAAAACATTTTGCATAATTTGTTTTGCTCACTTTTCTATGTATTTCAAAGCGTTGTAATTTGATTGCGTTGTTGATTTTATTATGAAAGTTGCGATTCAACAATAACAACAGACCGATTAGCATTGCTCACTTTTCACTAAAGTACTTGAAGAAAAATCTATGCTTTGGGTAAGGAAATGAAACAAATCCAAGGAGATTTTTAACTTTAACAAATCAAGTTAATATAAGGATCTTGAAATTTGTTGAATATATATATTTCTTTCTGTGTATACTGACTCACAGTTTCCAAATTTGTATTTCTATTTTGTGTTATGTTTTTTTTTTCTAAGCTGAGGGTGCATGTTGCCAGCAATTGAATAAAAACCCTTTTCATGTTAATGCAACATTTGTTGCTCTGTCAGTCGCAACTCGATATATATATATATATATATATAGTATGTGTGTTTATAGTATATAGACTAGCAAAACCGACACAATTGGCGGCTCTTTGGCTTTGTACTTGTCTCTCCTTCAGTTGGCTGCTGCAGTTGTTTCCTATTAACGATAAAAATCACATGACACGAACTGGTCGCCGGCGATCTGGCTTCGTTTTCTGCAGTTTTTCTCTGGGCCGACGTGCTTTTTGTCCCCGATCCCGATCCCAATCCCGCTTTGCTTTTGGTTTTTGGCGCCGGCGCCACTAACCCACTTTAAGCCCAGTTCAATCCGGGCCCAATTCGAGCCTGGGCTGGCCAATTATGCCACATTATGGCCAGTTGAGTGCCGCCGTTATCGCCATGGAATGACAGGATGCGGCCAATTGGCAGGGCCAGGGCCAAAAGCTGGGATTACGCAACGTCAACGTCAATTAAATCAGTTTTTACTCCAAATATTTTAAGCCAATGTCAACCGAAGCCGCACCGAGAAGATATATTGTCATCGGTCTGCCCATCGCTCGTACGTACGTACACCTTTCTTTCCCCCAGCTCGATCTTGGGCCCATGCCTGATTGAATTTATGGCCACTCCAAAGGGACTGCGGATCGAGGCCCTCGGGCTGGCGGCTCTGGGCTCTCGGCTGGGCTGGGCTCTGACTTGGCCAATTGTTTACACAAAACTTTCACAAATTAACCCAACCTGTGAACTGAAAAACTCAAAACCGAATGCCCGAAAACGCATCGACTCGATTAAAATGCTGCAAACTTAATTGGGGGCCCCAGTTTTGTCGCACATTCTGGGTGGCCCAAGTCCAGGTTCAGGCACAGTGGTTGTAATTAAATGAAACCGAGTTAATGGTGATGGAATTTTGATATTACTTATTTTTGAGACCCATTAAATGGGGCTTGTTCAATGTCATAGGTAATTGTAGCCAGCTGAAGCTCAGGTTATTAATAAGTCGGTTTCATATATATGGTTTAAAGCATTAATTTATTTTTGAATATTTTAATTTAATGCAGCACTTAGAGACACTTAGAAATAGTTGGATATTAGAAGTAGAACTAGCTATTTAAATGGGATAGAACCTTAGTAGAGGCTTTTAAATAACCTTTTAGAATGGATTTAGGGAATGCTTTTAAATGCGACTGCAATTAATTATAGTAGGATACATATGAAGTGTGTTTATTTTATTATTATTTAGTCTTATTAAATAGTACTTACATTTCCGTTTTTTTTTTTTTTAATTCATTCAGTCATACATATATCTAATCTATATATTGTTTTGGTAATATCTTTTAAGTTATTTCGTTAATTTCTTGATCATTAAAAGTCTAAGAAATTAAAACAAAAATATTTGCTATTTTGTGTTTGCTTTGAAGACATTTTATTCTATTTTTTACCCATCAAATTGCAATTCAAACTGAGTTAAACACAAACTACATTTCAATAGGAAAATATTATTATATTTATAATATTATATTTTTGAAAATACACTCTTGTTATGGAGAATAATTATTAAAAATATCCTTTAATTGCCACTGTGCATCCGTGTTTATTTTTGGTCTTCCTGGACGCGATTTCCGCCTTCCCCTGCGGCCAGGAGCAGCAGCTGCTCGGTCAAGTGCAAGTGGCAATTTAAAGAATCGGATCGGGTGGGAAAGGAGTCCGAGGAGAAGGCCTTCCATGAGCACCAAGTGTCTCAATGTTGGCGCCCCCATATGCGCCTGATAATTTCGATTGCTCCAGCTCCTTGGACAACCCCAGCTCCAGAGGCAGCTCCAGATGCAGCCTTTCGTGGCTGTGAAGAAAGTTTTGCCGGCTCCTCGGCATCGTTTCATGTGACTGTTGTTGTTTTTGTGCCATGTTTCGAGTACGTACGCGTAGTAAGTGAAATGAAAAGTGCATAAATCTGGCGAGCTGGCAGTTCGCAGTTCGATAAGAATCGAAAAGCGCGAGACAAAAGAACTTTCGCTTTCGTTGCGGCTTTTTCGGCTCTGTCTCTGGGCCAAGTAAAAGTGGCCCGAGCCCCTGCATTATTTAACCAAATTTGGCTATTGAATGCAACCGGTCGGCGATATAACAATTATGTGCGTTTAATGAGCAGCGGGAGCAGATCGATCTTGGTAGGAGTTGCCCGATCATTCCCACTGACTGACTGACTGACAGAGGAGATTGATTGCATAAGTCCGCTGCAACATTGTCACCCGCTCTCCCCGTGGAGCTCCGGTCACTTTCACCAGCTTTTCCTCACACCAGAATCGCTTAGAAGAGTCAGCGATTTTCGCCTGTTTTTTTGTTTTTTTTGTCGCAGTCGGGAGAGCAGTGATAGTAAAAGTGATAGTCGTTTCCAATTGGAGATTATTATGGCTTAAGTATTTTACGACTTATATAACCACACACACACGCACACTCGCCATGGAGACGTCAAAGCAATTAAGCTACCCAAACAGACAACGACGACTGGCGATACAAATGCAGGCACTTTTCTAATTAATTTTGGACCGAACTGGAGGGGAGGGGTAGAAAAAAAATCTCAATAAAATTTCATTTTCATTGACAGCCGCTTTTCAACTGCAACTCGAATGCAACGTACCGCCTCGCATGATGAAGTGTGGAAACGGCAACAACAAGAGCCACCACCACTCGGTACACTTAATTGACAAGTGTGAAACTTTCGATTTCTATACACCCATTGACATACAAAACGAGACAGCGGGAGAGACACTAGAAAAAATACAAGATGATTATCAAAAAAGATGCTAATAAATTCATGAAAATTCGGTTGGGTAAGGTACTTGAAAGAATCATAAAAAATATCTGATATTTAGCTTAGTTGAAAAGATTGACAAAGGAGTTTTTCCAGAATTCTATATCCTTTTATATAAACCTATTTCAAATATCATCATTATACAACTAAAGTTACAGAAAACAATTACAAAATATTTGTTTACTGTGCAGCCTAATGATGCCGCCTGCTATGATTTGTTGTGTCTAAATGTCACAATTCTCCCAAATGATGGGCGGACCACGACGGGAGGAGCTGGGTGCGCCTGTCTGCCCGGATTGGAGTGTACACCGTTTGGAGTACTCCAATCCTCCAATCCTCCATTGCTATCGCTATCGGGAGCTGATGGCTACGGCGATAATTGCCGATATCTGGCGACTGCCCGGGTGCGTCTCGCGTGCTGACTTGACAAAAAGGCTGCACAAATGCCATCAAATGATTAACTAACGGCCCAAACTCGAAACTCGAAACTCAAAACTGAAAACTCAAAACTCGAAACGTGCGAAATGGGTGAAATTTTCTTTAGCGTGTTCGAGTGCCGGCCGGTGTGATTTTATACTACAAAAATTATGTTTCAATTAAGTCAAGAGCAAAAAAATGAAAGTTGCTGCAGAGCACCAATGTAATGGCTTAATTGTTGCCACCGAATTGTGGTTAATCCAGGAGATCATAACAAGAGATCTTAATACCTTTTACTTCAAAATTGAACAGTCAAATGATGTCACATTTACTCATGTCAGAGCTTCTATAACTCTAAAAATATGAAGAGAAATCTGTATAGATATTAAATAAGGTTTTATTGAAGTATTACATTTAAAGATGAATTAATAAATGAAGCCTCAAACTTACTGTGACTTGTTACTTAAGGTTTTCTTTTGAAATTTTATAGAAATATTAAAGATTTCCATTATATTTTTATTATACAGCTAGTTTTAACTTCTTTAAGTTCTTTATTTACTAGAATTTCAAAGTTGTATTTTATTTATAGAAGTATGCCTGTGGTTCTCAAAGGAATTAATATCTTCCCAGAACCGACAACCCATCATTTCATATTTCATCATTCAAACATACTCGAAGCAGGTTATAATTAAAAATCAATTTGGCCCAAAAAGTTCCTATTATGCAAGAGCTGCCGCCACAAAAACAGGCTCCTAATAACCACGTTCGTTGCCTGAGTCTTTTGTTTGGCGTTTTGTCAAAGGTGCAGGCTGGAGAGGGAGTAGCTCCTCCTCCTCCTCATTCTCCTCCATGTGCCGCCATCTCCAGACATCAACGTGAGCCGCACATATCGAGCATAATATCGCAAGTCGCCTGCGATGTGGCACGGCATGGTCTATGGGAGACCCGGGTTCATGCTATGTCAAGCATGATCTCGCTGCTTTGAGGCAGGCCTCAGAAGAGAGACCCATTAATGAGCGCACAAACTGGCATTTGACAGATTTTTTAATTAAACCATACAAATTGCGATTCTTCACGCTTTTCGCCACACGAAACTTACGGATATTATTGCTGGCCCACTTAGTCGGCGACATGAAGCTACCTTCTCCTCCTCCAGCAGCTCCATCTCCCAACCGAGGTGGCATTCCATTTGGCCAACGATAAGCGCGTAATCTCTGTTGGCCAAAGTGAAATGCCAATGTTATCTCTTATCTGTGCAGGCGGCAGCTCCCGCGTAAATTCGAGCTCAACAAAACCAAGAAAGAAAGAAAGAAATTTGCATAGCCGCTGAGCTAATGAATTTTTTGCCTGCCTGCTTACATAATTATCGGCAGCAACATTATGGACAGTATGGACCGGGACCAAGTGCAGTGCTCCTTTCACTTTTGTGCGAGAGCCTGCCTAATTATTCCTGGCCATTGTGTGTCCCCCTGTGATTTCGCACATAATTAAGCTGCGGCGCAAAATTTACATTAAATTAATAGTTTTATTGTTTTGTCTCCCCGCCTGGAGTTGAGTTAGTACCGATAGCTTGAGCTGAAGCTGGAGTCATGCGGAAGCGGCGCCCTACCAAAAATGGGCAGTCGCAAACCTGACACACAAAAAAATCCAGGGAAGATATACTCTATACCTATGTCTGTATATATACCCGTAGCCATTGGCACCACTAGACAATGATAAAGCACCGAAAAATGATTGCGAAATTTATGCATAAACATAGACCAAACATAAGGTCTAGACTATGCCTCATTTCACTTTCAAGACTCATGCTGTGATGGATCTAAAGTTTCTTAAAGATTATTCTTTCTTTTCTTGATTAACCCATGGTTAAGTTTAGAGGCTAAAAAGACCTGTCTTTGTTTATATTAGAAAGATATATAAAATAAAGAAATATTTCCTAATATTTAATAATAAATATACACATAGAATGTTCTGTATAACATAATAATAATATAATATAAATTAGTTTCATTTGGTAATAGATTTGGAAGGAACTTTATATGTGAATACTAGTTTTTAGTTACAATTTTATAAATTTATGATACTGATAAACATTCGTATTATAAATCTAATATTCATATAAGATTCTCTTTGGGTTAAAATTTGCAACTCCCCAACTTGACCTCTTTTGTATCAAGAAAGAAAGAAATGGCAGTGCCAAATACAGGTTTTAGTTGACGCGTGAAACCCATTAAAGAACGCCTAAATCTGTTGCCAAGAGGTCGAAAGGTGGCTAGTTTAGATTGTCTGGATTCAGTTAACTTGCGATCGTGTTCTGGAACGGTTCTCATCATGAACTTTGGATTAATAGGACTCGTTATATCTACTGGGCTGCTGATCCTGGTAGCTAATATCAAAGGACAACAGCAAAGTCTTTCGTGGGGAGGATATTACCTGGACAATGGGACCCATTATCTGCTGTACGAAGGACCACAGGCAAATCCAAGACCAAAGCCTAGACCCAGACCGAAACCCGTGTCGCAGCACAACCAACTTCATCCCAATTTTGGAAATATATCCAGTAATCCCTTCATCAATTCCCTGAGCATGCCCAATGAGTTCCCCAACAGGATTGTCAATGGTCACAGAGTGAATGTGTGCACCGATTGTCCTTGGCTGTGCTCTGTCCACTACGAGGATTACTTTATATGCGGATGTGTACTCGTGACCAAAGAATGGTGCCTCACTGCCCACCATTGCATCGTTGGACCAGCCGGGAAATACGAGGTGCGTTGCGGATCGACTCAACAGAGGCGTTACGGGCAGCTCCGGACGGTACAGCTGATCGTGGCCAATAAGGGATATAATCCAAATACTATGACCCATGATCTGGCCATGATGAAGTTCAGGAAACCCATGAAGTTGTCAAAGTGTGTGCAAAAGGTGAAATTGCCCGCACCCTCGACCAATCCATTACCCAGAGTCCTTGATATCTGGGGCTGGGGTCTAACCTCGGCGAATGCTGTGAATGTCCAGCGTTATGCCCTTGGAGCAACAGTTTACCGCGTGGGTCGCAAACAGTGTAATAGAGATTATGCAGGAACAGGTGTGAAAATATTACCTGACATGGTATGCGCCAAGGCCAAGGGCACGGATTCCTGTTCCGGTGACTCCGGAGGTCCAATGACACACAAGGGTGTGCTAGTCGGACTCGTATCCTTTGGCATCGGTTGTGCCAATAGAAACTATCCGGGTGTTTATTGTAAAGTTCGATACTTTATCAAATGGATCCTTTCAGTAATACGAAATTTTTAGTGAATGAATTAGTGAGAAACTACGAAAACTAGACATGCTGAAGAGTCATTAATAACGATGATATTTCCAGATCTTATTCTGTAGGTTAATCGGATTAAACACAAACTAATTGTCTTTGTGAAGAAAGAGTCCTTAAATTATTTATTATATTCTTAAAGATCAGAAAGTATCTTTGGACACAAAACCCTTACATTTACATTTTTACATTTTTTACATTTTAAAATCCGATGTTCTATTTTATATTATTTAAAGTATAGTTAATTTGTAGTAATACTAATAAGAAATATTTGTTTATAAGATTATGCCAATATAATAAATATTTTTCACTTTAAGAATATCATACTAAAAAAATCGATTAATTAAGACAATAACAAATAAACGGAATTAATTGATTAATTAAGTAAACCCCCAGAAGCGATTAGCGAATTTTTAGTTTCGATATTTTTTTTTTTTTCAATATTTTGACAGCATATCAAATCTGTTTGCTGCGGGCGAAATTTTGGCTAATTGACTTAGCCTACTTTAACGAATCCAAAGATAAATGGCAAACAAAATATAAGAGAGAGAGAGAGGTGGCAAAAAACCTAAAAGATTCTTTGTGGTAAAAGGTCGAAAGGTAACTCTCTGTTCTACAAGATTTCAGTAGGAAAGACATCGCGAACCTTATCGGTTGAAGAAATGAATTTAAGGCTCCTGCCATTTGCTTCGGCAATCGCTTTATTTGCGTATCTTTGGATCCTTGTTACGGGTAATCAGACCCAAATTTCGGCCTGGAATGGTCACTATCTGGACAATGGCACCCACTATCTGCTGTACGAGGCGCCAAAGATCCGTAGACAGGACTATCTGACAATTGCGAATATATCCAGTAATCCTGCGATAAATGCTTTGGAATCAATGGATTATCTACCGACTCGCATTGTGAATGGCAAGAGAATCAGATGCACAAGAGCTCGTTATCAGTGTGCCCTCCACTACCGTAGATCCTTCATCTGTGGATGCGTTATCCTGTCACGTCGCTGGATCCTTACGGCCCACCATTGCTTCATCGGTGAACCCGGGGATTACTCTGTGCGTGCCGGATCTGTGCAGCAACGGCGAGGTGGACAGCTGCGTCGTGTCCAGAAGATTGTGGCCCACGGGGGTTATAATGACTACACCATGAACAATGACCTGGCAATGATGAAGTTGAGGAGACCCCTCCGGTACAACCGATGTGTTCAAAGGGTAAGGTTGCCCCGCAGGCGGAGAAGGAGGCGCCTGCCCCGATGCTGCTTGGCCAGCGGATGGGGATTGGCATCGGAAAATGCTCAGAATGTGCAGCGATATTTACGCGGTGTTAAAGTCTGCCGGGTGAGGCGTCGCAGGTGCGTAAGAACTTACCGGAGAGCTGGAATCACAATCACCAGACGAATGATTTGCTATGCGCGAAGGAATCGTGACACTTGCTCCGGCGACTCTGGTGGTCCTTTGGTCTACAAGAATGTACTGATTGGAATCACATCCTTTGGAATCGGATGCGCCAGGAGGAGATATCCAGGGGTTTACGTCGATATCGGAGATTATGTCAGATGGATTAAAAGGGTCAGAAGAAGGCATTAAATTAAATTGTGAATTAAACATATAATTAAAGGAAAACAAAATTAAATTTCTTTTCAATAGTATAGAATTAAGTTGGTATCCTTCTAATGAATCAGGTCAGGTCAACGATTTCTATCAATCATTTCTCATAAAGATGAGTCTAGGAGAACAATTTATCTTGTTTGCTTATATTGATTTATTACTGTACAGAACACACCTTATAAATGAGTGGAATACCTATTTTGCTATTGCTATTTTGCGGATCTGCAAGGTTATTCAACTTTTTCGCATATTATTAATTCGGTTTGAAAGTTAATATATATGCAAAATGTTTGGAATGACCAAAACTAAAGAAATA
The DNA here is from genome assembly GCF_035046125.1 of Drosophila serrata. Taxonomy (NCBI): domain Eukaryota; kingdom Metazoa; phylum Arthropoda; class Insecta; order Diptera; family Drosophilidae; genus Drosophila; species Drosophila serrata. Next base: position 2,690,798 of record NW_028257170.1, read on the forward strand.
TGTGGGCCCTTTTGGAAAACCAATCTAAAAGATCTATCTATATAATGCACAATATTAGAACAAGTTCCACCGTTCTTATAAATATTGTCATATCATTATGAATCTCATCAATATGCATGCCAATTTCAGTAGGTCATATGGCAAAGCAGGGGGTCATTAGCATATTTGATTCTATTTCTTATTTTCTTATTTCTTGGCCTGGAGTTCGCGCCCAGAGGTCAAGAGCTCAACTCTCAGTTAACAGTCGCGGTTAGGTCTTAGCGGTAGCTTTGTTTTTGTACGGATGATGAAACTTTTGGCGCTACTTTTATTGCTCATTTGTGGCCATAAAATACGGGCTAAATTGCTGCAGGAACGGATCATAGGCGGTGTGGAGTTACCCATTGATGTGTCACCCTGGTTGGCTTCATTAAGTGTGAATGGAAACTACATTTGCAGTTCGGCATTGATTACCTCCCAATGGTTGCTGACGGCCGGGCATTGTGTCCACTATCCGGATAAATACCATGTTCGGGCAGGATCTGTTTCCCCCGAAGAGGGAGGGGTAACCAGGGAAGTGGAAAGTGTTATCCTGCATCCGGGTTTTAAGCTGCGAACCCTGGACAACGACATTGCATTGCTAAAGATAAAGGAACCCTTTCAGTTGGGTGACAACATTCAACTGGTGAGACTTCCACTGCCAGGACTCAATATCCTTCCGAGAACCCTCCTGGTGGCTGGCTGGGGCAGTGTAAATGCCAATGTCAGTGACACAGAACTAACACTACGTGGCACATTCGTGGATGTCATAGATCAGAGGCGTTGCCAGCGACTCTATTCCCGTCTAGGTCGTTCCATTAAAGCCAATATGTTGTGTGCGGCATCCTTTGGTCGAGATCATTGTTATGGAGACTCGGGTGCTCCTTTGGTTCATCACGGCAGTAGCTATGGGATTGTATCCTTTGCCCATGGCTGTGCTGATCCTCGTTTCCCGGGAGTCTACACCAGGCTGGCCAACTATGTGACTTGGATCTTGAATGTGCTGAAAAATTAGGACTGCAGAATGCAAAGCAAATACAAAAGTATACGATTATCCCCATAAGTTAACTAACAAAAATATTCACAATCAAAAAAAATAAAGACGAACCACTTGAAAGACTCCTCTTGCCGCATTTGTTTCGCTCCTGGAATATTCAGTGGATTATACAATCCTCAAGCATTTCCCAGCCATCTGAGGAGCCGCACTCGCTTCGTGCCCAAGCAAGGCGATAAACTCATACCGCCAGTCGACGGCAAATTTGTGTAAATTATGTATTTGTGCATTTTGATTTCATTTAAACGAAGTTTCCTGATGGCCCCCAGCGCATGTCAAATATCAAAACCGAAACCAGCCTGCCAGCTAGGCCGCCACTTGCGCAACACATCCCGCAATCCATATCCATACGTCCGTCCATATCCACATTCGCAAACCCATCTCGAATCCGCATCCATCCCAGATGGCTGACTGGCTGGCTGGCCAAAATATCACTGCCATATGCGGTGGGCGTGCTCCGTTAATGCTGCACTCTGGCGGCCCCCCGAAATTAGCATAATCGTGCTGCCGTTGCTGTGGGGATCGGGATCGGGATCGGGATCGGGATTGGTATTGGAACTGGGATTGCCTTTGTCCGTTTCGTCGGATGCTGCCTGTTGGCGCCCCAAACAAAGTGTTGAACGCTGGCGCTGGCTGTCAAGTGGAGGCCCCCAGGCCATTGGCACACTCATGAGCCCGCTTAGCACTTTGTGTCGGCATCAAAAGTGGTCTGACTTTTACATCAACTTCCTACACACACATATTTTGTTTGTTTTTATAAATAAAATACAAATTTTTAATATGAAAATATGCCAGGGCGTAGTGAGTAAAAGTTACTTGCAAAAGAGATTTGAGTTTTCTATGTTTTACGTGTATGTATATTTTGTTATCATTAAGTTACGCTTATACAATTCATTACGTATTCTAACCTAAATGTATACCATTACTTTGTTTTGCTCTGTTGTTTTTGTTTCGTTTTGCTCTTGCCATATTGTTCTTTGTATATATATGTATAATGTGGTTCAAAGGTTCTTGTAAATTTGAAACTAGTCGCTAATGTAAAAGTGTTCAACAGCAAACTCGTGTATGCATTGTGTCTTGAAGGTGGACCAAAAGCGAATGCACAAACACAAATCAACTGCAAACTCGACAAAAATCTTCAAAATGTGTGTTTAAAAATCGATTTAGCCAAAAGCCTTTAATTCTTGTTATTTTTTTTTTGTTTTTTGCACACGCACATGTACAATAAATTTCACAATATAAGAACGTAAAAAAAATGTACAATTACAAGCACACATTAATTTGTTTTCAACACTTTTTCTCTTTACCAATTATGCAATCTTTAAAGCTATATAACAATTTTTTAGTTTTCATTTTTGCATCTCTCATTTGGACTCGATTTCGGATTTCGCTGCCGTTTTTTGTGAATCCTGTTTTTAGTTTTTGGTAATCGCCTCAACAAGGATACAAATCAATCAAACAGCAGGGGATCTCAACTAAGGATCGATCGATAATCCCCAAGTCCAGCACTCAACTTAAAAGGGATTAAAAGTGTGGGAATTAAAATGTAAATCGTATGGTGGATAATTTCATAGTCAGTTGAGTGGCTGGGCCCTGGGGACTTTTGTTTACATGGATTAGTTATTGCAAGTTATGTTTGAATTTGCAAGCTTCCTAAGGGAAATCCAGGCAGAGTTCTTAATTCACTCATCTTGGCTGCTCGATTCCTCACTGCCTATCGCTGGATCTACTCTGTTTCTCTCTCTCTCACGTACATCACATATTTTACAGTTTAATAATACTTCCTTACACATAATTTATTAATTAATTCATATATCTCTCTGCTAAAATTGGTTGCTTCTCCATACACCGGCCAGACCTTGATTAGTTGACGATCCCTCTCTGTTGCTCCTGCTTCATTGATCGACTTTTATGTTTACGACAAAAACGGGTTTGTAGCTCCTTCCGGCTTTATCCACGGCATGTTGTTGTTTTGCTGTAAGGTTTCAGATATTTTATTAGATTTTTGTTTTGAAAGCTTCCTTATCTAATTCTAATTTTCACGCTAAAAGCAAACTACATGCAAAGTCAAAGAGCGTTGTTTAGTGTGTTATTCTAGCCAGTGGGTATAGAGGGATTAAGTAATTGTTAGAAGGAAAGGCTACTACAGGAGTTAGATAGCAGAGCATGCACATTCGAAAGACATTTTACCCATTATTCGCATTTATTGCATATTGTATGTGTTTTATTTAAGCGTCCAAGCCTCCATGGTTGGCTACAATTAGAAAATGTTATGGATCAACTGGTTTTTTTAGCAAAGCTTTCTGCTTTCTGGTCAAGATGCGTACGTTGTTTTTTTCCGAAGGAGCAGCGAAGGAAGCTATGCGAACACAGTTTCCCTCACTGTCCTCCCCAGTTAGCAGTTCGTAATTCTCATACTTGCTAGTCAAACGAAAAGGAAACTAATTCAACAGAAAGAAGAAAACACAAAACTAAAGATAAAAACGCAAGCGAAACAATAGAAACGATAAAACGACAACAAATCTGGCAGAGGAAGTAGTATTTGGGATATCTTTTTTGGCGCAACACACACAACTTCAACTTCAACGACGACGGCGGCGGCTCACACTCACTTCCAGCTTGCAGTGACCGGCGGCAGCGGATGAGGTGGGGCCGAACCTGGAGGCAGGATCGTCCACAAAACCAATGGGAGCAACACTGACGCCCGGAGTTTCAGCCAGGGATTCGGACAGGGCACTGCTGTAGGTGGCAGCATAGCTTGAATAGATTCCCGGAGTTCCATAATTGTTGTTAATGTTGCTTGGGCTATTGTACATATTGTAGGAATCATCGGATGGCGCTGTTGGACTATTGAAATAGGGTCGCTCGCTGAATATGTCCATGTTGCGGATGCCATCGATGCCGGGACTGGGACTCACATGGTTGTACATGGTGTTGGTGCTGGTGCTGGTGCTGCTTGAGCTGGTGATGTGACCATTGTATTGATGATTGTACACCTGCGAACTGGTCTGTGGCTGGGGGATGATGGTGGCGGAGGGAATGATGGGATTACTAAACGCACTCAGCAATTGAAATTCACCCACGGAAGAGGGCCCCAAATTGAGGCTGGTCGGACGCACGGGAGGCGGAAGTTTTGGCTGGGAGGATTTAAGGTATCGACATGCAACAGTTGCTCAAAAACAAACGAAATGACGTAAAGGAAATCAAAATGCATACGTAAAATGATAAGATAGTGTTGTTTGGAAAGTAAACAGAAATGCCGATAAATCATCAGACAGTAATAAAAAAAAACCTCAAAAGATTAAGTTCAAGTACGAAGAATCCCTAGCACCTCAGACGTACTCCATCTCCATGTTAATCTGTCACCTTTTCGTATCCAAAACTCACCTGGGAAGGAGCACTGACGCCACCCATAACAGGTGCCCAAGGATCCTGGTTCATGCTGACTGCGAAGGGAGCCTGCTGTTTCAGCTGGTTGATGGACGGCACCTGTTTTGCACATTAAAGAAAGTTGTTAGACCATGAATTCTAGGAGATCTTTATGCACAACTCACGGCTGGCTGCTGTTGCTGGAATAGATTCGTCTTGGGTGGCATCACGTTGTCGCTGAAGGGATTGTAGGCTGGAGCATTTCCCGTTTGTGTCTGCGGCGCAATCGGTTTGATCAAATTGTCCAGGTTAACCAGCGCCGAGTTCTCGCCAAGGAATGAGTGCGGATCCTTCAGCGGTTTCTTTGCAGTGGCCCCCGTTGATGGATGCATACTGCTGCCGTTTCCATAGTTGGACGAAAGCGGATCCATGTCATCGAGCAGAGAAGCTAAAAAGTAGTAGTTTTATAGAAATGAGAGCTTGATATGTTTACTCAGCTGGTATCTATTTTCCTTACCGTTGTTATTGTTGTTGGAGGCGTTGGAATTGCTTAGCTCGCTCTTGTTTCGGTTGGTAATCAAGTCGAACTCGTCAAATTCCGGGGATGGTTTCTGCAATTAAAACGAAAAATTAATTTAAATTCAAAATGAAGTTTAAAATTTCCCTCAAGAAGGTTAATAATCTTGTTCTGATTTAGCAAACTATGTTCTCCTGACATTATCTTTGGAAGCTTTGATTAGATTATTTAATTATCTGAATTTTAGTTAGTTCCTAAGATAATGCAATTATATAATTGGAGGAATCCTAACACGATTAGCCAAACAGTGTGCTCACCTTAATGGCGCCTGTTCCTAGTGCTTTCCAGGGGTCATCCAATGCTGCCGCTCCTGACTGTGGTGCAGCTCCACCCGCCCATGGATCTGCTGAAGCGGCAGCACCAGCTCCTCCGCCTCCTCCTGCCGCAGCGGATGGTTCCGCCAGCCATGGATCCGCTGGAGAGCTGCCATTGTTTGCCGCATGATGGTTGACTGGTGCAGCCGCCAAAGCTGCTCCGGCTGTCGATTTCGAAATCCAGGCATCAACTGGAGCTCCCGCTGGAGTGGCTCCACGTCCATTCTGATTGGCATTGCCGTTGGTTTGCAGCCAGCCCTCGTTGGAGGAGCCCGATGCGACTGATGGCGACTGGTTGCGTGCTCCCCAAGCATCACCAGATGCTCCTCCCGGTGCCGCAGAACTCATGGGCACTCCGCTACTCATGATGGTACGTGGCGCAGCATTGGGATGCCAGGGATCAACCTGGGGCGAGGAGGTTCCCGACCAGGGATCCGACAACTGGCTAGGTGCTCGTGGACCGGGCGTGGCCCACGGATCGACAATGGCAGCAGGGGCGCCGCCTGCAGCGCCCAGCGGTGGACTCGAGATACTGGTGGCGCCCAAAGAAATGTCCAGCAGATCCAGCAAATGACTCTGGGGCTCCTCCTTCTTGGGTGCGGGAATCGGACGACCGTTGTGATCCCTCACGCTGAGAATATTACAGAATTAGATATAGATTCAGAAATATATACCTCGCAAAAACTCACTTAAAGTCCTGCTCGCTTTGGCTGAGTGCCAGCTGGAGACGCACATCGTCGCTGCGGCGCTTGGCCTCCTCCTGCTCGGCTTCCTCTCGCGACATGGCCATGGCTAGCTGAAGCTGCAGTTCCTCCTCTCCAGCCGTCTGCGGACGAACCATTTCCAGCTCGGAGACAGACTTGGGCGGCTCCTCTTGCCATCCTGGTGGCAAATCTCGCTGCGAGGGTCCATCTATGTAGCCATCGCTACCGAAACCGCTTGGATGCTGGGCGAATCGCTCCTTGGCCTTCAGTGCTTTGACTCGCTCGTTCTTGAGCCGTTCGTCATCCTTGAGCAGGTTTACCAATTGCTTGGCCTTCTCCCGGACGTGAGTTCCCTGGTCCTTGCCCTCCTCAAAGTAAACAAACTCGCGCAACGTCTGGATGGCGAAGATATTCTCCTTGCATTGCTGAGCAACCTTCTCTGTGCCGGTCTTGATCAGATACTCCAGCAGTATGAGTGCCTTGTAGACGTGGCGCCAGTTCTTGCCGTGATCATTGAGACGCTTCCATATCATCTGCATGATCTCGGAGAAGGCCACCACATTGTAGGTGAGATCCGCTATCTCACCCATAATGGCGGCCGATGGACCCCATGGGTCATTGGAGGTGGCCTCACGCACTTTGACCTGTTTGGAGGAAAGAGTTTAGTTAGGGGATTTCGATGTTATCGAAGATCATGTAGATCACTCACCTGAGCATCGGAGTAGTTGTGCGCAAGGTTCTTGATATTTCGGCGTAGACCCGCGACATTGACCTGCATATCGTCCTTTTGCTTTCTCACTGTGTGACGAGAAGGATGGAAGGGAGTGTTAGCATGGCTATACCGGCTCGATCATACCCTTTTTGGGGGAATTGCGAGGTGGATTTGTGGTAGGGAGAGAGGATGGGTTTATTCGTTCGTTCTCGGGATAACTTTTGTCGCTGTGAAAGTTCCGCTTGATGTGATTGCAAATCGGTGTTGATCGAATTTTGGATTTTTGTTTTTTTTTTTCTATTTTATTTTGACGGTATCTCTAAAGTTTTGCTGAATGGAATTTCGAATCTAATGTGTGTTGGAATGTATGTAGCATTTGTGGGTGTCGGATTACAAAATCTGAACAAAAACTAAAACACAAACGGTGTGGAACAGTGTTTCATGGTATGTGATGAGTAATCGATGAATATGCTGCTGCTGTTGCTGCTCTTTGTGTAGTGGGAATCGTGTCAAAGTTGAACTCAAAATCAAATCGGATCGGTTAAATATACACATTCTGATAGATAATACCATTCTATTGAATTTGATTTAATCTTTTGGCGGTGTAGTTGGAGAAGAGAACTTATTGTTTTTTAAATGAGATGTATTAACATTGAGACTTACTTTTCGTTTGTTTTTGCGTTTGACTTTGCTTTTTATTTTCTATACAAGAGACTTTTGCTTGCAAAAGCTTGAGATTCTTTTTCTCTTATTGTATTTTTTTCGTTTTTTGTTTTTGTTTATTGCTGTTTAAGTGCTCCAAAGCAAGCTAAGTATGAGATACAAGATAAATACAATCAAAATACATAGTATAAGAGTACAGATACGGATATACATATTAATATATATATATATTTTTATAGTCAGATGTCGGTTGTTAATGTTATCGACGTTGCAGTGGTGCAAAACACACATAGTTCCATAGATACTATACATAATAATTTGCCGAACTCAAAACTCAAGTGCACCGAAACAAAAAAAGAGTGAAAGCATATGTTAAAATAGAAAACCAGTCGAAATTGAAATAAACCCAAGTGAATTTGAAACGCCGGTCGAAGGTTTTTGCGCGTGCACTGCCCCAAAATGCGGGTAAAGAACCAGAACTCGCAATAGCTGGACCCACCAAGTCCAGGGCCCTCCAACGCCTAGGGGAAATAATTCAATTTGCGGGCAAACAAAATGCAAACCGAAATGAATAACAACATGGAGCAAAAATAAAACGAAACATAGCAGAGAGTATTTCCCTTGAATAAACAAAAGCCGACTGTTTAATACTCTGACCAATAAAAGAAACAACAATCGAGAGATTGTAAACCCATTCGATCTTGGCTCAAGTGCTCATAAGATTTCAAATACGATATTGTTATAAAAATAATAAAAATTATTTATACCACATTCAGAAAATATGTTTAAATGAATTGAAAATATATTAATTAGATATATGGAATAAAAAGCAAAAATCATTTTATAATGATCTACATACATATTCTTTTTCAAAATGTACAAAGAATTGGGATATAAAACATAGCAATCTTAGATACTTTGGCTTGAAATTATAAATAAAAATATTTGCATTGATCTTTAACTTAGAAACCAAGAGAAACGGAAGATTATACAAAGATCTAAGGTAATGCATCTTTAAAGACTTGTTTTTATAGCTTTCTTGAACCCTTAAATTGCTTAAGTTTTATTACTTAAAGATCCCTTGACAACAGTTTCCACTTAGTGGATAGGCCCCTCACTGCATCCAATGCCTTTTGCTTGAACTTAACCCATGACAGACCCAAGCGTGAAGCCGCAAAAATGTAAAATAACCAAAGAGGAGGAAACCAAAGGGAGGCCCTTGGACAGACAGTCGTCTACGTCCATGTCTGGATATGCAAATTCTGAGCGTAAGCTGCATTATGCATTTAAAACCAAACGGCGAAACAACTATAGCTAGAAATTATAGCAAATGAATTGATTGTTCCTTTCTTTTCTTTGTCGAGGTGCGCTCATCTATTTTTAAATGCAAAACAAAAAAAGTGCACACAAGATAATCAAATTGTTATCGATTGGCTGGGCGCTGGCACAGAAGCAAAAGTTCTTTAAGAAGAATTTCAAATAAGGGGTTACTCGGGCATACAATTCGAGAATATAATTTATAAACCAGATGACCGTTTCAAAGCTAAGCTGTTTAACGATAAGATAGCAACGTGCATATATATTCAAAATATTTATACCTTTTTCTGTTTTTAAAAGTCTGTAAGTTGATGTTGCTTACGTCTGAAGCAGATAAAAAGAAATTTTATAACAGTGCGTATGTTAAATTTAAATTGTAATTTTGTTGTATTATTTTTATACAAACAATATGAATAAATGAATATATGTCTCATTCATTCTTCATGAAATATTGCCTAATAAAGCGATATATTTTTATCAAATGTCAGTGAATAATAAACACATTTACGTGAGGTTTAATTATTGTAATGATAATTATAAGATAAGAGTTCATGTATCTTGTGGATAAAATAATGTTATAATATTTTTTTTATGCTTATATTTCCCACCTCTGAAAAGTGAGTGCAGAACTTTAAAACGCACTGTACCGTAGTTACCGCAAAGAATTCGGACATGCGAATCAACAACCAGTTAACAACTGGAGAATCTTTGTAGTTTCTCTATAAGCCCGTTTCTTGTTAACGTCTGACATTTATTTATTTTGATTTTCTGTTTTATTTTCGTTCTTTATGTTATATCGTGTAAACAACGCACTTGACACATATTGGAGTGCCGCAGAGAACCCGCCTTGAAACTATAGTCCACAGATAAACCCGTTGGACAAGTATTCGAGCTATTCGAGAAACCAAAGTGATAATGGGTGGAACTTTAGCATCTGGGGAGATGGAGGGATTGGATTCATTGACCGATCCATAGTCGTCATCGTTGTAGTAACGACACGATAGCCGGGAAATGAGCGGAAGGGCTGTCATTTTGTTTGTTTTCGTTACGCCCCAAGAAGGCGAAATAATTCAATTAAATGTCGCGCAGTAAGACGAGGAAAACTACGCAAATGAAGTGCAAGAGTCGAGAGATGATATTGGTTGGTTTTTTTGGTCTGTTTTTGGTCGCCTGGTGAACTTGAGTAAATTGAATGCCAGACAGAGCAACCGAAAGTGGCAGATGGGGACGGAGGCCGGAACGGGGAGCTTTCTTTGTGTTTTGCACTTGACTTTCGGCAAAACGTCGCCGTTTTATTGCCAAAAATTAAAGTTCACTTGTGTGTGGGTATCAAAACAAACAGAATGCTGAACGAGTTGCGATTTTACTTTGTTCCAAGGCAGAGAGCCTTGACGGAATCGGTTCAATGAACGTGTCCGCGGAAAAAGCTTGACAACACGCTCCAAACACCGAACTAAAAACCCGAAAGGAGGAGAGGAGGAACTTTGCCCGAGGTTAAGGTGTTGCCCGATTGGTATACGGATTGGAACTGAACTGATTTGCTCGATATTACTTATTGTATCTAAACGCAATTATTTCAAATCGAAATATTCCACATTCACGAGGCTGTTTGACGTCCAGTTTTGTTAGCCGTTTAGCATGTTTCCGCTAAGGTGATTGCTATATTGATGATAGCCTGTCCCATTAACCCTCTGAAAGATCGTTCTAGGGGAAGAGTCTATAAGTATTACGGCTCAGAGGTCTTAAATGGTTATTTAATGTGCTTATTGAGTTTGATTTTAATCCCTTGACCTACTTTAAATAAATTTAAATTTAATAAGAAACTCTCATATAAAAGTGGTTCTAAATAAATTGGTCATCAGTTTAAATACCTTAATAAAACATATAGTCTTTGCGTTTATTGACATAATTAAAACATTATCAGGTAAACATTTGAAATAATAGTATAGAACATAAACATTAATTGTTCCTAAGAATCTAAACACTCAATTAAACCTTGAAAGTTTAAAAATATCTGTTGGCAAGTTATAAAAGTTATTAGTTGTTTTAGTAAGAAATCTGGTTAGGGTTTTTCATTGAAAAACATACAAAATCGTTGTTTATTTACTCCTGAGGCAATAATTAACTGAATTCCACTAATTACTAATTACTCTCTTCCCACAAATTCATGACTAATACAAAACTTAAGAACTACTATGTTATGTTTTCAGTTTTCAGAGCTAGCGAAAAGCTTTGTTCAAAATTCCACTGGATAATGATAAGCTTTTCCGGCAAAATGAAATGTTTGCTTGTGATTTACGTTTATCTCTTCTCTCTGATGCTTTTGTTATCCAGGTGCTAAGGGTTAACCACTGTCCATGAAGGTCATTGGTCGCTGATGATGCCCACTGTGCAACATGATCGCTGGCGACAGCAAGTTCCGTGCCCCGTACCTCCCTCACCCATATACATACATACATACATAGTTGCATTTTCCAGAGTTTGCTGCATCTGTTGTAAATGCGGGCGTATATTATATAGTTGTGAAAGCACAGTGGCGGTCATAATAATAGCAGTTGGAAATGGATATGTTTTAAATTCTTTTTAAATTGAAACATAATACATTTGATATTGTAAACTAATAATGTTCGGTTGGAAGTAATATCTTTAATTTAAGAAACTTAATTAGTGAGCGATTCCTATTATTATGACTGCTTCTGCAGTTGTCCATGGGTGCTCATCCATTGGTGTGTGTGCGTGTGATAACGAGTCAGAAATGCGATTAGATTTCATTTGTGACACTCAAACTACTCAAACTAGCAGACACACACACTCACACAACCGTTGGGGGGCACAAAAATGCGAACTTCATTCATTACTCATACGCAAAGAGGGGCCCCCCTTTTCGCATAAACCTGTTCCACCTTTTGGGCCAACGCCCCCCCGCCCCCTTTTCGACCGCTACGCCTCTGTTGACCGGAGGCCTATGACTAATTTTTCGACCGGCTAACGGCACTTATCAATAAGCACGCACGAAAATCAACGAAACAAATAAAGGCCAAGCGTTATCATAAATAACTAAAAATGTTAGCGGGGGAATAACATTTAAATGGGGGGGATCCTTAATATTTATAAGACAAACTTAAATAATATAAAAAAAAAAACAAACACACACACAATTACGACAAACACAAAAGAGAGAAATGTTTGCCCCCGCTCTCTTGCGCTCACCTGCAATGTTGCTGTCTTTATTGTTGTTTTACTTTTTTGTTGCTGCTGCAGTCCGCCCGTGTGTTGGTGTGAGTGGGGGGCTCCGTGTGTGTGTCTGTGTTTCTTTGTGTGCAAGTGTGTGTGTGTGGATGTGTACGACTCCTCCTCCCCAAGTTTTCTAGTTTTCTATATTTTACGACTTTCTTTTCTTTCTTTCCTCCGACTCAAATAGACACAGTCACAAGACGATGATGACGACGGCGACGTCAACAAAAACACAAGGCCTTCGCGCACAAGATCTTTATTAGCGGGCTAAAAAGTTACCCTTTTGCACTTTGCACACCAAACACGAATTATTAGTATTAAATAATAGATTTAATATGTTTAATTATTATTAAATCTGGATCTGCTTTTTCTGTTTCGCGTTTTTTTTTCAATGATTCCTGTTTGTGCAGTGTGCCCGCCGGTTTTACTATTCAAAATACTATGAGTTTTTCCGAAAAAGTGTCGATTTTTGTCTTTACGCCGGCTGGTCACACTGACGAGCAAAAGACGTAAATGAGAAGTGTATACACACTAAAATCGACACTTTATCCCACATAGTCTGGCAACGCCAATTTAAGCTTTCAAAAACCCAAAAATAACTGCCACAGCCACAATTTTGTTTTAAGTTTTCTTTTTTCTTTGAAATGTTCATTAAATTTAAATAAATTAAACGAAAGTTCCATTTTTATTTACGATTTTATTTAGAATACCATTTTCACTTTCATATAATTACACGCTAAAATCTATTTTCTCATTTTGTTAACGAAACTGATAACAATATATTTTTCTCTTTTGTTTTTTCTCGTGTGTATTCAGTTTGTGCCTGTGTGCACTGCTACGATTGCTTGGTGTGTGTGTGTGTTCATTTGAGTGTGTGTATGTGTTGTGTGTGTGTTTGTTATTAACATTAGCTCGATGCGATTTGTTGTTCTTTTGCCTTCGATTAACTCTAAGTACTATATACGTGTATACAGTTATTAAATATAGATGCAGTTGCATATTTCGATATCGCCACCGGCGCAACTTCCTTCCGGTATCTAGCCGGTCGTCTTTCGGTTTTTCATCTCACGAATTTATTGGTTGCATTAATCAATATTAGTTTTCAATTATTAGTTAATATTTTAGTCAAAAACCCGGACATCCATTTGATTATTCCATAAAATCATATGAAATAGAAACGCATTAGATTTAAAATCAATTCAAAATGTGTTCAAAAGTATGCAATGAAATGTTTTAAAGATTCATAAATCATTGCAAAGTCTATAAAACTATTAATCAAACATTAATCTCTTAACTTTCATTCTTTTTAACTACTTTATAACTTTCAAGACGTTTAAAAACTCATTTATTGTTTTAAATTCCATGAGATTGAAAACCGAAAGACGCCCGTTGACCAACGCCAAAACACATACATACATACGCGAAATTGAGCCCCCAACAAATAAGCTTAAATCATAAGACGGTCCTCTGTCCGTTCGTCGGTCCTGGGTCATATCGATGTACTCTCCCGTGTCTGCTGCTCCTCCTCCTTCTCGTTTGCGGTCGAACCCCCGAAATCATAATCGAATTTTCGAAATAAAAATCGACGAAACAAAAGTCAACAAAAAAAAGCGTCCGACAAACTGTTCGATTTAGCGATGGCTTAAATAAAAACATAAGAACTAAGTTAACTTAAGGCATACAAATCCGAATCTCGCATCCGCCCGCCGTTCGCATGCTGCTTCGCCCCGATCTCGCTCCAGGTTCCTCCAGCTCCACCGCCACCTGCTCCTCATGCGCTGTGCTTTACAGTAAAATAATGTTTTGTGGGGAATCCCCCGCAGTACCTACACCCGGATGCCTCACTCCTCCGGCGGCTCCTCTGGTATCTGAAGGCTCTGCGCCGCATGCGGATACTCTGCATGCACGGAGTTGGACTGCGCATCGGAGTCCTCCTCGAGGGCATTCGCCTTGCTGGGCGGCGGTGTTAGCGCCTCACTGCCGGCACCCAGCGGCGGTTGCACCAAGTTGGGAATATACTCGACCGTCTCATATTCGGTCTTGGCCACCGCCTCGTGGTCGAGATCCCTCTCCAGCTCCAGGTCCAGCTGCCTCTTCCTCTCTCGCTCTCTCTCTTTGCGTTCGTGTTGCAGCGGATCCTCTAGACCGGGAGGTGGCACCACCACTGCGGACTTCTCCTTGAGCACCTGATCTCCGCCAGCCTCTGCGTTTGCCGTGTCGTTGAGAGTTGGAGAGGCCAGATCGGCCTCCTGCAGTTCCACGATCACGGGCAGCGTTTCATTGGGCTTTGGAGTCGTGGTGCTGGTGGATGTGGTGGTGGGCGCTGTGGTTGTGATAACTACTTCTGTGGGATCAAGAGCCACCTGACTGCTGGGCGTCGTTGTAGTCGTCGTCGAAGTAGAAGTAGTAGCGGTCTCCTCAGTGGTGGAGCTGCTCGTTGTAACAGGAGTAGCTGTGGTGGATTCAATCTTTTCCACTTCCGGTGCCACAGGCAGCGGCAGAGGTGGCGCTGGAGTGGTGGTCAGTAGCAATGGCGGCGGCAAAGGTGGCACTATAGCTGTGCCAATGATCACGGGATTTATGAGCGGTTGGCCCAGAGTGGCTATGATGGGGGGCAGCAGTTCCTCATTGCCCTTGAGTAGCGAGGGCACCAGCTTTATATTGGTCACCATAAGGGGTAGATCCACTTTATAGAGCATGGGTAGAACAGTGCAAACCTCCTGGTCGTTTTCGAAACACTGCGAGCGGCCACGGATGCGGGCCTCCTGGACGGCCATCAAGCGGCAAAGTTCGTTCAGGCGCACATCACACATAATGGGATTGTCTGTGGATATAAAAAATATAATATAAATATATGTATATATATGATATAATAAGACAAATTTAAGTGCAATTGAATAATAAACAAGGAAGAGTTAGTCAGCGTTACAGTTGCAACATCAATATGTTGATAGGAACTGAAAGTGTTGCTCAACATGTGTTGCTCATGCTCAAACATTTCCTAGCAACATTTTATGTTGTGCATTCCGCAGTGTTAGGTTTTAATTTTTGAATACGTTGTATGAGAAATAAGATTATAATTAATATCACTTTTTATGAGTGATTAATTTTTGTTTATAGTTTAGTTTATAGTCAAAGCAATGAAAAGCTTTCTTTACAATTTACTTAGACGCCTGTCTAAGCAATAGTATATAATAGTAAACAAGTTTAAAAACTAATTAAAAGAGGTTTTTATAGTGCTTTTGTTTAATTACTTTCCTAGTTAATGCTCAATTTAATAGAGAGACTTACCATCTAGATGTATCTCCAGTTTGCCGGGAACATTGTGATTTTTGCAGCGCGTATTGGTGACAAGTTCACTCGATATGGTCGAGATTTGATTATTGGTTAAATTGGCCTGGCAGAGAACAGGCAAACCCTTGAAGTCCTGCTCCAATTTAGTGATGTTGTTGTATGCCACCTTAAGGATCTTAAGGTTTGGCAACAAGGTCTTGAAATAAGAATAGATTCCTTTAGTATTTATAATCTAATATAAGTATATAAGTAATCTTTACTCACCGTTTCCATGGGCTTTAGCTCCGCCAGTTGATTACCGGTCAGGTCGAGAATCTCCAGGCGGTGCATACCATCAAAGTCACCCACCTGGAGATGCTCCAAACGATTCTCGGCCAGGCTGAGTATACGCAGGTTGCCCAGACCCGCCAGAGCTCCGTTCAGTGAGTCGATTCTGTTGTTGTCCAGTTGCAACTCGAGCAGAATCAGATCCTGAACACCCCGTGGATCAGGCAGCAACCGCTCGATGCGATTGCTGGACAAACTGAGAGTCCTCAGAGAGCGCAAACCATGTAGCTCCGCCATGGAGAACTCCTCAATGTCGTTGAAAGAGAAGTTGGCAAACTTGAGCTTAGTGATCGGCAGCAGAGAAGAGTTGAGGGAGCGAATGTGATTGCATCCGAGTTGCAGATTCTCCACCTTGTCACACGAGGCAAACTCATCTCGGGCTAGGTATTCCAACTCATTATTCTCGGCCAGCACTTCGGATAGATTGACAGCATTACGTAGGACTCGATCGAAGGAACGAAGACGATTAAAGTGCACATGCATTGTCTCCAGATTGTGCATCCCAGCCATGTTCGCCGGCAGTCGCTCCAATCGATTGTTGTGGGCCATCAGCAGACGCAACTTGCTCCCATCCGGCAGCTCTCCATCCAGATCACTGATATTATTCGCATTGATAAACAGCGATTGCAGCTGACCAAGATCATGCAGGGATCCATTGAGTGACTCTATTCGATTCCTACCCAAATGCAGGATAAGCAGACTCAAGGGGAAGGAACCACGATCCAAACGCGTTATATTATTGCTCGGCAGGATTAGGTTCGTCACCAGCTGGATGCCACGAAAGTCCTCCTGCTGCACCGCCCGTATTTTACAGCGCCCAATGTCCAGCGTGAGCAGGCTCGGCATGTGGCTCAGGGCGTGCTTCGGGATCTCGTCAAGTTCGTTGTCGCCAATGCTTAGGTAGGTGACATTCGATAACCCACGGAACGGCAGCTCGGGCAGCGATCTATAAATAGGTCCAAAAACAAAACAAATCCATTACAATTTCATATTATTATTAGCCGGAAAGCAAGAAAATTGGATGGGGATTCTTCTCATCTTAAGCCGTATTATTATACATACAATAATAATATAATACAATAATATTATACATACATAATACGTTGTGATGAAAATAATTTATTAGTTATATTTAATAGGTAATTTAAATTATAAAAATAATTTCATAATAATGTTTCAAATTTAAAATATTGAAATGTGATTTCTGGGAATTCAGTTTTCACAGAATTGATTATAATTTGTCATGATTTTTGGAAAAGATGTTAAATTAGATAAGTTTAAATTTAGAAACTAAACTAAATTTTTTGCTGATCAAAAGCAGACCTAAAAACTTCAGGGAAACCATAAACAATTTGAAGTGTTGGATTCTGGTTAGTTAGTAAATACTATTTATTAAATAGAACAATCATATTCTCCTTAAGAAAACAATTGTATGAATGAAGTCTTATCAACATACATATCTCCGGTCTTGATCTACACCATATAATTTCCTTAGAGGATAGATTAAGACTTCTGATGACATTTTCTTATGGTGTTGCACAATACTATTAGCTCCTAAATAATTTAGGTTATTTAGGAATTAATTTATTTAAACTGGGTTTGTTCTCTACCCATCAAATCAATCTTATCTATGCAAATCCTTGACTAAAAGTTTTAAGAACTCATTTAAATATATTTAAGCACTTATCATTCAGATACTTACATCGAGATGCTAGCAATGCCAATAAATATCTGATTCACTTTGTTGACAATGAATCAGCCAAATTGGTAATTGATTTTGAATGGAATCGGATCGTATTTCGCATCCCTGGTCTATCTTTGGACCTGATGATGACGCAGCCTTATCAGGGGGCGCTGCACCCCGCCTCCACTGACCAATCCCGCCCAGCTTCCACCTGCACACACACACACGCACACACACACACCCGTACTGTATCTTTATCGACGTCTGCAGGTGGCTATTAAGTTGTCGCCGTCGAGGCGCCAAACGGCCGATGGAACAGCAGATTCATGATGGGAACTGGGCTGGATGTGGATGTGGATGTGGATGCGGATGGCGTGCCAAGTGCCAAGAGTGGAGTGGACATCCTTGGCGCCCGTTATTGGCATGCGAGCATGTTATATGAGAGGAGCCACTAACGCAGCACTTTGATTGGC
Source organism: Drosophila serrata (assembly GCF_035046125.1). NCBI lineage: Eukaryota > Metazoa > Arthropoda > Insecta > Diptera > Drosophilidae > Drosophila > Drosophila serrata. The sequence goes on from NW_028257170.1 coordinate 2,708,538, forward strand.
AGTCGCTATTTTTAGATCCAGCTTCCAGCCTCTCCAGCCAGACGATCGTGATTGATTGCTCCGGCTCCGAGCAGGAGGAAGAACCAGGAGGAGAATCTACGAGCTGCGCTTGTCAGCCGTTGATTATGTAATGAGAAACGCTGGGCAGGAGCAAGAGATAACTTGTACTGTATCCATAATGAGCACATATGTATCTCAGGGATAGCTGGGATGACTGCAATGGCTGGAGCTGGAGCTGGAGCTGAAGCTGGAGCGGACTTGGACATGTGTATCAGAGATGTATCTACAATTCCTTAACGTCAGCGGTATAATTGTCACACGACCTAAACTGGCCCCTTGATCATTGATTGAGCGTAATAATAAAATTCAATTGGACTGCCTGCTTCACTGCTCTTGACTGACCCCGGAGCAAAGACCACGGAACTTGGAGAGAACGGAGAGTCGAGGCAACCCATTCGGAATTGAAAACAAAAACATGTTCGAAACATTCCATTTATAATTTATAATATTTTTTTGGGGCTATTGACGCCGAAACTGATGACTCTTTTGTTGCAGAACTCTTGTTATTGTTTACTTTGGTTCCTGGGGAATCAGTTTTTGGAACCGTCTATCGAAGCCACTATCACGTTTTGGGCCCAGACAGATCGGCTGGGAATATTCCATAGCAATTCACTCAGAACGCGTCTCAATAAATTATGTGTGCTTATAGTAGTTATCATAATTAATGAAGGAAGCCGTCAACACTTTTCGCACTTTTTCAGGGCTGCGACTGCACTCTGATAAGAGTAGTAACAGCCTCAAACAAATCTCTTCGAGTGACTGAACATATAATGACCATCATCATACACACACACTCCTTATCGCCTGAGAAAGCACAAGACCAGAAAAGGCCACGATGTGCGATGTGCCTTGTCCCCGAACCTTGTATTATGCTCCCTACATGGCAATCATATTCCCCTCAACCCCATAGGTCCTGTGCCTCAGAGTTCATCTGCCCATGGTGTCCATCCATTCAATAGTTGCCATTGCCCACACTTCACTCGAATGGTTGCTGATTATGGCTATGGTCGATCGTAAAATGTGATCATAAACTTGAGTTGATTGTTTTGGCGCCAGTCATAAAACAGATTCGTAAAGTAATCAAAAAAAAAAGAAACAGTAGCGCTTATCGGAGAATGCCTCCGCCAGCTGTGGTCCACATTTTTTGGGCTCACTAAAACATAGATGGAAGATCTGTACTTGGACTAAATTCAGGAGACCCTAGAGCAGGGATAACCAAGGAAAAAGTGGTTGTTACCAGAGAAGAAGAGATCTTACAATTGATTTGATCATATTTAATGTTGTTAAAGGATAAAGTCTAAATAGAGCTTAAGTTTCTTCCAAGATTTATTATACAGAATCGATTATGTGACAACTACAACTGATTAGACCCTACAAGATCAGGGGTTCTCCATACCAAAATCCCAGACATTTGGAAATTCCACGCGCCGCATCGATGAGCATATCAGTAAGTACGTATTGAGTACCGAGCAAAATCGAGTACGGGGAAGTCATGATCATCATGTCGCCATAGAGATACGCACATACAAACGTATGTGTGCGGTATTTTTCCTGGCTGGGTTGGCATGATTTGGTCAAAGCGCGATATTAAGGCAATAGGTCAATTGTTATAAATTGACATCAATGTAAAGAAAGAAAAAAAAGCGAGTTCCCCCTGAGCATGGAGCACTGGAGGCACGCGCTCTCTTCGCTCCGAGCTGGTGCACAATACTGTGATTCGATCAAGTCAAGTAATTAAATCATTCCGCCTTACACACACAGAGGCGACGAACGCAAATTGCATTTGATGATAAATCGAAAACTATAATCTGATTATCGGGAAAATAAACTACAAATACCCTATGATTGTGACAGGAGATGTATTTATATTTCCAAGAATTACAAATTAGTTTTTAGAATGTTATTTAGCATGAAACTATAACATTTGAGGAAATCGAGTAATATAGTATCAATAATTAAAATTAAGAAGTTTATATTCCATCTGATTATCAGGAAAATAAACTACAAATAGCCCAAGTTTCTGACACGGGATGTATTAACGTTTTCAAATATTACAAATTGGTTTTAGAAAGTAATCAAACTATAACATTTCAGGAAATTGAGTAATAATGTATAAATATCAATATCAATAATAGATATTAAGAAGTTAATATTCCATTAAGAAAATGTAAGATTTTCTTTCTTGTTATAATAAATCATAACAATCGGTTATTTGAAGACATTTTTTATCAATTTCTTTACAACTTTGAAAAACACCCGCTCAGTCTATAAAATCCCTTCAAGATTCGAAACAAGCACTCGTATCTGTATGGAAAATATATATGTTTTTTCGGGGCTCGATCTTTTTCGAATAAATCGCGTGGGGCACAAAGACTTGTCTTAACTTGAGTCACGATCGCATTTTGTTTTGATCGGAGAGAATCGATGCCTCCTCCACAGCGAAGTCAAATATCAATGAACCCGCGGCAGGCGCTTATGAAATAGGCTCGAATGTTATTTCTATATTCGCAAAGTGCGGCAGATTGTCGGCATTTATTTATAATTGCCAATATATAAATCACAAAAGCGACACAGGGCGACAGTGAATTGAAATTCATTGAGAGTCAGAGTCGGGAAAACGTGCAGGCGCCGCCGCGTTGAAAAGCGCTTTCAATAAACTGCAATTATCAATTTTGTGTACGCATTAAGTGAGTGCCGATGTCGTCGATGCTTGTACATTTGAATATATAGATTTGAGTACATAGAGGATTTCACATATACCCAGAGCGGTATTGATAAGCCGCAGCTATTATCAATTATCAATTGAATACAAAACAAAAAAAAAGGTACTCGCCGGAGAGATGCTGCTTAGTTCGGTGATAGGATCCAATCGGATCCGATCTTGTACACAACAGCGTCTTGTCTTAGTGAGGCCCCCTCGCAATTTGCAGCAATTCAATGCTACTTCCTAATTGAAAAATTAAATCATCTGGGCGGTAATTAAGATTCGCCTCCTCCTCCAGCTCCTTGCCAGCGCCCAATTTGCCCAATTGAGGGATAGCCATAGATAATGAGAGTCCGGCGGACTCTTTTTTTACGTAAACAAGTGACATTGTTATTGTTTTAGTATCTACTGGGCGGGAGGCTGTAAACAAGCCTCAAGATCTGATCCGATCTGGGGAGCACATTTTCGTGCATTTACATAAACCGTATTGAAATTTGTGTACGATTTGCATTATTATTTGTTTTGCTCTCCGCGTTTTTTTTTTTTTGATTGGGTTTAAGGAACCTAAATTGATAGCCCGGACGAGCGGAAAATTCTGTTTCAACTGGCCTTGAACTCCCCCCATAGACAAGAAAATTTTATGATTGAATCTACGGGGGAAAAGTCCCCGGCAACAATTGATTTTCCTTGTCGAATTATAGTGTTTATTGGGTTTTACCAATTTCAAATCCAATTGAAATTGGTTTCTTGGAGAAAGTTCTATGACAAGAAAGGGAATTACTTTTGAAATACATAATGTTCTAGAAACCTTATAAAACAGTGGGACATTAATTATTATAATATTTTACTTGTTTTAAAAAAAAATTTCAATAGAATCAAAAGTTCAAATAAATGGTATTTTACTTAGCCAACTTATATCTCTCTTATATAAAATATTAAGCTTCCAAACTCTAAATAGAATTTAATCGCTCTAAGCATTACATTTTTAATGTGCTTTCTTTAGAAACAAATAAAAATATATCCAAACATTTTTATAGCACCTAATGTTATCATTTATAATGATCATCACTCACCTTAGTCCATTCCATTGCATCCTTAGCTTGTACAAATTAAAGTTCATATCCGTAAACGATCGCATTTCCATGTCATCCAGCTGTGAATGCGTGATCTTTAGGTCAATTTTCGTATCCGGGTTGAGCTTATTGGCCAGGCTGTCCACCACGGCATTAAAGGATTCCACTTTTTCGCAATTGAGCTCCACATGATTCCAGGCCTTGCCGGTCTCGCAGGTGCAGGGAGAGATCTCCGGACGCACCGAGCACTGGAGCGAGGCCAAATGGAAGACGGTGTACACGAGGGACGTCATTTTGGCGACCACTCAAGCACTTAAACTCGACTTTCGATTTTCGATTTCACAATTCTTTGGCACGGCAAAAATATATAATATATGTTATAGATATGTTTTCGGTATTTCGGAGATTTTTTTGTTGGGTTCACTGTTTGTTTTTCCCGGACGATGCCAGGACGCGTTGCTTGCGCTCGGACGACGGATTAGTAACTGTTCGAGCAGGCAGCTCGGAAAACTCTCGGGGAAATTACACACTAGACGACGCACATATGTGTGCGTGCGGGGGTTTCCATTGCAGTTTGGTTTTCCAGCAGGATTGCGTTTTCGTTTATGTTTTCGATTTCAATACCGTGGATTCCCTGAACCGCCGCTGGCATCGGATTTCAAAAGCGGCACTGTCACAGTCACAGTCACAGTTCCAGCTCTCTTGGTTGAAACCAAAAAACACACAAAACACACACAGCACTTTGGGATCAACTTGGTTGGTTGGTTTGGATCTAATCGCCTGGGAGCTGGAGCTGCTCCTCCTCCGCTTCTAGTGCACTCACTCAACCCCGGCTACCCGGCAGCCAACAGATCTCCCTCGGATCTCCCTCGGATCTCCCTCGGATCTCCCTTTCTATCTGGCTAGACCTCTTGACCCGCTCGTATATAGATCGCCGATGCTCGGAATTAATCTTCTAAAAAATTGTATTGTACTATATATTGGTTGTGTTATTTTGTATTTTTTTTTTCGAACGCCGCGAGTATGTGTATGAGTGTGAGTCAAAGTCTCGGTTCCGATCGATTCAATCGCTTTTAGACCCGGTGATCACGTCTTGATTCCAGCACGGTCCGTTTGTGACTGGGAGTGGGAATAAAAACGCTGAGGATCCGTATGCCGATGATGATGCTGCCTCTGCTGCTGCTGCTGCTGCTTCGGATGCTGCTGCTACTGGTGATGCTTCTGCTCTCTCTTGGATCTCTTGGCTCTCCGGGTAGAAGATTGAGCGGCTTTTTGGCCAATTGGCGATCTGAGATCTAGGCAAACGGGGCGCTGCGTGCCGGGGACTCGTGTAATTGTCCACAACACTCAATTACATGTGTTCCTGTTCTTTCGGCGCCAGCCATCAATCTCCCAGCCACATCTTCAACTCAATCTCGATCTCAATCCCGATGTGCGTGTTTTTTTTTTTTTGTTTGTGCCCCCTTCGAGTGGCTGCCTACTGCAGCTCTGGGATCTTCTACTTGAGTACCTAGTTCTATGTATGGGGCATCATAATCATTGTTGTGGACACATGTTGTTGGTGCGTCAGTGCTGGCAGTCACCAGTGCCTTAAAAAACTGGATGGAAAATGTTGTAAACTGAATTATTTTGGGTAATTTTGAGTTTAGCTGTGAATTATATTATAATAAAAAGATGTAGATTTTAAAAACAACATGCTGCATTTGTCTATTTAAAGGAAAAATTCTGAAATATAATAATTTTGGAAGAAAGATATATTATACTTTATTAGTTTTGTAATTTTGATTTTATATATAAAGTGTTGACATTCTTACAAACTACTAGTATATTTAGTTATTTCCAACAGAATATTTGTTAAATATTGTTTAAAAATCAAAACTGAATTTGATTACTGGAAACCGATATATTCTTACAGTTAGCAATTGAATTATAGGATTAAATCGGTAATGGATCACAACTAATCTTTAAATATTCGTATTCTTTCGATCGATATTTATCAATATTTAAATATGAAATTTTTTTTCTAAAAATCAAAATTTTAAAAACTTGTAGCTAAGCCAAAAAAAGCTAAATTTTAAGTTCGAAAATTGTTCCTATGTTATTTTTTAAAAGGTCTTTATTTACAATTAAAACAAATTAAAATTTTTATCAAATTCTGAAAATTTTAACCCCTTATAAAATTTCGAAAATTTATATTTCTTCCAAAACTCTAAATCGACTCTGCTATTGACGCGGATCATAAATATATATGATTCATAGGGTTGGAAATGACTCCTTCACAGGGTTACAAGCTTCTGACTAAAATTAAAATACCCTGAAAAGGGTATTAAAAAGGACAAAATGTCTGCACTTCTGTTACTTACATATGTGCATCTTGGTGTTTAACACACTCTTAATTAATTGTCCTTTGCATATACACACACACACCCCGACATCTGGCACTCGCTGAGAAATGTTTTTAATTATGACATTTCGTTCCGTTTCGGATCGTATCGGATCGTATGGGATCTTGGGGTGGTGTGCCTGGTTAGCAGCGATTGAATGGAACCGGCTTGTTTAAGGATCTGCTGCTGCAGCAGCCCAATTGAGATTGGGCCAAACATTTCAGAATGGCAGATGAAAATTTTCCACTGGCGCCAGCTGCAGGAGGGGAGCATCGGTAGGAGGAGCAGCATCAGGAGGAGGAGGAGGTGGCAGAGCCATGCATCAAAGTCCGCTGCCTTAATTTATTTCGAAGTTCTGGGCCCCGCGCATGCATAATGAGCCACTCGGCGCCTTAAATGCACTCGCCGCGAATTCCGCACATTCCCTGGATTGCGCGTGCCAACGATGTCGATGTCGATGTCGATGTCGCTGTCGCTGTCTATGTCTCCTCGCCGATCTGGCCGCAATTAATCATCGGGATCATCAGACGGGGAGCTGTGAGCAGGCGAGTGAGTGAGTGGCTTCTGTGGACCATCCAACTTGCTGGCACGCACCATCCGCGTCTGCATCCAATACCACATCATCGAGATGGGTTTCCATACATTTTCCAGGCTGCAGACTGCCAGCTACCAAGAAGCCTTGGCACGATTATGTTTAGGGTCGTCTGGAAAGATTAACTTAATTACATACAGTAGGGCTCATAATCGTATGAATAACATAAAGAATATTATTGATATTCCTTCTTACATTTCTCCTTTACGATATGTTACATTAATTGCTGATTATTAAATGCAATAATAGTAATTAAAAGTTATTGAAAACAGACGCTTAATCCTACAGGATCCTAGAATCACTTGATTTCTCTGATTATTTGGCATATAAAATATTGCAAAATTAATTAAAAGAAGGTTTATACAATGCTATAAGATGTAGCTCAGAAGGTTCTTTAAACTATATAAGAAAATAATTAGAATCTAAAATCATACAAGTAGAATATTTTAAAACCATTTCAATCCTTCTAAAATAAAAGAGCTTTCCTTCTGATTTCCCAAAAGATCCAATGTAATGTCTCTGTTGTTTTTGAAACGCACTGTTTCCCATAACTGTGGGTATTAAAAATATACATCGATTACGTAGACAGCCTATTTATAGGATCCAATCATTCACAGTAAATATTTAAAGAAAAGCGTCAAGTATTAATAATTATTATTATTTATTCATACATGTTTTCATCTCTCTTTTTCTCGTTTTTCGTTATTTGCGGTTATTATTTGTTTTGTGTTTTTTTGCACATAAATATTCTCAACATTTTTATGTGACACATTTTCGTGTTTCGATTGCAGGCGACAACAATAATAACAAGAGTAGCGTAGGCTCGCAGAGGAATTCGCTGTCGATGGTGATGGTAGGATATGTGGGCTGGTCAAATGGTTGGAAAACACGCCTCCTCAAATCAATATCGCTGTAATGACCAAGAAGCGTCCACTTGAACTGCTCTGCTCTGCTCTCCACATTCCGGTATCGATCGTCATGGGCCATTCAGCAATCATGTGCCATCGGCTCACGTCAATGCCGGCGGCGCCATTCAAAATATTTGGCTGGAATATTCGGAATTCGGCTGTCGTCACGGGTCTATTCAGTTCTCTGCTCTCACTACCACGTCACGCGCCGTGGGGACGCCACAGCCATTTGGGACAATTGAAAGCATTCCACGCGGTGTGTGGTCCCCATTCAGTCCAATCCATTCCAACAATCCACTAGCCATTCGATTTTGGTTAATAAGTGTGTTTATTTTGCTCCTGACTGGGTTCCCGTTCGTCGTTTCCCATTGTGTTGTGTGAAGAATACATATATGTATATCAGTTTGGATATTATTATTCTATATAGGTCGAAGCATTTGCTAAAGGTCCTCTCCGTGTGTGGGTGTTGTCGCCGTAATCGTCGTCTCCTCGTTTTAAACAGAACTTATCCATTAAACTAAATTAAATACGATGCGTTAAAGTAAAATGTACAACAAGCACTAGGTGGCCAGGTTTATCCTTTGCCCTACGACGCCCTATTTCTGCTCGGCGAACTTGGCTATCTGCGGATACTTGTTGGGCTTATAGTCGGCATCCTGTTTGATTCTCTCACGGACAATGCTTCGCACTGCGTCCGTGTAAGAGGCCTGAATGCCGGTGTCATGCGCAATGGAACCGATCACGGTATCCGCACTGATCGAGGAACTGGGGGCACTGCCATTAACACCACCCAGGCCAGAGTTCTGAATGGCCCGCTGCACACCGCTGGCGATGAGGCACTCCACACTGGGCGTCGGCTTCTCCGACTGTATAATCTTGCGGCGCTTGGCAGACATTCCGGAGATGTAGGCATCAGAGTAGGGTGGCTGCGGGCGGTTGCTTTGCTGCAGGAATGTCAGGCATTTAAATGGGTTTCAACTAAAAAGGGACACTCAGGAGAACTTACCTCAGTCTGGGTCTGCAGGTCGCGGGTTATCACTGGCAACCAGTCGTTGGGGAAACTCATGTGCCACGGCTCAGAGCCCACAATCACAGCGGGCAAAGTGTCTGCGGAAGCACTGCTACTACTGCTAGCAGCCACTTCGGCCATTTCCACATCTGTGTCCAGAGTTTCCAGCTGCGGTGGTTGCGGTTGCTGCTGTGGATTAAACGCCAAATGGGGTGGCGCCACAAAAGGCTACATTTAGTAATGCCTGAAGTCCAGGAAAGGGATTATGTCTGCTTACCTCAGCGGCATCAGTGGGAGAGACTGCTTGGGTGCTGCGCAGGACAAGGAACTGTTGGGCATCTACGGTGTCCGTCTGAGCGGGAATTGTGGGATCTATATAGATGCACAAGAACTGCAGCGCTTCGTTGCGGAAATCTGCAAGAGAGGCAAGTGAGTCCAGGATTCTAGCTATGTTTTATTTGGAAACTTACTAGATCGAAGGGGAGCGCACAGCAGGCGCATCAGTTGACGCCAATAGAGCTCCGCATTGGCGCTGCCCAGGCACAGAAAGAGCACGCTGTAGAGACGCTTGCGGAACTGGTCACAGATCTCCTTGAGGCTCTGCTCGAACTGAGCACTCGATCCCGTCGAAGCACCTCCAGGCGCGCTGCTGCACAGCTCGAAGATCAGGCGCAGACTGACGCGCAGGATGTTGCACACCGAGTCCCTGGAGTTGTACTCCGGCCGTTCGTACTGCGGCAAATAGACCAGGCTCTCGCCGAACCATTCCAAGGCCCGTCCGATTGCGTCGGGGATCGTCTGGTCGTTGATGGGCACTCCGCCGGCGAACAGGCTGTCGTTGAGGAAGTTGCGCAGCTGCGAGCGCAGGTTGCTTGCATCAACGCTTGGCATGGTCGGAATCGCCTGCGATGATGGAGCAGCGACGGTTGGGGTGACTGTTGCAGATGCCACTGATGCTGGCGCTGCTGCGGCGGCTGTTGCTGCTGCTGCTGTGGCCGAGATGGCTGCCACTCCCTCGGCGGTGGTGACGGCGGCGCTGCCTGCCGGAGCTGATTGCGCATTATTTCTCAGATTATTAAGCAAAAAATTAGCGAGTTGGGTGGGGAATTGTCTGGACAGGCGGCCGGTGGCGGTCTGGATGCGCCCCCGACGGACGGCTCCTAGGCCGCCGTTGGTGTTGTTGGTGCCACCACCAACGAGGACCGGTCGAGCCGTCACAAGCCGATCGCGATTAATGGGCACTCTTCCCATGACACGCACTCTTGCGGCTCCACCCCTAAGAGTGGGGATGCCAACACCAACACCAACACCACCACCACTACCACTACCAACGTGGGCGGCCTGGCTATGGGTCTGGGTCTGGGCCTGCGCCCAGGCTGCCGGCCGGAGGCTGTTCAGTTGATTGCTTGCGGGACGCTGGCGGCGTGACGACCACGTGGAGCGTACGTTGGCACTGCCGCGTTGGATGCGATCAGAGGTGACTAGATGATGACATGGATAGAATGGAGATTAATTTCAAAGATGGATGCCGGTCGACAGTCGAATCGCTTAGGGAGTGGGTTCTGCTAACAAAGAGCTACTCCTTTCAGAGGAACTCGAAATAAGGAAGGTCTACCGAGAGGATAAAGTCTGAGATGACATACGGACAATAATATCTAATCTCAAATATATCGATAAAAGTCTCTTTTTTAAAGTTTAAATATCAAAAGTTTTCAAGAATATTTCCTCACTAATTTCGAAACCTAATGTCAAATTATTTAACTGAATTCTTTATTCCCGATTTAACCATCAAAGCGTATTATTTCAGAATAGAATACTTTAGGAAACGATTCGACTGGCATTCAATTTTGACCGGAGCTTTCCATCTCTGTGTTTAATGAGTCTGTGTGCTGATGATGAAGGGGCGTGCGATGGGGGCGTGGCCAGGGACATGGACATGATGTGGCGTTGCATAGACAACATTTGTACTCACCAGGACGAGGTCCAGCGGCGGTTGTGGGCGAGACTATAGCGGCTCCGCTTGCTGGTGCTGTAGTAGTGCTGCGGTTGTTGTTGCCGGTCGCATTGGTATTATGATGCAGTTGCTCTGGCTCCCTGATGTGATGACTGTTGCAAGGCAGGAAGCGATCAAAGGCTGTGTGCGTGGGCGCAATGCGTCCACCCCAGTTGTTGTTGCCTCCGATCTGAATCTGAGGACGCGATGTCGAGCGAGTCTGGGTCGAAGTGGTGGGCAAAGTGTTGGCCCTCTGTTCTCCGCTTCGATTTCCATTCGAAGTGGAAGCAGCTGTCGGGGACTCGCCATTGCTAGCAGCCGGAGAACTTTCATTGGAGGCTTCCGCGGCCGGAGCAGAAGCTCCAGCTGCTGCTGCAGCTGGGGCTGATCCAGCGGGAGCCGGACGCACTGCGGCAGTCATCACATGAACGGGCAAGTTGATCGACATGATGTTGGGCGAATTGAACTCGGCATGAACTTCGTTTGCCTCGTTGTTAGCCACGTTGATCATGGTCTGAAGAAGTCGTACCATCTCCATCTGGGGATCTGCAAGACAATCAAAGGAAGTTAGAAACTCATCTCGAAAACAATCTTAAGCAGGGATTAATCTGGTTAGGGGCTGGTCTCTAAAAAAACGAACAACAGATTAAGTGGAACCAAAACAAGGGATGCAGTGAACATGAGCTTGTAACGCGGGGTTAGTCCAACGTGACTGACATGAGAGCGGGCTTCAAAATGAACAACCAAAACGTACTGGGCGGTGGCAGGGTCACTGGCACATAGACACGCAGCCTGGGAGCTGCCCTGGGGGTCTCTTGGACAGTTGTTTGATCTTGGACAGTTGTCTGATCTTGATCTTCGTGATCGTGCTCTAGAAAATCATTAAGAAATACAATGGGTGATACAGAGAGTTTCATTGCTTTGAGGTAATTTTGTTAAAAGGAAATCACTTCGTTCTCTCTTATGAAACGCACTGTATCAAGACTGGTAAAGGGGTTCAAGTATTGAAGAACCATCTTACCCATTTCCACGCGTGACTGCTGTTGAGCCTGAGTACCGGCGCCGCTCGAAGCATTGGGCGCCACCATGGGCTCATCGACTGGATCCGCCACGCGGTCGCTTTCCGAACCAAAAGCGGCTGCAACTGCTGCATTGGCAGCATTAGCCGCAGCTACGTTCGCAGCTCCGGCTGCATTGGCAGCTTGAACAGCCAACTCGGCAGCGGCTCCAGCAGCTCGATTGGCAACCTCGACCATGGCCGCCGCAGCTTGGGCTGCTTGCACATTTGAGGCAGGCTCTGAGGCAGCGGCAGCAGCTGGTGCAGGAGCAGCAGTCGGAGTGGGTGCCGCTGTGGCGGGAGTTTGAGTTCCAGGTGCAGCGGCACCATGTTCTCCAGAGCGGAATCCCATCTCGTTGAGCAGACCCGGCGGAGGAGCCAAAAAGTTGGGCGTAAATATATTATTCGAGCGTATATAGCCGCTCTGTTCAACGAGAATCGGTCGGCAGGTGAGCACTCGCGGTCCTGGCTGCGATAGATCAAGCATTAAATCGGAGATGGCATGCTGGGCATGCGAAAGGTAGTGGAAAGCCTCAGAGACTCGGTCAAAGATGCGTTGGGCATCCTCACGTCCAGCAGTGTCCTGGGGAGAACAAATATATATAGGTTATAGCGTAGGGATCTTTATATGCACTTAAGCCTGGTTACTCACACTCTCCTCGAAGGTTGGATCGTTCTGTAGGATGTCGTAGTAGCGATCCACGAAGGGCGCCAGTCGTGTTTGAACACGGCGATAATGCAGAATCACCTGGGCCAAGACTTGGGGCCGGGTGCGGCGTCTTGGGCCCGTATTATTGGCTCCCTCGACACCAGCTTGATCAGTCGCTGCCTCGCCAGCAGTGGCGGAGGTGCTGGGTGCCGCAGAAGTGGCAGCAGCAGCAGCAGCTGCAGTCGCATTCGCATTCGCAGCCGGTTGACCACCAACTGCTCCCTCCACCTCCGGGTCCGGAGTAGGCGTTGCCGAACGATCAGAGGCCCCATCGGCGGCCTCATCGTCCGTTTCGATCACATCCTCAATGATGACAGTGGCCGCTGTTGTCTCACCGCCGGCATCGCTAGGTGTTCCTGCCGCAGCACCCTCGCTGCCGGCAGCCTCTACAGCACGCTGCTGACTGGTCTCGCCGCTTTCGTTGGTGTAAACCGTGGGTAGCTGCACCACCGTGTAGTTACGGGCTCCAGTACGTGACAGAGCAGCGGTCACAGCGTCCTGGACCATATCGATAATGTTGTTGTTGCGTGGCAGATCAGTGGATGAGACGCCTACCTCAACGACTGTTGACTCCATGGACCAGCGACCGCGTTGCAGGATGTCCAGAGACTGGTTATTCAATCCCACTGCAGGATTCTCCAGATAGGCGGCTATGTTGCCGGCGCAATCGATCATGTGCATGGCCACAGTGATGCGATTGATGCAAAAGGACGAGGAGTTGGGATAGCGAGTGGGCGGAGTGCGGGTCTGCAGGGATTAAATATGTTTAAAGAAATTTCTGCACGGGAATGTGTTGTGAGTGCGTACCCCGGCCACAGGGCCATTGTTCACTGGTATGGCCATGGTGCCCACCAGCATGCCATCAAGGGCACGGAAATAGGGGGATGTGCGCATTCCTGGCGGCGGGCGTGCCACATTACGGAAGGTGCGCATCGGTTCATCATTGTTCCGGGCATTGGTTCCGCGCTGCGAGAAAGGTGGACGCTCTGCCACGTGCAGCACCTTGCCGTCGACATCTGGAGATGCAGAAAAGGTGTGAAAGTTCATTGGTTTTTAGTGTGTGTGCAATCAAAGTAGGCCCAGGAGGCATGACTCACCATATTCCTTCACCTGCTTCTCATCGACAAGCACACGTCCTTGGTAGATGATGCGCTGGTTCTCCGCCGCTATGTTGGTCTTCTCCGCTATTTGGTCCTTGAACTGACGGATTGTGATCTGGAGAGGGGCATAGATATATGTACATATATGCATATGTAGAAGCCTCTAGATCTCTGGCCACAACCTCAAAAAATATAAGAAACTTACCTCATTGTCGATGCTGAATTCATGGGTGCGAGCATCTAAGGTCTTCACCTTAAGATTTATTTGCATTTTCGCTGCCTTTCGCTGTCCGCTGGAAAGTCTCTTGAATTCTCACTTTTTCGCTGGGAAATCTGTCGTTCGCTTGGCCAGGGGGAAGGGGGGAGCTGAGGGTGTCGGTGTCGCTGTCACCGTCTCTGTCTCTCTCTCGCTTGCACTCACTGGGACTCGTCCGTCTTTTGGCTTTTCCGGACACGTTTTCACGCAAGCTCAGGCGGTGCTACTTGATCTTCTTTCGCCGCGAATAATGCTTGCTTATCGGCTCAAAAGTTGGTATATAGAGCGGATATTTGTGAAAATCGTAACGATTTTTACGTTGACAACAGCGGCAGAATATTTCACTGGAATTTACGAGGTGTGACCGTACCGGAAAACTTTGTTAGATCCGCGGCAGTGTGGCCAGATCTATGCTCGGTGTATATAGCACATTAAAAGAGGGGTCACACTGGTAAATTGCAAAAACATCAATACAACGATGTAAGAACTAATGTATCTTCATCTTAATGCTTCTCTTAAATGCGTTTCGTTGCTTTCCGTTTCGTTTTTCATAAGAATATATCTGTTGGCGCTAAAAAGAGTTTCTCTTTATATAATGTGTACACACTGGTTTTATCCTGGACAAAAACCAAGAAACAGGAATAAGTGTTGGAAAGCATGCAGGCCTTGGCGGGCTATTTGAATTTTGAAATATAAAAATCATTTTTAGTAACCATTTCATATATATGCTCTTTTGCCCACCTTGAATTAACTAAAAGGTGAAATATCCTTGGGGAATATCCTCGATTCACCCCACAAAACCCAAGATGAGCTCGATAAAAACGTTTAAAGAACTGCACATGTGTGTAACAAGCTTCTCTAACTTTATCTAACCCACCCCAGTCGAGGACTAACCCCCCTCACCTGCTGCCTTTGACTGCATCCTGTGGGAATTTTTTCGGCACTGCACATGAAAAGCGGCGTTTGAATAATAAAGAAAAGTAAAGAAAACACTGCCATGGCAAGGGGGAAAGTCAGCCAAGACGCCAAGGTGGGTGTATAGGGCTACCAACTTTTCGCTTTGAATATTTAAGTGGCGAAGCCGTGGCATCGAAATAACCAGAAGGCCGGAGGAACGCCAACCGCAGCTAACACAATTTTTCGCATACCCCCTTTGCCGGGGGAGTCTTGCCTTGAATTGTGCGGAAATTTGATTTAATGTCTGCGATTGTGAGCCTTTCCAAGGAGCTCAAAAGTGATTGCGACGAGCCCTTATTTTCCGCAATGAAAAGATGGGTCGGAAACGGCCATTCGCAGCTTGTTGAGTATGATATGGAAATTTGGGAGGGAATTCTTTTTAAAGGGTTTTAGTGCTATCAATGTCAGGATCATTGTCTATTTTTTGGGGGAAATGTTCAGAACAATTAGTTCCAGCTTTTGTTTATATTTTAAAATGGATTATAAACTCGTTTTTTGTATTAATTATTATAGATTTAGTAGAAGGAAAGTAACTACTTTGACATAATTACCTTTATTTCATATGAAAGTATCCCTTATTTTATAACATTAAGTTCCTGTTAAATTGGATACTTTCTTGCTTTTGTTTTTATTTGTTAAATATTTGACGATTAAAACAGGTGCTTAAAACTGTAAGGAATTAATTTAAAATTTTCCTAGAATAAAATATGTGTTAGGCTTGGGTTCGGGAAATATAAATAATAATTATAATTACTTTTATTTCGTAAGAAAGTATTCCTTATTTTATAACAATTAGTTCCTGTTAAATTGGATAATTTATAGGTTTAATTTTTAATTAAGACAAGTACTGAAAACTGTTAGGAACTTATTACAAATTAATTAAGTCTCCCAATCCATCGTACTCTCTTAATTAATCAGAAACACAAAGAAATATCAAATAATTATGTATATTTGCTTGTAGCTTAATTTCCCTAGAATAAAATATGGGTTAGGCTTGGGTTCGGGAAATATAAATAATAATTATAACATTTTTACACAGACTCCGCGTGGGCCAAGTGCAAGTTTCACAATTTACAAATTGCTTTTAAATGGGCTGTGAAAAAGTTTTAATGAGTTTTCCACGCAGCAGCCCTATATCTAAGCACTGGGCCAAGCCACCCCCCCCCCCCCCCCCCCCCCTTGTCAACGATTTCTGTTTATGCATTTTCATTTTCATTATCATTTTTACTTTGTGTTTTATTTTTTTTTGGACTGCCCTCTCGTTTTCCGCTTTCCATTTGTTATTAAGCGAGTATTTTCCGTTACTTTTCATTTCTTTTCTCGCCATTTTTGTTGCTGCGAAAGTTTTTCTCTGGAAAGTGTCACAGTGGGCGGTGGGCGTTAGTCCGGGGGCGTGGCATTACATTGAAAATACTTTGAGGGGGCGAGAGAGAGTCGCGTTAATGAAATTATATCAATCGGGCAGATCAAACACCCCCCAAAAAAAAAGGTTTTTGTGTTCCTGGCAGCTGGCAAATGACATTTTGCTTTTTTCCAAATTGTTCATAATTTCATTAAGCGGCATTTGAATGTTTCGCTTTCCGGGGAATGTAACCTGCAATTGCTTTTGCTTTGAATGGGATTCCAACCCCGCACTGTGCACGATTCCGTTTCTAATTTCGGTCTGGTCAAGACCAGGGCCCAGGAGCAAGTCTCACGTCAAATTAAATCAAGCTGTAATATAAAGAAAATTGAAGCCAAGTCCCCTTTGTGCCATAAAGCACCGAGAGCGAAGGACCTCGGGCATTCAATGGTGAGGAGGTGTGTGTAGGAATGGAGTCCTTGAGGTGGCAGGAGGTGGAGGATTTGGGGGGCCAGTGGATTGAAGTGGCCAGCTGATTGGCAATATAACACCAAGGAACTTTTGGTTTCTTGCGCTGAATTTAACCCGTAAGCTTATGATGTGGTTTTTTCAGTTAAGATTCAGGAAATAGGGTTTAGCGAACACCATTTATTTAGGATACATTTTTGTAATAACACTTTTAATAACACAAAAAAATATGCTACTAAATAGTAACACATTTAACGGAAATTTTAAGTGAAATCTTAAACTAGATACATATGCGCAAAGAAGCATGGATGGATGTATTTGTATTTATTCAAGAATATATAAATGGTCAATATAACACCAAGGAACCTTTGGTTTCTTAGCTCAATTTAACCCGTAAGTCCATGATGTGGTTTCTTCAATTAAAATCCAGGGAATTGGTTGTATATAATACTATTTATTTAGAAGATAGATATTGACACCTTTTAAAGGTAATATAAACCTTTACTGGCTACTATAGAAGCCTTGATAAAATGTTTCTAAGCTCTTTATAGTATATCCTAATTTCCCAAACCCTTAATTTGCCTCTAAATCTCTCCCAAAACCAGCATCATGATTAAATTATTGCCCTCTGACATGATTAAATGAACCAATGTACATATAAACATAAAACATAAGAAAAAAACCATACTTTCCATGGCCAGTTGTAATTGCCAGTAAATAATTTCGACCTGGCAAAATGGCAACTGCACTGGCCTCATAAATACAACCGCCAACTAACCGTACCAATTTATAGTCAACACTTAATCTAAGCTGTCAATGTGGATGCAACAGCAGTTAGTAGTGGCAACCTACTACTAGTATCGTAATTGCCAGGGATTACGACACAAAATAAAAAAACGTAAAAGTGCAGAACTGCGGCACGTGAATGCGGAAGTTGTGCTCGGAATTGGCCAAAAGTGAAGAGAAGAAGTCGTAAAGTTTTAGTTGCATTCTGCCGTCTTCGTCTTCGCCTTCGAATTGGACGCTTAATTTATGTTTCAATTCCAATTAGCCAACGAGCCGCGTTCTTTTATGCTACTTTTCTTTCTTTTCGCTGTCAAGGGCACTGAGAAAAAATATATCCCTTAAGATGCAGAACTTCTAAAAGATGAATCAAAACTTGCTAATACTATTGAAACATGATATGAGTCTATTTTTAATGATCTTTAAGGCCCATAAAAAAACATAACATGACTTTGAAAAGTTGCATTAGGCCTTTGAGGTTTTTCTTCAACCGAATACGAAAATATTTATTTATTATAATCTCAATTACCTTCAAATTGTCTACATAAAATATTTATAAATTAAATAGTCGTATTTAGTTGCCGTGTACTTTGGTAATTGACTTTCGGCCTGGCCCTGACGCGTCATTTGTAATTGTATATTGGCACGAGGAGAGGAAAGCAAGAGGGCCAAAGAGCCACGACGACGACGACGAAGAGCTTAAGCAGCGTTTATTAGCCATGGCCAAATGCAGCTAATTGAAGTTCAAATTGCGTTGGCGCTCACAAGATGAAGCGGCAGGAAACCGTTGAAATGTAAGCACTCACATGTGAGTCGTCCTGTCGGTTCAATAAAACGCTAACTCGAGTCAGACGACAAAGCAGACGTAAACGAAGACGAATCCACTTAAGGGGCCAAAAAATAAAGTAAAAGCAAAAGTAATGCGAAAGCCAATTCAACACTCAAACACAATCAGCAAAGAAAAGCAGAGCCGAGAGTTTGGGGGAAATAAAATCAAGCATAAATGCAATAATACAATTTATGTGCCAAATTTCATAAGGACCATAATGGACACACACAGACCCAGACTCGTTCTCTGATCCTTAATCCCCACAATAAAGATACGTATCGAGTGGAACCAACAAAGGTGACTTTCTCAACTTTTCGGCTTTTGCAATCGATGTAATCGTAATCACATTCGGCACCAATGTCGTTGCTATTTGTTATTTGCCAGGACTTTCACAGGCAACAATGTGCCCAACACTTGCCAACCGGATGTCCGGTCAGTTCAATCCATCCATCTCTTTTTCTGTCCTGTCTCTGTCTCTCGTTTGGCAAGTTAACAACATTTGCTTGACGTTTGCCAATTGCATTATGACTCAATTGCGAGTTGAACGATTTTATGGACGAGCAGCAGAACCAAGGAGAGAGGCATTCGCATCAATGAAGCAAACTTCAGCTTCAACTTCAAGTCCCAGTGTCGGTCCATTGAAAAAGAAACAGAAACGGAAACGGAAATGGGGAACTTAAGGGGAGAACTTGCCTTTCAGGTCGATCAAAGAAGTATCTGTTGGTATCTTGGGTTTGTTTGGGTTACACTCTTAAATAGGTTGTATTTTTTGGTATTTGATACCTTGTAAATTGTCAATACATAATTGAAAAGTTTAAGATAATGTTGTACTATAAGATACATATTATTTTAATTATTGTTCTTTTCTCCAACTATATATTATATATTATATACTATATATTTTACGTTATATTTTATTTTAGCCTTAAATGACTCAAATACGAGTTTAATTTAATGTTTATTAGTAAAATTTAAATATACCTTGTATCTTGGGGGGAAAGCCTTGAAATAATCTAACTAATGTGTTTTTCTTTTCTATTTCTAGTGGCTAATTTTATTTAAAATTATCTAACTTTGGAACCGAATGCAAAATTAACGTTGATTAACCCTTTAAAGGTAATCTTTTCAACATAATTATAATTTAAATTATTGTTATTTAATTGTAAATACACTTTATTATTACAAATAGTTTTATTAAACCTCAAGCATTAATATTCCCTAATAATCATCCAAATATTTCACTCTATCAACTCCAAAATACACTGCTGACAGTGTTGTTGATGGCTCTTGATGCCTTATTGTCATCACCGTTGATGCATGAAGATGCATAACGTCCCCCCACACACTCACTTGAATACATTTTACAGGGCTGAGAAACACTCGAATCGAAAGGCTTGAGCGGTAGATGGAGAAGCGAATGCATTAACAATTTGGCAGCGGAGTTAATGCATCTCCGATGGGCCATAAATTGCGCTGGCCGTAATATGTTTGGGCCACTTGATGGCACTTCAGCGCTGAACCGAGCCACATCCGTGGAATTTGGAGCAAGTGCAGAGAGCCGGGGTCCAGGTAATAGAGTCAGCACAGGCTACATGGGGTTATGCAATGAATAGGCCCGGGTCTTGGGCACTGTTAAGTGGGTCGAAGACACGCCCTTCTCCAGATCCAATACGATACGATCCGATCCAAACCGACTGTCTGTCACTTAAAGCCGGGCAATTGTAAATTGATTTGCCACGATCGCGGGTTAGAGAAATGGATTTCTGAAAGTCACGCAAAGCTAGCCAAAAAGTCGAAACCAGAAACACGTTTGTGGAGCGGGCGGTTTGCCAGTGATTATGAGTAATTGGCATTGCGGTGGTCAGGTCTTCTATATATGGCCCGCCATCTGACTCAGCCAGCACAGTTGCTCCACTTGCTTCACTCAGTACCGACCTCGATATGGCACACTTCCAGATCCTAGGCGTTGCCTCCACTTTGCTGCTCCTGCTGGCCCCCACCTGGGCGGGAATCATTGCTCCGGCTGGCCTTAGCTATGGCTACACTGGCGATGAGCATGCGGTGGCCCACACTCAGGCGAATGTGGTGCGCAGCTTCGATGGCACTGTTTCCCACTATGCCAAGTCAGTGGCCACGCCCTTCTCCCAGGTGCTCAAGCAGGACACGAGGATCAGTAACAACGTGTATCAGCCAGCGGTGGCCAAGACCATTAGCTATGCTCCAGCTCCTGTTCCAGTTTCTATTGGAGCTCCTGCTCATGTCTACACCCAGCAGGCACAGCCGGAGCCAGCTCATCTGTTCACTCAGGCTACGTCGGCTTATCACCACCAGGCTGCTCCTGTCCAGACTCCAGTGACTTATCACCAGGCTGCTCCTGTCCAGACTTACCATCAGGCAGCTCCTGTCCAGGCTCCAGCGGTTTACCATCAAACTGCCCACGTGGAGAGTCCCTCTGTGTATCATCAACCCGCCCATCTCAGTCATCAGCCCGCTGTCATCCACTATTCCCCGGCGGAGACCGTGTCCCATATGAGCTTCGATGGCTTTGGCACACACTACGGTTTCTAAAAGTTCTTAGTTTTAAGTGTTAACAATGTTTTGTATTCAAAACAGTGTTAAAAATATATGAAAAATGTTTAAAAAGTCAAGTGACTTAAAGATTAGTAAAACTAGTAGATTATGGGTTTAAAATCTTAAATCTATATGATTTATAGGTTGGGAAATGACACCCTCACAACATTCTAACTAAAATTATAATATCCTGCAAGGATATAAGTAAGGAATTTACAACCCCAAAAGGATACAATTCCAAACCAATAACATATCATCCTAGAATACGATTTCGCACATCATCAGTAGCCCCATTATGGCGGAAACATTACCCCGGCTAAAGTACTTACACATAATTCACGTTATCCCATTGCAAATCGTGTCCTTTCTCAAGTACTTTGACCAGAGCCTTCAATCCTTTGGATCCTTGTAATGCCTGCGGTTCACTCGCCGCTTATCACTCACGTTCGCAGGCAGCGTAAACAAATCATAAAAATCCACAGAAAGTGCACACTACAAATAGCCAGAAGCAGGACATTAGCTGTGGTCCTTGCTCCCGTCCGTGATCCCCCAGGATTTTTCTGCAAAAGAAGGAGAAAGGCATGGCGGAGGGGTTACGTGATTTGTGCAGGGCAAACTTAAAAATCGGACATGAGAGCTACGTGACTCGCATGGCAATCCCAAGGAGTCCAAGGAGTCAAGGAGCCAAGGAGCAGGACATTGGCCAATGGATGCCGTCGCCATCAACTGGCGTGGCTTATGAGCTAATAAGATTTTCCCCATTCGCATTCCTCGTAAATTATGCACATTGACAACTGCGTTCGAGTGGCGTAATCGGAAAATTGAAATCAAATTTTTGCAGCCTCATTAATTTTGCAAAAGCAAAAAGAAAAATCTCAATTCAATCGGCCGGAGTCAATAATCAATTTGTGTCCGGGACCTTTTTTCTCCCTCTTAGTTCTCGAAATGATAGCTTCATTAGCTGGCCATCAGAGTAATGGCCAAAATGATTACCAGAATAGGACCAGTAAACTTTCCTAAAGAACAAACTCCGAAGGAAAATGGTAGAAAAGTGAGCAAGAGAGGCCACAATTTGTAAAATGAAGCCATAAACTCCGCTTAAATGCAAAAGTCTAGAATCCTGGAGGAAGGAGAAATCCTTCCTCCATCTCATCCCTTTCTTTTTTCGGGGAAAACCGCTTCTGTCCGCCACTTGAGCGCTGAAAGGCGAAATGATAAAATATTTTTTCCCAGCCAAGGCAAGTAAATTTGTTGGCTAAAAAGTTTAACCAGCTAACAAAAAGCGAGATAGAGAGAGAGCGAGTGAGGCGAAGAAAGGCCGAGCCGTCAGTTGTTGTTTTTATTTAGCTGTTGTGGCTAAAGTTTACTCCCTGCCCCGGCATCCATCCTGGCAGGACATCGTCCACAGGCAAGTTGGCTAAATAAAAAATGCAAAAATTGCCCAGTAAGACGTATTTATCAACATAATTACATTTTTTTAATGGCCTTTTAAACCGCAAAATGGCAAAGCCACAGAGCCAGATAAAGTCCTAGTGCAGAAATGCAAGAAATGGTGCAAAGTTGTTTAACATTCAACGTTCTTTACTTTTGCTTTGGTCGGGGAAAATATTAACTCAATGTGAGAAGCCTTAAAACAACGTTTATTAAAAGTGAAGATCATACTCTGGATTCAATAATAATTAAAATATAATAAATAATTATTAATAAGCAGGAATATTATTAAACAGATCTTTGTAGGATATTCATAGTTTATCATAATATCAAAATCACAGCATTCTTAGGTCACTGGAAGAACGTACTGAACATTCTGTATTATATAAATAAGTTAATTTTCCTCAGAAAAATTCTATTTGTAGCTATGTTTTCTCATTAAACAATGCCCATGCTTGTCACTCAAGCAAAAGCTATGAAAACTGAGCAATATCGCTGGGAAAAACTCAGTTTAATAATACAAAAATGTGGAGAGATGTGTTCTTGATCCTTGCAGTGGCAACTGTACAAAGTTCCATCCTTCTCACAGTACCTCAGATCAGGGAGTCCTTAATATTGTACAATAGAATATATGTGTTGCCTCAAATACCGAAAACAATAGGGACAAGAATAAAAACAGTAGCTGGTTCCTTTGGTTGGAGTTTTTGATACACTTCTCATATATCTGTCGTATTTGTTACTAAACTAAACGTGGAAATATATTAGTCGACATCAAATTCCCATGTATATGTATGTACATATATGAAAAAGCATACCCATGCATAATACTCGTAAAATAGACATACTATATAAAATAAATTATAATAAATCACGCAAGCAGAGAGGTTTTGAATTAAGAGAAATCGTAGTTCACAGAGAACTCTCGTATTTTGTCTCTTTATAATCGAATGCTTTGATTAAATTTTGAAATAAATATTTCAACGGAACAGCCATTTGATTATAAATATTTGTCGTCGAACATAGACCCAATCATTATCGGTCAGCTTTACCATGGATTTTCAATTCTTGGAATTCAGCTGAGTGATTTAACAGAATTCCACTAAGGATACTATAGTATTATTTTTATTTACATTATTTTTGTAATGACTGGTTCCTCATAATTTTATTTTACTTCTGAGAAATAAATTCTAAAGTAAAGGAAACTTATAAAAAATATAACAAACTTATAATAATGTTTAAAAATATATAAATATAAATAAACTAATATTTAATTATTTATCTATATAAATGTATTGTGATATGCCTGTGATCTATGCCAATCAATTATACATATGTGTACACTATTAGCTCACAGTCTAATTCTGAATCGCTAATCAAGCGTGTCGAGGGTATCAATCGCTTCTAACCCACGGGAGAAATTCCATCGATATGCGGAATCTCGCCATGTTATATAGAGTCGTCGTTCGGTTGGCTGATGCCAGTGATCTGACAGTTGGCTCTCCGGCGAGATGTGGAAAGCTGTATACGCAATTATCTGGCTCGTGGCGATAGCGGGTCCCCTGGCCGAGGTCGGAGCGAGACACTTCCCCAACCACAGCCATGTTCGCCGACGGGTTCCGCCCCAGCTGATGCTGGATCAATACATGAGCTACAAGGATATGATGGAGTACCTGGACCGACTGGCACTGGCGTATAGTGATCGTTTGACGCTGCAGGATGTGGGTCGATCCTATGAGAGACGTGAACTGAGAATTGCCAGGATAACCAACGGAATTGCGCAGCCGAACAAGAAGGTGATCTTTATGGATGCCGCTCTCCATGCTCGGGAATGGACAACGCCCATCACCGCGCTCTATGTCATCCATCAGCTTGTGGTGGAGTCCAGGGAAAATGCCTATCTGCTGGAAAACACAGACTGGGTGATCCTGCCGTTGGCCAATCCCGATGGTTACGAGTACTCCCGGAACAATAACTTCTGGTGGCGCAACACGAGAAAGCCCAATGTGAACAATTGCTATGGCACAAATCTAAACAGGAATTTCGGTTTGGGTTGGGGAGAAGGATTTACGGAATTAAAGGATCCCTGCGACGAGAACTATGCGGGCACGGAACCCTTCTCTGAATCAGAGTCGCGTGCAGTGCGCGACATAATGCATTCGCTGGTGGACAATAAAATCGGATTCATGTATCTCTCCCTGCATACGGCCAATCGATCGATATTCTATCCCTGGGTCAATGAGCCGTAAGTTGTGATTTCAACTATTGAAATTGAAAGTGTTACAGTATTAAATAATCAATATATTAGGTCAACCTCTCAAGCAGATAAGAGTGTATTGATGTGGACAAAATTAAAATGAAATATTAAAATTAAATGAATGATAAGAAGAGAGCAATCCGAAACCAGAACCACATCAAGTCACCACAGATATGAGTCAAAATATATACTAAATGTTATTTTATTGTTCTTTTATATAGCTCCCCGATCCACAATAACCACGAGCATGAGGAGATAGCCCAATATGCCGCCGCCAGGATACGGTCGAGCACGGGGACGATCATCAAGCCCAATCAGGGATTCAAGTATGGTGGAAGAATTGGTGGCACCAGCGTTGACTATGCCTTCAGTTTGGGTTTCCCCCTGTCCTTTGTATTCGAAATGTCAGGAATGGGACCGAACGGAGTGGAGTACAAGTTCTTTCCACCGGCCAATTATATTCGCTATCTGGTTCATGAATCCTGGATGGGTATTCGAGCGCTGGGAGAGAAAGCCATTCAGAAATATCCTCCAACCAGACCGATATATATTCCTCAGCATCATAACCATGTCGAAAATTCGGCTCCAAAGAATCGAAACTTCTTGAACAATATCATGGGGAAAATCACTTCAATGATGGGACATGCTTTAAGCCATTTACCTTTATTTTAACTTAAACACGAATAACTTGGATACTACAATAAACAAAATGCAAAAATCAATGAAAAACATAAGGAGAAATCATTCTGAATTGCATTAGTCATAGATCAATTTTCTCTCAGAATATTTGAAGACTGCAAATATAAGTGATATTGATTTATTTGTTAAAGAAACCTAAATACATTTAAAATGTCTAAAGAGTTATGTATTAAAGTATCACTTCTTTTGAATTACAACTGAAACTGCCTTATGTTTGATACAACATTAAAGGTAAACATTATAAATCTGCTTGAATTTTGGGTAGTTCTCTCTCAAAAGACTCTTGAAGTCTTTAAAATAATTTTAATATTCATATTTTCTTTTCCATCATCATCACCATTCTCTCTCTTTTCCCCTACATTACGCATACGCCTCTTTGTCCGTGTGCTATCAACGTGACTTGGCTGCTTCGTGGTAGAGGAAAAGGGCTGCTGCTGGGGGGGGGGTTTCGTGGAAACTCAAAAAGGGGGAACCTGGCATATCACTCTCGTCGTCTGATACATTTCACATGCTGCAATTAATGCAACAAATTGCATTTTTAATATGCAAAATTAATGTGGAAAATCTTTCTGCAGCAGACGATGAAACGAGAATCGCACGAGATATGTACTCCCCGTATCCAAGCATTTTATTTATAACAGTCATTGTGAAAATTGAAAATTCACATTCGCTCTACAATTAAAAACACTTTTCGCCGTCGTTTGCATACGTTCATACATATCGCATGAATGTATCAGTACTCCAGTGGATACAGCGTATATATTTAAAATAATAAAATGCCATTACAAAGTCAAAGTTGCTGGGCCCAGGAAGTCGCTGTTAATTAGTTTTTTCGAAGGCAGCTGCCTCTGACTGAGTCCAGAGATCCATCTAGCCATCCATTCAGCTCCCGAACGGTGGTGTTGGATGTTGGTTGGGTCAAATGTTTTAATTTCCGCACGAATGTCTCTGGCGGAAATTACTTGAAAAAAAAAGAAGTCCACGACCTGACAGACAGACAGTGTCAATGGGCTTCGCTTTGGGCTGAGAATAATTAGCAAAGTGGCTAAAATACAGAAGAGTATTTAAGCTAACAGACTGCTTAAACTAACAGATTAGCGCAATTATCGCCACGCATGCACTCCGAGTTACATTTGAGTCCAAATCCGAATCGGACTCCGATTAGATACACGATCGACTAAGTCGAACTGCTCGGCTTGGTCAGTTTTTGCCCAGAGAATTCTGAATCAGAGTGAAAAATGCTGCTGATTCTACTGGTCGTGCTGCTGCTCACCGCCGGCTTTCTCGTCCATCTCAGCCAGGCGGATCGTCGCCGGAAGGTGGCCAATCTGCCAGGACCTGTGTGTCCACCCTTTTTCGGAGCCCTCCATCTCATGTTCCAACTAAGTCCAAAGAGTGAGTTTAATAGATAGAAATATTTGAATTTTAGTTAAGTGAATAATATAATATTAAAGTGTATTTTAAATGCAAAAGTAACAGAAATAATTTAAGGTTTTATTTTAAGAAACATAGATGAAATGATTCGTCGACAGAGTCCATAGTTTTTTGCAGCAATTTTTTTAGATTAAATATACGTAATTGATTTTTTATTCAATCTAGTTGTAGTTTTTGTTCCTTATGGTTATCAGATTTGCGTAATTTAAACCCAAATCTATGTCTGCATTTTTTTTTTATATTTATATAATACATTCAGAATAATTTAAAAGATAAATACTATATAACTTCCCTTATTTAGTGAACTCATTTAGGCCGACGATCCGTGCAAAATAATAATAATAATTGGCAAATCCATATCAATTTAAAATTAAGTTCGATTAGGGACTCGATCCGCGGTCATATAAATTTAATTGCGTCTTTTGTAAAAATGCGATAATCTAAATAAAGTCATGTAATCTAAGAATTAAGACAGCTTAAGTTCCAATTGTTCCCATTATAGTTACAGGCAATATTCAATAAGTGTAATGATTAAGTAAATAGTTGCTATATTATACACATTAACTGCAAAATAGTGAATTTATTTTGTAAATACTTGCTTTAGAATGATGTAAAGCATTTAAATAATATATATTTTGCTCTCCGTTGAGTCAACTTGTAAAGCAGCTGCTTATTGCCTCTGAGTTTACGCTACTGATAAGCCAGTTTTTAATGCATTTACATTTGCAACTCTTTGCAATGAGAATAAAACAACAATTTTAAGTAGAATTTACTCTTTATTTCTCTCTTTATGCAAATTTCATTTGAGTAAAACTCGTTTCATTCATATTTTATAAGGCAAGATTGCAGCTTGTAACTTGTTTCTTTTTTCAAAGTTAGAATTTTAATTCAATTATTATTATATAATATATCAGGTAGCTAGGTAAAGCAAAGAAGAATTTAAGCTATTCGCAGATGTTTTCTTTTTATTATCCCAGTTTCAGATTAGCAATATTTCCAGTTAAGAAAGAGTAAACAACATTCTTGATAATTTTAAAATAATTAATCTCAAGCTAATAATACGCGTGTGCTTAATTTGGACAACAATTTAATGAAGATTAAGGTGAAATCTCTTGTACAATCGCAAAGCCATTTATGAATGACCACTGCCAATAACCGCATTGAGTGCTTATCAATGAGAATTCTTTTTACATAGAGAAAAATAATTGAAGAAAAATATGGGTGTGTTAAATATGATTGCTAATGACAGAAGAATGATTTTATTAATTATTATAATGAAGCGATTTTGGTTTGATAAAAGATTAACATTTAATTTAATTCGATCTCTAAAGTGTACCATTTTATATTTGCAAATTTGTAAATAGTAGTTAGGTTATATTAAGTATAGGTAATATTAAGTATATGTAATATTAAGTATAGGTAATATTAAGTATAGGTTATATTAAGTATATATATTATTCTACAATAATAGCTTAATGGTTAATTGCTGATAACTCCCTTAATCGCTAATCAGCCTTCCTGAAACTGGGTCGGGAGTACATCAGCCAATATGGACCTCTTCAGCGAGTTTGGGTCTTCAACCGTCTGCTGGTTTTAAGCGCTGATGCGGAGTTAAACGAACAGCTCTTGAGTAGCCAGGAGCATCTGGTGAAGCATCCAGTCTACCGTGTCCTTGGCCAGTGGCTGGGTAATGGTCTCCTGCTTAGCGATGGCAAAACATGGCACCAGCGTCGCAAGATCATCACTCCCACCTTCCACTTTTCGATTCTGGAACAGTTTGTGGAGGTCTTTGATCAGCAATCGAATATTTGTGTAGAACGCTTGGCTCCATGGGCCAATGGAGAGACTTTTGATGTCTATCGGTTTGTCTGTGCCGCAACTCTGGATATCATCGCGGAAACAGCCATGGGCACTAAAATACATGCTCAGGCTAACGAGAGTACTCCTTATGCGGAGGCTGTTAAAGAGTGAGTGATATATGATTTTAAAGAATTGATAGTTCTTTAAATGAAATCAAATTTGATTTAGAACTGCTTAAAGATTAGGAAATTTACCAAAGTTAAAGCTGCATTTATTAAAAGTACCTCAAGCAATTTAACAATATTATTAGTCGACTTTTGTGCTCAGTTTTGTTTACCCATAATACATATAATTTTTAATAACAGATGCACTGCTCTGCTGAGCTGGCGCTTTATGTCAGTTTACCTTCAAGTGGAGCTGCTTTTTGCGCTGACCCATCCTCACCTGAAGTGGCGTCAAACGCAACTCATTCGTACCATGCATGCCTTCACCATTAAGGTGATCGAACAGCGTCGCCAGGCTCTAGAAGAGCAGCGAAAGGAATCTGGCTCTAACATAATGGAAGACGATGTGGGTTCCAAACGGCGGATGGCCCTGCTCGATGTCCTCTTAATGGCCACTGTGGACGGAAAGCCGCTAACCAATGATGAGATCCGTGAGGAGGTGGACACTTTCATGTTCGAGGGTCACGATACCACCACCAGTGCTCTTTCCTTCTGCCTGCACGAGGTGTCGCGTCATCCGCAGGTGCAGGAGAAGATGCTGGAAGAGATCCTGCGAGTGCTGGGCAATGATCGCAATCGACCCATCACCATTAGAGATCTTGGCGAGCTAAAGTACATGGAATGCGTCATCAAGGAGTCACTGAGGATGTATCCATCCGTTCCGATTGTGGGACGCAAATTGGAAAAGGACTTCAAGTACAGTAGGTATCCTTGGAAAAACTTGGCTTCCTTTTTCTCATAAGAACTTTAAACCGAAATAGCCAATAGTGTTTACGGAGATGGAGTACTGCCAGCGGGCACAGAGTTTTTGATTGGAATCTATGCCATCCAGCGGCATCCGGACTCCTACACCAATCCGGATGAGTTTATTCCCGAGAGGCATGAAGACGGCAAGCGTGTGGCGCCCTTCAAAATGATTCCTTTTAGTGCCGGACCAAGGAACTGTATTGGCCAAAAGTTTGCCCAGCTGGAAATGAAGATGATGCTGGCCAAGATTGTCCGGGAGTACGAGCTTCTGCCGAGAGGAGAGCGGGTTGAGTGTGTTGTAAATATTGTCCTGCGATCGGATACCGGCTTTAAGTTGGGAATGCGCAGGCGTAACAATACATAAGCTTAAGTTTTATAGGGTTAACAGAGGGAATTTCTACTTATATTACTATCTTAGATACTCAGAAATATGTGCTAGGGTTTAGTTTACAAATTAAGCATTGAAAAATATTATTTTTTATGAAAAAGAAAAGTTCAAAACGTTTAGTTTTCTTTGGGAATATATTTACACTTTTACTTAGCATTAATTTAACATTTTAAGTAACTAATATTATAAAAATCACACTGTTAACGCGGTTTCAAAGCCAACTGAAACCCATTGGATGACCCCAGGACAAGTCGCAAGTCTAAGCGGAGCTCATTTCCATAGGGTAATAGTTCAAATCGGCTAAGAATAGGGACCAATAGAGTTTTCATTAGCTTTATACTAAACATCCTGGCAGGACAGCTGCGAGGACCCAGGCCAAAGCTAAGAAGCTCTGGGGGAGAGTCCAAAAAGCGATCGCCTTGAAAGTGATTCGGTTTCGCATAGCGACCCTCATTGCGTTGCAGTTCATACAGATTAGTGTAGATCTCAGCGCCAAAGGGTAGCTCTGCATCGCCCACAACACTGTGTGCTGTTAATTAAATAAATTTATATATTAATTAAAAAAATATCACACAAGTTAGCAAGCAATCTTACTGTAGGAAAAGTCGTTCTTCAATTGCCTTCCAACAATCACTTGCGGCGGATAAAGTCGCAGTGTTTCCTGAACCACAGAATCGAGATATGGTAGCTTTTCCAGGCTCCAATTTTGATCCTTTTTCTGAGCCTGTCTAAGCTCTTGTAAGCATCTTTCTTGAACCGAAGGATTCCTGGCAATGGAAACCAGAGCAAAGCTCAGAGCTGAACTGCATAGTAAATAACCTAAATAATTGCAGGTATTTAACTCTGCACAGATTTCATCATCTGTCAGTTCTTGATCTTGGTTTTCAAGGAGTATCTGTAGGAGGGAATCATGCCACTTGGGTGGAAGAGGTTTTGAGTGATCTATCACCAAACCCTCACTGGTCTTCATCTTTGATATCTGCTCCTGCCGATATCTATTGATTAGATCCTTGTGTTCCGCGTTTAGTCTTTTAATGAGTTTATTCTGACGCCTTCGCATAAAAGGAGAGCTTAGCCAATAGCTAAATCGGTTAGCAGACTGCAGGCTCAAAAAGCGTTTTCTGTAGAGTTCTGCCAATCTGAAAAGGTAAACAGAAACAGAATAATTTTATGGAATAAGATTAAATATAATAAAGTACATCTAAATAACTTACTCTACTAGATCCTTGGCATAATCCTCACTGGGACTCACGCCACAGGTGGTTTGCACTATGAGATTTAAGATCGAGGGAGAGACAATCTCCCAGGCATTAAATACACTCCCATCCGTCTGTTCCATTAGCTTTTGCTGCATTTGCTCCGCCTGCTGGCGACATAGCTCCGTCAGCGGATCCATGTTCTCCTTCCGAAAGAGTCTGGTGATAAGACCATGTCTTGGCTGCCACTTATCCTGCTGGCACATTAATATGCCGCCACCCAACCAGTCTTTCATTAGCTCATAGCCCGTCTCCAAATGCTTCTCGCTCTCCAGGAGCTGCCTGGCGAGCTCCAAATCCGCCAGAGGAATGAATAACCTATGGAAGGCCCAGCAACGACTCAGGGAACCATATTTCGTGAGATATTCAGCACTGCGCTTAAAGAAACCTATCGGAATTGATTAGAAAATACCCATAAAATTCTTATTTATTTACCTACTTTTTGGTTTAAGAAAAATAAACTTGTGCATGGATCCCAAGAGCGGCCAGGTGAAGGGTCCTTTGAGATTCGTGATCCGCAAGCGTTGCCGCCGCGTCCTGAAATAATTAAAGGCCGAGGCCAGGCAGAAGCACACGAACGTAGTGGTCAAGATCATGGTTCCAACTGAGCTAAGAATTCGGAAAATAAAGACTGTTTAAAGGCTGATCGAGGGGCAAAGCTAATCTCTTGGGGGCCTTAAATTTTGCAGATTCTTATCGGTGCCAAAGCCCCCATGTTTGGCCAAAAATAAGCCAAACGATAGTCAAATCTAAAGCTAAGCTGAGATAAGTAGGCAATATAGTATTCATTTTTTTACTTTTAAATGACGTATTGCTTGATATCAGTTGATCATTTATGAATTTATTGAATTATAAAGATAATTATAAATATGTGTGATAAGGAAATCAACAAACTCTTATTGAGATGTTTGAGTGACTGAAATAACTTTATTTTATGAATGGAAAATCTATAGATACTAGAATGTTTTGGTAGAAAATTTATGTATTCATTATTCTAAAGTATTTTTATATGAAGAGTTTTCTTAAAAAAGATATAATATTTAGTAACATTAAGTATCCGCCACATAGGTTCCACAAAATGTTGCTGATTGACTTGGCAACATGTTGCTAAGCAGACAAAGCTAACGCAGTGTTTTATTATGGAAGCCGTTCTAATATTGAAAATATTTGTGAAATATGTTGCTTCTATAACTAAAACATTGATAATAAATACGTAATTATGGTATTTTTATTTCCCTGTTAAATAGGTTTAATTTTCATATATTATTCTGACCCTAAAATTGCTACATAAAAGTGTACACATGGCAGCTTCTCCGCTCTAACAAGCCAACTTGATTGGCCAAGACGAAAATTGCCAATACCCAACGGAGGCGGGGATGGGATCCAGCAGATGTGTGTTTGTGTGCGCCATCTGTGAGATACACGAAGTCAGCTACAAGATACAAGATACACTCGTGCGATGCTTGGCTGATAAATATTTAAAGACTCACCTAACATTTATGGGGACGAGATTCGAAACTATTAAGCAAACCAATTTGGGGCAATTGTGTATGGGGAAGGATGCCAGCCAGCGGGCATTATCCGGAATCCGGAATCTGAAATCCGGTTCCACGGAGCAGCTGTTGTCCCCCGGAAAGCAAACAAATCTTTTGTCTTTTACCAGAGCTGCGGTTGCCGGGGTCACCACTTCAATCTCATGCCCCAGCTCCACAAAACCATCACAACCATCACCATTGAGGGTTGGTCAACCCTTTCAGCAGTTGGACTGTCAAAAGTACATTTGCCTTGGTTGCGCCACAGAAGTATCCCCGAAGCAAGTAATGACAATATCAGCAGGACCTTCTCCGCCTCTGCGTTCAAATTTGTATATTCTTGCCTTCGGGGAGTTGGAAAGTTGGGCAGCCAAAAAGGGGCCGAGGAGCTGTTGAACCAAGAGTTTGTTGTGTTCCACTCTCATTTTGCGGCGTTGATGAAACTTTAATGACACACAATACGCATTCAAGCCAAGCAGAACGGCCATGTGTCCAGCTTCTATCTTTATTTTGCTACGTTTTTTTGCAGGCTACACTGGGAAAATAAGTTTAAATGAATTTATAGAACCTAAATTAAACCAAAAAATAATATTTATTTTTTATACTTTCATTTTACTAAGTAATTAACAAAGTTTTAGAAGTGTACAAGTAGATTTTTTGCAAGTAAATACTTTATTTATTTTTATTCTGTTTATTTTTCCTGACTCTCTCTATACAACTTGTATTTTTGTTAAGTGCACTCTACTATTTTTCTGCACAATTTCATTTTAAGGCAACGTACAAAGCCGGCTAATGGCGGCTAATGAAGGCAGTTTTATTGGGGGATTTTTTGGTCCGTTGAACCCGGCTCAGAGCATTCGCTGTCTCCCCGGTTGGCCATATCCTGCATATCCGAGTGTGCGAATGTATTTATGAGGTATTCATGCATTCATACGTCAATGTCACGGACAACTCCAAGGACTCTTTGGTCCGCAAATGGGTGCAATGGCCAACGAGGAGCCACCAAAACCAGACATATTCACTACCAACTCGCAATATGCAAATGAACGAAAAAATTTGATGACATCGTCGCCGTTGACAATGAAAACTAAGCAAAAGTACAAAAGCCAGAAGTCCGAGTGAGAGCTACGCAAAAACGGAAAATATCATAGGGGAAAAAAATTGGAGTACGACAAACGGCGGCAGGATACGAATCCTTTTCACAGGCCTGCCGAATATGCGCTCCTGCGAAAAAGTTAAAACAAAGACATTGCAACAATTTACATTCCCATTGTTTGCCTCGGCTGCAGATACAAGTTTTGCAAAAAAAAGGAGGCAGATAGTTAGATACAGACACATGCATGGTACAGTACGTTTCAGGAAGAGAAAAACTGTTTTTTAAGGTCTTTGATATGAGTTCAGATAAAAGGACTGGATTTTTAATAAATAACAAGAAAGGAAATAAAGTTTAGGAAGCCAAAGTTGATATACAATTGCAGTTTGCAAATGAGTTATGGGATCGTATCGGGAAAAGAAAAAATTACTATTCTTAAGAAAAGAGCACTCGAAATTCTCAAGTGAGCATAAGTTAAGAAATAATTCAAGACATTTCATTGTCAAAACAAAACTGATAGTATATAAAATATAAGCATAATATGTATGTTAAATATTTGCTTGTTTATCTATACAAAATATCTCTTATTGATTTTGAAACGCGCTGTACATTTTCCTATAAATTGCAAATGCTGTCGGTCAGCCGCCAAGTTAGAGCAAGAAGCGAGTCACAAACACTAGGAAAGCAAAGGACAACAGGAGTAAAGGATATGTGCTGTAAGAACTAAAAGGACTAAGGACAGGAAAAAATTGGAATGCAAGTATAGAAAAGTTAGGTCACAACGAAAAAGGAAACAAAATATATGAAAACTAAAAAATAATATTTTGTGACAGTGAGCATAAACATAGAAAGGATATTATTAAGAAGTTTTACCTATATCCTTGTCTGAATATATATATCAAAATGTTATAAAGGGTATCTCTAAAGGCATCTAAGCCTGACTATTTCTCGCCATTGTGAATGGCGGCATTGTTGTTGTCTTTTTTCCTTTCTGTCGTTGGCAACCGGAAGCATTTTGCATGAATTGCCCATAAAAGTGATATGCACATCAAGATTGTCCGATGTGAGTGTTGTGATAAGCGCGAAAATTTGCTTACTAGCTGGAAAAACTTAAAGGTAGAGCATTCCTCACTCGCAGACCTGCTAATCAAGACGAACAGCACTCTAGGCTAGACATTTAATTTGGATACTGCAGCTAAAAGGTTGCCATCAGTCTCAGGAACGTCCTTAGTGCGCATTAACCAGCGGTTAACCAACCCTTAACCACAAGAAGCTAACGGCCACCCCCTAACTACCCGAACAACCCATTAACCGCCACCCATTAGGCATCACCTCACCCATTATGAGCTTGGGATTGAGAGGAACTATGGTAACACAGAGAGAAATAATTATGTGACATTTATTTTAAAGTTGAAATGAATAAGATTATGATTCTTCCTACTGTTAAATGTTAATCTGACTCTGTTAGCTTTTCTCTCTGTGTGAGTCTCCATACACACTCGCATATTAATAGCTCCACAGTACTTTTCCTTGGTCCCCAATCCCATCGTCATATCCCAGATGTCATATGTCAGGCGTCTGTAATAATGCGAGCTGATGACTGCGTTATGATTACTGTCAGCGGCAGGCACTCAATGAATAAGCAGATGAGAGGGTGTCATCCTTTCCCACCTTCTCCTGCGACGTCCTTGTGGGGCTTATCACGCACTTTACCGCCCACTCCAGGACCACATGTGACTTGAGGTGGCCCGCAGCGCCAACAACTTTGACTCGGCAACAATTTATCACGGCCAATTTAACCACTTAAGTGCGAAAAAGGTTTCGGTAGACTCCACACACACCGCACACGTAGAGTGAAATGTGTGCAAAATGAAATATTGAATGAGTGCTGCAACTCTGGCAACGTGCAACCTGCAACTTGCAACTTGCAACCTGCAACTGCAGCAATGCAGTGACAACGAGCCAGCGGCATTTCAGGCCAGAATCTGCATTTGTATCTGCATCTGAGTTGAAGTCTGGCCATCGCCACTGACCACTGAATCTGTATCTGTATCTGTATCTGTAGCAATATCTGTATCTGTATCTGCTCTGCCAGCGGCATTTATTTGTTTACAATCTGTTTCGAGCAAAGCTGCCGCAAGGCTTAAAAATCTGCATTTGTTTCAGGACACCAGTAGGGAATGTATGGGGGTTGAGGTCCTGGCGCACAAGGACTAATTGAAAAGGACAGTTACCATAAGCGGGCATACACCATATCAAATTGTTTTTTCTTGTTAATATTTTTACAAAAATATATAGTGATGAATTGGTTTATTACATAAAATATGTCAATTTATCATATCTAATGAAAGCTTGTTAGTGCTCTTAAATGTACATTTACTTTGTACTATAAATTGTACTATTATTGTGAAAATAGTTTTATAAAGAGTTGATTATAAAGTCAGAGGTACAACATATATGAATCTAGTTATTTTTAGAAAGCATTAAAGATCTATATTTGTTATAGGTTTCTTATTGAATTTAAGACAGAATTAGGGTAATGTTGTTATTATACTGGTAATATAATATTTATTCATTAAAAATTATCATCATATCATGATTATTTTTAATTCTTATTTGTGGATTTACTTGGCGTTAACAGTTTGGCATGACTTATTTATATCAAAAATAGAATAAGTTTAATCTTCAAGTATTTAATATTAAATCTTTCAAATCCCCTAAAATATATACACTTTTGAGCTCATATTTCTCTCCAAGTTAATGTGTTAATTGCTTTTCTTGTGACTAAAATGGGGTTTAAAGCTAGCGCCACTCATGGAACATGGTCCAAAGGGCTTAAATGTAATGCTAAAGAGCCACTTCAGTTGAATGGCATCAAATCGGCTTTGGCCACACTCTCTTTCAGTCACTCTCCACACACAAATACACATGTGTGTAAAAGTGCAAATTCATGTTTTGTTTGACGAAATCTGTATAAATCTAAAGACCGGAGAATGCCAGCAGTCAACTCAGCTCAGAGCTCAGGATTATGTAGGGAATTCAGGGCAGGAGGCTGACGAAGAGGTATTCGAAGCCATGTAAATGGATTACTCTGGGGCTTCTGGGTCAAATGGAATTAGACGCCCATTTCAGCGGGAGTCTGTGCTGGTCCTTCAAAGGACCAAGATGCGAACACTTGTTGCACGAAATTGTGTAATTTTCACACTCATTAAAAATTTGCATAATTATGCCAGCCTCCAGCTCATTACCACTTTAAGGCAGACAGGACACGAAACACGGGGAGCTCAAGGACCCAGGACACTCATAACCAAATGAGCTTTTCATAAGGCCGCGAGAATGTTGAATTATAAATGCATGGAAATTAAAAGCAATTACATGAAACTCAACTCTCCACCAAGGCACCCCGCCCCACCATTCCGTGTAAAAGCAAATAAACTGCGCGTAATGATGCTAATCCCTTAAGCCACCAAACATTTTCCAGGGGAGGCGTGGCTGACACAAAAAAGGGCTATAAATTTGCATTGCGTTTGCCTCATTAGCGTCACAGCCACTGACCACTTGTAAATTTGGCCTGTCTAAATGAAACATTCGATAAATTTATGGTTTTTTTCTGAGGCTTTCGCATCGGCATGCGTGTATTTAATTATTGTAAATATTGTATTGTATAATTATTTTAGATTTCGGCTAAACTTGACTACAAGTCTAACCAAAAATCCCCGTTTGTGGTCCTTAGTCAGTACATTTCTTCTAATGTGTTTCGAATTTTGTGTTCTGTAAAGAAAGAAATCATTATTCAAGAGTCAAAGATAGATGTAATATCAAAATGCTTACCATGTGTAAATCCGAATCGGAGGAATCCCTACATCCAAAGGGAAAAAAGAGCCCATAGAGAAGGGCCATTGGCAGCTGGAAAACCATATCGCATACCGTGGCCATTATCAATAGTGGGATTTCCTTTTGGTTTGTAAGATACTTGAGGTAACAGTAAAAAAAAACGGTTTCTAAAAAAATTATAATTTGGATACAAAATACTGATGATTTCTGTTCAATACTTTTGCTTAAACTGAATGAATAGACGAGAAAACCTCACAGAGCTTAGCAGTAGTAGCCCAGGCTACTTGGATCTTAGAATTTAAATATTACAGTCGTCTTAAATAGAAATTATATTTATATATACTTGTAGAAAGTTTAAACTTTTAATTGCAAACTCCTAGAGCTCACCTCGTTGGAAACTCCATTCTTTCCATTCACATTTTGACCAAATATTGTGGTTTCGGCCTGTTCAATGCTCCCTTCATAAGCTTGAATTACTGCGAAAAGCGGGAAAATATTTATTTAAAATATTTTCAATTGCCGACTTTTGCCATAATATTGTGAATAATTAAATGTCAATAGAATTAAGCCAGACAAAGTGGGGCAAATATGGAAAAATAAGCTAGTAAATAAGAAAATTAAGAGCTTAATAATACTTGTACAAAATAAGTTTAAATATGTAATCAAT
This sequence comes from Drosophila serrata, assembly GCF_035046125.1. Taxonomy (NCBI): domain Eukaryota; kingdom Metazoa; phylum Arthropoda; class Insecta; order Diptera; family Drosophilidae; genus Drosophila; species Drosophila serrata. The sequence goes on from NW_028257170.1 coordinate 2,746,692, forward strand.
GAACTAAAGTTTGACTTTAAATTTCTTTCAGAATTGTCATAAATGGAGACAACTTTCCTCTTCAAAACTTATTGGTTTAAATCGCTGATTCTGCAATTGAAAATTGCTGCCTCGGTAAGCCGGTAAGTCCAACAAGAAAAATCACTTTTCTCCTTGAGACTGGGGTGGGATTTTTTTGGGTGGTTTGGGAATTGCTTTCGATTTCTCGAACGTTTTCCCCGCTTAATATGCCAAACACAGTTTGACTTTTATTCAATATGCAAAAGATACGCGTCAATTTGTTGCCCGTCTGCTGAACTTTTTAATCTTGCTTGAGATTCATCCGGCCGCTGTCCGCTTTAAATCCTTACCAGACTCCGCTATTGACTCCTGAATGGTGTGTTGCAAAACGGTAAAGGATGTTGTGGCCAGATTTATGTTGGCAGTTTTACAGTTATTTTAAGCATCGCCTCGAAGAAATGCGAACAAGAGCTACTTAAGTCCGCCTCGCAGGAAACTTTTGCAACTATTAAAGTCTTAAGTAGAAGTGGATAAAAAGGGAAGCTAACTGTAAATGCATTTCCACAGAAGCAGCAAGGATATCACGTTGCAATGGGAAACTTCGTCCTGCAGCATACTTATGCGGCACTCCTACCGAACACTTTCCGTTTGTTTGTCCGAGGAAAAGGCGAAAAACTGACTTAAGCTCACATTATAAGCAGTAAGAGAGGGTGTTGGGTCAGGGGGATGTTTACTCTTGGTTTTCCAGGTGTTTCTACCAGGTAATAGGTTCAGGCAGTTTAAGGATATAATATTTGGTAGTTCCTAGAATGTTAGGTATTCTTTCAAGACCCTAGAAGAGGAGCTTCCGTGATATCTTTTCTTTCAAGCTCAACATTTCCGACTTATGCTAAAAGCAAAACGAAATGCCAAATGATTTTCCAATCCTCACACACCCACATTTTCCGATAATATGCACCCTCTTTAGCCTTAAATCAATGTTGACAAAAGTTTTATTGGATAAGTTTGTTTAACGACAAGCAAAAGTAGACAACGCACACAAAAGGGGCAGGTAAAAAGGCAAAAAGTTCTTTGCCGTTTTTGTTTGAAAAATCAAATTGAGCAAAAGTTGATCTCAAACAGGATGAAGCTAAAGGAAAGTCAGCAGTCAGCAGTCGGGGAAAGCTGGAAAAGTTTTTTTTGCAGCTAAAAATCATAGGACGCGGCAAGTTTGCAATTTGATTTGTGTTCAATGTGCGCGCAATTGATTAGCCATTCTGCCAGTTCATGAATGTCCTTACACAGGATAAGAAAACTGCGATTGGCACTTGGCCTTATTCAGGGGATAGTTGGAGAAATATTTTACTTAAAAAGAAATATTTTAAATTATATAATGAATGGACTCATTAACCATTATAAATGTAGAAACTAGCAACCTAAGGGAAACACTTTGTTGCTTACTATATATAATTGTATAAGTATAGACATTCTAGTCAGAATATCTTTTTTAAAATTGTGTTTTTAAAGCTATAATCTTGCATGCTACAAATTATCTCAACTATAAACTAGAGTGTAAGAATCATATTATTATTCCGTGTGCACTTACCTTAGAAAACCTCATCCAGAGGCATCTGCTATCTTCATCTGCAAGTTTGTCCCACTAAAATAGTGCTGCTCGTGGGACCAACAACTGTTGCAGGACTCGCACTCCTTCCGCAATCCTTTCGCTCACACACACAAGAACACTTTGTGGTTTGGCAGCCGCAGACTCCTGCTGTTTAATATGCTGTTAAATTACATTAAAATTTGAAAAGAGCTGGTTTGCCGAGTGCCGGCTGGCTGGCTGGATGCCTGATAAGCGCATTACTTCTCGGCGCATGTGATCCGAGGAAATTAATAACCAAAATCGGGGAGGGATGGCCTTCAATGTCAGGCGGCAGTAATTGCCTGGCAAATAATTTAATGCGAAATCATGGCAGGCCACGCCCAGGGGCCAAAACAGAGCTTGTAGCGCATTTAAAATGCAATAACCGGATTAGATTGTGTTTCAACCATATCGGCATGTCCTTTTTGGCCAGGTATCTCTCTCACTCTCTCGGTCTCTCTGTGTGTGGCTGTTGCATGTTACTCTGGTATTTATAGAGTTTTAACGCAATCGCAATTTCGGTTGACATTTTGCGCTTTCGGCCATTTCCCCATTTCACATTTTCCGCCTGCCATTGTTGCGCTATTTGCAGCAGCCTCTGGCCATCGATAGACGTCTACAGGTGACTCTACCTGTGTGTCCTCTAAGCCTCCCAGTTGCTCATCCTCCCCAGAAATTTACCCCCCAACTGACTGTCTGCCTTATGAAAAATGCATTTTGTCTGTCGTCGCTGGTCCGTGAAGCGAACTGCGGCCGTGTGGCTAATATCAGTTCATTTGGCTTTTGAATTTGTTAGTTGACGTCTATAGTTCACAGCGGCAGTGGCCAATATCTATTCATTTAAGTGGCTTAAATTAAATCGCCTTTATTGGCCACTAAACACACAATTCCGGTTTTCATTTATGATGTCAATGTGGTGGGGAAAGTGATTTCATTTTAGAAAATATTAAAGTTGAACAGATAACATAATAGGTTTTACAAAGAAAAACCAATAATTAATCAACATTGGCTAAGACTACATATACATAATTTTGCTATAAAATTTGTTAATTCTTAAATTAAATAGAAAACACAAAGACTCGAGTTAATTATGTATTGAATAACAAATGAAATCAAGATGATTGCTAATCAAACCTTAAATATTTGAAAGCTCCTGCTTATTTATTTATGCCACAAACTGATTGTTCTTTTTCTTCAGATTGGTAAAAAATCAAAACATCCCCCTGCTGATGTCAAACAAGTTTTAAGAACATAAATCTCATAATTTTTTTCTGGGCCTTCCATCAATCACAATTCTGACACTTGCAACACCTGTGGCTATGCCTTTTTTTTGACGCAACATCCCTGTTCCCTTATTATTTTTATTTTTGGGAGGGTATTGATGTTCGGACAAATTAAACCAAATGCAAATAAGTCAATTTCAGATGAAACACGAAGCGAAATTAATGTGCTACAAAATAAATACGACAAGATAAATGTTTCTGGCATCGAGTGAAACAAGATAAACCGATGTGGCTGTGCTAATAAAAATACACGAGGACGAGGATGAGCACGAGTCCTGCGAGGCGTCCTTGCGAAATGTGTGAAGAACGCTGCCGGCACGTTTAGCATTTCAAAAGGCGTATTGTTTATTTTCTCCCACTTTTCCCTGTGTTTTCACATTCAATGTTATTTATCTCCGTTCTTTTTTTCCACTGTGCCCTCCCAGCTACGATCCCTTCGCCTTTGTAACCCAAGTTCACTTTCGCAGTCCGCTTTTGTAGTTAACTTCTTTGTAGTTTCGTTTGCTTATTCATTTCCTCTTTTTCCCCAACTCTGGCACACACATGAAAAGTTATTTTTTCCTTTCCCACAACGAAAATGAAACGCATTTCCAGCATCCGATGGAGTGAGTGTGTGTCTCTGTGTGTGCCTGCGGAAAATAAGCGCAGAAAACTGGAAAACTTGTCACGTGATAAACTCGAAAAGGAAAAGAATGTCACGTACTAAGAGCGCAGCGACAACCTTTGCCACTTAAAGTTTTAAGTTCCCCGCACAGAAATATGTTTTAATTCCATAATCAGCTTGCACTGGCCCAAAAAAGAAACCCGAAATCAATTCCCCATTGTTTGGTGAGGTCCTTTTCCCACCGAATAAAAATCCTAGCATACTTACGGGATCCCCGAATGCTGGTCACGTATATCCTTTCCCCATTCCTTTTTTTTTCTTTTTTCTTCTGAAGGACATCTGTTTGGGTGCACTTAGCATTGCTACATAATTTCTGATGGCGTCATTTTAAGAATTATGAATGCCACGTGACTTGTGCTGGGCAAATAAGAGAAACCGGAAATCGGGCCACAGGACTTTTCTATGTTAAGCTAAACCGGAAACGGAGTATTTAAGATTGTTCAACTGAACAGAAAAAAACCAGAAAAGTATATTACTTCGGGAAGCTGAAGTTTGTATACACTTGCAGCTTAAAATTTAATTATAGGATGCAATCGGATATTTCTCATTCTCATGTTTTGGAAATTATATTTATCAATATATTAATGTGACAATTTGTTCGACAAATCAAAGTTTAAAAAACTTATAACTAGGTTAAAAATGCATTAATTTTAATTCGGAAAGCTCTTCGTTGCTAGTGTTTTTCAGGTTTATAAATTAAATTTTTTTTTAATTTTTCAACAGGAAGGGTATAAAAGGTATTGAAAGGAGTCAGGTGAATAAAGGTGTAAAGAACCCACGGGAAATTGAAGTACTTTAAACGGAAATTAAAGCTCACAGAAATAAGCTTTATTTTTTATTAAATAGGGTTAAGAATTCACAGGATCATCATTTTTCTTAGAACATTTTTTACAAGCTACAATAAATTCCAACATTCAAAAGTCTTCTAAAATAACCCCCAATCTGACATTACTTTTCCATATGGCAGCGAGTGTTTTTTTTTGCCGATTTTCTCCGTCTGAGTCTTAAAGTTACTCCTGTCCGTATGCTGAATTTTAATTTATATCGTCTGGCAGCCGGACACCGGCGGAAAAACACCTCGGTGACCGGTCAAAGGTGTCACACATAAACCATTCAATCTGACAGTCAGTTGGGAGAAATGCAGAATCACAGGGACTGGGCTGTTTTTCGGGGGGGATGGATATATATATATATATAGTGATATAGCGATAGACACACAGACAGACACAACGACAATGACAATGACAATGCCCACTGTAGACCGCAGTCAAACTTTCGATTTCACTTCGTTAACGTGGCGAGTTGGACACGTATCCGCCCCGTTGGCCCACCTTTCCCGTGAGCTGCAATTTATTTTTTCTTTCGTTTCTGCACATTTGTCCAGAGTTTTTCTCCACGCCACGCTCCATATTCATTTCGGTGGTGCAAATTGCGCACGAAACATGCGAATTCGAGTGTGAGTATTGTGAGTAGTGAGTGTGAGTAGTGAGTGGTGGTGAGTGCACAAAACCAATTTGTAATAAAGACGAGGAAAGCGTAGAGAAAACGCAATGCTTTCATTCCATTGTCCATTGTTGTTTTACTCAGGGATTCAGGGATAATGTGGGTATATCCTATGCACAGGGGAAAGAGGAATGTTTTATAATTAAAGATTAGAAAATCTAAGGTACTTAAGTATTTATAGAAATCTAATTGAGAATCGTAGATCATAGGGTAAGTTAATAGGATGCACTACAGCTGCTATTCCTACAACTTCTGTTTAACATATACCTCATTTTAAAATAAAATATTTCCTTAAAGTTATATATAATTTACGAGGTACCTCCTAGTCGAGAAGGAAAACCTCCTTTATGATAACTTGAGGGATAGATGCCTGAAATGGCTTACTCGGATGGCATGGCATTATGCGGCATCAAAAGATGTTGACACATCACGCAGTCGTCCTGGCATTTGAATGTTTTCAATTAACTTTATGTAGATAAATAGTGGCAACAACTGGCCCCCGTTGATTGTCTCTGTTGCCATGATCCTGCCGCGTTCACAGTGCCGTGTCCTTAGTTGGCCTTAAAGGCGCAGCTAAAATGAAACATTGCAGGGCGGTAAATTACGTTGGCAGGGGTGGCCATGAAAGGGGGAGGAGCTTTGGCGGAAATTGCATTATCAGCGTCAAAAGGCAAAGGCACAGCACACAGACAACAACAACAGCAACAGTCCCCCCTTGTTGCAACGCCCCCCCCTTTTGGTGGCATGTTTTGCCGCCGGCTCTTTGCCGTTGCCACTTCCTGCATTTCCCGCCGAGACAATGAGTTGTGATAGCACAACTTTTCCAGCGGCGTCGCGCGTTGCGCATAATTACCGTTACAGCGGAATGGGGCAAGGTGCCCGCTCAAGACTGATGAGCAGTTTATGACTTGACGCTTTTGCAGTGCATTTAATATCGTTATTGTGGCGCATTTGTTGCCAACAGTTAATAACAATGCACTTGAAGAAAGGGGATTTTTCTTCGGAAATAACTTGAAAATGATTAAAAATCAAATACAATGTTTTTCTGATAATACAAACATAATTTCCCATGTCATAAAGTAAGCAATTAATTATTTAACTCATCATTCTGGCATTTGTAATGAATATAAAATATAAAAGTATATATTTATGTATTCCAGAATGCTTTAAAAATATATACATTTTCCTTGCAAATTTCCTTGATTAAAATTCCATAAATAAACAGATATATAGTATTTCCTGCAAGTGCTCCGTTGCAGCTGCTAAATGGATTACGTACGCTGGCCATTGTTCATTCCGTTTATATGAAATTTTAATGAATTGTAAAGCCAGGACATCTTGGAGCAGAACACATGGGGTGCCTGGTCCTGAAGTCCTGAGTTCAGTTCTCTATCAGCCAAACATTATCGCAGTCTCCACTTCAAGTTCAATAAAGTTGAGTGCCTGGCACAAATGGAAATTTTACGCATACCCATCGAGGCGAGAGCGGGAAAGTGCCCTTTAAAATCACTTTATTATGCCGGGCATGTGGGGTATATATTTTTTTGTACCTCCAATTCCGGGGGACGACGACAATTTTATAAGAAAATTCCTATCGAACTCTCTGGCGTCTTTTGGGCCGATAAAAACGCATGCATGTACATACCCGGCACGCGCTTTAATCATGAAAAATCATATTGAAAGCATCGCAACGCACATGTAGTGGGCGTGCCAGCCATTAAATGAATATTTCAACAAATTTTGCTTTTACAAGCTCGGCTCGACAGGATATTTAAGAGCCCGGCACATCGGATCGCACACAAAACAGCTGCACAAATTTCCGTAGAAAACTTTTGCGCTGCAAAGTTTTTCTGGGCGACTTTTGACAACACCAACAATTGAGGGAGAATATTTTTGAAAGATGATTGCATTTAAATACTCTAAGTTCTATAAATCAGAGACTAGAAGATATTATTTGTATTTTAAAGAGATCTGTCTGCTTGTATTTAGTTTTTTTAGGTTATTTGCTTGATTATAAAATGGATAGTTTTTATTTTTGTAAACCCTTTTCTTTAGTAATATCAAGATATATATTTTCTCTTAGCAATCCCTTCAAAATCCATATCTCCTCTGACATGCCCTGTGGCCTTTATACACTTCTCTGACAAGTTGGAAGTTTCCGCCGCATGCATTTCAATTGCTCCCCCATCGCAGGCGACATTTACATGCCAAGTCATTGGCCAAAGTATCCATCCCCACCCACCCCCCTTGCTCGTCGGTGTCTTACATCTCTTTGACTCTAATAGATTTTAATCAGCCGCAGGACATGCGCCGGACGACAAGGACAATGAGTACGCCGACAACATTCTGTTATGGCCCCCTAAACCGCGCTTGGCGACAGTCGAAATTCCTTGCCCAACATCCGATGAGAAGCGCCTCGAGCGGTTTAGAGCTTGCCTTTAATTATGCCAGTTGTGGCAATCAGGAGAAATAAAGAAACGAAGTCCTTCCCCTATTTTTTAAGCATTTTTCTTGAGAGGATTCTTTGGATTTTCTGCCTGCGAGGTAAGGGGAAAGTGTGAGAGAGCTTTTGAGTGTCAGTTTAGTGTGCGTTTTTCCACACAATTTGCCAGCAGGACCTTCGGGGCAGCAGAACACACCTCTAATGAGCCACTCCACATCCTTGAAAAAACCCCCAGCATATTTTCCAGCACTTTGACACGTTCACGGTTCTGCCTTGGAAGAAGATGGCGCATACTTTTATTTGCGTAATTGGCCAAACGCTGAGTGATGTGGCCAGCGACTTTATGGCGGAGCAAATTTAATACCCTTATCGGCATCGGATGTTACTGGCCATAAAATGACCCGCATTTGCAGCCATTCCGTTCTTCCTTTTGCCAATAAAAGTGTCAAGTAGAGTGCGTGTAATGAGCATCGGACTCTGAGACCCCCAATCGAAAATGTCCTGTTGACTTTTCAGACTCCTCTGACTTCTGACCGGCTGCCTGGCTGGCTGGCTGGGAAAAGTGTTTTAAAATGCAAAGCATCATTATTTGTGGGCATCGTTAAATTTCATTTAAAGCTGCGCGAAATGGAGCCAACAGATGACGATGACGACTTTCCTTTCCACCCCACAGCAAGGGTCATGGGTCCTGCGCTTATCTTGTCATTGTCATCTTTATTGGCTGCCATTATCGTCCTGCGGGTGTCCATAATTCCGCATGTAATTTGATTACCCCACGCAACCCGCAAATTACCACGCCTGCCGATATCAACAACTTCATCGGCATTCTATGGGTTCTGTAGTAATGGGATGGGGAAAACTTTAAGATTAAAGTGTGACTTAAATCGGGATAATAGGGTATGGGAAAAGTTTGCATTGTTTTACATTTTTCTGTTCAGTTTTTAACTACATTTGTACCTAAACTAATATAATTCAATGTGTGTTAAAATCTGTAGTATTTTAAAGATAATAGAACACCTTTATAACCCTTGTGATTTATGTAACATCCCGATAATTACAATGAAATGGACATGATCAAGGATCGGTAAATCAAAGAAGTTCTGGAATATATATATATATTATATATATATATTTATAACTCAGTGAAGTAATGTTTATAATATAATTAACTTTAAAACATAGTTAAAACCATATTTTGTTTGCTGCTCAGTAAGGAAAATCCATTGTCTCTGTAGATATCGAAACTTGAAATTGATGTATCATAGAACATTACTTGGTTTATAAATAAGGGACAACTCTTTCAACTTCAACTAGTTACTTACAAGTGCCAAGCCGTAAGATGCTCAAGTGTAGGTCCTTGGACCCCTAGGATATGTGAAACAGGAGCAACAAGGACACCAACAAAGCGGCCACCAGCAATGCCAACCACAGTGTGGACAATTTCCAGTTGAAGGCACAAAAGCAGGGACACACAGGGACACCGTCCCCCCTTTTGCATCCTGCTGGACCTTGGGGTCCTGTTTGTTGTTCGCCGTCCCGTATCTTGTATCTGGTATCTGTCCTGGGTGTCCTGCGTCTCTGCTAAAATAATCGCCACAATAATCTGTCAACGACAGCTGCTGATGTCATAAAAACCTTTTGAAGATGTCGTTGCCGGAGTCCTTGTTAGGACACACAAACACAAACAGGAGCACACACGCACTGGAGCAGGCTAATGATAATTTGCCACAATTTACACTCCGAGCAGCCACAGCAACAGGACCTCCTCGTCCTGCTGCCAAAATAGCTACGATAAAATCATTGATGAAGCCAAAAGCTAATTGAATGTTAATCGCTTGCCATTGACATTGCACGTGGCGGGAAAAGGCAGGTCGGAGGGTGGGAAATTTCCTGGTAAACCCATCGGAAAATGGGCAAAAAGAGGGATAGAAAACTCCGAAACAACCCCCCAAAACTTAGATCCGATAAAGCTCAAAGGTAAGCGCTCGATTTGCATAAAGTAATGATAAATCAACAGCCAACGACGACCTTCAAGATGCGTTATTTGCACTTGGTTGTTTCGCAGCAAATAGAATACAAGCAGTCTTTAAATTAAAAATTAAATTTTAATCAACCCCAAGATGTGTATCAGTGGGGTGGAAAACCGAAGAAAAGCGCTTTTCTTTTTCTTTGTCTGCTTCTATGACATATCGCGATGGAAAGTCTGCCTTCTTTTCTTCTACTTCTGGGCGAGTTGGTCTGGTTTTATGTTTCTATTATCAACTTTAAAGGTATTCATAGAAAGTGGTTTGAATTTAAATGTATAGTTATATTTTAAAATATTTTAAAAACAATACCAAAACCCACAAACATTTTCCACCTTACAAATCAGCTCAGCTATTATAGAAAAAACGAATCAAAATAAGTGTAAAAGCCAGGCCTCAAATCCATATTTCACACTCTCCAAAGGCATATAAATATACTGACCTAGTAAATAATAAAAAACAGAATAAGAATACTTTTTTACAAAACAAAAGACTATAAACACATTGCTAACGTTCACACTCTCAAGAACGAAACATGGAAAACAGTTGGTCGCAAAACAAGGATGCTAAATTTGCATTTTGTGCTGGCGAAAATGTTTCAATTGCATTTCGTTCAAATGGCAACTGCCTTTGACAGGAGTCACATTAAATGCAGGAACCGAATCCGAACAGTATCCACGGAACGGCCCTTTTGTGGTTCCGTGGAGTCAAAGTTGCAATAGAAATACTGGACCAAAGGCACCATCAAATGCAAATGCAAATGCAAATGCAAACAGACAGCAAACGGACACAACAGCCGCAGCAGATGCATCAATTGTCTAATTGTTTGCCGAGACAGAGTCGTCATAATGTCCATCAAGCAGAGGGGAAGGAGCCAGGATACAGAGTGTCCTTGTTGCAGATACACAGGGAAATAAGTATAATATAATTCTGAACTCGAAATAGTGAAAAATTATAATGGAATATACTATTTTCTTAAAGAAACCGGCATTAAAGTTTTTATATGAATTCCTTTGAGCTTGAAGTATGTTATAGAAGGTTGGTTATAGAATATAACATTTAATATAGAATATAGATATTCTTATTTATACCGATGTATCTTTAAACAATAAGACATAACAAGAAAATCTTCTGACAGCATACATTATATAAATATTTCCAAGTCATGACCTATTTGTTTTCTAAAAAGCTAAAGAAAACAAAACAATCTAATCTATTTTCTCAGTGCATCTATAGAAAACTGTGTCTGTGACGGCGTCTGGAGTGTCATAGCCGGGTTGGACCCGTGGGATAGGTAAATTTGATTTATGACCTATTATGCGTCTTATGTCCAGCCATAATTTAATTATACGAGGACACACGCCCAGACGGAATACCAAACCCATATTGTCTGCAGTTTTTCCGAGTCACATGCACAATCTGCCACACATAATGCTCTTATTTAAATCATGGAAATTCGCTTACCTAAATTGCATTGCAACAATTGCCAGGACTACCCCTTGGTCCCTTTTGCCACACATTTGCCCAATGTGTGTGTCTCTCTGTCGCTTTATGGCAAAAACCGAAAGCGGCAATCTCAAGCCCAAAATGTAAATGTAATTAAAGTGCAGTTAGGCTGATGGGGGCTGTGGGGAGTGTGAGTGGCATGCGAAATGAAATTGAAATAAATTATTGACTAATTGTCAACTCAGACGAGAACAATCTGGCACATTTTGGCATGTGGCACGGGGCGTATGCGCAATCAAATAGCGAATATCAAGTCGCAAATCAAAACCAAAGCCAAGAACAACAAATGCAGCTAATTTTCGAAGCTAAAAATTCCAAGACAGGGAGAGCACCCCAATACCCCTGCTTTTTAGACACGTTTTCATTTAATTTAATTGTTATTGTCTGGCCTGTCACTTTGGTCTAGAGGGAATGGAGGTGCTCCATTGCATGTCTAATTAGTGTCATCTTAAAAATGCCATCGAGTTGGAAATGCCACTCGATTGAAGGGCTTTAATCTTTAATCTTAGTGAGAATATAACTTAATTTAGCCATTTTGAATTGATTAATAGCCTCTTGGAGATTGTTTTTGCTCATTGATTAATTGGGAAAATAAATGAATTGTTTGTACTCTTAATTCAAATAGGTTTAAATATGCTTTAAGGCAAAGTGAATATGTCTTGAATATAACAAGAAGTAATGAGACTTTTCATTTAGTTTCTTTGTTGCTTGATTGCATTTTAGTAAATGAATTTGTAGCTTAAAATTAAGTATGGTTATTAAGTTGCTCTTAGTCAAATATTGTTATGATGCTTAACATATATGTTATGTTTTATATGTTTCATTAAATTGTTAAAAGCTTATATTACTCAAAACACGCACTATAAGCTCTAAAAACAATTAATATATTTTTATTATTACCCCACTCCCCAAAACTTTATTACACAACTCGAATATCGTTCGAGTAATCCCGCCGAAATATCACTGTCAAAACACACATTCGATCTGTTGATCCGCTTCCCCTTTTGGGCCACCTGTCAGTGGATTCGATTGAACCCATTGAGCTCGGTGCGGTGCCATTAAATGTATAGTGTGTACAGAGAAATATATATCCATAACCATTAACCATTAACCAGAGCCCACATGAGCGCAGACGAATGTCAAGATTAAGCTTCGGGGGGCAGTTATGCGGCTATGCGCTCATAAATATCCGTTAATTAACTGACAATAATTATAACAAGTGCAAAAGTGCGGAGGGAAAGGTGTGCGAAAATATTAAATCCAATTAAAGAGCCATAAAACACGGCCTGCCACGCCCCCACAAAAGCCGCTTTTCGTAGTCGAGAAGGCCGCTCTGCAATGATGTGGCCAAAAAACCAGTTAACCAGTTATCTTGGCCCATTGTTCGCCGGAAGGCCTCCGGTGCCCGGCCTCTGCTCAGTTCATGTTCAATTTGCAACAATCGATCTCTGTCTTTATTAACCGCCAAACATTAACAAGAAGCAATAACAAAAGAAGAGATTTTTTAGAAACCCCAGTGGGTTCCGAATCCGTCGAAGCTCATGTGCGACACGCTCTCGGCGGGCGAGTAGTGGACCGTCTGGGAGCTACCATAGCTGGACACACCCAAGGCGGGGGCGTTGTGGGTGTAGGTGGTGGCAGCCGGGCCATGGTTCACATTGGTGGTGGCCAGGGGAGCAGCATACGACACGGTCTTGGCCAGAACTGGAGCAGGAGCAGCATAAACTGGAGCAGGAGCGGAGTACACAGTCTTGGTCACCACAGGAGCGGGGGCAGAGTACACGGTCTTGGCCAGAACTGGAGCAGGAGCAGCGTACACTGGAGCAGGTGCAGAGTACACAGTCTTGGCCAGAACCGGAGCAGGAGCAGCATACACAGTCTTGGCCACCACCGGAGCAGGAGCGGAGTACACAGTCTTGGCCACCACCGGAGCGTGAGCAGCATAAACTGGAGCAGGAGCAGCATAGACAGCCTTCTCAACAACTGGAGCCGGAGCATGGACCAAAGTCTTAGCCACGATGGGAGTGGCCTGAGTGTACAGTGGAGCCGCATACGTGGTCTTGGCAATGGCCGGAGTATAGACATTGTTCTGGATCCTGGTGTCACTCTTTCGCACACTCGAGTACGGGGTGTCCACCGCCTTGGAGTAGCTGGAAACGGTGCCGGCAAAGGACCTCACCACATCATGTTGGGTGGAGGCAACGGCATCCACCGAGGGATTGGCAATGGCCACATGGCTGGCCAGGAGACCGGCGTTGGCACAGGCCAGGAGGGCGCACAGAGGGATGAGGTAACGGAAGGCCATGGTTGGAGCACTCGAACTGGATGACTGGCAATCGGTGGAGTGGAAGAGTGAAGCTGAAGGCAGACTGCTGGCTGGGCTGCGACTGATGCTGATTTGGCCAAAATGTGCCGCCTTTTATACGCATCGGACGCGTGCCAGTTATGTGTAGACTTTGCTGATTTTTGTTTAATTTTTTTTTGGGCTGATTTAGTTGTCTATTTTTATTGTCGATATTTTTTTGTTGGTAATTGAACTGCCCACAATGCGATGGCAGTTCAGTTCACCTGCGCAACCGCTTGAAAGCCAATTTGCTGGCATAAATTAAGCGCGGTAATTAGGTTTTCGGCGGAGGGCAAAGGCTTCAGGGCCCCCAGTGTAAAATTAATAACAATTTGCCAAAAAACCAAGCAGAAAACAAAAATCGCAACAGCCAAAAAAATAGCGAAAAACTCGTGGCTGTAAGAAGCTTCCCAAGTTGGCAACACAATTCAATTTGGAGCAGCGTCAACTTTGGTAATTTCAATAAATATTCATCATGCGCCCCGTGAGCAGCCGAGCAGGGAAATTCATTTTCCCAACTTGCCCCCAAAACATAACAGAAAAAAGAAGAAAACTCAACGGGAGTGGAAAGTCAGCCAAGTGCAAAACAAGACGAAACATTAGATGCTCTCTTTCTTAATTTACTGCCAAAGTTTTTTGGGTGTGACCCAGTGCAAATATTTATGTTGGTGTCAATGTGTTGAGTGATGATTACAAAGGTGGAGGTTAAACGAGGATTATTGTTTGTCTTTTATTTATACAAATGACTGTCATAAAGTATAAAAAGTAAGCAGAGTTAATACCAGTAATTGCTTTATTATTTGTATCTTAAAGTAAATATATAGAAATCATTAGTAACTTATGTTTAAAAATTAATTCAGACAATCACTGATGTAGTTTCAATCTTTGAATAATAAGGCCTGCCAAGAACTCTCCAACTTCTGACTATCTTTAATTCCAGCTTCAAATCTCCCTTCTCGCATTGCACAACAACTTTTTAAGACAAAATGCAAACAAAAAACATAAACAACTGACTGCCACCACCTCACAGAAAAAAAAGAAAAGAAAAACAACCAACACCCCTGATGATACAAAAAAAAAAAAGTTGACAGAAACAGGGAACATACCCTTATCGAGGGCTTCTTCCTGTATTTTTTTGGGGGATGGGCCATATTTGCTGCTTGAGTAGAACTCAATTTAATGGAAAAATACGCAGGGCAAATAAAAGTTTTTCTTCGCTGCTCTGGAAAATTTATGAGCTGCTGATAGTATTCAAAATAATTCACTTTCCTGCGATACACTGGGTGTGGGGGTACTTGAGGTTGTGGCCTCCAATCGAGTCGCTGAAACGCGGATGGAGATGAAAAAGAGCTCAGTCACTTGGCGGCAACCCAATGAACCAGTTTTGGGGCTTAGGCCTAAGTCAATCTGTCACACAGATATACACGCACTCGAGAGTCTCGCCCATTTGGCCGTGAAATTTGGCAAGACATTATTTCGGTATTTTGGCTATAAAAACTGTGAATTCGAAAGAGTTTGGCATCAGTAGCCACTGCAGCTTACTACCAACATCAGTTTCAGTATCTCTTTTCCTTCCTTTGGAATTAATAAACACTAGCAAGAAATGGCTTTCAAGTACGTCCTGTTGTCCTTCTGCGCCCTGGTGAGCGTGGCCAGTGCCGGTTTCCTGGCTCCAGCTGCCACTTACTCTGCTGCCATTCCCGTGGTGGCCAAGGTGGCTCAGCCGCATTATGATGCCGTCGGCACCACCCAGCAGAATGTTGTGCGCTCCTTTGGTGGCACCGTGTCCACCTACTCCAAGAATGTGGTCACCCCGTACTCCAGTGTCAGCAAGGTGGACTCCCGCATCACCAACAATGTGTACACCCCCAAGACCGTCTACTCTGCACCCGCTCCCGTGATCACCAAGTCCTTCTATGCCGCTGCTCCTGCTCCCGTTCTGGCCAAGACTGTTTATGCTGCTCCAGCTCCCGTGGTTGCCAAGACTGTCTACTCCGCTCCTGCTCCAGTTTACGCTGCTCCTGCTCCAGTTCTGGCCAAGACCGTGTACTCTGCTCCCGCTCCCGTGGTCACCAAGGCTGTGTACTCCGCTCCCGCTCCGGTTTACTCCGCTCCCGCTCCGGTTTACTCCGCTCCCGCTCCGGTTTACTCCGCTCCCGCTCCAGTTTACTCCGCTCCCGTGGTTGCCGCCGCTCCTGCCGCCTTTGTGAAGTACTCTCCCGCCGCCGTGGTGGCTCATGCCAGCTTCGATGGATTCGGTTCCCACTGGGGATACTAAAAGGGTGTAACATCCCGAGCTTTGTTGACACTTTGTTGATTTGTTCGTACGAATTAAAGACAGTTTTGCATGAAACACGAACTCGCTCTTTAGCTAATTATTATTTGCTGTAATTAAAAGGGCGGGATTTTGGGGTGAGGGGAAGATAATATGCAGTTGGTGGCTGACATTCATATTCCACTAATTACATTTTCAGAATTCCAAAGAGAAGTATAAATATTATGGAATATGTAAACTATTCCTGGAAGACAGTTTTATTTTTATAAAATATAGCTACAGTTGATTGTGTCCTTCTGGAAGATCATTTTGAATAGGAATCTTGGACAATCCTTTAAATTTGGAAAATAAAACTCCAATTAACTAATAAACTAATATTTAATTGTATTTATCATCATCCAGCTGATAACCTGTGATAGCATTCCCATAAGTAATCACCTACAAAGGCGTTTACAATTTAAAGTAACACTTTCACCTCTCTTTTCCGTTCCCATTTCCATTTGTCTAGCGTTTAATGGGGCGTATGTGTGCCAAGGAAAATTTCATGCCCAGTCCGACTTTCGAATCCCTAGAAATCCTTGCCCCTTTCCACATCCCCCACAGCAGTTGAAACTCCTTTATTTTTTTTGCGAGGGCGCAAATATTTAGTGGAAAACTTTCTGTTTGTCTTTGTCGGTGCTACAAAAAAAAAAAAACTAAAAAATTGTTGGCCAAAGTTTAATGAGCCACATGACCCTTTGGTCGCTGCCTTTCTATCTCCATAAACTTTGCGATGGGTTCTCAGCAGCTTGACCAAACTGCGGTTGTTTTTGCTATTGTTGGTCTTGCCGTTATGGCGGCTAAAAAGTTGGCACAACAACACCCAAACCCATTCACACACACACCGAGCACATAAAAAAAGCATTAACGATGTGGGCCGAAGCAAACTATTTAGCCATAAAGTTGGTCCTTCCGTTGGACAATTTTGTATGCATATTTTATGGATTTTCAAATGCTGCAAAATTGTTTTCCACGACCAGAATTTAATGTTGACAACAATAAAATTTACGGGGCGGCACGGAGCACATAAAACGAGGAGGAGGAGGTGGAAACCATAGCTCGGGAAGGGGGCGGTGGTGAGATGTCCTTGAATATTTTCTGCTTAGCTGCATTTGCATATTGTTGCGATTGTCGAGGGCTCCGTGTCCGGATTGGGGTCCGATTTCGATTCAGTGTCCCGTGTCCCGTGTCCCGTGTCCTGGCATTTGCAATACTTTTTCAATCGCCGGACATGCTTTGGTGATTCCTTTATTGGCTCATCCATATGCATGCCAACTCGGTATCCCGGACATCGGATGCGGGACTCAAGTGTTTATCGATATTGATTGCAGTCCGTGAAATATGACGAGAGCCAGCATCCAATTTGTCTGTCGTCTTGCCAAACTCCAAAGCCAATACCCATTCCCATTGGGCGAACATCGAATCTGGATTTCAATCTGCTGCTTGAGCCCCATCTTAAAAATCCTGGAACAAGGATTTCTCCACGAAATCCTTGGAGGGCTTCAAGACGGAGATTCTCTTCGGACAGCCGGATGCAGCCAGGTCCATCTGCGCATCGGGGTACCGGTTCGGTTCAGGAAAATCATATATATGACCAGAGCTATAAGCATGATGATCTGAAAGGACACTGGGACTTACACAGACTCTTTGAATAACATTTGTAGTCTTACCTTGCAAATGAGGGAGACAACCACAGTTACGGTAAGTTTAATGGGTTGTACGGAGATAGTTGAGCAGCCTGTGGTGTAGAGATCCTCGCTCTTCCCACTGCTATCCTTATAGCAGGAGTTGGGTGTCGAGCCACCCATCACTACATAATCACCGGGGCCCAAAACGCCGCAGCATTTGTACTGAAAAAAATTATATGATTTAGTATAGAATTACGTTAAATTTCAAGCGAAAATATCCATACTTTAACTTCGAAGAACGTCAGACTGTTTTTGTATTTCCACATTCGCGTTACATCACCAATGGCTTGATATTCTTGTGTTAAAACCAAAGACAACATCAATTCCAGCCAGATGGTAAGGAAGAGTATAGTCACATACTAAAGAATATGATTTAATGATTAACTTCCCTTAAGACAAATATATACAAACAATTTTATTATATTATGTTGGAATTATTTGCTTCAAAGTAAACTTTACTAAATACCCTCAAATCACTTACAATTCGAATACCGCGGGCCAACCGGAAGACCACCAACGGAATGGTCACGATCAGAAGTAGAAAAGTGAGACACTGAACGCCAATTGTCACAATCATATAGTCGGCCATGAAGCAATGCCAGCAATCCCTGTGTATCTCCAATATGGTGTAATAGGTACGGGTGTTCCAGGCAGTTAAAGACTGTGGGAAAACTTCTTGCACCTTTTTTATTTATTTATTTCTAAATGTATCTTACGATATTCACCACCCACAAAACGTAGATCACAACACAAGAGCACAGCAGAATCCTTCTGTCGCAACTGGATTGGTCATTTCCCCTTTCCATCGTCGCTGCCTGAAAAGTAATAATAATATTTAATAATTATGGTTAGGCTGTGCCATAAAAAATATAATATTTATCGAATGATTTAATGACACATCAATCTAAGCGGTGCTGATTGTAAATAAGCTATAATTACATATGTATATTTAAATCATGCCTCCCTTTAAACATTGCTGTATTGCTCACTCTCTCGCTCTTTCTCTAGCTAGCATTAAATTCTGTGCCTCTCGCCCTTTCTCCCTCTCCCGGTGCATCTCCCGGGTAAACATTGCTATTGCTCCCTCTTTCCCTCTCTGACATACTCACCATATATCGCTCTCGCTCTGCTCTCCCCCAGCGACTATAAATAGAGGCACGATCCTCGCTCACGGATTCAGTGTGTCGGCGGCTACCTTACTGTGCGGATCAATAGTGAAAGTGATTATTCTAATATTATCTGACCATCGGAACTCATCTGGAGGCGGCTTCCCTACTGTTCGGATCTGTAGTGACAGTGTTTATTCTAATATTGCTTGATCATCGGAACCCATCTGGATTAATTGGAGGCGGCTTCCCTTCTGTTTGGATCTGTAGTGACAGTGATTATTCTAATATTACCTGATCATCGAAACCCACATGGACAAATTCGAAGATTATCTCTTCACCGGAACTGTGATATATATGTGACCTGTACTTCGGTAAGTCCCAGCCAAGGCTTTTATATGCTATTTGCTATATAGTCTTATATATTATATATTTTATATATTTTATATATTTTATATATTTTATATATTTTATATATTTTATATATTTTATATATTTTATATATTTTATATATTTTATATATTTTATATATTTTATATATTTTATATATTTTATATATTTTATATATTTTATATATTTTATATATTCTATATATTCTATATTTTCTATATATTCTATATATTCTATATTTTTTATATATTATATATATGTTCTATATATTCTATACATTCTATATATTCTATATATCCTATTTATCCTATATAAAGCTACCGTATATATCTCAATGTAAATCACCGAAAACTTGATCTTTTTCTTATTACATTGCGTATACGTCCTGTTGTTTTTAATTTAGTTCTGAT
Organism: Drosophila serrata; assembly: GCF_035046125.1. Taxonomy (NCBI): domain Eukaryota; kingdom Metazoa; phylum Arthropoda; class Insecta; order Diptera; family Drosophilidae; genus Drosophila; species Drosophila serrata. The sequence continues at coordinate 2,765,991 of NW_028257170.1, forward strand.
CCCACGTTTTCGACTAAAGAACTATAGCTAGAGGTATACCTTTCGTTTGGGTGTAATTTCTGGGGTCTCTCTCAATAAGTTTAAGTTTCAATAAGTTAAATTTAAATTATGCTGTACGATCTCAATATAAATAACTTGTTTTTTATACCCTTGCAGGGTATTATAATTTGAGTCAGAAGTTCGGAACGCAGTGAAAGTATATATATTCTTGATCAGGATCAACAGTCGAACCGATCTAGCCATGTCCGTCTATCCGTCTGTCCGTTTCTACGCAAACTAGTCTCTCAGTTTTGAAGCTATCTGAATGAAACTTTGTAGTTAGTTAGATGGGCTGAATATAACCAGGACTATGATTACCAGGTTTATTAGGCAATACACAAAAAGGGCAAGGAACGTCTGATAAAAAACTAGAATATTGGATGCTTATAATAAAATTGTTATTTAATTTTAGTAAGATTGAGTTTTAAAAGGAAACGATAGTGTTTTCATAAAAGGCTTTAAATCCAACTATTTGTTTAAGTTGTCCTTAAAGCTATCTCCTGGCATTTACATAGATTTATTCAACATCACAGCTCCGGAGGGCTGATGACCGCGGTTTCCCGAAGAGGGAAATATGTTAAACTAGAACTAAACCCACACATACGTCCTTGCATAGGGAGCTTCCATGGAATTTTTTAATCAAACAGTTGCCATTAATTACTGCAAAATTCTGTAGCCACATAACAGACATTTTTTCGACAGCCATCCGGCGGCTGGAATGAATGAAAAGAAAACAGGATGCGGCGAGTAAAGCGCTGCCAAAGTCCTGGGTCCTGGGTCCTGTGGGCGTATGTCCGTGAGATGCTTTCCGTGAGATGCTATATCCGGGATTTGTATTTGAATCTGAGCGGTGGTAGGAATAGGAGAAGGACCAAAAGCAGGAGTAGGAGAAGGAGCCAGAGCAGGAAGCAAGGAATGCCAGGCCAACCGACCGCAGACGCCACCAAAAGAAGCAGCAACTAAAAATCAAATTAGGTGCAAACGAACGCCCGTCAGCACCAGGACTCGCAAATAATACATAAAAAAAGTAACTCTAAAAACGGGGCGTGTCGTGGTTGCGTTTTCGTAATGAATAATTTATAATGCACGCCACTGATGGTTTTTATTCCAGCGAGCTCTTAGCTGGGATTAAAATTTTGTGGCTTTCCGGCTTTCCGAATTAAAGTTCACGCTCGGCGTGTTTTGGGACGGGTTTCCTTGGCCGGCTGATAAATGTGCGTGTGCTGGTGTCAAGTGCACGCTCGTGAATTCAATTTGATACACAAACTGATTTATCGACTCACAGCAATGGCAATGGCAGTATATATTGTCTACACTCGAATTAATTGGTCTAGACAACTATTCAATACCAACTGCATATGAAAAGAATATGTTTGAAAGTGTATAAATATCGTTAGGAAACTGTTTTTCCGAAATGAGAAACCTTCATTAAAGGTTTACATTTTAGTTCGTTAGGTATAAATAATCAAATTTATTATATTACATTGATAACTATTCCTGCAAAATATTTAATAATTGATTTAAAACCAGAAGCCAGAATTTATGAGCTATGTATTATCCTGTTTTAATTTAAATTCTTACCTTTTTTGATTAAAAGCTTTTTAAAATATGAAAGAGGCTTTCCCCAAGAGTGTTTCCTTTTGTAGAGTATAACCAAAACATTTGCTATTTAATTTTAAGTTTATTTTTTGAGTATTTAAAAGTATTTGAAAAGAAAAATAGTTCTTAGTGCATCCGTAGTCTCAACTCGACTGGCACACGCCATTCATAAGTCAGTCGTCGTCGTCAGTGGAAAGGAAGCGAGGACGATAAAAAATTACATACACTTGTAACTGGTGTGTCCTCAGGCAGTCCTGCGTTTCCTCTGGTCCTTGGTTCTACTGACTATGGAGCGGAGTTATGTCTGGGTCTCCTCAACTCAACTTTGCCTCTCTAACAAGGTTAATTTGTAGCGATCGCAGTTCTCTGTCATTTATCTTCGCTGTCAGCGGCAAGTCCTTCGCACAGGAAGCCTGTCCTGGCATCGTTCTAATTTGAATTTAACAAGCACACTGGAGTCTGTGAGGGATGTGATGCTGGGAGGTCCATCAGGCCATCAGTCTATTGGCAAGCATTGAAAATTAAAAATTTATTGCCGCCATGGTGTCAATCATAGCCACCATGATTCTCTGTTCTGAAAGTAATAAAGTAACTGCTACAGAAATGGAGATGGAAATAAATCATAAGAAAGTTCTAGGTTTATGAGATACTCTCTAGAAAATTTACAGCAAGCACAAAATGTTTAGAAATAATTGTTATATAAAAATATAAGCATGCTAATTAAGTGCAGAGAAAAAAAGTTAATCTAAATTATATTATTCTGTGTATGAGTAGTGATCAGCTCTGTTTGGTTAAGCTCTAAAATGCTTTTATATATCCGAATATAGTAAAACTCAATAAGAATTAATAATCATAACCCAAATTTCCTGTTAGAATCCGTATTACCCGAGAGAGAATATCCAAAATAAAAAAGAAAAACTCGCCGAGTATCCTGTTGCAGACACTCACACACACTACATCATCATCAATTTGTGCTTGTGAGTTTCTGGAGCACGCTCTGACCCCCGTCCTACCTCCCCAGGAGCTCATCCATCCTGTCCCATATCCCTTCTCCACCACCGACACTCCACACTATTCCATTGAACGTTTCAATTTCACTTGTTGGCTTCGATTGTTGCCTGAAGTGTGTGGAGATGGGGAAACAATTGAAAGCGACACTTTTATGGTTTTCAGATTTGTGTGATACTTCCTCTTTGGAACTGCAGTGCGTTCCACTTTTTTTGTTTTTTGCATCCATGTTAACACTTTTTTCCTCTGACTTCTGGCATTGTGCTTTATTACTTTCCAGCTTCTAATTGAGAAATTCCAAGGGAAATTACGTTTGGGGGACTTAACGCCTTTAAGTGCTAGAGCTAAACTCTTAATTCCAAAGCATTACACAATAGTTTCTATAATTTTATTTGGATCTCTGCTCGAGGGGTTCTTATTTCTGGCAAATAAAATTTTGTTGCATATTTTGCGGCGTCAAATGGCAACCACAAAAATGAATGAAATCGTAAAATTCAGCCGGACTGTGCCGGACCACAGCATCCACGCCCAGCGAGCTAATATAACGTGCACTCGAAAACCGGATGCTCCGCAGACCAGTGCCGCACAAAAGCTGATCTGGCCCTTAACCCACTGATGACCTGCTTTGCCCCACTTCCCCTCCATAACCGTTTTTCCATTTTCATCAACTGAGAAAAACCCAGAATCATTTTATTGTTTAATATTTTTGAGTTCAATTTGTAATGTTATTTTACAAAAATAATATAACAATGTTGCACATTTAAATTAATACCTTATGAAAGGTTGCCCAAAATTCAGAAAAATTAGAATCCGGTAGAAATTTGGGGGATTTTATTAGTACTATAAAATTTGTAAGAGATTCAATTGGGATTGTAAAATTCATAGGAATTTTAAAGCGTTTTTAAACGAATATTATATCACCTTTTACTACAAATTAAACTTGATCCTCAAAACTCCCCTAAAATGTTTCTGAAAGTATATAATAGAATGATTTTTTACTAAGTTATATTTTGTATCATAATTTTGACTTGTTTTTAAGTGATTTCAGTATCTTCGAGATTTCTGTATAACCTCTGAACAATTTATTTTTAAAATAATAACAGTTACGTTTATATTTGTGAGGATTATTGGCTATATAATTTTTTCTTTGGATACCTATTGAAGACATATGTATATATTTTTCTCCTGTGCAGGACTATCCAAATATTAATAAGTGTGAGTATGTGTGTGAATGCTGCTGTGGTTGTGTGTGCATTGGCATTTAAGTGCCGAAACAAGTTTTTTGGGGAAATGGGAAGGAGTTTTGGGGGCCAGGACGTCTGACATAACCTCAATTTGTATGCGTTCTTTCTTTCGTTTCGTTTCGTTTCGTTTGCTTTTGTTTGTCTATTTGTTTGCCTTTGTCTCTCCATCTCTTTCGTCTGGAAATTGCAATTGCATTGCCGTCTTTTTCCCGCTCTCATGCCTCCGTTCCTTGTCCCGCATCCACGCTGTGTAAATATTTGATTTTTGCATTAAAGTCAATTTGCTTTCATGATTCCGTAATTCATTGTTTACTCACGCCAACTTCTATTACGCCTTCTGCCGCCCGCTTTGATTGTTTATTTTTATATCCCCCCGCAAGGCAGGCATCCCAGAGTCCTGGGGTCCTGGAGTTTCGGAATCCCGCATTTCCGCTGCATTTCCACTTCCACAGCCACTTTCATATCCACATCCCCACAGATACCGACACCAGACCGGGCTCAGCGATATCCGCATCATCTTTGTTTGTCGCTTCCAGCAAGGTTTTCCTACTCCGCCTTTTGTCTGCACGCTCCTCCACCTCCTCCTCGGTTGATTTTCCCCCGGAAAATCCCTTGCCACAATCCCGACTGTTTTAATATGCGCACTCAACGTTAGAAATTAAATCTGGCTCTCAAATGTTATTTGCGCTTTTCGTTTATTTATTTATTTATTATTTGCTTACGCGGCTGCCAGTTCTGGCAGCAGTCGTAGTAGTCAGTCCTCCCTTGGTCCTTGGTCCTTGCCGCTGACTGTGTATGTCCTGGCCCAGTTTTCATTAGGTAATGCATAATAAGCTCGAGAACTTGTGCGAGTGAATTTAATTTATATTATTTTCTTTGTCTGTATGCCAGTTGTGTTGGTTGCTGAATTTTCGGGGCCTTTTCTGGTCCCTGGGAAAAGCAATTATAAAACTGGGTATGAATATGGAAAGTGAGAGATCGGGTTTTTATTGTTGGCGATGGGAAGATTTAGTTTATGACTGGCAATGGTTGGATTAAGTATATTTATGCAAAGAATATTTAAAAATATTATTGGTTTAATATCTTTAAACCGTTTTTAAATATTTAATAAATAAACTTTGATAAGAATGGTTTCTATAAATATTTATTAATATTTTGTACTGACCGAAATATCTGTGGAAAATGTTGAATGTTGAACTGATAACCCTCAAAATATTATAAAAGTATGTGGTTTCTTACAAAGAAAGGATACAAGTTTATATGCTATCTATGCTATGCTATGTCTATCTTTTGTTATATTTTCCTGTTCGTGTTATTTCTATAATTTGAATGTTAAAGCTAGTATTAAAAACTGGAAATTCCTCTCACAAAAGTCAACTACAACAGGTTGCTAGCACATATGCCGAGATTACTATTTCCCCATCTCAAGCCAACGCTTTTATGTTTACTGCTTGGCACTCCAGCATCGGATTAACCTCAACCATCAACTACAGGATGAATCCTGCGGAGTCAAATCAATACGACGCACCAATATCCATCAATATCCTTCAGCCATCGACTGAGGCACCATTATTATAAGAGGCGCGTCGCTTGCAATTTTAACGAGCTTACGCATTTTATCGCCGGATCCGGACTGAGGACTCCGGAGCGGAATAAACCCGGAGGAGACGCTGTCATCGCCTCATCATCAAGCGGACGATGTGACTGCAGTAAAAAAGAATCTAATTTAGTGCGCGGTTTGCATACAAATTCCTTTTCGAAGGACTTGCGGTCGGGAAATGCCGCAGCAAATCCTGCGTGACAACGAGGCTATATATGGCTGAGGAGTGTGTGTGTGTGACTGAACGAGGGTGTTAATTCGCAATTGGTGTCACGATATACATTGATTCGCCATTTGGCTTATGCATTTTTCATTAATTGTCTTGCCTTGTGTCTTGTCGCAGTAAATTTGCGAGCAATTTAATCAAAAATTCTAATTCCAATCCCAAAGTTGGGCCCAAGTTTTTAATGACTTTTCCAACTCGGAGCCAAAGTTTCGGAGTTGCGCTGCAAACTGCAATTACTGCAATCGATGCTCGACTCCAGGTGTGGCTCCAAAGGACGCAGAAGGACCTGCCATGGTTTAGACACACAATACTGAACCTAAAACACAGCAACGGCAACGAAACAAGCTCAAACCGCTAATCGCGTTACACAAAACTTTAACTCCGGGCGCGGTGAAGGCAATCGAGTGCGAAATTCCACATACGCCCCGTGTGACGCGGCGAAGGCGAAGCCATTCAAGTCATTTCCGCTTAAGCAATCAGTTTGAGGCAGCCGCGAGTCAGTCGTCATCTGAGGCACTCCAAGGGATACTCCGATCCCCGCCAGGTGGGCCACCACCTCTTGACATGACAGCCGCGTGCTGCAGCCGCTCCGCATTTGAATGCCGCAAAATGTTGCTCGGCAAACCGACATAAATACAAACAAACATGGCTGCCGTCTGACTGCTTCCTGCAAGGGATCTTACTGTGTGCTTAAAATAGGTGGAAAACTATATTTTTCTTAAGGGTACATCATTCGAATATTTATAGATATTTTTGGTAATTTTTGTCTAAGTAAAATGTGAGAGAAAATTCTTAAAAATCATGTAGGAAGGCTTATATAAAATTTTTAAATTAATATAGGTTGATATCTTCAATCTTTAAAGTCTCTTACACTTAATGTCTTAAAAATAGGAGATCTAACACCCATTGTGCATACTTTTTTAGTATGTTCCTACTGACAGTTACGAGCCTTTGCTTGTGGGGGCTTCTAGACCGGAAACAGGAAACCGGAAATTTAAAGCCTTGCCAAGCAAATCAAGCGATTGGCCTGCACTTTGCCTTTTGTTATTTGTTGTTGCCACGCAGCCGATTTTTCGCTGACTGCTGCCAGACACTGCGGACAGTTGGAGTTGTTGCATTGTGCAAAAGTTTAATTACAATTTGTACTTTTTTGCCGGTGAAATTTTTCTGCTAAAAGCGAAACAAACTTTTTATTGATATTGCAAAGCGAGTGCAGTTACGCTGCTGCCGCTCTCCGGATTTCCCACGACCTCCGGCTCAATGTCAAGTGTCATGTTATCCTGGACTTATTCATGTCTGCCATCACAAAGGGTGGAAAACTCAGGCGGAAAAGCGAAGAAATTACTTGCAAATTGATTACTGACATTGCCTTTACAGACTGTGAGTTTTGTGCTTTTACTGCTTAATAGCCGATGTCTGGGACCAAAAGGATAATGATAATACACAAACGGACATAATCATATAAATGGACAATGTCATTCTTCCGAGAGTTGATGGAAAAGATAATGTAAAGTATACTATATACTATAAGAAAAGAAGTCTGTGCGAAGCTATTTTAAAAACCGCCCTCTCTCTGCCCGTCTGTGTGCAATCAATAAAGCCCTCGAGACAGCCTTGGCAGCCATCAGCCCGAAATTGTCATAAATTCATTTTTATATGTGAATCAAATTGGCAGGCAGGCACGAATGCCCTGAATGCCAGCACCGAGGAAAGTAAAAAGTGGCCCACAAAATGCCAGCCGGTGGAGATGGAAAGTGCCAAAGTGCGGACACGGACGCGGATTTCGGATTCCGGATTCCGGTTTTCAGATTTCTGATTCCGGATACGAACTCGGCGGATTCCGTGCCCGCTGCACTCGCCACGTTGTGTAACTCCCGGGCCTGGGGTCATGAAAGTTTTATTAGGCATATGCAAATGTGTCAACTTTATTTGCAATATTTCGACACGTTTCGACATTTCGACGACACTTGTTGCCATAATGAAACTCGATGCATATTTCAGCACTTTTCGTCGCCGCCTGAAGCGCAACTGTTGCACAACTGTTTTGTGGAAAATTCCACGGTTTTATAATTTACAGTGGCCATTGTATAATAAACAAGAATAAGGCAGAGATGGGATATACTTCGGTGGATATATATCTAACTATTTAGCTTTTAATAGATATTTCTTTAAATATTATACATTGTTTTAATATTTATAGAAATATAACTCCAGGAAATCCCTATAAACAGTTTAAATTATGTATAATAAGCCACAGTAAGAGATAGTAACATCACTAGTCCCATGAACATTACAAATTAAAGCTTACTTTGCGTCGAATGTAGTGGCACGAGGAGTGAGATATATACATACAATATACATATATTCCATGTGTGGGAATGGGTGCGCATAAATTGCTGCTATTGTTTAAATATTTGCCAACATAATTAACTTAATTCAATTGGATTTCCATTAGGGCCGCACGCACAACTCGAACGACGATGGCTGCCTCTGCTGCACTGTTTGCCCAGCTAAGGTATATCCCCCAGCCGAGAATCCGAAGGATATCGGATGCAGGATTCAAAGGATTGGGTCCTGCATCACATATGAGCGAGAAGATGAGATGCGTAGCTTCGCTTTGACTTTGTCTGCGACTTTCATGACGTCGTTGTCTATTGACTTTCGAAATCGAATCGAATCTGAGTCGAAGGCAGGGCAGGGCAGCAAATCACACAATAAAATAATTGATTCCATTTGAAATGCACACACACAGAGAGAGGAGAAGAGCCTGACAGTATGCGGGTCGTATCAGGATAGGATAGGCAAAGGACTCCATTGGCAGTCTGGTGCTGAGTACAACTTTATTTTCATTGTTTGCAGATTTAACATTTAACGCAACACAAACACAGAGCAGAGCAGCCGAGTCAGCTCAACTTGGTCATGGAGGAGGTCCTCCCCAATTAGGCATCCTTGTTGACCGCCTGCAGCAGCTCCTTGCGGGTCTTGCGGCGCATCCTTAAATTCGAAATGAGGCGCACCGTACAGAAGTAGATCAGCTCCACAATTGAGAGCATGGACACGCCCATGAAGAGACCCAAGAGACCACCACAGTTGGCAAGGAAATCGGTGGTACCATAGAGCTCAGAGCGTCGTGAGGTGAGGAACTGTGCCTCCTTGAAGAAGATCGACACGCGGGACATTTTCATACTAAGAAAAATGTATTAATTACTTTTGAGAATAAGAAAGTTAAGGATCCTCTTTCAACTTACCCCTCGTGCTTGGCCTGCTCGGCCTTACCCTCCGGCGTGTCCGTATTGATCACTGTTTTGTAGTCAAAGTCCGCCTGGGAAATCTCCGCCTCGTAGGCGATCGAGGTACAGGACGGGAGGCAGTTACACTCGGTTTCACCCCGGGCATTCTCATCGGAGTTCATCAGTCCCTGGTTAAACTCCCTGAGCAGCAGCTCATCCTCCGCCTCGTTGTAGCACTTCAAGCTGGCAGCTCCGCAAACGGGCATATTGACATTACCTAACGTAAACCGAAAGTAATTTGGTACATCCCCGAAGGACTTGCCCGGAAAAAATGCTTACGTGGCATGTTGAACTTGACGCAACCGCATTTTGACAGGGTGAAGTTCGCAAGGCACTCCAGCTCACAGTTGCTCTGGGAATATATGTTGAAGTAGCGCAGGTCCCTCTCCTTCTGGAAGTAACACTGCCGCCGATTGGGCTCGTAGTGCTTCAGGCCATCCGAGGTGGTGATGATCTTGGGACGAATGGAGATGAGCACCTCCTGGTCGAAGGGTATGCGGAAATACTGCTTCGACACTTGGGCCACGTCTCCGGGTGTGTGTAAGAGGATCTACGGGGCTTTGTATCCATTAACCCCCCTGGTTTAAATGAATTCAATATTAACCCACCTTGAAACCCTGAACAGGGCCTCGACACATGTCATCAAAATCTATTTCCATTCCACCCATAAAAAGGTAGAGACCAGCTCGGGCTCCAGGACCCAAAACTCTGTTGGGATAGGGCGAAGTATCCGCACTGGCACTGTAACCATCCTCTACATTCCAATCCATCGAGAGGCGATTCTCCTCGCGGAATATAAAGTCGGGAATAATGCTGTCCAGGGAAGCCTATATAAGATTATTAAATCCTCCTTTCTTGAGGCTGATCTTACCCTTCTGGTTTGAAGATTTCCGCTGGACTAAGTGAGTTGAAGCTGTAGCAAACGCCGTCTTCAGTCACAAACTTGTGGAAAATGTCATTGCACTTGACTCCGGTATTTCGCCACTTGCAGTTAAGATAGGTGTCATCGAAGGTGGGCGATACGGAGGTCAGGCCGTCAATGATCTCCATGCCCTTTCTGATCTTCTCGCCCAGGGTAATATCATGCAAATGTGCTTCACAGACCTGTACCACTGATCCATATATGCCTTTTCTGAATGATAATGATCAAACGAAGTATACAGCGTTTTAATTAGTTATTGATTTTGGGTCTTCTTAATCAATGTTATCCTATCTGGAAACTTACTCTTTATCTGTAAGATCCAATATTCCTGTTACATTATTCCGAAAATCGCGAACCTGATGATACGAGTCTGTAAAGTTGAAAATGGAGCGACGCGTTTTGGTCTCCGGACAAACGGTGACCGCGGGAAAGGGTATCTCCCAAACGGGAGTTGATTTCTCGGCAAAGCTGACAATCACTGGATTATTGTTCCATTTGTCCCAGATATTGAGGGTTAACTTAACGCAGGTGAACACGGACAGGAGCAGGACACAGATCCAGAAGAGACGCTCGAGAAAGGGTCGCTTCTTCTCCCCCAAATACCGGATGCCATGAATGGTCGTGTAGTCGCAGTACTCATGAATGATGGCCTTTGCCGCTTGGAAGCCGCTGCCGTATTTGATCTGCTTTTTGGTGTCCACCTCGTCCTCGCTATCGTCGGAGACCGTTTCGCGGAACGCGGGCGCCATCCGGGCCATTAAGGCGGCCCTCTTCCACTGGTTGGCGGCACACGGCTGGGGACGCACTGCGTCCACCACATCGTGGCTGGGCGTGTGCGGCTGTGTGCTGTCGGTCGACATCCGGTCCGGCGTGCAGGAGATGCGTTGACTAAGTCAGCGGTGCGCACGCGACGACTCCGGCTTTTATAGTCCTTCGTCCTGCGGAGAACTGAGTGGGTGCGGCTGCCCCCAAAGGATTCCAAGGACCCTGGCACGCACTCCGGGCGTCGACTCGGAGTGGGACAGTTGCGTTTTCGGTGGCATTTCGCTCTATTGTTTCAATTACTTCATTTCGCTAAGCTGGCGTAATTCGCAAGCTCGCACCGGACCACAGGTTAGTCCCCGGAGAGCTCCCAGGACCCCAAACCCGGTGACCAGACCCCATAATTGCCAGCCAGCCAGCCAGCAGCTGACCCATTGCCCCGGCTAAATGTTACCTTTGAGCCTGCACTAGGCGAGGCATTCTAATTAGCCGGCGCACTTTAAGCCACTCCAGCCAAGCCCCAGGTAGCAGCGTCACACTCTGCCACTTCCTCTGAGTCTTGTTTAGGACCCCATTTGCACCCTGGACCCTCCTCTATCTGTAGCCAAACCACGGCACGGAAACACCAAATTGAAAAGGTAACTCTGCACCGGGGCTTATGCATTTTAAATCCCGGACGCCACTTGACTGCAGGCGCTTAACATAGCTCGACCTCGAAACAAAATGCCACGCGGCTGCAACGCAAACAATGTCTAGTCAAATCCTCATGTTAAACGAGGCACAACAGTGGCTTATCCTTTTTCGTTCTTTAAAGCGAATTGGGAATACACTTACCAGTGAACCAATTAATGAAAATATTGAAAAGTTAATATAATTTAAGTGAAATCTATTTATTTCAAGAAAGGAAACTATTTAAGGAAAGCTAAAATTAGTATACCTTGCACTTTGCACTTGGGTCATAGGATCTAATTGAACATTTATCACAACTACATCACTAGTATATTTATTATATGGTTTTCCTTATTTTAATAGTGGGGGTGTTTAATCGATAAACCGGAGATTGATTACCCTGGCAGTTAGCCTTAGGGTCTTGGGTTCGCATATCCAATGGAACATACCTAAGCAAAAATTGAATTTATCTCAAATCGGAAAGCTTTTCCATGTTGGCTTGTACTAGGATACCAAAATATTAGAATTTTAAATCGAAATGTATATGACTTCGGCATTCATTGCCTGTTTGGCCTTTGTATGTATTTAATATATATTTTTATTTGCTTATTTTTTGTTTGGTATTAACAATTTGTCAAATAGTACGATAATCTCCATATACCCTTAAAAAGAGGTCCTGCAGAAGAGCCGCAATGACCAGCGGCAAGGACACAACAAAAAGTCGCTGCGACTATTTTGGTGGTGCATTTTAATAAAGTTAACTGCAGCCGGCGGTGGCATTGTGTCTAAATTTTTCGGAGGTCCTGGAGGTGCACGACACAAACACCCTAACCCACCCTTTTGTTGGGACTTTTCATTACTGCGTCGCTGAACTGGCAACAATGCTGGCATTGTCCTTGCACTCCTTTTTACGTGTACTCCTTTTGGCAGCCGTAAACATTTACACACTTGTGCGCTCCGTCGTCGTCTGGCGATCGTCATTTATTTTAATGAGCTGCGAAATAGAATTTCTGATGCCTGAAGTTCCTGCTAGACAGAACGACTTTCGCTTTCCCTTTTCCCTGGCGAACCCATTAAAAGACTCGATTGAATATATATATATATAATCTATATAATATATATTTGGTATTCTCATTCGCATAATACATTTCTTTTTGGTTGGTTTATATGCTTTAGCTGGAGGACATTGAATTGAATGTTGTTACTGTTTACAAATTGTTTGCTTGGTAAGTACATAATACGTTGATTAACCTATTTACATAGCCGCTACTTTTGATATTAGGTATTACATAATATTACGCATATTTGATTATGTTACTAGATAATAATGTATATATATAGCAAGTTTCTCCGAATTTGTTTTTGAAACACCTGTTGTCACTATGCTACTTTTGATATACAATTTGCGTGGGTTAATATTTTTGGTTCTCTCTACGATTAGTTTAATCCGTAAATGAAATATCCAAAATATAAACTCCGGTTAAAGCCAGCGCCGGCCAAGCAAATACCGGGCATCATCAACAATGATCTTATAATTCTGTAATTTGTATCCTTGTATAATTATGGGTATTAACTATATACAAAGCTCGATTACCGTTTAATTCGCACCACCGACAGGCGGTGACAGCTTAAGCTTTTCATAATTTTACCTATACGTTCACTTATGCAGTTTTGCCGTTTTGAAACCCAAATAAATACGTTCGCTTGAAACGCTAAACCCAAAGGACATGCAAACAACATCAACACAAAGGCAGTTAAACGAGAAATACAAATACAAATACGTACAATACATGGTTGTAATTGTTATAGCTAACCGCAGGATATATGTATAGCTGCTCGTATGTCATATCTATGGCTAATTTAAAATGATATGTTTTTACGTAATTTACGTTATTCATTCCGCTGAACTCCGTTTCCCCGAACCCATGGCAACTGCCTGCCCATTAGTTAGTCTGTTATAAAAATACTGAAGAAATTGCACTTGTTTTGGGTTGCGATCGCACAAAACACTCCTTCGAGAAGACCCCTCCCTCTGCTTGACCTCTGACCTATTGGGGTGCCAGGGCCAGGCCCAAACCATTCGAGATCAGGCTCAAAGCGTTGGCTGTGGTAGATGCACTTGGACCCGAAGTATCCTGTAATTATAGGTGGAAGAATTTTATTTGGTTTTTAGCTCTTTAATAAAGTAATCTTCATTGAGTTACTTAAAAAATGGTTGTAGCTGAGAGAGATACATTCAATAATTAATTCTGCGATACACTTAGATGATATAAAATTGATACTCTGCTCGATATATCAAACTAATTCCGCTTCCATAGCTTTCTTCAATTAAATGTCTTGCAAATTCCTACCAAATTATTGTAGTAAGGATTTCAAGGATTTGCCATACTCACAATGCTCAGAGTGCGGACAATACAAGCCCTGGTGGCCGGCGGCTCGTCCGCTTCCAGGCCAGGTGAACTGCCACGCGAGGAGACGGATCCGTTGAGCAACTTGACGTTCAGCTCGTCGGAGTGATGCGTCTGCTGGGAGCTGCTGGACAGGCGTCCATCCAGCGAGAGATCATCGCGATGTTGATCCTGCAAGATAATCGTTAAATAAGCTCGGCCAGAGGCAATGCCATCCAGAAGACAACCCACCTCCTTCGGACTGGCACTGGCGCTGGGACTGAACTTGATGTCCAGCTGGCAGTTGGTGTCCATGTCGCTAGCACTGCCATTTTCACCCGATCCGGTGGCCATTAAATTGCCAGCTGCCGAGGGCGACATGTGGCCATTGTTGTCATTGCTGTTGTTGTTATTATTAACAATGCTGCTGTTGCTGATGATGCTGCTATCCAGGATGCTGTTATTGTTGCTAATTTTGTTATTGTTATTGGGCTCATTCTTGAGCATCGGCGTCACTGGCGTCTGTGGGGGCGTCTGCTTTGTGGCAACTGCCGCCTCATCGGCGACAATCGTTGCATGTCCATTCTCCACGGCGGCAACTGCAACGGCAGCGGCCATGTTGCTGTTGGAATTGCTGATGCAATTGTTGTTGGTATTGCTGGACGCCTCATCATCGCCCAGCTCGTAAATGTTAACCATGTGAGCGGCCTGGGCGTGGACCATCAAGTCCCAGGGATTGGCGAACGCATCCTTGCAAACGGCACATAGCAATTTAGCGCTCGTCGGCGGCGTCGTCTCTGCAAGAATTAATTAGTTATTTAAGTTGGAATTTGCCAAGACGGACCGAGAGAAGCAGAGGGACAGAGGGAGGGCATTCAGAAATAACTCAATTTTAAATGCATTTGCAAGCAGCCACAGGACACGAACTCATATCCTTCTCGGGCCAGATGTTGCTGACTGGCAAACAGGCCTGTCTAAGACAAACACTTGCAGCTCCCTTTTGGCCCGACCAGCCGCCCCCGGACAAAAAGTGTTTAACAATCATAAATTAATTGCCAACAGACAAGCTGCCATGCCCACGCCCACTGCTCCTCGAAGGACTTGGCCTCGCCACTTACTCGCACTCGCCGCAAAGGCAACATCCTGGCACTTGCATGTGAACCTCAGCTTGCAATAACTTTTCTTGTGGTCCAATAACTCAGACAGCTCGCCAAAGCTTTCCCGGCAATTGCCGCAGATTAATGTGTCCGGATTGCCTGCAAATATGCAAAGGGAATGGGTTTTTTAAACAAAGTTTTGAACTAAATAAAATAATTATGGTGACTTGGGGAGATTATCTATTTTCGAATCAATTAAATTTATTTACCAAAATCATGAATAATTATAAAGTTTTGCTCTACTGCTTCCATTTACTAATCAAATTTCCCGTTAAAAAACTTAAAAACTCATTTGATAATTAAGTAAAGAAATATATTAAAATTGGTAAAAATATATAGTTCAAAATTGATATCTTGCTTCAGTTCCATGTTTCTTTTTAAGGGTTTTAAATTAGGTCGGCCCACAACTCGTCCTCAGCTTCCAATGATTCCTGCTTGCTTTTAATCTGACTTGGGCTAAGATGCTCATCCATAATATCATTGATGTTTCTTTTAACACGGCTCTCTAGCTGGAGTTCTGGAACGGAAATGGAACGGATAAAAGGAACTGCATTTTTAACGCTTCTCTGGGATCTTCCTCCTTTGACACCAAAGTCTGCTTCAGTTAGGAGCAAATTATACGTGTCCCTTGCTTGGCGGATTTGTTCCTTAAGATAATCATTTGCGGCATTATTGGTGTTCCTTTTCACACGACTATCAAACTTCTCTTCTGGGACATTTATATCGAAATAAGGAGCTTCGATATGGAACTGTTCCTGATCCTTTGTGTTGGAAATGGAACTAGGAATGGGAACTGATTTAAACTTTTCGCGATATTTTGGTAAATCGGCCCAGACCTTGACCTCTGCTGCACGTAAACGATCGTTGTTTGGAGCTTCACCTTGTTGAAGATGTTCAACCTTGGGCTTATCTGAGTTCCCTTTCACACGGTTATCTCGTTGGAGTTCTTGATCATTTATGTTTGAAATGGAACTTGAAATGGAAGCTGCTTTTTGAGCCCTTCTCTGCGATCTTGCTACTGCGGCATAAAGGTCAGCCTCTGCCAGGAGCAACTTATATCTCTCCTCGCTTAGAGTTGAACGTGTTTTTAGATGCTCATCCTTATTCTTATTTATGTTCCTTTTCACTTGATTCCCTGGCTGCAATCCATGATCCTCCAAGTTTGGAATTTTACTAGAATTAGCAGCTGAATTAAACTGTTTGCCATATTTTACCAAATCCTCCCACACCTTGATCTCTGCTTCTAGTTTCCTCTCCTTGCTTAAAACTGGATGCTCATCCGCGTCTATATTTGAGTTCCTCTTCACACGGCATTGCAGAGCTTGATCCTTGAAGTTGGAAATTTGAGTGGGAATGGAAGCGGCATTTTTGGCCTTTCTCTGCGATCTTGCTACTGCGGCATAGAGGTCAGCCTCTGCCAGAAGCATCTTATATTTCTCCTCGCTTAGAGTTGAACGTTTCTTGAGGTGCTCTTCAGTGGCCTTATTGGTTTCCCTTTTTACACGGCTATCTAACTTTCTTTCTCGATCCTTAAGGTCGCAATAAGGAGCAGCGGTATGGAGCTGTTCCTGTTCCTTTATGCCGGAAATTGAACTTGAATTAGAAGCAGCTTTAATCATCTCACGATGTTTTTGTAAATCAGCCCAGACTCTAATCTCTGCATTCAGTTTGTCCTCCTTGGTTTTGATCCTACTTGGTAGAAGATGTTCATTCGCGGCCATATTTGAGTTCACTTTCAAACGACCTGGAAGACCTTCATTCGGAATTGAACTGGGAATATGACCTGCTTTAACCTTCTCGCGATATTTTGGTAAATCGGCCCAGACCCCTGCTTCTAGTAAATGCTCCTTGCTTGGCGTCCGACTGGATCCAAGATGTTCATCAGCGGCCTGATAAATGTTCTTTTTCGCACGGCTTTCTAGCTGGTGTCCTTGATCATTTGATTTGGAAATGGAAGCTGCTTTTTTAGCCCTTCTCTGGGATCTTGCTACTGCGGCATATAGGTCAGCTTCTGCTAGAAGCAACTTATACCTTTCCTCGGTGAAAGTTGAAAATGTTTTCAGATGCTCATCCGCCGCAATTTCGGTGTTCCTTTTGACACGACTATCAAACTTCTTGTCTGGGTCCCTTAGATCGACATAAGGAGATTCCAGAAGGGGCTTTTCCTTATCCTTTATGTTGGAAATGGAACTTGGATTGGAATCTGCTTCAATTTTATCGCTATATTTGGGTAAATCGTCTCCGATCTTTATCTCTGCATCGAGAAACTGCTCCTTGGTTCGAGTACGACTTGGTCGAAGTTGTTCATCAGCGACCTTATTGGTGTTCTTGTCCACACGACTCTGGATTCCATGATCCTTTATGTTCGATATATGAGCTTTACTATAAACCCCTTTTTGGCGCGATTTTATTATTTCGGCCAAGAGATCAATCTTTGCATGAGCCAACCTATTCTTTTCCAGCATTCGCAGTGGTCGGTTCTTCTTATCCGCCTTCTTAGCCCTGCCGCTTTTCACACGTCTCCTTTTCTGCTGTCCTTGATCATTGTAATCAGAATTGGCAATAAACTCATTGTATTTCAGTAAATCGCCAAAGGCTTTTACCATTAATTCAGGATGGAACACATTTCTATGGGACCGAGGTTGCTGCATCAGGGAGTCGGACTCCTTGTGATTGTTCTGGACCTTTTCGGTAATCTTACCGACAGTGAAAGGTTCGACGACTCGAGGACTCTTGGGCTTAGTGCAACATGGCAATCGTTTGGTAGTGGATTTCATAGTATGCTTTGTAGTTGACTTGGTGGGCGCCTTCGTGTATTTTGTGGGATTCGTACTTGTACTTGTTTCGGGAGCTGCTGTGGTCTTTGTGGTCCCTTCGGGCTTAATAATAACTGTTACCGATTCCTCACCCTCGCATGTTTCCGGTTCCTTTGTGGTCTTAGGAGCACTCACGGTAGTCGCCTCTGAATCGCATTCATCCTGGTTTTCGCTCTGATCCGTTTTTGTAGCTTTAGCTGCAGGTTTCACACCAGGTCGTTGCATTTTGTGGCGTTGCTCGAAAAACTCGGATAAGTGTTGCAACATCTGTAATTGCTGTGCTGTTGGTTGCTGGACAGGGGTTTTGCTTTTCTTGAGCATCGGATATAGAGAGAAGGGTGACTGGACAAATTGCGGATCCTGTAGATCCTTTTTAAAGCTAACAAGCCCGGCCGATGATGGCAACGATTGCATCTGGGACTGATCAAGGGGTCTGTCAGCTAGCCAAGAATGCCTCAGATTGACATTCTTGTCAACCTGAATCTTTGGCTTCTTTTGCTCGAGACTTTGGTCCTGCAACTGTCTCATATACTCGCCACGGGATCCGATTGTGTCCGCAGCAGCCCCCTGCTTATTATGACTTCTACCGTGTTCCTCGGAATGGTCGTTGCTATTAGGGATATCTGGCCGCTTAGTCAGCATGCTGCTCTTCAGATTGAGTATTCCGTTCACATAGTCCTGCTCAAGGGTTTTCTTCTCTTGGACCCGAAATGGCTCGACATTTGATACGGTTGCACTAGCAGTTGACAGGACAACGATGACGAAGAGTGCTGATGGGCCTGGTGACCAAGGTTGATACATTTTCACTTTTTGGGGACGATGTCGTTTGCCGGCAGTTGTTTTGACAAACTAAACTGAGACAGTTGAACTGAAAGTTGATTAAATTTCCAAAGGTAGAAGTGATAAAAAAAAAGTTTGCATTAAAGTTTTAGGTCCTAAACTAAACTTCATTATTATATATAGAAATTTCTTCTTAGTGCAAACTTCTCCGCTCTCAATCCTTTAAGAGCTTGCTAATTTGTTTATACTTTTCAAGAGATCCCCAAGAGATCTATCACAATAAAATCCTTAAAATCATCCTCAACTTTATCTCCTTTTTCGTCAAGTGACCAAACTGAGACCAATACTCACTGTAGACTTTGAAGGGTCCCCATTGCTGATGCAAACTTAATTGCTCCTGTGCCTGATGTTGCTGTTGCTGCTGCTGGTGCTGATGTTGCTGCTGTTGATGTTGCTGTTGCTGCTGTTGCTGCTGCTGCTGTTGTTGTTGTTGTTGTT
The DNA here is from genome assembly GCF_035046125.1 of Drosophila serrata. Classification (NCBI taxonomy): domain Eukaryota; kingdom Metazoa; phylum Arthropoda; class Insecta; order Diptera; family Drosophilidae; genus Drosophila; species Drosophila serrata. The sequence goes on from NW_028257170.1 coordinate 2,784,988, forward strand.
GATGTTGCTGCATCAATTGGCTGTGCAATTGTAGTGGCGTCGCCGCCTGATGAGGCTGCGGTTGCTGTGGGGACAACGCCAGAGTCAACGGCTGCAGCAACGGTTGCTGATGTTGCTGCTGTTGCTGTTGCTGCTGCTGCTGCTGCTGTTGCTGCTGATGGAAGGAGCCTCCCACAGGATACGGCTCGCCAAGCGCCGTTTGATTAGCAATTATTGCTGACTTTGCATTCTGCGGCAATGTCGTTGACTGGACCGCCACGCTGCTCTTCAGCTGAAATCCGAACTGCTGGTGAGGATGGGGATGCGGATGCGGATGGTGGGCCAGTGGCAGTTGCTGCTCCTGTTTGTATTGCGACCAGTGGAGGGAACCGGGCGCCGCGGACGCTGTGGTGGCCACATTGGAGAGCAGATTCTGCTGATGCAGCAGCAGCTGCTGCTGTGGCAGCAAATTGGCCATTGCCGCCATGGCAACCGCTGCCACCTGCTGCTGGTGCTGCTGTTGCGCCACAGCCGCCTGTTGCTGCTGCGCCTGCTGCTGCTGCTGTTGCGCCGCCTGCTGCTGCTGCTGCTGGTGGACGGCAGCCGCCACAGCAGCCGCACTATGGTGTCCATGTCCTGGCAGCTGCTGCTGCTGCACTGCAGCCGCCATTCCACCGCCGTTGGTCATTAGGCGCTTCCGTTTCTTGGCCCGCACACCATTAACTCCAACGCCGCCACCACCGCCGCCGCGGAGCAGGGCCGAGGAGCAGTAGCTGTCGTAGAAGTAATCCCTGCATCAAGAGAAATTTTTACGTTTTAGTATTATTTGGACTAATAATATCAGCTTAAAAGTGGGTAATATCTGTTGATTTTATTTGTAATATAATTGTATTACATTATGTAGAAAAAATTGCTTCTTGGTATAAAAAAAAAATGGTACAATTAATACAATTTCCAATGTTTTAAACGAATATAATATAAGTTAAATTTATCAAACGGATGTTAAGTACATAAGGCATTTTGCCTTGTGTAAAATATATTAGTGTCTTTCGCTGATAATCTTTTGTCCAAGACAAACCTTTACTTGCTAATTGAAGTAAACGAAACCTTGGAGAAGAAAGGTACAAGAGAGTTAACGATAAAAATATGTAATTCCCTATGTTCTTTTTTCTCAATTAAAGTTATACAAGTATTTTAAGCAATTATCCTATTTAAGCTACATATTAGCTTTAATCCATTCCCCTCTCTGAACAAATTCACACCTCCTCATTAACTGCCAATGAAGAGCCTGCCAACTGTTGCCCATTCAAAGTGTCAGTCATTCAGCCAGCTAGTCAGTCATTCCCTCGGTCAACCCATCAGTCCGTCAATATTTGTTTAGGCTGCCATTTCTGCCGCTTGAATTGTCATTTGGCAATTGTGTTTTTGGGCCGCCCGTTGGGTTTGGTTTGGTTGCCAGTGATTGATACAAATGGCGAAACAGGCCAAAAGCAGACAACTCCCTCCTCTTTCCCAAAACCAATTGTGGTCAGAAGTGGATAAGTGGGGGCTGTGGGGCGAAAAGGTCCTGGACAGAAAGGGCGTGGCGCAACAATTGCGGCTTTTTCGGTCAGTTTGTGTGAGTGAGTGTGTGTGTGTGTGTGTGTGTGGGTTTTGGCCAAAAGGTGAGGGATGGTAGAATGGGACAGCGACCGTTTAATGACAAACACAAGAGCACCTGGACAAGGGATATATGTAGACAGTGGGTGCTGTCGGGCCAACATGTTTGCGTTTTAATTACAATCAAGTCGATGTCAGTGGGGCTTCCTCTACATGGAAAGAAATAATTTTCAAAGCCATCAAGTTTGGATTTTACTAAAATCGAGTTAAGTTTACATATACTTCGTATTTTCCTGTTCAACCAACTCCTGGGCGATGTTCTTTTTAAAGGCTCAACACATTCCGCTTCGGCGTCATTAAGCTTAAATTAAATATTTCCACACGAGTGCCGAAGAGAGGGGAGTCGGTCTGCAGGTCGTCAGGTCTGCAGCTCAAGGCCCAAATAAATTGTGGATGTCGCTCAGTCATCATTAAGGCCGCGCCACGACAAAGACAAACAAGTGCACATGTCAGCGCCAGGACATTATGGCATACATTGCAACTGTCACTCACAGGATACGCCGGGATACGGAATACGGCGGCCGAAATGCGAAATACGAGTGTGTTGACGCAGCCCTCGAAGCTCGAACGCTCTGACCCACGCCGAGGAAAGTGGAAAAGTGAAAGAGTGGGGGAAAATGTGGAAAGCCAGGAGCCGAAAACTTGGCCAGTACCAAAAAAAGCACTTGACAGCCAAATATTTTATGCCGGACGATGGCTGAAACAAAAGGGCGACGACACCCCCATCGCCTGATGAATGGTTTCTTATTTATTTATTTATTTGCGGACCCAAGGAAAGCCGTTAAATGATATGTAAATAAAGTCTAAGTGAATGCCACATGGCGGCGTTAAATTGACCAGAGTTAACTTTTAGATTAAATTGAAATGAGAGCCAGAAATTGAGTTGGGGAATCAGAAAGGAGAGGGAACTTCAAACTTACCAATCATTTCCGGTCTTGCTCACATTCTGGCGTTTCCTTCCGATTTGATGCGCCTTCGGTTCCGCCACCATGTTGACATCTGTAAAATAGAAATAAGAAAAATCTAAATAACAGAAAGCTAACCATTTCTCTTTGTACCCAAAATATTTTTAAACAAAATGAAACCATTTTCGGTGCCCTTTGAAGTCATTGTCTAAGCAACAACACAAAGGACAATGGCAGTGGCAGCAGCCCTTTGCATTTGGCATCCTTATCACCGCACACTCCTTTCATTATGCAAATGAATGGACAGGAGCTGTGAGTGATTAAAAAAAGCTTTCTATCAGCCAGCATGTCCATTGGCCAAATGCATTCCACAGATAATTCAATCTGGCTGGCCCCCAAATCATTAATCTTAATAAAGTGCCGCCGCACAGCCAGACTATACATTGTCAGTTCTTGTTTATGCATAAAAAAAAGCAATGATGCTGAAAATGAAATATAAGAGGTGCAATGCGGGGAAGAACTTTTTCCAGGATATGTGTTCATTTAAGTTTTTATATTATTATTATTTATAATTTTTATTTTATTTTGAAGCTTGTTATGATGTGAAAAAGTAATTTAAATGAATGTTTGTTCCAAGAATGCGAATTCGTAAAGCTTAGTTATAATATATTTTCTACTTGAACTTGTACTTCCCGAACTAAGTTTCCTTTCTTGTTTTATAATTTATATCTTACTTAAAAAACAATCTCTTAATTGAACTTGTTCTTTATTTCCTTAGTAAATGTATAAAAATACCACCTTGTTTAGTGGGCTAACCACATTTCATTTTCCAATGAAAAGGGTGCCACAGAGGCTGGTTTTTCTTTATGGGGAATGTCAGCTAAGGGAGAAAGGGTCCCGCGCTCGTTCATCATAATTCATGACAAAGTTTGAAGTGCGACGGCTGCGCCTCGGCTTTTGGCCAAAGGAAATGGGTCCTTGGAAAATACGTAAAGGGAGGAGGAGGAGGAGCTCAGGGGGAGTTAGACCCGACTATATCTACAAATTGGTGGGGCAAAAACCAAAGAAGTTGGCTGGAAAAATACTAGAAGAAAGGCGGGCATTCCCACTTTTCTGCTTCTATTTGCAGCTGCTTTATTTTACTCTGGGATGTTTTTCTTTCCTTTTTTTGAGCTTCCTTTTTCCTGCCTTACTGTCCGACTACTCGGCTGGCAGGCTATAATTAAGATTAAGGATAAAAGCGTAAGAAGGATTTGCAGAGCCAACTTTCCCCCACTCCCCCATCCAGTGTAAATCGGTTTAGCTGGCCTGGCCGCATTTTCCATTTTCCCATTTTCGCAGCGCTTCAAAGTCAATGGCGCGTAGCAATGAAATATTACGCTGCTTCTCATTCCTAATCAGTGGAATTAGCATTCCACATTTAGCATTTTGCATTTGCATAAGCTGTAGTATTTTTATTTTATTTTGCTGTTTTTGTTTTATTTTTATGAGTGTTGTTGAATTTCTTTTTTTTTTGCGAGGGCGAACATCAAGTATCCGCCGCGTTGCCGGCAGCAGAAAAGGATGCCGCTCATCAGCTGACATTGCGCACTAAGTGCATTAAGTTGTTCTCCACACGAGCAAGGCAGCTGCAACTGGCGTTGAATTATTTCATTAAACGCTGAACTGACTAGACTGTCAGAGAGTCAGAGTCACGGGAAAACAAAAAACAGATACATACCAAGACAGTCGGCTGTCTGGTGCAACATTGAAATTTCATTAAAAGTATCGTGCCAAGATTTATGTCGGCCGCACTTTAAGTTTTTTGTTTTTGCTTTTTGCGGGCCGGCACTGACTTCCGGACTTTTGGAAAATACTCAGACATTAGTTGGCGTTGGGTGTCTAAGATATGGCCACTACACATGCAGAGGGTGCTGCTCCTTCATTACAATTGCCAGGACCTTCTCCCTTTTTCTTGTGGCTTTTTTCGCGCGTTTGTTCGATTTTAGTGCAACGCTTCCGCTGCCGTCGGCCATTAACCTGAGGGCTCCACTTTGTTCCTGTACACCAGCTCAAACCCCAGGTTTAGCTCTAGCTGCCACACAAAAAACCTCACGTATCCTGCGGACATGCAACTTTGGCCCAGGAGAAGGACTATGAGGTGAGGGTTAAGGTCTGGAATGTCTATGTAAAATAGCAGCAGCCTTCGTTAGTGGCGGATTTTAAAGCAAAGACTTTTAAACAGCTGCGAATGTTTTATATTTTAACTATCAACACATCGATAGTGAAGTTAAAGAAGATTGGAAATTTAAAATTTAAAGGTGAAACTTTGTTATTCAAATTGATATTATAGTTTAAAGTCATAGTTTAAGTGCTTTAAACTTTGATAGTTTCGCTTTCCTAAGCAGTTTGCTAGCAATCATTAACTAAAATAAAGTGGGATAGGTATCTTCTTCATCACAAGTCAAGTTTTTATGATTTCCAGGACCTCAGAGGATACTCAACAGGACTCACCTAATGTCTGGCTGAGCACCGTCTTGCTATCCTCGCCGTGGCAGGCATTGCGGGCATCGAACGGGTTGGTGAACTGCACAAAGGCGTAGCCCTTGTGCATGGATATGCCTGAAGGACAAAAACACAATGGATTTATTGAAGGAACAGTACTATGTAGGAGTAGTAGGACTCACCTGCAAGGCGACCATAGATCTGAAACATGCGCTCCACATCCGTTTTGGAACACTGGAAGGTATTCAGATTGCCCACGAAGATGCGCGAGTTGACCGCCTGCGGATCCTGCGAGTTGGTCTGGTTGGACAGCTTGGACAGCTTCATGGTGGCCGCTTCAGGACCTGCCAAGGACACGGGCAGAGACACTGGATACTGAGCCAAAGGCAGTGACAGTGACAGTGGCACCGGGACCGGCACCGGCGCAGCCGCGGCGCACGTGTGTCCAAAGTACAGGAACGCAATCCTGCCGTCTCCTGCCGTTGTCCTTTTTCGCTGTGCGTTTGTGTTGTGGCTTAGACGATGACGGGGCCTTTTGTAAACGTCGACGGCTTATTGCATTTGCAGCCGGATTTCAGGATTGTTTTCCCCCTCCGCGTTCGTTGCTGATTTTTCCAGTTTTTTAACGAATCCAAATCTGTGAGCGGCCGCAGATTGTCCGTTTTTTTCGCAGTAAAATCTGCGGAATACAAAAAAAGAGGAAAGAAATGCATTGTGCAATAAATAAAAATCACATTCGCCTTTGTTTCCTTTTGTTGTTTGTCGTCGGGGCTTAAATATCAAATGGATATCAACCCGAGAGTATCGTTTATTTGCATTGCATATATATGTATTGTATATATACAGGATTGGGTTTCGCATTTTCGCGTTTGTTTTTGGGGATTTTTATCTTATCGCAAGGCAATTAAAATGCAAAAATGCCTTTTTAATTGAAATCAACTTTTTCAGTCGGTTAATACTTTAATCAGCTTTAAGAATACCGGATAAGGTCCCAAGGTTTTAAAGAGTAATCGATCAAAGATTGGTCCCATTTCTTAGTTAGTAACTAAGTAAACATTCTCTTATTTTATATATAATTTGTCACATGTATTCCTTTTCATATTTATGTCTGTTTGCTTTTAACGGAGGACATGTTTTGAGCTTGTTATTAAATTAAATTACTTTCAAATGGCTTACACACATATATACAGGAACAAGCCCAGTTGGGCAACCATTATTCTCACTGGAAAATGGAGGGGAAAAACGTGGCAAACTGAGGGAAAAAGGAGAAAGTAGGTGGCAAGGCAGGAGCAACAAGGAAACTTTTCTCTCGCTCGTGTAAAAGTGAAAAATTAAGCGTTTTTATTGCGCTTTCGATGGCAACATTGCAGTGCCTCCTTGTCTCACACTCTCCCCATCTCACTTCCTCGTACACAATGGCAACATGTGTGCTCTTTTGCATAGCACAACGTGTGTGTGGCAGAGGCATTAAAATGTACAAAAGACGTGCATGAAATGAAAATAAAACATGCAGCCATAAAAATAAAATACTCGTGTACTAGCAAATTGTTAATGTGATTTTTATGCAATCCACACCCCAAAAGGAATTTATTGCGGATTTATGGGAGCGCCAGTTGGTGTTAATTGTGAAAGCTTTTGCCGCTTTTGGCCTGGCTCTAAATATGGGCTAGAAAATCAGCTGATTGAGGGGAGGGAATAATACTCAAATAAAACACACTTGTACAAGTGATATTTATTCTCTTTCTGATCACTTTACTTGGAGTTATGACTAAAGATATTAAAGTATCATTAGGTTTTTTGAACTCTTTAAGAATTCTCTAAGAAAATCCCTATAAAAAAGAATATAGAAATAATTGTACTATAATATTTAATTAGACTTAAACTTCCTCTATCTTGATAGCAGCTTTAAGACCCATAGTAATTTTCCATTGATCCTTATCTATAGCTTTTCCCCATCAGGTTTTATTAAAAGCGTTTTCGCATTGTTTGGCATAAATCAAACAGTGAATCGGTAAAGGAGTCAGAAGGAGTTGGATATTCATGGCTTTGGCTGCATTGTGCGCCAGTTATGAGTGAAAGGCTCTTTATTTATTATAATGGCATTCCTGCCAGCCATTCTCGCCGGTCTCCTGTCGTCTGGGCTTCATCCATTCATACGCCCATTCAGGCATTCATTCACTCATTCAACGGTTTCTATTTTTTGTGTCGCATTGTCCTTGCAAATGAAGGAACAACGCCGTCGGCGAAATGCACAGTGAATAAAAACAGGAAGATGATGTCTCACAGTGATATCATTTGAAATGGGAAAGTCTTATCAGTCAAACATCTATGTCTATCAGGGCTTAAAATACGCAAAGAGTCAAGCTTTAGATGTTTGTTAAAACTAAAAAAATCTAAACCCTTTCATATTAGGCACCTTTTTTCCAGTGTTTTCCATATACCAGCTTCCTTGGTGACTTGCGTTCGCTATTGTGAAAATCCGGCAACAATAGCAACTACATCATCCCGAAGTTACAGTCAGTAAAATCGTATTGAATAAGCGTTTTGAATATGCAACAGTTTTCGTGGCCTATATTTTTGGGCTGTTAGCATTTTAATGAACGCAGCTTTAATTAAAACAACAATAGGGGGGAAGAAGAGAAGGATCTGCCTATCAGCAGGTGACTTAGTGTAGTCCTTCCGCTCATGCTGTGTGTGTGTGTTCCTCAAGTGTTGGCAAGTGGTTAGTTAACTCGGCTTAATTATAATTAACTGCACTACCCCAAGTTCAACCGCTAGAAAATGTGCAGGAAATTGCCGCCTTTCTCTTTTCTTCCCTTCTAGAAGTCCTGTGGATGGGATGTGTTTTTTTTTAGGCCCAGGACAAAGACTGCCAGCGACTGCACTTTTATTTTCCAGACGCCTGAGCGCAAAAGTAAATTAAGACGCCTTCGTGGCAAGGAAAGCAAGTAAAAGTCGTCGCCAGCTAAACTTTAGGATTCCAGAGTAGGAAAGGACCTCACCTCCTGCATCCTGCATCCTGCATCCCTTTGGCCACATGTGAGCTGAACTTTGTAATTGAGTGCGGAAAACACACACAAACAGGGGATAGATTCTGAAGATTAAAACGAAGATTAAATGCTCTTCAAAAGAATTTCCAGTTCAGAGAAATATTAAATAATAAAAGAGTATTAAGGTTTTTCTTTTAGTGATTGCTATATGAAATTCTAAAATAAATGTAGGTAAAAACTCAAGTTGACAGTCTTCTTGACCAATTGAAAGGACTCTTCCCATTAAGCCTTTAATTACTTAGACTCAGGATCCTAACGCCTAATGCCCCGCATTGTCTACGGCTTAAAGTCAACGACTCTGTGGACTACATTTAGCAGCGGCAGCTGCTTTTCCACGTTTATATATATATATATTTCGCAATTTCATTTTCTCCTATTTTTCCAAGCCGGTGTTAAAGCGTTTTGATGGGACCTCGACGTGCTATAAATAATGCAGCAAGCCATTAAGCCGAGCTGCTGAAGAGCCAACGAGCCGATGCTGGCCAGGATTATCGGAGGCGAGCGATCAAATGTCAAAGGACACATTTCGTCACCAAGCCTGTTGCTATTTACTGCCTACTTCGAACGCCCCGTGTGTGTTTTCTTTTTCCATCTATACATATGTTTATATGGCAGACAACTTTTCATTTCAAATTGCCAGCGGCGGCGGCGGCACGGATGATGAGGTGATGGGGAGAAGGCTGGTTAGCTGGGAAATGGAGATGCTGGGGAAATGGAAACCCTAATAGCGCAACACAAAAAATGAATAGACGTCGTCGTCGTGGCCCATTGAAAGCTGAAAAGTCAACAAGGGAGGAGCAGAAGGCGGCGATTCGTGCCAGATAGGGCGACAAATAACCCCAATTGAAAGGGGGTTTTGGGTTTGGGTTTGGGCCAAAAAAAGGCAAGGGGGAGAAGCAATGATGATGATGATGCCATGTGTGTATTGACAAGCCAGCAAACAACTTTATTCATAAGCAGTCAAACAGGACGAAGCCAGGACATGGACGCAGACCGAACCCAACCATAGACCCGCAGACGTGACCCCATGGCCAAGCCAAACAGAACTCGAATGGAATGCATATGCATACACTGGGGAAAATATATGTCTTTAATAAGGGAACAAATTTAAAAGAGTTATATAAAGTTTTAAGAGTATTTTTTATGGATTTGAGCAAATAATACAGCTAGAACTTGACTTACATTCTATATAAATGTATGCAATGTTAAATACTGTGCTGTATATATAAATATTTCTACCCTTGCAGGGTATTAAAATTTCAGTCAGAAGTTTGCATTTTAGTAAAGGAGTAACTTCTGACCCTATAAAATATTTATTATTAGAACCCATGATCCTATGCAAGAAGATTCATACTTTGGCTTCTCATAATTAGCTTCCTTTCCTGTTGAATTTTATTTTTTATTTGTATATTTTATGCTACACTTTAATTACTATTAAACCTCAGCATCTTGGTGAAAATTTTTCCCAGTGCCTGAGCATGTGCCCAGAGATGACTTCACGTCTGCTGGCGATAACTCAGTGGAGTTTATAGAACTCGGACCCGGGCAGACTCCAGTGCACAGGACTCTCCAGACTTTCATGCTACGAAATTCATATTTGGCATAAAGTTTAAAATTCCAAGGGAGAGCTCAACATTGTCGATAAGCGGGGAACGTGTCACAGCCGCATCACAACATTTATATACATATACATATATATAAATAAATATATATATATTTTTTGTTTGCTGTTAATTTATTGTAATGCGCAAAGCGTTTGGAAACGGAGTGAGAAAGTCAGAAACGAATACTCGCATTGAAATATATTTACAGGCGTATTAAGTGCCAACTATTTGCATAAATAACAAGAAATTAATAACAAACACGCGGCGCCATGGCAGCAGTCGCGCAAAAGTTAATAATTGCTGCATGTCAACAGGCTGCAGAGTGGGTGGAAAATGAAAATTGGGCGGAAAATGCGCTTGACATGTGGACCACATATAAATGAAAAATATGCAAAAAGCAGTAAGAGCCAGTAGGGGTATGAGCAAAAAAAAGGAGCAGAGAGGAAAACATGGAGCGCCGAAGCTGGTATACCATTTTATCACTTGACAGTAAATGCGTTTTATTACGCTGCTCATTAAATAAATTAAATTTGCAAACGGACACAGTGAAAACGGATAAATCGGAAAAGTGTTTAAGCAATTAAACGGTCAAGAAATGCGAACTTTAAATGTCCGAGAATCGAACTCAGCGGGAATTCACATGTTGATCATACGAAATAAAGCTCTTAATTGCAAACAGAAATTTTAAATATAAACAAGTGTTGATAGATTATCGGGTTATTTTATTTGAAAATTTAATTTTTTATTAAAAAAAAAAAGAAATATATAAATTAATTCTTTAAAAATAGTTTAAAGGACTCATTTTTAATACAAATATATAGCATCTAATTTGGGACTTAAAGAAGCTTATTAGGATGGATCTAATACCTGATATGGGTAAAACTATTTATATGTGTAGAAATATTTATATATCTTTATGTCTTCAAATATATATATAAACAAAATGATCTTCTTTATAATATAATTTAAAAATGTTTGAATGCCCAAAGGAAGCGCAAAATGCTTTTGCCTAAAAGTAGGCTTCAAATTCCAGTATGGTGAAAATCCCTTGTTTAAACTGCACCCATTCCTAACATAATTTGATAATTTGTTTCGTTTGTAATAATTTAATGCGATTTGGGTGGATATTATATGTAGCCGCTCTTCACACAGCCGTTAAAGTGTTAAATTTATTGTTATTGTAGCCCCTTGCTCGCTGTTTCAGTTGCAGTATTTGTTTTATTTCGCTCTTTTTTGGTTCAGGCTGCGGTTCTTTAGCGCGCATTCATTCATTATCCCCAGTCACTGTATACATACATACATAGAAGTGTGCACTTGAAGAAATAATATGGGATATATATAAATATTTAAAAAATAATGGAACACATTATTTGGATTATTAGAATAAACTTAGTTCTGAAATACATTTCTTTTTGAACAAGTTGAAATGCTTTAAACCCAAACATGATATTCTTCTAATAGATCCCTTGATTCTCAGTGTATTTAAATATGTAAGCATATTTGTATTTTGTGTGTGTGTGTGAGTGTGGTGTGTCTGGTGTGGCAATAAAAATTGCTTGAATATTTTTCAGTTTGTTATGCATTCTCCTCTGCCACTTGGGCCGCAACAACAATTATGAATAACTCGCTGCATAATGGCCGGCAAGCTGTTCCTATGGAATTTTCCTGTATGTGGGATCGATTACTAGGATGGGATATGGGTATACCGGATATGGAAATGGATATATATATGTATGTATACATATATCACTTCGCCAATTACGTGGCAGCACCGGCGACAGTAATCAAATAATTGTTGCACTCGCTGTCATACGTATCGCTCTCTTTGGCTTTAATTATTTGCACAGTTTTCCATTCCTGTAATGGACACGTCGTAATAAGGATATGCGGATAAAGGCCTGAATATGCCAACGATTATCCTTGTTATACGATATCAATGTTGATTTTCAATTCATGCGCGTTTAATTTTTACTTTTACTTTCGTAAATGATTTATTTTTCTTTTCAAGCATTAATATTGTTTTAACAAAAGATTAAAATTAAGGTTCTGTAGTTTGGTGATAAATCTGTATTAAAAGTAGGTTCTTAAAATCACAATTATTATAAACTTTACTTTCACTTTACTTAATTTAGTTACAATTTCTTCCGTTTCTTAACCGATTCTGACTAATTCAGGAAGTTATACCTATATCTGATATACCACCTGAATAAATATAAAGCTTATCGCATTTCAGGTCAATTAAACTCGATTGATTTAGCTGAATGCTAATCACTTAAAATATCAATTTAATGTGGAAAATAATATGAAAATTCCCCTTTTATTTGGTATTGGTTTCCCTTCTGAAATATGCCCATGTATATTATAACCCATTATAGTTTTTGATTACCCCTCGGATCCGGAGATAACCTTGTGCTGCCCACCACTTGACATCGAACACAAAATCGAATGATTCACGCACAAACAACAGAAACAGAAACATATATTTCACTTGAACGAATTTCATTGGCGAATTAATTGTTGCGAATTTTTTGTTTAATAAATTCCATGGGAAACCCTTTTTTTTAAATGTTTATTAATGAAATTCATATTCATGCTGTGTTATTCAGATTGCTGAAGAGCCAAATTTGTGGCGCCTATTTAATTATCCAATTACATCGCCAGCATCGGCAGTGCGAGAAATTAACTTAAATGCGAAAATGTTCGCTGGCGGCGCTTTAAACATTTCAGCGGGGGGGAAAATCATTCGGAAAAGCGGGTGTGGACGGAGGCGGAAGTGAAAACCCAAAAACACCAACACAAATTCGATATTTTTCGGCTATCGCTTTTGGCTGAATGCGGATGCGGCGGATTTGGTTACGGTTCTGTTTTTGGGTTTTCGGTTTTTACTGTCGATATTTCGCCCTGGTTGCTCTTGTTGTTATTTGTTTGTTATTCCTTCGGTTTTGGTTTTTGCCAACACATGCGTTTTTGTGGTCCATTAAAACAGTCAACGGCAGCAAATGCCGTTAGCTGAATTTATGATTAGTGATGGGAAAATGCAACGACTTTTCCAATACACCAAATATCTGGTAAGAGGATTGTAAAATAGAAAATGAATAAAATGGTAAACTTTCTTTTTATAATTATTTATTTTCCATTAATTAATACGAAAATTTAAAACTACTCTGTAGAATTTTATATACAATTTTTAAATTATACTAAAACAAGATAGGTTTTTTACTTTGTACACCCTTCTAATTACATGAAGGAGCCGAATTTTAAATCGGCATAACTAACTTAAAAGTTAATTAATTTCAATTCGGAAAGCTTTCTTATGTAGGTTTTTATAAGGTTAATAAATCTGCATACTACATTTTAAATGTTACAAAATTCAAATATTTGCAAATTATAAAAAAAGAACGATGTAACCCCTTATCTTTATTCCAAATTTTGAAAAATTTTTTAAAAAATTCTTTTTTTGACTGGAGGTGACTAGATCTCGGCTGTTGATGCTGATCAAGATCGGAAATGATTACTTCACTGAGTTCATGCTTTTGAGTATATTTAATATTCAAAAAAAAAAGAACTTTAATAGGAAATAGGTGGAAAATAGGGTTTTCTAGCTACTGATCCATCACTGATAGCGGTTCGCTAATGTCGTGGAAATGGGCTCGAGCGTCGGCCAACAAAAACAAGCGACGGCGAGGAAATTCATGGAAAAGCGGCGCACAAATATAGAAAAACTATTTGAAAAAGACCAAAGCAAGGTCAAGTGAAGAGAGTTTTCATTTGCTATCTCCCTCTAAATCGTTCTCTCTGCAATCAGAGCTCTCTTTCGCCAGCCCCTATTAACGTCACCAGCTGCGAATGAGTCATTACTTGGCACAGTGTGACTAATTTTCCGAGAGACCACTGTGCCTGATCTCTCTCACAACGCTCTTTTTATGTGGGAGAGCCAGTGTGCGCGAGTAGATTGGGGGGCTCACACAAGCGTGAGAGCGAGACAGACATAATGTGGAGTGGCCCCCAAACAAGTTGGGAGAAAACTACAGCAGATCCACTGTGGGCCAATGAGAAAAAATATCAGATGAAAATCATTTTCGTAAAGATATTTAATAGTTTGTTAAGGAAACTTTAAAGAATATGAATTTCAGCACATAAATGTGCAAGAAAATTATACATATTTACCAATTTCTCTTAAAAATCAATATTCTAACATTTTAAACTATATTCAAAAAAGAAAATTAATAATGATTATAGACCGAGAAATGTTCTCATATTTAAATGTATAAAAATATAAAGAAATACATATATTGTAATATGACATATTTTTTCGCCACTGTGCTCTACTGAATTAGACCTCGGTTTTATCGTTTTTGTCCCATAGTGCGACCAACAACAGCAACCCGTTGGACAGCCCAGCAATATCAGAAATTTTCTTCAATCGCCGCTAAGATTTCACAGCGTTTGGGCGTGTTTCTCTGTTGTATCTGAATATATGCGGGCTCCAATCAATTCATAAATAATAATAATAATAATAATAACTCAACGACAACCCGAAGCCGTAACAGTTCTGCCCTCAATCAAGTATATTGATTGTACCGAAAAATTATCGCGATAAACTAAACTCCAATTGCAATATTCGCATCGCTCCAACTGTGTGTGTACGTTTGTGTGGGCAGCATTTGTATTAGTGCGTGAGCAAAATTATTGTATAATCGCCAAAAAGAAGAAAAAAAAATCGACCTAAACAGAAATAATAAAAGCAAAAACGCCAACGCCAACGCGAGAATAAAAAGCAACAAAATCCGAAAAACTTGTTGAGCTAGTGAATTTAGTTGAAAAACGCCACTGAAAACATCGACAACAAGGGAAGCTATCGCGCATTGCTGGAAAACTTGTTGAGCTGTCTGAAAATTACGGAACCACTCTGTATTCAGTGATACTGGAATGCCAAACTGATAGATTACAGCAAAGTGAACTATAAAGTGTGAAGAACAGCCCACTGGAAGCCCTGCTAAAAATCCATCTGTTGTCACCGCTGAATTCCCTGATTACCAGCAAACTACCTATACCGTCATGCAGGCCATCAAGTGCGTGGTTGTGGGCGACGGAGCGGTGGGTAAGACCTGCCTGCTGATCAGCTATACGACCAACGCCTTTCCGGGGGAATATATTCCCACTGTCTTCGATAACTACTCCGCCAATGTGATGGTGGATGCCAAACCCATCAATCTGGGACTCTGGGATACGGCCGGACAGGAGGATTACGATCGCCTGAGGCCACTCTCGTATCCGCAAACGGATGTCTTCCTCATCTGCTTCTCGCTGGTGAATCCCGCCTCCTTTGAGAACGTGCGGGCCAAGTGGTTCCCCGAGGTGCGTCACCATTGCCCCAGTGTCCCGATCATCCTCGTTGGCACCAAGTTGGATCTGCGCGACGACAAGCAGACCATTGAGAAGCTGAAGGAGAAGAAGCTCACACCGATCACGTATCCGCAAGGACTCGCGATGGCCAAGGAAATTGCAGCAGTCAAGTACTTGGAATGCTCGGCGCTAACGCAAAAGGGCCTGAAGACGGTCTTCGATGAGGCCATCCGGTCGGTGCTGTGTCCGGTGATCCGCACCCGTCCGCGCCACAAGTGCGAGCTGCTCTAAGATTTGACCCCACCAACAAAAAAAAACAAGAAAAATTCGACACAAAAAAGTATATAAAAAATGAGAAGAGAACTAACACTAGCTGGAGAACAAAGCGCAAAAATTCTGTGCAAAATTTTCATATTCATTCGCTTTGTGTTGGCTTTACAGTTACAGTGTGAGTGTGCGAGAGCCAAATGAGTGGTGTGCGAGTGTGCGAGTGTGCGAGTGTGTGATGGAATGAGTGTGTGAATGAGCGAGCGTATTTTTGTTTTTATTGTCAGCTTTATGCGGGGGAGCAGCTCCACAGCAGCCACAAAAACAAAAGCAAGAACACCATCATCAACGGCAATCAGCGAGTGCATCCAAGGGTGGAGCGAAAGGGGGTCTGGGGTTCGCAAGAGGGTCTCTCCGGGGGGGTCAGAACATGCATAAGCAAACATACATATATATTTATATATATAAGATGATGTGTGCATACACGGGAATGTATTTATAATGTAAAACTTCTCCAATTCGAAAGAAAACTATCGCAGTTTATAAAACAATTTATATTAAAAATGTATATACAAAAATTTGATTGTTTTGAATTAAAGATTGAGCATGCAGATTTATTAACCTATCAAAAACTCGCTTTCCGAATTGAAATTAAGGCATTTTAGCCAGAGTTATGAGTTTTTCAAATTTTGATTTATCCCAAAAAAATATTGAAAATATTGAGTCAAAGAAAATGTGAATATTTTAAGTTCTAATAGATTTCCGACTCAATCCTTTAATTTAACAGCTGCAAGGGTATATCATCTTTTGTTTTTGTTCTCAATATAATTTATTTAAAATTTATTTTAAAAATTGCATTTAAAAAATATTTGAATTGAAGATCGAATTAGAGAAGAGTTATTAATTTAAACAATGCAATCTAATTGCATTTAATTTTGAGCAAACCATAACTTAATATCATTATGTGCTTTCCCAAAAACAAGTGCTTTAAAACATAATTTTAATACACTTAAGGATAAACAGCATAACATCGATTTTTCTGTCCGTGTTTGCACATCTGTGCTGTGCTGGCCTCATGCAGAAGGAACTCAGCCAGAGAAATGTATGACAAATCAAATAAAATTAATTGTAAATAAATCTAGACGATTTAAAGCCTTCGGCGCCCCCCCTAATACAGTCACAGACCACAAACCAGAACCATTATTAGATAGCTCTTATCTGGACGGGGTAGTATTTATAAGTAAGAGGCCCCGCCTATGGCCAATATCTGAACAATTGGACTGAGCAAAAATATATAGACGGGTATACGGATTCGGGGAAATTGGCAAAACCGAAATAGCTTTCAATTAGGGATGGTGTGTGTGTGTGTGTGTGTGTATGACTTCTGATAAATGGTCTTCCCATTCAATGCATTTTTGCCTGAACTTGATTTAATGTATACTAAATGATGTTAATTTATATACTGATATTTATGTTTAATAAATGCATACACTTTGCCAAATTGTTTTTACACGACGAAAATAGAAGAAACATTTTTATTTATATTAACACATAATTTACCAATAAAGAGTGTAATATTAATCAACAACAAGAATAAACATTTGTTAAATTACAAAGTATGTAATTATGGAGATTTATGGGGATAATGTTGGGGCTGGAAATTCGGGGTGGGCATAGCATACTTTTTGGCGAGTCCGGAAAATTCAATACGCATCACAACTTTAATCTTATCGGCCGTCGGCCATCGTCACATTTGTCATAAAATTTACGATAATTATTTCCGATTGCCGGACCCGGACCGGAAGCTCTGATCCCCCGTCGTTGACTAAGCAATTTTCCAGGCCCAATCATACCCACAAGGGGGCTCCATCATATCTATATATATACAATTTTTTCTGTGGTAATTCTTTACGCTTCGAATCTATACTTCGATTGTCGTAATGAGCCAACTGATGATGGATTGTGGCCGAGTTTGTTGCGGTTTCTGCGGTGAGTGAATGTGCTCAGTGTGAATTTGACAAATAATTATATAAGACAACCTGCTGTGCCACCCACACCCCCAACGCACATTTCAATGGCCTCTGATGGATGGGACACCACCTCACCCTGAGCGAAAGACCAACCCCCCAGCTGTGTTTTGTGTCTGTGACGCGACAAATCGCATAATTGACCCACATTTCGAACAAATGTCTCGCCGAGAAGAGCGGGCTAAGTGGGGCCAGGGGGAGGGGGCTGTAAAGTCAATTTAATTAGCATAAACATTTGGCTAGCATCTAGAACTACGCAGATAGAACATGCACCTTTGGCACTAGAATGCACCCGAAAAGAAGAAGAGCCCAGCATCCGTTGAGTGAAGACGCGTTGACAGGCGTGGAATTTGCCGCGAAATACCTTGTTGCATTTTCCGTTTCAATTTGCCCAGCAAAACATTGTTACGGGGAGGCAGGGAAGAGCTTTGATTCGAAATAATAATATAATTGAGATATAATGCTAGCAGGAAAATCCGTTGAGTAGATCACGAAGGGGTAGAAAATTTATTTAAATTTTTAAAATTATTCAAAGTAAATTATGCAGCACTTTCTTGGGGAGTATAATTCAATTGTTAGTTTAAGGAATTTAAATGTGGTTTATTTTACTTAAAACCCCTCCATAAGAAAAGTTGTATGTATTCTTTATGTGAAGTGTAATTCTATTTCGAAATATTTATTTAAAGTTAGAGTTTATATAAAGTTACTTTAAAAGTTACTTTAATTTGTGTTACTAAAATTCAAATCCGAATCTAGTTTGTTTTATGATTAATTTTCAATTACATACTACAAAATTGTATATAATAAAATCAATTAAATCTTAATTTTCTTCTTTATGATTCATAAAAACACGATTTTCCTTACTGTATAATTTAAAAACACATTCTTCACGCAATTCTCTTTGAATTGCGTCTGTAAAAATGTTTCTATTGAGCAACCTCAGAAATATTTTGTTGATCAAATAGGTTGAATTAATTTTCCATGGAATAACTAAACTTTAAAGGAATATTTCAGAATATTTCGGAATTTTTGATAAACGTTGAACATATATTCATCAATAAACAAGAGCTGGTCAAGATCTAAAGGCAAATTTGTATGCAGTTCATTGTGATTTTATACAGCCAGCCTCAAAAATCACTTGAATTGCCTTTAATTTCAACTCCCCCGTCGTATGTGAAAATATAAAGCTGGGGAGGAGATAATACCTGATTATCCCACCATCGAATCCAAGTGGAAAACTGCAGAATGGCCAAAACACCAAAATACCGAAAAAGGGACGATTGCTGTGCGTTGCAAATCCATTGACAAGTGTCGCATAATCATGCCCCATGTCAAATGTAAATGCAAATGGCTAAAATGCTAAATTTATGCACTGCGTGCGTGAAATTAAAAGGTTCCCCGGCGGACTTGGACCTCTCTTTGGTGCGGATTTTGGGACCAGGTCCGATTGGTTTTTGGCCAAAAATTTAGAGGTACACGCAATTTGCCAACTTTCATGCGGTTAACAATTTGGCTAAATCAATTATACGCACTGTGCGCCCACCGCTCGTATTCGAGTATTATTTTTCTTTCTCTCTCTCGGATTTTCAGCTTAATTGAGAGATTTCCAGGGAAATCGTGGCCAACGTGGTCGGTTGGGGAAAGCCAAAAAATTTAATATGAAAATTGCTGGAGCGGAGCAACCAAAGGAATTCCTAGATGGCCACAAATTTCATAGAAAATGCCAATAAAATACGCTCCGGCGCAAAAATTCCATGCCGCATAAGGTGAAGGTAAATTCAGGGGAGCTCGCAGCTGGGGTTGTTGCTGTTTAAAAATATTTCACACTTCCGCCAGGCAGCGGCAGGAGGATGCTCCCTCCCCGAAAACCTTTTGCAGTGATGCCAACAGGATATGACAAGCTTGGCCACCTTTCAGACACACCTTCTTAGACCCCTCGAATGTTTTCAGCGGACCCGCTTCCTGCCCGAAAACACATTGCAAATTATGATGCGAGTGCGAGTGACGCGAATTGTTGAGTTTTCCCCAAAACTGCCAACTCGAGAAAATTTCATGTGTGCGCTGATGTTTATATTGGTTTTGGCTTTCGCTTGAAAAAACAGAGAACAGGTCGCGGGGTAAAAATAAATGAGGCGAAACTGCTGTCACTCAATTGGGATAATGAAGGAAAAGCTCACATTTTTGGAGAAGTAAAAGAGATACTTCTGGAATAATCAAAGAAAAGTAGAAGAAACTTTATGATATAATCTAAGTGACTGAACACGAAATAGAACTCTATTCTTTCTGATATTAGAAACCAGCTCGATAGCAAATATAAACATTATTTAAGCTCCTTCAATATTATATGTGGAATTTTTAAACACCCTAAATATGCTTTTATAATGAGAATAAACTCCTATTTATCCTGATAATGATCATTTTGCATTAAGCCGCTGGAATATTTAAACAAAACAGATGGCAACGCACTTGCAACAAAACAAACAATGGACACAATTGGTACGGATGGCCAACAGGCAAACCAGGACTTGCCGATGGACAGCGTAAGAAGGAGCTTGGCCGGCTTGTGGCATAGCCAATATCCGTTGCAAGGATAACGCACATATACACGCTCTGATGTGTGTATCTTCCTTGGTCCTTGTTATTGATAATCTTTGTCATGGCTCGACGTGAGCATCGACAGCGGCTAAAAAAAAAGCAAAAAGGAGTCAACGGGATAACGGCGTGGCAGGAAGAGTCACTGCTACGACAGAGCAGGATGCACTGGAAGAAATTGTTTTAAATTTAAACAAAAATGGAAATTAACTTTGAGATACTAAAGTTGAAGTATTAGAATTTGGTCGGACATGGCTATATCGATTCAGCTTTTGCAGCTGATCAATAATATTCATGATTTATGTGGTCGGAAATGACTCCTTCATAGCATAGCTTTCTTCTGATCACATATTATATCAAATTACTATAAAAATGTGTTAATTTCCCGACGATATTTTCCCTGTGTACCTCACAATCCTCAATTGCTGGCCACAGGACCCAGCCGGCAGAGTAATGAACTGCGGCAGGACCAGACAGGACACGAGCCTTGTTTGTCCCGCCGATCGATGCAGCTGGAGTCGTGGCCAGGCGAGTCGAGTGTATTAAAAACAAAGTCACACTGTGTGTGTCCTGCATCCTTGTGAGCTGCCAAAGTCAATGAACAGGGACGTGTACCGGCTGCCAGGATATGAAGCGTGTGCGAAAGTTTTCCACAATTAGGATGCAGCACCAGGCCCAACCCCTCCGCCCCACCTCCCCCCGATGGCAATAAAAAAGTTTAAAGTTGCGTTTAAATATGCATTTCATAATTCATGGGCCCAGAGGAGTCCTGGAGGAAGCCAACGAGAGCTGCTTTGATTTTCCAGTCAACGCCGACAGCAACACGTTTCCGCCATTTTGTTGGCTGCCTGGCTGGCTGGCTGGCAACTTGTTGCATTTTCCGCATTTGAATGCTGGGAGGTGGGCGGGGAAATGTTGACATCCCGAACATGCTGAAATTTCCGCCAGACGACAACGAGATGCTGCAAAACTCGCCAGTCTGACATTCAAATCGGCTTTCTGCAGGTGTGCATTCAGCATTCAGCATTCAGCATTCGAGTGTGATTGTGTGTGAGGCTTTTCATATTCAATTAAATACAATTACACGTCCAACTGTCAGCTTTCAGTTAATAATGAAAAGTGTTTGGGCCAAAAATACGTTGCCACTTAGAAACGCCCTAGGTAGAAATCTAAAACGAACGAAGAAAAACCCCAGGCGCTTTTCACAGTTTTTCCCTGCGGCGGCTTTTGCTCTATTTTTGATCACCACCCTCAATGTTTGGCCTGTAACACAGTTCAAAGATTTTTACCCATTCGAAAGACTATTTAAAAATATATAAACAAAACTCACCGCGTCGTATTTACATTTGCATAAAATAAATGTTGGGTAAATATATACTCAAAGATATAATTCTCAGGGAACTCTGCTTGGGGCTGCCACGAAATCCAATCAAATGAAATCTAATGAATTTACTTTTTAATATAATTTCCTCACTATAAATATATCCGGAGCAGACAAAACTTATTCACCCTCGGCGTAGATTGACATTAATTGTTTAAATTGAAGCGGATGCGCTCCGACTAGCCAGCGGAATTCTTATAAATTTTATTCCGACACGGGCAAATTCCATCGAAGGATTTACGCTTCCAATCGTTGAGATTGCTAAGTTGTGGGTACGGAAATTTACTTGAAGAGTTGAAATAATAAGGGAAATCGTTGAAGGGGAAATGGAGAAGGTGGGGAAAGTCTCAGTCTTAGTTGTATATTTATCAAGAATTCAAAATATAGAGTTTGGAACTATGGAATATGGAACAAAATAAATTTATAAGTAATACTACCAATTTTATCATTAAATTAATTTCCAGACTCTTTAAAAATACAACTTTTCCATATCCTACTCATATATTTGTCACCCTGCAACCGCCAAGTGTTTAAATTATTCAAAAATGTTCTCGCCGCTTAAGCTCATGGTTTTGACGTAATTTTCGGGGATTCCCCGCGCCCACTCCCGTCACGGATGTGTCTCTAAGGACACTTTATCATGGCTCGCGAGGCTCAAACAATTGTTGCAAATGGAGCTCAGCGGCTAAGTGGTTTTATTTTAAATCTTTCACGTTCAGAACAGGGAATATGCAGCCTTATGACAACAAGTTGCTTTCAAAAACTCAGCAGTCGCGACAAGTTGTAAGCGGAATAATTTGGTTTTTCTGTTTTTCACTGCTCTTCATTTCGCTTTTTTATTCTTTCCGTGGAACTCAATTGTTTGGTAAATGTCAGTCTTCATTTGTCAGTTACATTCCAAGTTGGCTTAAGTGGCTTCGTTGTCAGCCAGAGGAGTTCATTGCTTCAGCTACAGATATAGCTAAGTTATCTAGGCAAATCTGAACAATACTGGGGAATTTAAACTCGAGATATAAGAAACAACAAAAAAGGATCAAACACACCACACTTCTATGCCCAATATATTAAGACACTAGATTAAACCGTATATAAAACAATGATTTTATTTCCGGACAAATCTTTCCGGATAAGTACAAATTGCCAGCTTTGATGGACATTTGAAATTACAATTGAAATTGAAAAGCCGGCAAACGGTGCACGCCAATCCGGGATCCTATAAATATTTATTATGCCTTTTCAAGGCCTAATTCTGATTAATTTATCAATCGATTCGCCGACGAGCCTTGACACGAAATGTCAGACTCTGGATTTATGGCCCAACATTACGAGCTGCCTTGCTAATTATTTTGCTGTGTTTCGCCTTGGCTTTCATCCACTCGACAAGCACCATTCTCCTTTAATTTTATTTTCCCTTTTTTGTCTTGGCAGTGACTCAAGCGGGGAATCAATAAAAATCCCGTGGCACATGAATCCAAACACGTAAACCCGAAAACAAAAGCCCTGCAAATGTGCATGGCATCCAAAAACGCGGCTGAATGAATAAGCAAAGGCCAAATAGCGAATGAAAGTGAATTTCACGCCATTGGCTAAAACGATTTTCCGGCAGGAAGGCATCAATCAGATCGGAAAATACTTCGTTCTGCTCACTTATTTATGCGTCCCTGGCGTATGCGTAATATTTCAGCGTTTTATTACAAGCGCAGTGAACTCGCTGAGCTTAATGTGGTTTGGTGTTCTTTCTATGAATATTTATTTTGTCTGTTTTGTAGGGTATATGGAAAACTTAAAATAAATGTAGTAACTAAAGGTATTCTCTGGAAATAATATATGTCTAGTCAGACTACAATTTTTACTGACTACAACTTAATGACCGATAAATCAGAAGAATACCTTTTCAAGGTGACAATATATGTAAGTGACAAATTACCTTTGATTTGCTCTCGTAAAGGCATAAACCATAAATAATTAAATATATAGCACTTTTTTAAAATTTAAGCAAAATGAGTTTTTGTAATATTCATTTTATATATAGAAATGGAAATAGTCAAACCATAAAGAGCTTTATTTATGAGAGTTCCACGAGTATGTATTTATTTGATGTTAAAATTAAATTCTCAATCTATTCCTAAATATATTTTCCATATTTTGTAGGGAAACTTCTTTCTACGCTCAAATTGTTTTAAATAAATTTAAAACTCTATATACTTTAAATTTACATTTCATCGACAATTTAAGATAAATAACCTCAGGCAGCTGTCGTTGTCCCACAAAGGAATGCTAATCAAGTGAGAAGCCGGAGCAATGAAATTATCGACCGATTTCGGTTTGGGTTTCTCGATTTTTTTCGTGTTCGTGCTCCCTAAGCTCTAATTGAACTCTTTTTACTTTCCGCATTTCCTCGTTGCGAACAAATGGAGCATGCAAATGCACCTGGATGTCACCCACTCTGGATCCCAGCGATTACATTGCGACCTTGCTGCGGGTGTGGGGGTGGGTGTGGATGAGTGTACTGACTGTGGGTGGGGCCATCTTGTTTAACTCAAACCGCAATTGGCAATTTGCTGTTACATTAACCCACAATACACAGCTCATAAATTAAAAGGCATCTCAGCACCTGGGAATTTAAGATGCAAATGCAGATGCACCAGCTCCCCTGGCAGTTTGGTTTCAAAATGCCCGGAATTTCGGCCCCCAGTAATCACTGAATTTGATTTTTGCAGTCAAAAATCAGATGGCGTTTAAATAGTTTCGTGGTTTTTGGCTATTTAACTGAAAAGTTAATACGCGACAGCTGCGGCCTTTGATGCGTCATCTGCCAAAAATTGGGGGATAAACTTGGGAGACTGGAAAGCTTAGGCATTGCGAATGCTGTGTGGTGGAAAAATGTATTGAAAAAGAATTTATATTTATTTTAATTTATTTTTATCTTATGGTTTTTCTTAGGCGTTAAAAAATCCCTATCATTTAATTATATATACGTGAATACTTGAACTTATACGCCGTAAAAGGTGACTAGGACAACGTTGTTGAAATGTTTATAATATTTTTACAAAGCCGACGGACGGCCAGGACGGGAACAAGGTCGATGAAATGGAATCCAAGTAGAACTACTCGCATAAATTAGACGCACATAAATAAACACAATCCAGATGCATCAGTTTCTGGAACCATGTGACTTGTGAGGCAATCGAAAGTTGAAGCAATTAAAATGCTATAAAGTTTTTCACACGCCAATCGCCGGAACATAAACTGAGAGTAATCTGTTAAATAGAAATTCATCTCAGCTATAAACTATATGCTCGACTATTTGCTTAAGCAATCGTCACCTGCCAAGGATACAGATACAGATAGAAATTGTATATATATTTCCAGCAGGTATTTATCATTCCGGGTGCGTAGTGCTGCCATAAAACCATTGCCTACTGCTAGGCGTTCAGTGGGGGGAAGTAATACGTTTTTAATAAACCGAACCACAGCGGGCGCCACTTACAAATTTTGTGGCCATTTTGGTAGTCAGCAGCAGGATGGTAAATAGGGGAACCCCCTATTCTCACCATATTATCGCAACTAACAACGCGACGCCGCAATAACCGAAAATCTAATAGCCATAAATGTTGGGGATTTCGAAAGCCGTAAAAATTGCCCCTTTATCGCCGTGTGTTTAACAACATGTTAACATGTCGACGACTGCCTGCAATGAGCCTTTTGTACGCGGGCCCAGTCGTAAATCAGACAATCGACTGTGAGCCGCAGGCCAAACATTACATTAACCCCCAGGATACCTCCCACATCCCGCAGGATATGTTTGCCTTTTGCGGTTTGTCGGACCCATAATGTGATTTAACTTGCGGTTAAACGCGCATTTTGCATTTGTTTTGATTACCGAATCCGATTTTCGATTCGGTTTAGTTTACCCTTTTTGGTTTTTTTGGGGGTCATTAAAACGTTTGGTTTACCCAAATTGAATACATTTTGTTACTTGTGGGTATGTTTAGTGTGTCCTGTATAAATTCACTTTAGTGAAAGGAGAGGATTTGTTTTTTATCTTTATGACCGATAGGTTTTATTAACTAACAAATTTTGAGCATAATTTTTAGGAACAATTTTGATACAAGGACAAAGTAATAAATGTTTAAGGTATCTAGGTTTCACTCTAAACTTTTGCATTTATCTTTCTATTATCTCAGAATTAATATTCATAATTTATTTAACAAGTTCTTGTTGCTATTTGCACTATACAATCAGAAATACTTTCAAAATCATGCGTTCCCGAAAGGAAATCCAATAATATAGTACCGGCAAAATCTCTTGAAATATGTATGCATTGTTCTCACTGAAAATTCTCCATCCTCTGGTTTATTTGCCACACTTCCACACATTTATCTCTCTTAGCCTGCCTGGTTATTATGCTGTTATTTATATTTCAGCGCGAAACATTCGCCTTTGCCTCCGAATGTTGCACAATTCGTGGGCTTTTTTGTTTGCTTTTGTGTCATCAAACATGTTGCGTGTCTGGCCGCCGTGTGCAATTTAACCGATGACGGGGTGCAAGGGGTTGCTGTGAAACTTTTTTGCCACGTAAATGATTTGTTTTGTCAATTATTTTGTTAGCCAACATGCAACAACGGTGGAGTCTCCCAGCTGATAGATAACATCAAAACAAAGGAGGGCCCGCCGCCCAAGGAATAACTTTCGACGGAATTAATTGAGAGGCGTGGCCGTGCAAATTGCATCAAGATATGGATAAACAAACAGATCCGGAAATTGGTAGACACGGCAGTTGGCAGCAGAAACCAAGACCGAAGGAAGTCATCCAGTTTTATGGAGTGCTGCTGGCTGGATCACTCACTCCAACTGGGCATCTGTTTAGACAAGCGAGTCCACTTGCATAAATATTTATGGCAATCGCGGCCAGCTGATTATTTATCGCCTGACGCAATTGCCTCCCGGCAAAGTGAGAGAGGAATTAAAAAATAATGAAACACATGTGCACTTGTATTCTGCGTTTTTTTTTCAAATTTGAAATTAATGCACACATTTGTGTTCGTGCTCCACCAAAAAAGAAAAAAACCTAACATAATAGAAAACCACAGTTGGGAGCACCAGAAATCTGTAGTCGAACTGGCAATTGAGTGATGGATGGATTGGCATTGGCCCCTCGCCCCATTCGGTAGTTCTTCTGCTTTTTTATGAACCATCTTAATTAACATGCGCGACATTTTCAGCTTTATATTTTGCTTGTTTCCCTCTTTTTTTTTTGTGACATATTTTTAGGGTCTGACGTTAGAGTACTATATAGTGAAGGAAATTACCTTGGAGCAATGACGACAACGACTGGAAGTGAAGCACTGATGGAACTCTCTCACTCACAAAAAGCACTGCTGCTAGTTTTGTATATATATTTATTTACGAAATTGCCCAATTCATAGCACTAAATTTGTGTGGCACTAATTGCACTTAGCCGCGATCGCGATAACTCAAAATAACACACGCGCGGCACTCGAGATTCTGAAAGTCCCCGCTACAATATATCACCACAAAGTATTTTTCAGAATTCTAGAATTATATTATTTCCCAGACGTTCTAAGGAGACCGACCATGTGACCGTGTCAGCGTGCTGCGCGTTGCCAACTGACTCGTTGGATGTGAATCGGACATATAAAGCCAGTCCCGAATGCCATTCGAAGGCTCGTGTGTTGCTCGGGTGTTTCCGCTCGTTTCCGTTCGTGTCGCCTTCGGCTGGGTTCGTGCGGAAAAGCCGGCAAAACAAAATGTAAATAGTAGATGGGGGGCTGACTGGGGGGGAATTTCCCGGGAGTCAACGGAAGGGAACCGGCTTTTGGTCTCAGTGTCGAGCTTTGCAGATTTTACGCCTTTGCGAACGAGAGGGAGGGGGGCTTCGTTTTCCCTCCTGCCACAAAAATTCCAACCCCCATCCCCATCGCTGTTGTTTGCTCTGCGGCTTTTCGGGGTTGTTAGAGCGCGTAAATGTGTGTGTGAGCGTTTGTTTGTAGACACTTCGGCTTGGCCTGCAATTGGCGGGAAACCTTGTGGATCCTATTCCCGATTGAGCCTTAGAAGCTAGCAACATTTTGCGAATTATTACAAGAAGTTCAATAATTATTGTTATTGATAATTAATTTATTCGTAATGAATGCTTATTCAATAATAGGTAGGGAATGGAAATGCTATTACAATAGAACCTTCTAATAGGATTAATTGCCCATAGTACAAATTAAGCGATTATAATTAAAATGTCAGGCATCATTTAAGCCAAATTTAATGAACATATTAACAAAATATTAAAAGTCTTGCAATTGTTTCTATAGATGTAACGTAGTAAATATTTACAGCAAAAGTTTTCATAACTAATACTTTTATTCATAAACTTTTTGAATTCTAGTGTTCCTATTTTAGAATATATATATATATATATATTCTATATATATTTTGGATATACTTTAGGAACACTAGAATTCAAAAAGTTTAAAAATAAAAGTATTAGTTATGAAAATATATATTTATGTTAAAAAACAATGAGGTAGTAAGGCAAATATTTTATCTTAAAATTTACCAATCGTTCCTATGGCAGCTATATATAAGTATATATATATAGACCACCGATTCGCAATGGTTCGATTTATATACTAGTAAAATTATATAGAAGAATAACTTCATAGTTTTATTCCAATATCTTAAATTTGTTCCAAAACAACTCTCGCACATCTGTACATATGATTCTCAACTGGTTCTAACATCCCCTGAACGAAGTGACTGCTGCCAGCCAAGTCTCAGAAATGTGTTGTGTTACAAAAGTTGCAAGTCATTGTTTATTAGTGTTCAAAGTTATTATCTGACCATACTTACTGGTCATAGATACTTACTGCTCATAGTTACTTAGTGCTCATTGTTAATTACTGATTATAGATACTTACTTTTCAGAGTTACTTACTGATCATAGTTAATTACTGATCTTAGTTAATAACTAATCATAGTTCTATAAATCGTCCGACTGTTCCTATGTCAGCTATATATATAAGTATATATATAGTCCATCGATTCGCCATGCTCCGACTTATATACTTATATAATTATAAAGAAGATTAACTCTATAGTTTCATTCAAATAGCTTGCTCTTGAATTTGTACCAAATCAATTTTCGCACATGCATATAATTCCCAACTGGTTCTAACATCCCCGGAACGAAGTGACTGCTGCCAGCCAAGTTTCAGAAATGTGTTGTGTTACAAAAGTTGCAAGTCATTGTTTATTAGTGTTCAAAGTTAGTAACAGACCATACATACTTACTGGTCATAGATACTTACTGCTCATAGTTACTTAGTGCTCATAGTTACTTAGTGCTCATAATTACTTAGTACTCATAGTTACTTAGTGCTCATAGTTAATTTCTGATTATAGATAGTTATTGTTCAGAGTTACTTACTGATCATAGTTAATTACTGACCTTAGTTAATTACTGACCATAGTTCTATAAATCGTCCGATTGTTCCTATGTCAGCTATATATAAGCGTATATATATAGTCCACCGATTCGCAATGCTCCGACTTATATACTTGCAAAATTATAAAGAAGAATAACTCCATAGTTTCATTCAAATAGCTTGCTCTTAAATTTGTTCCAAATCAAATTTCGCACATGCTTATAATTCCCATCTGGTTCTAACATCCCCGGAACGAAGTGACTGCTGCCAGCCAAGTTTCAGAAATGTGTTGTGTTACAAAAGTTGCAAGTCATTGTTTATTAGTATTCAAAGTTAGTAACTGATCATTCATATTTTTTGGTTATTGATCCTTACTGATCATAGTTAATTTCTGATCATAGTTACTTAATGTTCCTTGATATTTACTGATCATAATTACTTACTAATCATAGTTATTTAATGTTTATTGATACTTACTGATCATAGTTACTTACTGGTCCTAGATACTTACTGATAATAATAAAAGATAGCTTTGAGTCAAATAAGATAACAATATGTTAAGAACTTAATTCAGACTAAACACAACATTTTCGAATGCTAAAATAAAAACAAATTAATTAAATAAACACACAGATAAATAGCATTCCCGAAATATTTATTCTTAAATTTACAAAATAATGCATTAAACTGAAATCCTTTCATAAACTTTTTGATTTCATAATTTTTAATTTTATATTATTTATATTTTTTTGTTATTTTATTATTCTATAGTATACAAATTATTGAAATAAATGAACATAAAAATCTCTTCACACTTGGCTTACCATCCACTATGGCAACATGTTGCAGGCGCAACCAATGTTGCCAGCACATATCGCTCATGCGCCCTGTTGTCCCATTCGCCGAGTTCTTTGTTGTTTTTCTTTGGCCTCTCCCCCTCTATCGAGTCCCCCCTGCAGCACCCGTACCCCCCTTTTTAACCATGACAAACACCATTGCCTATCCCAATATCCCAACCAGCACGAGCGACCGAAAAACGCTGCCAAAGTGACAACCTTTCAGTTTTATCGCTTCTACACAGCGATGCGATGGCTGTCTGTGTGGGTGTGTGTGTATATTTGTATGTGTTTAAATAATGTAACAGTAAATTAGCGTGTTTGACACAATGTGGGCGTGGCCAACGGTGCGTGCGTTGAACAATCTCAATCAAGTTAATATTTGTAATTTGCAGATAAGTGGAAGATAAAAGAAGACTCTAGTAACTTCAAGGTTCAAAAGAAATATTTAATGGAAATGTAATTAGGAAAGATGGAAAAATTAAACTGATCCTGTATAGCTAATTCTTAAATGCCATAATAAATTCCTAAAGCATCTTTCCGTTTTATTAAATCAGAAGAAATTGGTTTCACTGGGAAATGTATCACGTGTTTTCTTAGTCCCATTCAGAAATTTATCATTAAATATATTTAAAATATATACATATTTTGTTATAAATAAAGTAGAAAAATACATTTTTATATAAGATTAATATTATATTTATATATATTAAAAAATGCAAATATTTCAAGCTTAATTATAAACGATTACCGATTCAATCCTTTAATTCAATTGCAAGCAATTGCAAATGATATTTAAATTTTGGCTTTACAAAGTTAGTTTCCCTTTTGTTTTAATATAAAAAATTTTTTTAACCCAGATATTAACCAATTAAATAAAATAGAAATCTTTTTATATGCACATCACCTGCAATATTGAATTATGCTTATTATATATGTATATATATATTTTTGCCTACCTCAACGGCATAAATAAATAGAATAAAAAATTATTCGGCTCATTAAGTCGCAAACCAAATAATGTGACTCAATTAAGAGTGATTATATACTCATTCATTTGATTGAATCAAATTATTTATACATTTTTCTTTTGCTCATCAAATCGAGACGAAATTATTTTTATATTAACGTCCCTGGCCAATTACAAGTTACAACAACAATGAGCATCCGCCGATGTTTTTTACTAAAAATATACTCAACCAAAAACAAAAAGAATTGAGAATTGCACAGAAAAATAAAAACACGAAAAAAATAAGACAGAAAATAACCGAGTTAAAATGAATATTAAAATCGATTCGACGAAAATGTACTTATTCTTTTGGGATTTATAACTTTGTGAGTTAGTTTTATAACAGTTAAATAACTACATTAGTTATTTATATTTCTTAGAAGTATATTCATTAATTATTGCTTTGAATTCTTGCCTTATCTTTATTATTTTTGGCAAAATTAAAGTTGTATAATTAATAGTATTCATAGAAATATATGCGTATGCTCCCATTAATTCTCTTTTCTTGGATTAATAAAATTTTTAATATAAGATTTCTGAGTATGCCCAAAACTATTGTAGACATAAATAAAATCCCATAGTTAAAAATCAAGAAAAAATAACACACCAAGAAAATAAACAAGCGGACAAAGCGAATGGTTTGCACTATAACAATAATAGGAAGTCGAGGAGGAACTGAAGCATCAGGGGATGGGACATAGAAAACACAGTTTCGACTGCTGCCCCCCATCTTCCAATTATACTCATTTCGTAGAACATGGGCCAAGGCGTAAATAAGAACAGGTTCCTTATACATTTTCTGGGGGGAATCTTCTTGAGAGTCGCCAGCAGGCGCCACCAAAAGGGCCATCGACGAAATGACGATGACGCGATCTCCGGGCAGAGTTCGCCTCACCTCCAACTGACCGGTGATCACAGGCTTTTCGCACCTGTACAAAATCAGTTGTTGTTGCTTCTGGCCAAAAACGTATTTTTGGTTCATTGCCAAACAGGCGAACAGCAGCAAGAGCGTCTGGCCACGCAAAAATAGATGCAAACAGTGCGTATACGCGATGGGTTAATACAGAGATTTCCGTTATTAAATTGGGTAAAAGTAATCAGATGTAATATAGCCACAAAATAAATAAAATTTGATTAAAGAAAATTTCACATTGATTCCACATGCCCCTTCCATTTGCAGTTTTTTATTTATGGTATATAAAAAATTCCCGAAGTTAGATTAATTTATATTAAATTAAATATTTATTGCAACTTTCTTATACCTTTCTTATACCCTTAAAATAATTTTAATTAGTTCATTATTAGTTTATTTCTTTTTCTAAAATATTAAATACGGTTCTGATATTGTTTAATTTTTAGTATTTTGGATTTGGCAAAGCACGGTATATGTGTGCTTATGGCAGTCTTTATTGCGTCGATGCGTGCGAACCAATAATTTTTTATGTACATTCTCAAGAATTTATTTAGTTGTCTTGATTTTATTTATTTTTTGTATTTTTTTGTAGCTTTTTCTATGTTTGGCCTAGTTGTTATTGTTTATTGTTGCTTTGGGCTGCAGGCGTTAATTACATTAAACTTCCTGAAACAATGAAAGCATATGCCAAGCATCATAAGAAATGAAACGAAAGCAGTTTGTTTTTATTAAATTATGTTATGAACTTGTATAGATATTTATGTAAATATTATAAATCCTGTTTATTAATAGCATAAACTGATTCAATTTTCAATATACACAAGGTTCTTATGTATAATGATTCTAATTTGAATTGAAGCACCCCCCAATTGAGTCCACTTACCAGCTCTTAGATCAGACCAATTAAACTGTAGTGGGTAATGGACTTTCCCAGAAAAACCTTCTGGGCCTTCCCCAATGCCATACATTCGAGCACGTACGATAAATCTGTCTTTTATTTGCATCAATTAATGCGTTCGAAACAAAAGCCTCGGCCGACTCGCCGTGCTATGTGGCCCAAAGGGATTTCGTGGGCCGTGACTTCTTGGCCAGAATCGGTGGGGCAGCGGCAAGCAGTGTCTCTCTCTGGGATTTCCGAGTGGTTTGGCTTTGTGCCGTTCCTTGCCCCTTGTGGCTTCGTGGCGGCGCCTCGAAAATTCAGCTGTAATTCATGTCATGCGCTGAAATATGTGAAACAATTTTTAAGACTTAATTGTTATGATTGTAAATTATACTTGGCGATGATATATACGGGCAATGTAGTGGGCACTATTATCGTATTTTTCGAATGATTTAATCATTTGAGATCTTTGTTGGCACTGTTTCAGATCTGCATGTTTTTTATGGGTTTCTAATTTGTTGAAAGAAGGAATATTTTTGGATACAGGAAGATGTCTTAGTACATTTAAAGCCTTAAGAACTTAATTTCCTTTTGCCTTAGTTTTTCCAACAGAATAAGAATAATATCCTCCTTTTCTAATTTATTAATCCCCTTTACCAGCCTTAGCCTTATTTCGTATTAAATGGATTCCCGTTTGGCTTGATGAATGCATTTCCCTGACTAAAGGCATAGGCACGAAGGCCAAGGAAATATCACTTACGAAAGTCATTCGGAATAATTGCATAATGAATGGGCACAGCAACAGCACAGAGGGTTCCGGTCAGCGGGTTCTATTCCTGCTCCAGATCCGCCTTGGTCCTGCCGACCTGCGTGTGGTTAATCAGTCCGATTAATCTACACGCAGGACAAGTGCAAGTGTTTTGCGAAGGGCGGAGTCCTGTGCGGCGCTGACGATGATAATGTTAATTTGCGCACAAGTTTGCACACGTGTAGCGAAACGGGAGCAAGGATCAAGGGTCTGCGTTCGTCCTGCAATTAATTTACTTTGGCAGGACATGCGAGCGCCCGCTGGGCAATGCTCCGGGGGGTGTCCTTGCCGCTTGCTGCCTTCCTGCTCATTACGGTTACAGGGCATTGTCATACGAAAAGTCTTGGCCGGATGACAATGGGAAAGCCGCATTTAATTGGCATTGGGAATTCGGAGTCCAGAGAGTCGGCAAAAGAATGACATGGATGGGAAAGAGAGTGACGAGTCCACAAAACGGAGAAATGACAATGACTCCGGTTTTGACTCTGTCTCCGACTCTTACTCCAACTCCGACTCCTGCACTTATACGGGTCTTCCTGCAGTGCCAGTCACAGTTGGAGACTTTTGATTGGCATGTCCTAAATACAGTACAGTGCGTGTCACAGCCTTAATGCACCGGGAAATAGTCATCATTGTCATAGGGTACACGGAGAAGAAAGCTTTTAAAAAAGGTGTATGGGGAATAAAAAAAGCAAAAGAAAAATTGTACATGTTTCAAAACTTTTAGCTTATGCCAATTGCCAATATGCCAATTTATTGATCAATGTTCTCTGTACGTAGATAAAAATAATATAAGGAAAACCATTTCAATTATGTTCCGTTTTAACAAGTTTTTATTATTATAATAACCTTTTGATTTTTAAATACAAGGAAGGAAGCTAACTTCGGCACGCCGAACTTGTATACCCCTGCAGATAAAAATTCGATAACTAGGAATTAATACAATATAAATTATATATATTTATGTTTAAAAACAATAAGGTTGTAAGGTATTTTTTTCTTAAAATTTTCCGATCGTTCCTATGGCAGCTATAAACATATATGTATACATATATATAGTCCACCGATTCGCCATGCTCCGATTGATATACTAGTAGAATTATATTGAAGAATAACTCCATAGTTTCATTCAAGTAGCTGCTTGCTCTTCAATTTGTTCCAAGACATTTCTCGCACATGTAGCATATGATTCCCAACTGGTTCTAACCTCTCCGGAACGAAGTGACTTCTGCCGGCCAAGTCTCAGAGATGTGTTGTGTTACAAAAGTTGCAAGTCATTGTTTATTAGTGTTCAAAGTTATTATCTGACCATACATACTGGTCATAGATACTTACTGCTCATAGTTACTTAGTGCTCATAGTTACTTAGTGCTCATTGTTAATTACTGATTATAGATAGTTCCTGTTCAGAGTTACTTACTGATCATAGTTAATTACTGATCTTAGTTAATTACTAATCATAGTTCTATAAATCGTCCGATTGTTCCTATATCAGCTATATATATATGTATATATAAAGTCCACCGATTCGCCATGCTCCGACTCATATACTTGTATAATTTTATAAAGAAGAATAACTCCATAGTTACATTCAAATAGTTTTCGCCTAAATTTTTACCAAAACAAATTTCACACATGCATATGATTCCCAACTGGTTCTAACATCCCCGGAACGAAGTGACTGCTGCCAGCCAAGTCTCAGAAATGTGTTGTGTTACAAAAGGTGCAAGTCATTGTTTATTAGTGTTTGAAGTTAGTAACTGATCATACATGCTTATTAGTCATAGATACTTACTGATCATATTTACTTACTGATCATAGTTACTTAATGTTCCTTGATACTTACTGATCATAGATATTTTATAATCATAGTACTTACCGGTCATAGTTACTTCCTGTTCAGAGTTACTTAGTACTCAAAGTTAATTACTGATTATAGATAGTTACGGTTCAGAGTTACTTACTGATCAAAGTTACTTACTGATCATAGTTAATTACTGATCATAGTTCTATAAATCGTCAGATTGTTCTTATATCAGCTATTTATATGTATATATAAAGTCCACCGATTCGGCATTCTCTGATTTATATACTAGTAAATTTATATGGAAGAATAATTCCATAGTTTAATTTAAAAAGGTTGCTCTTAAATGTGTTCCAAAACAAATTTTGCACATGCATATGATTCCCAACTGGTTCTAACATCCCCGGAACGAAGTGACTGCTGCCAGCCAAGTCTCAGAAATATGTTGTGTTACAAAAGGTGCAAGTCATTGTTTATTAGTGCGTAAAGTAAATAACTGATCATTCATACTTACTGGTTATAGAGACTTCCTGATCATTGTTACTTACCGTTTGGAGTTAATTACTGATCATAGTTACTTAGTGCTCATAGTTCTTACTGATCATAGTTACTTACTGGCCATAAATGCTTACTGATCATAGTAATAATTTCAAGCATAAAACTTAGTGAAGGTTGTACAATGTTAATAGTATGAAGATTTAATAATCTTACAAAATTAATGCATTTTTTACTGAGTTATGATAGATTTTCTCATCAAGGGTACAGCAATTTTGATATCCCAAAGTTAGCTTTCATTCTTATTCTCCTTACAAAACTGAATGAATACTTCTTACTATAAATTCTGTCATGACAATCTACTCAGAGTCTGTCGCATATATTTTAGCGAAAACTTTGTTGTTGAGTCAACGCAAACGGAAGTGCAAATCACGAGTCTTATTAAAAGTTTATTTTTGATCATTAAGTGAATAATGCAAATAGCATAATGCAGAAAATAAACTTGAATATTTGGTCAGGTGCTCTTAGACACCAACAATGTGAGAGAGGAGAGATGTCAGGGCAGGGGGAAACAAAAAATAATTTGCATTTCATTTAGCCGACACACTTTTTTTTTTAAAGTAAATTCTGTGGCTGAGAGGGGATTGTTGTGGATTGTTCAGCGGAAATGACGGCTATAAAAGGCAACTGCCACCGCCGCATGCCGGATACGTGTAGCTAAACAACCGTAAAATATATGCATCCCCTAAACGCTCTACAACCCCTCCTCACCTCAGGAAAAAGAGGAAAAAAAAAGAAAACTCACACCCCCGCGGCAGACGCACGCACGCACAGTAAAGACAATTAGTGTAAGGCGAACGCACGCTTTTGCCTTGCCAACAGACCACGCCCCCTTCTGGCCCACTTCGTGACTTCTGGCGCTTCATTCTGGATATGTTTGGCTTCCGCCGTGAAAGACCTTTCTTTACCGAGGTCCTAGCACCCTATACAAAGGATATTCTAGGTTTTTAAAAACTTTTGTAGAGCAGATATAAAGATATATCTTATAAGCTATAACATATTTTAGCAGAATACTTTGTATGCATATTTGGGATTATTATTAAGTAGTTCGAACTTTTAAGATGTATTTGAATATTTTCAATAGAAAACTATAGCTTTTTATAGATGTTCTTTAGCCTCAATTTGATAGAAAAAAATAAGAAAAATAATTCCAAACAAGTCCTTAAAGGATATTAAAACTTCGTCTTAACTCGAAGTTTACATTATCCCACCTTCTCGTTTCGAATTTTCTTGTCTTTTCGACACATGAGCATTTTTTTATTTGCACAATGCGAGCTGAGCGAGTGAAATAAGGTGCGGCGGAGGCCATAAAGCCAAATTAAATAAAAAACACTCATGCCCACATAAAAACCCGGGAAGAACAATTCAAAGTCACAAGGAGACAGAGGGAAAACCCCCAAGGATAACCGAGTCTTTGACTTGAGATTTAATTTTCTTGATGTGTGTGTTGAAGAGCAAAGCACAAAAAAATTAAAAAGGTTTCCCAAATGTGGTGCGTAATTTGCCATTTCTCGAATTGAGTTTATTCTGAGACCTAATTAAATGCGGAGCTTCAAAAATGCGATTAAGGGATTGTGGCTTCGCTTTGGCTACAAATATGCAGAACAATTGGATTTTCCTCGACACGACTGTGTACATATGCAGATTGCACAAACAGTGAGAATTTAACTCAAATAGAAAACTCAATTAAACAGTTTACATATCCGAAATAAAAGGGAATGGCTTGAGAAGACCGACAGACACAAACGAAAATTGTGGGATGTGTGAATGGTAAATGATATTTTATTACTTGTAACAAAAGGAGGAATATTACAGATATTTTTGTTACCGAATTTGTGCATATTTATATACATATAGAGGAATAGTTTTCTGGATGTTGTATATTTTTTAATAATATTAATAAATGTATCTTGAATGTGTATACGAATAAGTTTAAACTTTTAATTAATTTCCAAAAATGGTTGACATTTATCTGGGCTGCCACCTAAATCACTAAGGCCTTAAAACAATCATAAGAATATAAATATAAAGCTAAAAAGATATTGCAAAAATTAAATTCCATACTTGTAGACACTTTTTGAAGGTTTCTAAAATTATTTCTATTTCTGCAGCACCCAAGTAAATCAATCAAATTTTAATAATTAAAGAAATTTATGCAATCATAAATTTTCCTATATTTATATTTGAAATTTCTATAATAATTTAAACTAGTATAAAACTTCTTGAGTATCGTGAACAAATATTTTCTTTATTTTCTTTTCACCTGTATTTTATCACGTTCATGCTATATAATCTTGAGTTATATCATTACTAAGTCAGCCTGAAATGAGCTTGGCAATTACAATTTTTCAAGCCTCATACATTACCCGATTCCGGACTATCCCAATTTTGTGGGTTCAGAGAGTCACTGGGCTAATACACGCCATTGCCACATCGTAGAAACTTCGTACTAAATTTCTGGCTGAGGCCAAGGAAAAATGCTTCAGGAATTAATGAATTCCCATATTGAACATATAGGGCTTTGAGAGAGAAATGCCTCTAATCGAATTAGTGGAATTAATTTTTGATGATATTGAAATTAGTTGCAGGCACCGCAAGTCTTCGGGGTGGCGGTTTCTCCACAGGGGTTGGTGAATTATATTCGAGAGTCGAACTACAAAACACTCCTCCTGGCTGTCCGCATTCCTCGGGTGGCGTGTGTGGGTGCATAAATTTAGTTTGACATCCCGGGGTTGACTTCTGGACCCGTCCGTCGCCCTCCATTGTGTTACTTTCCACTTGATTCAGCCATAGAGTGTGTGAATATTGCCAACCCCCCGAAAGCAGCAAACGTCTTCCACCTCCATTATTAATGACGCTTCGACATGTGTGTCAGGTTCGCCAAGTTTCGTTGAAAAGCAATTTTATTTACTTTTATTCCTGGCCAGCAAAGACTTGCAAGTAGCAACTGTTGTTACTACTACTACTGTTTGGCTTTTTCGATTGGGGCTGCTATGTGTCATGTTATTATTTATTGTGTGCTGCAAATTAAATGCCAAAATACGTTGAATATTTAATGCCGGTCCGCTTAAAGTTTCCCGCCCACGTGAAGTTTTGGCGTTGAAGTTTGTTACATTTCCTACATTGTCCTTGTCCTTGGCAAGCCCTGCCGCCCACGACAGCCCACAGGACGACCCCAACAGGACATGATAGCACTCTAACTACTAGAAAAAAAATAAAGAGTGAAAGAGAGCGCTAGTGTTTGCATGTCAGCAAGTAATAAGCACAAGGGCCATAATAGTTTTGCCAGTTATTTTATTTTTTCTCTCCCAACTGGCTGCAGGAGGAGGCTTTAACTCCCACTCCTCCAGAAGCATTTGCTTCGCCTGAAATTCCGCCACGATTACTTGGCCCTGACTTGGGAGTCGACAAGAGCCAAGTGCTACGACTGCACGGAGAATTAAATCAGTTTGAAATGAGTAAAAGATCCAAAAATTCATTTTGGGGGAACTTCTCTTATCATTTTCGAAGAGCAATTGATAGAGTTTGGAAGTTAAGAACTATATATTTTAATGGAACTAATGAACATGTCAAATATTGTTTTATATTTACAATCAATTAAATTCCATAAAAATATTATAGATAGAACCATTTGCTAAAAAACTTAGATAAATTACAATTGTTTAATTAAAATAGAAAGGACTTCATTAAATAATGCCCAAGAAGTGCACGAAGTCTTTTAAATTTAAAGTCATTCGATAAATGTATTCCTTACTGCATTTTCAACGATGTTTTTATTTTTTATTTCAGTGGACCTAATGTTTTCCCTGTATAGACCGCATCGAACAGGCCGGGGACCAGGCCAGACCTGGCCAAAACAGAACAGACGCCTCCGCCGTTGCCGCCGCCTTTGGCTCGTTGAGCGTCTTGGGAGGCAGACATAAATGTTGGACATTAACGGGTAATTTTCTTGCAATTTTGTAGTCGTTAGCGTTTTGTGGCAAGGACGATGACGACGCGCCGCGTTGACAACAGCAGGCGAAAATTTAATTTTCCCAAAAATGTTCGCATAAATTTTTTAGCTAATTTTCGGGTGTTGCACTTGCATCCTGCATTCACAAGGAAGAAAATAAAGGAAAAATTTAACGTTAAGCTTTAAAGTGGAATATAGTGAGTAGGAAGAGGGAAAAGCAATCCGAATGGAAATCCATTAGCGGCGAACAAATTTGTAATTTCCGCTGCTGGGCACACGCACATCGCAGGACATCGAGGATATAAAGGACACAGCTGGACACTGCTCGCCACCCCCCGCTACAGCCATCGCTGCTTTTGAGGTGTGTTCGGTCAGGTAATTTCATTTACCTTACTCATTTAGCACGTTCCTTTGATTGAGGGTCGCGACAGGGGGCAGGGGTCACTTTCCGGCTGTTTGCATGATAAAAATCACATACACTCCTTAAATTTCAACAGCACGCGATGCCGGATGATTATCCTTGAACCAAAAAAAAAAAACACAAAAAAAAAGGAAATGATAATAAGAGAGAGAGAGAAAAGAGAACGCTGGGCAACCCACTCCCCTGCCTTTTGGCTTGGCCTTTGTCTCCTTTTTACCGGCGAGCACAGACACACTCAACCTTTTCTGACTTTCCTGATAGAAATTAATGCTCTGGCTTTCGTCCTCATAAAATGTTATATGGAATTTTCTGCTTTTCATTTTCTCAGGACACGCGAGCTGAAGGAATCCAGCTTTAAGCGAGATTTGGCGCCCCTTTTTCGGAGTCCTGCAACTTTTTAATGAAATTCCATAAACCGGTAATCAAAATCCAGCACCCGGATGACCAGAAATATGCCCAACACTTGTCGCCGGCGACAAGATTGCCCGGAAGTTGTAAATTATGCAGGCTCCTCACACCTCACACATATTTTACTTTACTGACCCCCCCGAGGGCTGACTTCAAAGTTTAGATTGAGTAAGTAAAGTAGAGATTAAAGAGGTAGTATACATTTTAAAACTATTTAAATAGTAAATATTAAAAATTAAGTGCTACTTAAAGAGCTCAACGATTTTGATAAAAATATTACTTTGCAATTTCTTAAGCCTTGAACTACAATATAAAATGTATCATGATATTAAAATGTACTTAATAATTGTATAATATACTTAAATTGATACATTTGTTGATTAAATAAATTGTATATTTTTGATCCTCTTACGATAAATATTTGTTATTTATAAAACCAACACAATGAAAATTATTAATATTAAGAATGGAAAACAGTTTGTATTATTCGTAGTGCATGTCCAATTTGCAGAAAATCAGAGTTCAAATTAAACTGTTCCCATTCTCTTGGAAATTCTGTCAATCCGGAATCTGTCCTAGTCTCCAACGACTCCATGTCCTGTCGGATCTCCTCCTACCGCCCCGCTCTGGGCTCAGTTTAATTTACATTTATCCACACGTTTAACCAGTCGGCTGTTCCGACTCCAGGTGGAGTTCATTTGCCCAGTCGGTGTCTGGGCCAGTTCCCGCTCCTGTTTGGTCCTGCGTCCTGCTCCGGGTCCAAGTCCCTGTGGCGCCTTGGCACGCAGGCATACACTCTCGCTCTCTCTTACTCTTGCACAAACAGGAAGCGACTGACACCGTACAAAATGTTAAACACTTTGGCAACATTTGCTTAAAACTTTTGCCAGTCTCTCCAACTCCAGGAAGGGGTTTCCCCTTTTTCCAGGCAGAAAAGGAAGAAGAGTCGAGTCCTTTCTAGTTGCGGTTGCTGCACACAAAAAGTCACAAGGCACTATGCAGTTAAACCAACAACAGCAGCCGCAGCAGTAGTTGAAATGCACAGAAAAATAAGGGTTAGAATTAGAAAACCCAAATTTAATGACAGAAAAATATATTACTAACAATATTTCTCAAAAAAGTAAGCAATAAATTACGCAGAAAATCCTTAAAAATGATATTAAAAGTAAGTATACTTATTCTTTGTTGTACTCTTTTTCTTTTGAGTGTATTACCAACAATGGCCAAAAGGTAAACGTGGCAAACAAAAGGCACGCCCGGAAATAGCAAAGCTGCTTGACTACAAAAACAACAGCAACGGAGCCAGGAGCTGGAGCCAGGAGCTGGAGCAGAAGCAGGAGCAGGAGCAGGAGCAGGAGCTATACCTGAAACAGAAGCAGGAGCGGGAACGGGAACGGTCACAGGAGCTGGGACAACAGACGCCAGTTGGCCACTCATTGTCGGTCGCCATGGTGAATCCTCAGGTGTTTTGCGCACAGTTTACTACGTTTTTCATTTAACCAACGTTGGGTTCAGGTCGTTTGTCCTGCTTTTTCCTGGCTGCTCCTCCTGGCTCCTGGCTCTCGACTCCCGACTCCTGACCCCTGCCTCCTAACCGTTCGTTGCTGGTTGTTTGGTGTTTGGTTTGCGGTTGCCAGCGGACAACAAACGACACCTCTAGTGGACGTGATTGTTGTTGCTGCTGTTGCTGCTGTCCGAGCATAATTAAAAATTCACATAAATTTAGCTTAGCGCTGACACACACATTCTAATTGGGTTAATTATGTGTCGCCAGGACCTTAAAAATGTCATCCAGTCGGTGGATTCAGTGTGTCTGTGTGTGTGTGTAAGTTGTCAGCTTCACCTGGACAAAAGCTGGACAAGAGCCCGGTTCCAAGTACATTAAGAGCAAATTATGTCGTCGCAACATGTGTGTGGTGGAGGGTTGGGAGGGTACAAAGTGGATTCAAAAGATGTCGAGAGATTCACGGTAACAGGATGTGTGCCACAAGGTAAAATGGAAGAAATGTTCACATGTCCTTTAGTACTTTAATGGTAAGGCAATTATTCTAAATTAATTCAGAGAGCTGATCCTATTGTTACGTCAACTTGTAGACTTGGAATATTCCATAAATTTACTTTAAAGTTGGATTCCATAAAAGATAACTTTTACAATAATTTACTTTATTTTTTTATTTATTTTATAGACTTATTAAATAAATTCATTGT
This sequence comes from Drosophila serrata, assembly GCF_035046125.1. Lineage (NCBI taxonomy): Eukaryota > Metazoa > Arthropoda > Insecta > Diptera > Drosophilidae > Drosophila > Drosophila serrata. Next base: position 2,827,518 of record NW_028257170.1, read on the forward strand.
GTTTAAACACTGAGCTTTAGATGTTTTTGAGAACTTTTGAGTCCAAAAATAGGTCATAAAACGTTTCGTAAAAACCAAAAACCCTTTTAAATTCCCTGTTCAAAGATTGAAGCCCGTTTTCCTTAAATTCTCATGCTTTCGTCTGCTCAACTCTTAATGCTGATCCACTGTTTCATGCTTAATTACGCATACGCCCCGTTTGACATGCCCCAAACGGTTGTCCGTTTTTATGGTCACCTTGTTGCATAATTTAGTCCACAATTTCAGCTTTGCCAACGGCTTAAGTAGCCCGAAAAGTTTTTATGCGACCGGGACTACGTGTGCGGTCCCCAAGGACCCCAAGGACTCCAACTCCAACTCCAACCTTCACCTCAACCTCAACCCCGACCAGATGGTGGCAATAAAACAGATTTAAGTCGGGAAAATTATATGAAAAGTGTGCCAAGATGCCACATAAAATAATAAAACATAATAATAATAATAATATTAAGGCGCGGGCTGCATCTAATCCAAAGGAAACACTTGGTGACACTTGAGGAAAGCAAGAACGCCCAAAAGTATGCAGCGCGCCATGGCAAATGTCAACAGCGAGAGGGAGAGCTGGGGAAAATCCTTGGGAAATGGGATGGCATGTGGGGAAAGGCAGGCGAAGCCCGCCAAGGCGAGACAAAATTAATTACTCGACGTGGAAATGTAATTACGAAAATATTTAGACCAAGCTCAGCGGCATGCCAAGGCAACAAAATGCCATTTGTCAACCGGTTTCCCGCCGAGCAGATTTCTTCGGGTCAGGCTCATGGGGATATCCCTCACATATATCCCTATTCCTATATATATATCTACATATACCAATAATGTACGGCATAGGGAATTTGATGATTTATGAGCCCCGGCAATTAATCAAGTTAATCAAAATAGCATTAAACTTTGGCGCAGTGCAGCAACGCCTTTTTAACTGCCTTTCTGAATAGATTTCATTCGGTATATCTTATATCCCTTTCCCCTAGTATCGTACACAGTATATATCATTTTTTATCTGCTCACCCTTCCCGTGACATTTGTGCGTGCCATATGCACATTAATTCCGCAAAAGGAAAACTTTTTCCCAGCAGCGTGTGGAAAAAAAACTTTACTTTATGGCCCACTTATGAGGAATATTGCCAGGGAACGATGCGGTTTTCCTAGTCAATAGCGCCTGTTCTGCGGTAATTATCCACTCACCACCATCGACCAACTTGTGCAATTGCGTTTCTATGTAAATTAACTTGAACGGAAATCGGTGTTTTTAAACTGGAACAGAGCAGGACCATGAGGGCTATGTCCGGTTTAAAGAACGGTAATTTCTATTTAAATTGTCAATTGCGTTATTTTTTCATTTAAATTTAACTACTTAAGCAAACTATTTTTTCCAAAAATCATAGTTTAAAAAACTCATAACTAAGCCAACAAATCATTAATTTTAATTCGGAAAGCAGTTCTATGCTAAATTTAGGCAATTTTAATGATGTAACCCCTTATGAAATTTTCAATTTTCGGGAAAATGCCAAAAATTTATTTTTTGACCGGACATAGCCAGAACGACTGGGCTGTTGATGCTGATCAAGAATATATATGGTTTATAGGGTCGGAAATGACTCCTTAACTGCGTTTCAAGCTTCTGACTTTAATTATATTCCTCAAAAAGGTATAAAAACAGACCATTTTTAAAAAAAATCAAAGTTTTTCGGACATCATAATTAAGCCGAAATTGGATTAATTTTAAATCGGAAAGCAGTTCTATGCTAGTTTTTATTGCACTAACAAATCTGCATACTGCGTTTGTTAATGCTGCTGTCAGTTTTTTTCTAAAATCATAAAAACCGACAAAAAGGTATAAAAACAGACAATTTTTCCGAAAAATCACAGTTTAAAAAAACCCATAACTAAGCCAAAAAATCATTAATTTTATTTCGGAGAGCTGTTCTATGCTAGTTTTTAGTAGATTAACAGAGCTACATACTCAGTTTTCAAATTTAAAAAATTCAATTTTTTGTCAAATTTTGGCAATTTTAATGATGTAACCCCTTATGAAATTTTCAATTTTCGGAAAAATGCCAAAAATTTATTTTTTGACCGGACATAGCCAGAACGACTGGGCTGTTGATGCTGATCAAGAATATATATGGTTTATAGGGTCGGAAATGACTCCTTCACTGCGTTTCAAGCTTCTGACTTTAATTATATTCCTCAAAAAGGTATAAAAACAGACCATTTTTTAAAAAAATCAAAGTTTTTCGGACATCATAATTAAGCCGAAATTGGATTAATTTTAAATCGGAAAGCAGTTCTATGCTAGTTTTTATTGCACTAACAAATCTGCATACTGCGTTTGTTAATGCTGCTGTCAGTTTTTTTCTAAAATCATAAAAACCGACAAAAAGGTATAAAAACAGACAATTTTTCCGAAAAATCACAGTTTAAAAAAACCCATAACTAAGCCAAAAAATCATTAATTTTATTTCGGAGAGCTGTTCTATGCTAGTTTTTAGTAGATTAACAGAGCTACATACTCAGTTTTCAAATTTAAAAAATTCAATTTTTTGTCAAATTTTGGCAATTTTAATGATGTAACCCCTTATGAAATTTTCAATTTTCGGAAAAATGCCAAAAATTTATTTTTTGACCGGACATAGCCAGAACGACTGGGCTGTTGATGCTGATCAAGAATATATATGGTTTATAGGGTCGGAAATGACTCCTTCACTGCGTTTCAAGCTTCTGACTTTAATTATATTCCTCAAAAAGGTATAAAAACAGACCATTTAAAAAAAATCAAAGTTTTTCGGACATCATAATAAAGACGAAATTGGATTAATTTTAAATCGGAAAGCAGTTCTATGCTAGTTTTTATTGCACTAACAAATCTGCATACTGCGTTTGTTAATGCTGCTGTCAGTTTTTTTCTAAAATCATAAAAACCGACAAAAAGGTATAAAAACAGACAATTTTTCCGAAAAATCACAGTTTAAAAAAACCCATAACTAAGCCAAAAAATCATTAATTTTATTTCGGAGAGCTGTTCTATGCTAGTTTTTAGTAGATTAACAGAGCTACATACTCAGTTTTCAAATTTAAAAAATTCAATTTTTTGTCAAATTTTGGCAATTTTAATGATGTAACCCCTTATGAAATTTTCAATTTTCGGAAAAATGCCAAAAATTTATTTTTCGACCGGACATAGCCAGAACGACTGGGCTGTTGATGCTGATCAAGAATATATATGGTTTATAGGGTCGGAAATGACTCCTTCACTGCGTTTCAAGCTTCTGACTTTAATTATATTCCTCAAAAAGGTATAAAAACAGACCATTTTTTAAAAAAATCAAAGTTTTTCGGACATCATAATTAAGCCGAAATTGGATTAATTTGCACTAACAAATCTGCATACTGCGTTTGTTAATGCTGCTGTCAGTTTTTTTCTAAAATCATAAAAACCGACAAAAAGGTATAAAAACAGACAATTTTTCCGAAAAATCACAGTTTAAAAAAACCCATAACTAAGCCAAAAAATCATTAATTTTATTTCGGAGAGCTGTTCTATGCTAGTTTTTAGTAGATTAACAGAGCTACATACTCAGTTTTCAAATTTAAAAAATTCAATTTTTTGTCAAATTTTGGCAATTTTAATGATGTAACCCCTTATGAAATTTTCAATTTTCGGAAAAATGCCAAAAATTTATTTTTTGACCGGACATAGCCAGAACGACTGGGCTGTTGATGCTGATCAAGAATATATATGGTTTATAGGGTCGGAAATGACTCCTTCACTGCGTTTCAAGCTTCTGACTTTAATTATATTCCTCAAAAAGGTATAAAAACAGACCATTTTTTAAAAAAATCAAAGTTTTTCGGACATCATAATTAAGCCGAAATTGGATTAATTTTAAATCGGAAAGCAGTTCTATGCTAGTTTTTATTGCACTAACAAATCTGCATACTGCGTTTGTTAATGCTGCTGTCAGTTTTTTTCTAAAATCATAAAAACCGACAAAAAGGTATAAAAACAGACAATTTTTCCGAAAAATCACAGTTTAAAAAAACCCATAACTAAGCCAAAAAATCATTAATTTTATTTCGGAGAGCTGTTCTATGCTAGTTTTTAGTAGATTAACAGAGCTACATACTCAGTTTTCAAATTTAAAAAATTCAATTTTTTGTCAAATTTTGGCAAATTTAATGATGAAATTTTCAATTTTCGGAAAAATGCCAAAAATTTATTTTTTGACCGGACATAGCCAGAACGACTGGGCTGTTGATGCTGATCAAGAATATATATGGTTTATAGGGTCGGAAATGACTCCTTCACTGCGTTTCAAGCTTCTGACTTTAATTATATTCCTCAAAAAGGTATAAAAACAGACCATTTAAAAAAAAATCAAAGTTTTTCGGACATCATAATTAAGCCGAAATTGGATTAATTTTAGATCGGAAAGCAGTTCTATGCTAGTTTTTATTGCACTAACAAATCTGCATACTGCGTTTGTTAATGCTGCTGTCAGTTTTTTTCTAAAATCATAAAAACCGACAAAAAGGTATAAAAACAGGCAATTTTTCCGAAAAATCACAGTTTAAAAAAACCCATAACTAAGCCAAAAAATCATTAATTTTATTTCGGAGAGCTGTTCTATGCTAGTTTTTAGTAGATTAACAGAGCTACATACCCAGTTTTCAAATTTAAAAAATTCAATTTTTTGTCAAATTTTGGCAATTTTAATGATGTAACCCCTTATGAAATTTTCAATTTTCGGAAAAATGCCAAAAATTTATTTTTTGACCGGACATAGCCAGAACGACTGGGCTGTTGATGCTGATCAAGAATATATATGGTTTATAGGGTCGGAAATGACTCCTTCACTGCGTTTCAAGCTTCTGACTTTAATTATATTCCTCAAAAAGGTATAAAAACAGACCATTTAAAAAAAAATCAAAGTTTTTCGGACATCATAATTAAGCCGAAATTGGATTAATTTTAAATCGGAAAGCAGTTCTATGCTAGTTTTTATTGCACTAACAAATCTGCATACTGCGTTTATTAATGCTGCTGTCAGTTTTTTTCTAAAATCATAAAAACCGACAAAAAGGTATAAAAACAGACAATTTTTCCGAAAAATCACAGTTTAAAAAAACCCATAACTAAGCCAAAAAATCATTAATTTTATTTCGGAGAGCTGTTCTATGCTAGTTTTTAGTAGATTAACAGAGCTACATACTCAGTTTTCAAATTTAAAAAATTCAATTTTTTGTCAAATTTTGGCAATTTTAATGATGTAACCCCTTATGAAATTTTCAATTTTCGGAAAAATGCCAAAAATTTATTTTTCGACCGGACATAGCCAGAACGACTGGGCTGTTGATGCTGATCAAGAATATATATGGTTTATAGGGTCGGAAATGACTCCTTCACTGCGTTTCAAGCTTCTGACTTTAATTATATTCCTCAAAAAGGTATAAAAACAGACCATTTTTTAAAAAAATCAAAGTTTTTCGGACATCATAATTAAGCCGAAATTGGATTAATTTGCACTAACAAATCTGCATACTGCGTTTGTTAATGCTGCTGTCAGTTTTTTTCTAAAATCATAAAAACCGACAAAAAGGTATAAAAACAGACAATTTTTCCGAAAAATCACAGTTTAAAAAAACCCATAACTAAGCCAAAAAATCATTAATTTTATTTCGGAGAGCTGTTCTATGCTAGTTTTTAGTAGATTAACAGAGCTACATACTCAGTTTTCAAATTTAAAAAATTCAATTTTTTGTCAAATTTTGGCAATTTTAATGATGTAACCCCTTATGAAATTTTCAATTTTCGGAAAAATGCCAAAAATTTATTTTTCGACCGGACATAGCCAGAACGACTGGGCTGTTGATGCTGATCAAGAATATATATGGTTTATAGGGTCGGAAATGACTCCTTCACTGCGTTTCAAGCTTCTGACTTTAATTATATTCCTCAAAAAGGTATAAAAACAGACCATTTTTTAAAAAAATCAAAGTTTTTCGGACATCATAATTAAGCCGAAATTGGATTAATTTTAAATCGGAAAGCAGTTCTATGCTAGTTTTTATTGCACTAACAAATCTGCATACTGCGTTTGTTAATGCTGCTGTCAGTTTTTTTCTAAAATCATAAAAACCGACAAAAAGGTATAAAAACAGACAATTTTTCCGAAAAATCACAGTTTAAAAAAACCCATAACTAAGCCAAAAAATCATTAATTTTATTTCGGAGAGCTGTTCTATGCTAGTTTTTAGTAGATTAACAGAGCTACATACTCAGTTTTCAAATTTAAAAAATTCAATTTTTTGTCAAATTTTGGCAAATTTAATGATGAAATTTTCAATTTTCGGAAAAATGCCAAAAATTTATTTTTTGACCGGACATAGCCAGAACGACTGGGCTGTTGATGCTGATCAAGAATATATATGGTTTATAGGGTCGGAAATGACTCCTTCACTGCGTTTCAAGCTTCTGACTTTAATTATATTCCTCAAAAAGGTATAAAAACAGACCATTTAAAAAAAAATCAAAGTTTTTCGGACATCATAATTAAGCCGAAATTGGATTAATTTTAGATCGGAAAGCAGTTCTATGCTAGTTTTTATTGCACTAACAAATCTGCATACTGCGTTTGTTAATGCTGCTGTCAGTTTTTTTCTAAAATCATAAAAACCGACAAAAAGGTATAAAAACAGGCAATTTTTCCGAAAAATCACAGTTTAAAAAAACCCATAACTAAGCCAAAAAATCATTAATTTTATTTCGGAGAGCTGTTCTATGCTAGTTTTTAGTAGATTAACAGAGCTACATACCCAGTTTTCAAATTTAAAAAATTCAATTTTTTGTCAAATTTTGGCAATTTTAATGATGTAACCCCTTATGAAATTTTCAATTTTCGGAAAAATGCCAAAAATTTATTTTTCGACCGGACATAGCCAGAACGACTGGGCTGTTGATGCTGATCAAGAATATATATGGTTTATAGGGTCGGAAATGACTCCTTCACTGCGTTTCAAGCTTCTGACTTTAATTATATTCCTCAAAAAGGTATAAAAACAGACCATTTTTTAAAAAAATCAAAGTTTTTCGGACATCATAATTAAGCCGAAATTGGATTAATTTTAAATCGGAAAGCAGTTCTATGCTAGTTTTTATTGCACTAACAAATCTGCATACTGCGTTTATTAATGCTGCTGTCAGTTTTTTTCTAAAATCATAAAAACCGACAAAAAGGTATAAAAACAGACAATTTTTCCGAAAAATCACAGTTTAAAAAAACCCATAACTAAGCCAAAAAATCATTAATTTTATTTCGGAGAGCTGTTCTATGCTAGTTTTTAGTAGATTAACAGAGCTACATACTCAGTTTTCAAATTTAAAAAATTCAATTTTTTGTCAAATTTTGGCAATTTTAATGATGTAACCCCTTATGAAATTTTCAATTTTCGGAAAAATGCCAAAAATTTATTTTTTGACCGGACATAGCCAGAACGACTGGGCTGTTGATGCTGATCAAGAATATATATGGTTTATAGGGTCGGAAATGACTCCTTCACTGCGTTTCAAGCTTCTGACTTTAATTATATTCCTCAAAAAGGTATAAAAACAGACCATTTAAAAAAAAATCAAAGTTTTTCGGACATCATAATTAAGCCGAAATTGGATTAATTTTAAATCGGAAAGCAGTTCTATGCTAGTTTTTATTGCACTAACAAATCTGCATACTGCGTTTGTTAATGCTGCTGTCAGTTTTTTTCTAAAATCATAAAAACCGACAAAAAGGTATAAAAACAGACAATTTTTCCGAAAAATCACAGTTTAAAAAAACCCATAACTAAGCCAAAAAATCATTAATTTTATTTCGGAGAGCTGTTCTATGCTAGTTTTTAGTAGATTAACAGAGCTACATACCCAGTTTTCAAATTTAAAAAATTCAATTTTTTGTCAAATTTTGGCAATTTTAATGATGTAACCCCTTATGAAATTTTCAATTTTCGGAAAAATGCCAAAAATTTATTTTTCGACCGGACATAGCCAGAACGACTGGGCTGTTGATGCTGATCAAGAATATATATGGTTTATAGGGTCGGAAATGACTCCTTCACTGCGTTTCAAGCTTCTGACTTTAATTATATTCCTCAAAAAGGTATAAAAACAGACCATTTTTTAAAAAAATCAAAGTTTTTCGGACATCATAATTAAGCCGAAATTGGATTAATTTTAAATCGGAAAGCAGTGCTAGTTTTTATTGCACTAACAAATCTGCATACTGCGTTTATTAATGCTGCTGTCAGTTTTTTTCTAAAATCATAAAAACCGACAAAAAGGTATAAAAACAGACAATTTTTCCGAAAAATCACAGTTTAAAAAAACCCATAACTAAGCCAAAAAATCATTAATTTTATTTCGGAGAGCTGTTCTATGCTAGTTTTTAGTAGATTAACAGAGCTACATACTCAGTTTTCAAATTTAAAAAATTCAATTTTTTGTCAAATTTTGGCAATTTTAATGATGTAACCCCTTATGAAATTTTCAATTTTCGGAAAAATGCCAAAAATTTATTTTTCGACCGGACATAGCCAGAACGACTGGGCTGTTGATGCTGATCAAGAATATATATGGTTTATAGGGTCGGAAATGACTCCTTCACTGCGTTTCAAGCTTCTGACTTTAATTATATTCCTCAAAAAGGTATAAAAACAGACCATTTTTTAAAAAAATCAAAGTTTTTCGGACATCATAATTAAGCCGAAATTGGATTAATTTTAAATCGGAAAGCAGTTCTATGCTAGTTTTTATTGCACTAACAAATCTGCATACTGCGTTTGTTAATGCTGCTGTCAGTTTTTTTCTAAAATCATAAAAACCGACAAAAAGGTATAAAAACAGACAATTTTTCCGAAAAATCACAGTTTAAAAAAACCCATAACTAAGCCAAAAAATCATTAATTTTATTTCGGAGAGCTGTTCTATGCTAGTTTTTAGTAGATTAACAGAGCTACATACTCAGTTTTCAAATTTAAAAAATTCAATTTTTTGTCAAATTTTGGCAATTTTAATGATGTAACCCCTTATGAAATTTTCAATTTTCGGAAAAATGCCAAAAATTTATTTTTTGACCGGACATAGCCAGAACGACTGGGCTGTTGATGCTGATCAAGAATATATATGGTTTATAGGGTCGGAAATGACTCCTTCACTGCGTTTCAAGCTTCTGACTTTAATTATATTCCTCAAAAAGGTATAAAAACAGACCATTTTTTAAAAAAATCAAAGTTTTTCGGACATCATAATTAAGCCGAAATTGGATTAATTTTAAATCGGAAAGCAGTTCTATGCTAGTTTTTATTGCACTAACAAATCTGCATACTGCGTTTGTTAATGCTGCTGTCAGTTTTTTTCTAAAATCATAAAAACCGACAAAAAGGTATAAAAACAGACAATTTTTCCGAAAAATCACAGTTTAAAAAAACCCATAACTAAGCCAAAAAATCATTAATTTTATTTCGGAGAGCTGTTCTATGCTAGTTTTTAGTAGATTAACAGAGCTACATACTCAGTTTTCAAATTTAAAAAATTCAATTTTTTGTCAAATTTTGGCAATTTTAATGATGTAACCCCTTATGAAATTTTCAATTTTCGGAAAAATGCCAAAAATTTATTTTTCGACCGGACATAGCCAGAACGACTGGGCTGTTGATGCTGATCAAGAATATATATGGTTTATAGGGTCGGAAATGACTCCTTCACTGCGTTTCAAGCTTCTGACTTTAATTATATTCCTCAAAAAGGTATAAAAACAGACCATTTTTTAAAAAAATCAAAGTTTTTCGGACATCATAATTAAGCCGAAATTGGATTAATTTTAAATCGGAAAGCAGTTCTATGCTAGTTTTTATTGCACTAACAAATCTGCATACTGCGTTTGTTAATGCTGCTGTCAGTTTTTTTCTAAAATCATAAAAACCGACAAAAAGGTATAAAAACAGACAATTTTTCCGAAAAATCACAGTTTAAAAAAACCCATAACTAAGCCAAAAAATCATTAATTTTATTTCGGAGAGCTGTTCTATGCTAGTTTTTAGTAGATTAACAGAGCTACATACTCAGTTTTCAAATTTAAAAAATTCAATTTTTTGTCAAATTTTGGCAATTTTAATGATGTAACCCCTTATGAAATTTTTAATTTTCGGAAAAATGCCAAAAATTTATTTTTTGACCGGACATAGCCAGAACAACTGGGCTGTTGATGCTGATCAAGAATATATATGGTTTATAGGGTCGGAAATGACTCCTTCACTGCGTTTCAAGCTTCTGACTTTAATTATATTCCTCAAAAAGGTATAAAAACAGACCATTTTTAAAAAAAATCAAAGTTTTTCGGACATCATAATTAAGCCGAAATTGGATTAATTTTAAATTGGAAAGCAGTTCTATGCTAGTTTTTATTGCACTAACAAATCTGCATACTGCGTTTGTTAATGCTGCTGTCAGTTTTTTTCTAAAATCATAAAAACCGACAAAAAGGTATAAAAACAGACAATTTTTCCGAAAAATCACAGTTTAAAAAAACCCATAACTAAGCCAAAAAATCATTAATTTTATTTCGGAGAGCTGTTCTATGCTAGTTTTTAGTAGATTAACAGAGCTACATACCCAGTTTTCAAATTTAAAAAATTCAATTTTTTGTCAAATTTTGGCAATTTTAATGATGTAACCCCTTATGAAATTTTCAATTTTCGGAAAAATGCCAAAAATTTATTTTTCGACCGGACATAGCCAGAACGACTGGGCTGTTGATGCTGATCAAGAATATATATGGTTTATAGGGTCGGAAATGACTCCTTCACTGCGTTTCAAGCTTCTGACTTTAATTATATTCCTCAAAAAGGTATAAAAACAGACCATTTTTTAAAAAAATCAAAGTTTTTCGGACATCATAATTAAGCCGAAATTGGATTAATTTTAAATCGGAAAGCAGTTCTATGCTAGTTTTTATTGCACTAACAAATCTGCATACTGCGTTTGTTAATGCTGCTGTCAGTTTTTTTCTAAAATCATAAAAACCGACAAAAAGGTATAAAAACAGACAATTTTTCCGAAAAATCACAGTTTAAAAAAACCCATAACTAAGCCAAAAAATCATTAATTTTATTTCGGAGAGCTGTTCTATGCTAGTTTTTAGTAGATTAACAGAGCTACATACTCAGTTTTCAAATTTAAAAAATTCAATTTTTTGTCAAATTTTGGCAATTTTAATGATGTAACCCCTTATGAAATTTTTAATTTTCGGAAAAATGCCAAAAATTTATTTTTTGACCGGACATAGCCAGAACGACTGGGCTGTTGATGCTGATCAAGAATATATATGGTTTATAGGGTCGGAAATGACTCCTTCACTGCGTTTCAAGCTTCTGACTTTAATTATATTCCTCAAAAAGGTATAAAAACAGACCATTTTTTAAAAAAATCAAAGTTTTTCGGACATCATAATTAAGCCGAAATTGGATTAATTTTAAATCGGAAAGCAGTTCTATGCTAGTTTTTATTGCACTAACAAATCTGCATACTGCGTTTGTTAATGCTGCTGTCAGTTTTTTTCTAAAATCATAAAAACCGACAAAAAGGTATAAAAACAGACAATTTTTCCGAAAAATCACAGTTTAAAAAAACCCATAACTAAGCCAAAAAATCATTAATTTTATTTCGGAGAGCTGTTCTATGCTAGTTTTTAGTAGATTAACAGAGCTACATACTCAGTTTTCAAATTTAAAAAATTCAATTTTTTGTCAAATTTTGGCAATTTTAATGATGTAACCCCTTATGAAATTTTCAATTTTCGGAAAAATGCCAAAAATTTATTTTTCGACCGGACATAGCCAGAACGACTGGGCTGTTGATGCTGATCAAGAATATATATGGTTTATAGGGTCGGAAATGACTCCTTCACTGCGTTTCAAGCTTCTGACTTTAATTATATTCCTCAAAAAGGTATAAAAACAGACCATTTTTTAAAAAAATCAAAGTTTTTCGGACATCATAATTAAGCCGAAATTGGATTAATTTTAAATCGGAAAGCAGTTCTATGCTAGTTTTTATTGCACTAACAAATCTGCATACTGCGTTTGTTAATGCTGCTGTCAGTTTTTTTCTAAAATCATAAAAACCGACAAAAAGGTATAAAAACAGACAATTTTTCCGAAAAATCACAGTTTAAAAAAACCCATAACTAAGCCAAAAAATCATTAATTTTATTTCGGAGAGCTGTTCTATGCTAGTTTTTAGTAGATTAACAGAGCTACATACTCAGTTTTCAAATTTAAAAAATTCAATTTTTTGTCAAATTTTGGCAATTTTAATGATGTAACCCCTTATGAAATTTTTAATTTTCGGAAAAATGCCAAAAATTTATTTTTTGACCGGACATAGCCAGAACGACTGGGCTGTTGATGCTGATCAAGAATATATATGGTTTATAGGGTCGGAAATGACTCCTTCACTGCGTTTCAAGCTTCTGACTTTAATTATATTCCTCAAAAAGGTATAAAAACAGACCATTTTTTAAAAAAATCAAAGTTTTTCGGACATCATAATTAAGCCGAAATTGGATTAATTTTAAATCGGAAAGCAGTTCTATGCTAGTTTTTATTGCACTAACAAATCTGCATACTGCGTTTGTTAATGCTGCTGTCAGTTTTTTTCTAAAATCATAAAAACCGACAAAAAGGTATAAAAACAGACAATTTTTCCGAAAAATCACAGTTTAAAAAAACCCATAACTAAGCCAAAAAATCATTAATTTTATTTCGGAGAGCTGTTCTATGCTAGTTTTTAGTAGATTAACAGAGCTACATACTCAGTTTTCAAATTTAAAAAATTCAATTTTTTGTCAAATTTTGGCAATTTTAATGATGTAACCCCTTATGAAATTTTCAATTTTCGGAAAAATGCCAAAAATTTATTTTTCGACCGGACATAGCCAGAACGACTGGGCTGTTGATGCTGATCAAGAATATATATGGTTTATAGGGTCGGAAATGACTCCTTCACTGCGTTTCAAGCTTCTGACTTTAATTATATTCCTCAAAAAGGTATAAAAACAGACCATTTTTTAAAAAAATCAAAGTTTTTCGGACATCATAATTAAGCCGAAATTGGATTAATTTTAAATCGGAAAGCAGTTCTATGCTAGTTTTTATTGCACTAACAAATCTGCATACTGCGTTTGTTAATGCTGCTGTCAGTTTTTTTCTAAAATCATAAAAACCGACAAAAAGGTATAAAAACAGACAATTTTTCCGAAAAATCACAGTTTAAAAAAACCCATAACTAAGCCAAAAAATCATTAATTTTATTTCGGAGAGCTGTTCTATGCTAGTTTTTAGTAGATTAACAGAGCTACATACTCAGTTTTCAAATTTAAAAAATTCAATTTTTTGTCAAATTTTGGCAATTTTAATGATGTAACCCCTTATGAAATTTTCAATTTTCGGAAAAATGCCAAAAATTTATTTTTCGACCGGACATAGCCAGAACGACTGGGCTGTTGATGCTGATCAAGAATATATATGGTTTATAGGGTCGGAAATGACTCCTTCACTGCGTTTCAAGCTTCTGACTTTAATTATATTCCTCAAAAAGGTATAAAAACAGACCATTTTTTTAAAAAATCAAAGTTTTTCGGACATCATAATTAAGCCGAAATTGGATTAATTTTAAATCGGAAAGCAGTTCTATGCTAGTTTTTATTGCACTAACAAATCTGCATACTGCGTTTGTTAATGCTGCTGTCAGTTTTTTTCTAAAATCATAAAAACCGACAAAAAGGTATAAAAACAGACAATTTTTCCGAAAAATCACAGTTTAAAAAAACCCATAACTAAGCCAAAAAATCATTAATTTTATTTCGGAGAGCTGTTCTATGCTAGTTTTTAGTAGATTAACAGAGCTACATACTCAGTTTTCAAATTTAAAAAATTCAATTTTTTGTCAAATTTTGGCAATTTTAATGATGTAACCCCTTATGAAATTTTTAATTTTCGGAAAAATGCCAAAAATTTATTTTTTGACCGGACATAGCCAGAACGACTGGGCTGTTGATGCTGATCAAGAATATATATGGTTTATAGGGTCGGAAATGACTCCTTCACTGCGTTTCAAGCTTCTGACTTTAATTATATTCCTCAAAAAGGTATAAAAACAGACCATTTTTTAAAAAAATCAAAGTTTTTCGGACATCATAATTAAGCCGAAATTGGATTAATTTTAAATTGGAAAGCAGTTCTATGCTAGTTTTTATTGCACTAACAAATCTGCATACTGCGTTTGTTAATGCTGCTGTCAGTTTTTTTCTAAAATCATAAAAACCGACAAAAAGGTATAAAAACAGACAATTTTTCCGAAAAATCACAGTTTAAAAAAACCCATAACTAAGCCAAAAAATCATTAATTTTATTTCGGAGAGCTGTTCTATGCTAGTTTTTAGTAGATTAACAGAGCTACATACTCAGTTTTCAAATTTAAAAAATTCAATTTTTTGTCAAATTTTGGCAATTTTAATGATGTAACCCCTTATGAAATTTTCAATTTTCGGAAAAATGCCAAAAATTTATTTTTCGACCGGACATAGCCAGAACGACTGGGCTGTTGATGCTGATCAAGAATATATATGGTTTATAGGGTCGGAAATGACTCCTTCACTGCGTTTCAAGCTTCTGACTTTAATTATATTCCTCAAAAAGGTATAAAAACAGACCATTTTTTAAAAAAATCAAAGTTTTTCGGACATCATAATTAAGCCGAAATTGGATTAATTTTAAATCGGAAAGCAGTTCTATGCTAGTTTTTATTGCACTAACAAATCTGCATACTGCGTTTGTTAATGCTGCTGTCAGTTTTTTTCTAAAATCATAAAAACCGACAAAAAGGTATAAAAACAGACAATTTTTCCGAAAAATCACAGTTTAAAAAAACCCATAACTAAGCCAAAAAATCATTAATTTTATTTCGGAGAGCTGTTCTATGCTAGTTTTTAGTAGATTAACAGAGCTACATACTCAGTTTTCAAATTTAAAAAATTCAATTTTTTGTCAAATTTTGGCAATTTTAATGATGTAACCCCTTATGAAATTTTTAATTTTCGGAAAAATGCCAAAAATTTATTTTTTGACCGGACATAGCCAGAACGACTGGGCTGTTGATGCTGATCAAGAATATATATGGTTTATAGGGTCGGAAATGACTCCTTCACTGCGTTTCAAGCTTCTGACTTTAATTATATTCCTCAAAAAGGTATAAAAACAGACCATTTTTTAAAAAAATCAAAGTTTTTCGGACATCATAATTAAGCCGAAATTGGATTAATTTTAAATTGGAAAGCAGTTCTATGCTAGTTTTTATTGCACTAACAAATCTGCATACTGCGTTTGTTAATGCTGCTGTCAGTTTTTTTCTAAAATCATAAAAACCGACAAAAAGGTATAAAAACAGACAATTTTTCCGAAAAATCACAGTTTAAAAAAACCCATAACTAAGCCAAAAAATCATTAATTTTATTTCGGAGAGCTGTTCTATGCTAGTTTTTAGTAGATTAACAGAGCTACATACTCAGTTTTCAAATTTAAAAAATTCAATTTTTTGTCAAATTTTGGCAATTTTAATGATGTAACCCCTTATGAAATTTTCAATTTTCGGAAAAATGCCAAAAATTTATTTTTCGACCGGACATAGCCAGAACGACTGGGCTGTTGATGCTGATCAAGAATATATATGGTTTATAGGGTCGGAAATGACTCCTTCACTGCGTTTCAAGCTTCTGACTTTAATTATATTCCTCAAAAAGGTATAAAAACAGACCATTTTTTAAAAAAATCAAAGTTTTTCGGACATCATAATTAAGCCGAAATTGGATTAATTTTAAATCGGAAAGCAGTTCTATGCTAGTTTTTATTGCACTAACAAATCTGCATACTGCGTTTGTTAATGCTGCTGTCAGTTTTTTTCTAAAATCATAAAAACCGACAAAAAGGTATAAAAACAGACAATTTTTCCGAAAAATCACAGTTTAAAAAAACCCATAACTAAGCCAAAAAATCATTAATTTTATTTCGGAGAGCTGTTCTATGCTAGTTTTTAGTAGATTAACAGAGCTACATACTCAGTTTTCAAATTTAAAAAATTCAATTTTTTGTCAAATTTTGGCAATTTTAATGATGTAACCCCTTATGAAATTTTCAATTTTCGGAAAAATGCCAAAAATTTATTTTTCGACCGGACATAGCCAGAACGACTGGGCTGTTGATGCTGATCAAGAATATATATGGTTTATAGGGTCGGAAATGACTCCTTCACTGCGTTTCAAGCTTCTGACTTTAATTATATTCCTCAAAAAGGTATAAAAACAGACCATTTTTTAAAAAAATCAAAGTTTTTCGGACATCATAATTAAGCCGAAATTGGATTAATTTTAAATCGGAAAGCAGTTCTATGCTAGTTTTTATTGCACTAACAAATCTGCATACTGCGTTTGTTAATGCTGCTGTCAGTTTTTTTCTAAAATCATAAAAACCGACAAAAAGGTATAAAAACAGACAATTTTTCCGAAAAATCACAGTTTAAAAAAACCCATAACTAAGCCAAAAAATCATTAATTTTATTTCGGAGAGCTGTTCTATGCTAGTTTTTAGTAGATTAACAGAGCTACATACTCAGTTTTCAAATTTAAAAAATTCAATTTTTTGTCAAATTTTGGCAATTTTAATGATGTAACCCCTTATGAAATTTTCAATTTTCGGAAAAATGCCAAAAATTTATTTTTCGACCGGACATAGCCAGAACAACTGGGCTGTTGATGCTGATCAAGAATATATATGGTTTATAGGGTCGGAAATGACTCCTTCACTGCGTTTCAAGCTTCTGACTTTAATTATATTCCTCAAAAAGGTATAAAAACAGACCATTTTTTAAAAAAATCAAAGTTTTTCGGACATCATAATTAAGCCGAAATTGGATTAATTTTAAATCGGAAAGCAGTTCTATGCTAGTTTTTATTGCACTAACAAATCTGCATACTGCGTTTATTAATGCTGCTGTCAGTTTTTTTCTAAAATCATAAAAACCGACAAAAAGGTATAAAAACAGACAATTTTTCCGAAAAATCACAGTTTAAAAAAACCCATAACTAAGCCAAAAAATCATTAATTTTATTTCGGAGAGCTGTTCTATGCTAGTTTTTAGTAGATTAACAGAGCTACATACTCAGTTTTCAAATTTAAAAAATTCAATTTTTTGTCAAATTTTGGCAATTTTAATGATGTAACCCCTTATGAAATTTTCAATTTTCGGAAAAATGCCAAAAATTTATTTTTCGACCGGACATAGCCAGAACGACTGGGCTGTTGATGCTGATCAAGAATATATATGGTTTATAGGGTCGGAAATGACTCCTTCACTGCGTTTCAAGCTTCTGACTTTAATTATATTCCTCAAAAAGGTATAAAAACAGACCATTTTTTAAAAAAATCAAAGTTTTTCGGACATCATAATTAAGCCGAAATTGGATTAATTTTAAATCGGAAAGCAGTTCTATGCTAGTTTTTATTGCACTAACAAATCTGCATACTGCGTTTGTTAATGCTGCTGTCAGTTTTTTTCTAAAATCATAAAAACCGACAAAAAGGTATAAAAACAGACAATTTTTCCGAAAAATCACAGTTTAAAAAAACCCATAACTAAGCCAAAAAATCATTAATTTTATTTCGGAGAGCTGTTCTATGCTAGTTTTTAGTAGATTAACAGAGCTACATACTCAGTTTTCAAATTTAAAAAATTCAATTTTTTGTCAAATTTTGGCAATTTTAATGATGTAACCCCTTATGAAATTTTCAATTTTCGGAAAAATGCCAAAAATTTATTTTTCGACCGGACATAGCCAGAACGACTGGGCTGTTGATGCTGATCAAGAATATATATGGTTTATAGGGTCGGAAATGACTCCTTCACTGCGTTTCAAGCTTCTGACTTTAATTATATTCCTCAAAAAGGTATAAAAACAGACCATTTTTTAAAAAAATCAAAGTTTTTCGGACATCATAATTAAGCCGAAATTGGATTAATTTTAAATCGGAAAGCAGTTCTATGCTAGTTTTTATTGCACTAACAAATCTGCATACTGCGTTTGTTAATGCTGCTGTCAGTTTTTTTCTAAAATCATAAAAACCGACAAAAAGGTATAAAAACAGACAATTTTTCCGAAAAATCACAGTTTAAAAAAACCCATAACTAAGCCAAAAAATCATTAATTTTATTTCGGAGAGCTGTTCTATGCTAGTTTTTAGTAGATTAACAGAGCTACATACTCAGTTTTCAAATTTAAAAAATTCAATTTTTTGTCAAATTTTAGCAATTTTAATGAAATGAAATTTTTTATGAAATTTTCAATTTTCGGAAAAATGCCAAAAATTTATTTTTCGACCGGACATAGCCAGAACGACTGGGCTGTTGATGCTGATCAAGAATATATATGGTTTATAGGGTCGGAAATGACTCCTTCACTGCGTTTCAAGCTTCTGACTTTAATTATATTCCTCAAAAAGGTATAAAAACAGACCATTTTTTAAAAAAATCAAAGTTTTTCGGACATCATAATTAAGCCGAAATTGGATTAATTTTAAATCGGAAAGCAGTTCTATGCTAGTTTTTATTGCACTAACAAATCTGCATACTGCGTTTATTAATGCTGCTGTCAGTTTTTTTCTAAAATCATAAAAACCGACAAAAAGGTATAAAAACAGACAATTTTTCCGAAAAATCACAGTTTAAAAAAACCCATAACTAAGCCAAAAAATCATTAATTTTATTTCGGAGAGCTGTTCTATGCTAGTTTTTAGTAGATTAACAGAGCTACATACTCAGTTTTCAAATTTAAAAAATTCAATTTTTTGTCAAATTTTGGCAATTTTAATGATGTAACCCCTTATGAAATTTTCAATTTTCGGAAAAATGCCAAAAATTTATTTTTCGACCGGACATAGCCAGAACGACTGGGCTGTTGATGCTGATCAAGAATATATATGGTTTATAGGGTCGGAAATGACTCCTTCACTGCGTTTCAAGCTTCTGACTTTAATTATATTCCTCAAAAAGGTATAAAAACAGACCATTTTTTAAAAAAATCAAAGTTTTTCGGACATCATAATTAAGCCGAAATTGGATTAATTTTAAATCGGAAAGCAGTTCTATGCTAGTTTTTATTGCACTAACAAATCTGCATACTGCGTTTGTTAATGCTGCTGTCAGTTTTTTTCTAAAATCATAAAAACCGACAAAAAGGTATAAAAACAGACAATTTTTCCGAAAAATCACAGTTTAAAAAAACCCATAACTAAGCCAAAAAATCATTAATTTTAATTCGAAGAGCTGTTCTATGCTAGTTTTTAGTAGATTAACAGAGCTACATACTCAGTTTTCAAATTTAAAAAATTCAATTTTTTGTCAAATTTTGGCAATTTTAATGATGTAACCCCTTATGAAATTTTCAATTTTCGGAAAAATGCCAAAAATTTATTTTTCGACCGGACATAGCCAGAACGACTGGGCTGTTGATGCTGATCAAGAATATATATGGTTTATAGGGTCGGAAATGACTCCTTCACTGCGTTTCAAGCTTCTGACTTTAATTATATTCCTCAAAAAGGTATAAAAACAGACCATTTTTTAAAAAAATCAAAGTTTTTCGGACATCATAATTAAGCCGAAATTGGATTAATTTTAAATCGGAAAGCAGTTCTATGCTAGTTTTTATTGCACTAACAAATCTGCATACTGCGTTTGTTAATGCTGCTGTCAGTTTTTTTCTAAAATCATAAAAACCGACAAAAAGGTATAAAAACAGACAATTTTTCCGAAAAATCACAGTTTAAAAAAACCCATAACTAAGCCAAAAAATCATTAATTTTATTTCGGAGAGCTGTTCTATGCTAGTTTTTAGTAGATTAACAGAGCTACATACTCAGTTTTCAAATTTAAAAAATTCAATTTTTTGTCAAATTTTGGCAATTTTAATGATGTAACCCCTTATAAAATTTTCAATTTTCGGAAAAATGCCAAAAATTTATTTTTCGACCGGACATAGCCAGAACAACTGGGCTGTTGATGCTGATCAAGAATATATATGGTTTATAGGGTCGGAAATGACTCCTTCACTGCGTTTCAAGCTTCTGACTTTAATTATATTCCTCAAAAAGGTATAAAAACAGACCATTTTTTAAAAAAATCAAAGTTTTTCGGACATCATAATTAAGCCGAAATTGGATTAATTTTAAATCGGAAAGCAGTTCTATGCTAGTTTTTATTGCACTAACAAATCTGCATACTGCGTTTGTTAATGCTGCTGTCAGTTTTTTTCTAAAATCATAAAAACCGACAAAAAGGTATAAAAACAGACAATTTTTCCGAAAAATCACAGTTTAAAAAAACCCATAACTAAGCCAAAAAATCATTAATTTTATTTCGGAGAGCTGTTCTATGCTAGTTTTTAGTAGATTAACAGAGCTACATACTCAGTTTTCAAATTTAAAAAATTCAATTTTTTGTCAAATTTTGGCAATTTTAATGATGTAACCCCTTATGAAATTTTCAATTTTCGGAAAAATGCCAAAAATTTATTTTTTGACCGGACATAGCCAGAACGACTGGGCTGTTGATGCTGATCAAGAATATATATGGTTTATAGGGTCGGAAATGACTCCTTCACTGCGTTTCAAGCTTCTGACTTTAATTATATTCCTCAAAAAGGTATAAAAACAGACCATTTTTTAAAAAAATCAAAGTTTTTCGGACATCATAATTAAGCCGAAATTGGATTAATTTTAAATCGGAAAGCAGTTCTATGCTAGTTTTTATTGCACTAACAAATCTGCATACTGCGTTTGTTAATGCTGCTGTCAGTTTTTTTCTAAAATCATAAAAACCGACAAAAAGGTATAAAAACAGACAATTTTTCCGAAAAATCATAGTTTAAAAAAACCCATAACTAAGCCAAAAAATCATTAATTTTATTTCGGAGAGCTGTTCTATGCTAGTTTTTAGTAGATTAACAGAGCTACATACTCAGTTTTCAAATTTAAAAAATTCAATTTTTTGTCAAATTTTGGCAATTTTAATGATGTAACCCCTTATGAAATTTTCAATTTTCGGAAAAATGCCAAAAATTTATTTTTCGACCGGACATAGCCAGAACGACTGGGCTGTTGATGCTGATCAAGAATATATATGGTTTATAGGGTCGGAAATGACTCCTTAACTGCGTTTCAAGCTTCTGACTTTAATTATATTCCTCAAAAAGGTATAAAAACAGACCATTTTTTAAAAAAATCAAAGTTTTTCGGACATCATAATTAAGCCGAAATTGGATTAATTTTAAATCGGAAAGCAGTTCTATGCTAGTTTTTATTGCACTAACAAATCTGCATACTGCGTTTGTTAATGCTGCTGTCAGTTTTTTTCTAAAATCATAAAAACCGACAAAAAGGTATAAAAACAGACAATTTTTCCGAAAAATCACAGTTTAAAAAAACCCATAACTAAGCCAAAAAATCATTCATTTTATTTCGGAGAGCTGTTCTATGCTAGTTTTTAGTAGATTAACAGAGCTACATACTCAGCTTTCAAATTTAAAAAATTCAATTTTTTGTCAAATTTTGGCAATTTTAATGATGTAACCCCTTATGAAATTTTCAATTTTCGGAAAAATGCCAAAAATTTATTTTTCGACCGGACATAGCCAGAACGACTGGGCTGTTGATGCTGATCAAGAATATATATGGTTTATAGGGTCGGAAATGACTCCTTCACTGCGTTTCAAGCTTCTGACTTTAATTATATTCCTCAAAAAGGTATAAAAACAGACCATTTTTTAAAAAAATCAAAGTTTTTCGGACATCATAATTAAGCCGAAATTGGATTAATTTTAAATCGGAAAGCAGTTCTATGCTAGTTTTTATTGCACTAACAAATCTGCATACTGCGTTTGTTAATGCTGCTGTCAGTTTTTTTCTAAAATCATAAAAACCGACAAAAAGGTATAAAAACAGACAATTTTTCCGAAAAATCACAGTTTAAAAAAACCCATAACTAAGCCAAAAAATCATTCATTTTATTTCGGAGAGCTGTTCTATGCTAGTTTTTAGTAGATTAACAGAGCTACATACTCAGCTTTCAAATTTAAAAAATTCAATTTTTTGTCAAATTTTGGCAATTTTAATGATGTAACCCCTTATGAAATTTTCAATTTTCGGAAAAATGCCAAAAATTTATTTTTCGACCGGACATAGCCAGAACGACTGGGCTGTTGATGCTGATGAAGAATATATATGGTTTATAGGGTCGGAAATGACTCCTTCACTGCGTTTCAAGCTTCTGACTTTAATTATATTCCTCAAAAAGGTATAAAAACAGACCATTTTTTAAAAAAATCAAAGTTTTTCGGACATCATAATTAAGCCGAAATTGGATTAATTTTAAATCGGAAAGCAGTTCTATGCTAGTTTTTATTGCACTAACAAATCTGCATACTGCGTTTGTTAATGCTGCTGTCAGTTTTTTTCTAAAATCATAAAAACCGACAAAAAGGTATAAAAACAGACAATTTTTCCGAAAAATCACAGTTTAAAAAAACCCATAACTAAGCCAAAAAATCATTAATTTTAATTCGAAGAGCTGTTCTATGCTAGTTTTTAGTAGATTAACAGAGCTACATACTCAGTTTTCAAATTTAAAAAATTCAATTTTTTGTCAAATTTTGGCAATTTTAATGATGTAACCCCTTATGAAATTTTCAATTTTCGGAAAAATGCCAAAAATTTATTTTTTGACCGGACATAGCCAGAACGACTGGGCTGTTGATGCTGATCAAGAATATATATGGTTTATAGGGTCGGAAATGACTCCTTCACTGCGTTTCAAGCTTCTGACTTTAATTATATTCCTCAAAAAGGTATAAAAACAGACCATTTTTTAAAAAAATCAAAGTTTTTCGGACATCATAATTAAGCCGAAATTGGATTAATTTTAAATCGGAAAGCAGTTCTATGCTAGTTTTTATTGCACTAACAAATCTGCATACTGCGTTTGTTAATGCTGCTGTCAGTTTTTTTCTAAAATCATAAAAACCGACAAAAAGGTATAAAAACAGACAATTTTTCCGAAAAATCACAGTTTAAAAAAACCCATAACTAAGCCAAAAAATCATTAATTTTATTTCGGAGAGCTGTTCTATGCTAGTTTTTAGTAGATTAACAGAGCTACATACTCAGTTTTCAAATTTAAAAAATTCAATTTTTTGTCAAATTTTGGCAATTTTAATGATGTAACCCCTTATGAAATTTTCAATTTTCGGAAAAATGCCAAAAATTTATTTTTCGACCGGACATAGCCAGAACGACTGGGCTGTTGATGCTGATCAAGAATATATATGGTTTATAGGGTCGGAAATGACTCCTTCACTGCGTTTCAAGCTTCTGACTTTAATTATATTCCTCAAAAAGGTATAAAAACAGACCATTTTTTAAAAAAATCAAAGTTTTTCGGACATCATAATTAAGCCGAAATTGGATTAATTTTAAATCGGAAAGCAGTTCTATGCTAGTTTTTATTGCACTAACAAATCTGCATACTGCGTTTGTTAATGCTGCTGTCAGTTTTTTTCTAAAATCATAAAAACCGACAAAAAGGTATAAAAACAGACAATTTTTCCGAAAAATCACAGTTTAAAAAAACCCATAACTAAGCCAAAAAATCATTAATTTTATTTCGGAGAGCTGTTCTATGCTAGTTTTTAGTAGATTAACAGAGCTACATACTCAGCTTTCAAATTTAAAAAATTCAATTTTTTGTCAAATTTTGGCAATTTTAATGATGTAACCCCTTATGAAATTTTCAATTTTCGGAAAAATGCCAAAAATTTATTTTTCGACCGGACATAGCCAGAACGACTGGGCTGTTGATGCTGATCAAGAATATATATGGTTTATAGGGTCGGAAATGACTCCTTCACTGCGTTTCAAGCTTCTGACTTTAATTATATTCCTCAAAAAGGTATAAAAACAGACCATTTTTTAAAAAAATCAAAGTTTTTCGGACATCATAATTAAGCCGAAATTGGATTAATTTTAAATCGGAAAGCAGTTCTATGCTAGTTTTTATTGCACTAACAAATCTGCATACTGCGTTTGTTAATGCTGCTGTCATTTTTTTTCTAAAATCATAAAAACCGACAAAAAGGTATAAAAACAGACAATTTTTCCGAAAAATCACAGTTTAAAAAAACCCATAACTAAGCCAAAAAATCATTAATTTTAATTCGAAGAGCTGTTCTATGCTAGTTTTTAGTAGATTAACAGAGCTACATACTCAGTTTTCAAATTTAAAAAATTCAATTTTTTGTCAAATTTTGGCAATTTTAATGATGTAACCCCTTATGAAATTTTCAATTTTCGGAAAAATGCCAAAAATTTATTTTTTGACCGGACATAGCCAGAACGACTGGGCTGTTGATGCTGATCAAGAATATATATGGTTTATAGGGTCGGAAATGACTCCTTCACTGCGTTTCAAGCTTCTGACTTTAATTATATTCCTCAAAAAGGTATAAAAACAGACCATTTTTTAAAAAAATCAAAGTTTTTCGGACATCATAATTAAGCCGAAATTGGATTAATTTTAAATCGGAAAGCAGTTCTATGCTAGTTTTTATTGCACTAACAAATCTGCATACTGCGTTTGTTAATGCTGCTGTCAGTTTTTTTCTAAAATCATAAAAACCGACAAAAAGGTATAAAAACAGACAATTTTTCCGAAAAATCACAGTTTAAAAAAACCCATAACTAAGCCAAAAAATCATTAATTTTATTTCGGAGAGCTGTTCTATGCTAGTTTTTAGTAGATTAACAGAGCTACATACTCAGTTTTCAAATTTAAAAAATTCAATTTTTTGTCAAATTTTGGCAATTTTAATGATGTAACCCCTTATGAAATTTTCAATTTTCGGAAAAATGCCAAAAATTTATTTTTCGACCGGACATAGCCAGAACGACTGGGCTGTTGATGCTGATCAAGAATATATATGGTTTATAGGGTCGGAAATGACTCCTTCACTGCGTTTCAAGCTTCTGACTTTAATTATATTCCTCAAAAAGGTATAAAAACAGACCATTTTTTAAAAAAATCAAAGTTTTTCGGACATCATAATTAAGCCGAAATTGGATTAATTTTAAATCGGAAAGCAGTTCTATGCTAGTTTTTATTGCACTAACAAATCTGCATACTGCGTTTGTTAATGCTGCTGTCAGTTTTTTTCTAAAATCATAAAAACCGACAAAAAGGTATAAAAACAGACAATTTTTCCGAAAAATCACAGTTTAAAAAAACCCATAACTAAGCCAAAAAATCATTAATTTTAATTCGAAGAGCTGTTCTATGCTAGTTTTTAGTAGATTAACAGAGCTACATACTCAGTTTTCAAATTTAAAAAATTCAATTTTTTGTCAAATTTTGGCAATTTTAATGATGTAACCCCTTATGAAATTTTCAATTTTCGGAAAAATGCCAAAAATTTATTTTTTGACCGGACATAGCCAGAACGACTGGGCTGTTGATGCTGATCAAGAATATATATGGTTTATAGGGTCGGAAATGACTCCTTCACTGCGTTTCAAGCTTCTGACTTTAATTATATTCCTCAAAAAGGTATAAAAACAGACCATTTTTTAAAAAAATCAAAGTTTTTCGGACATCATAATTAAGCCGAAATTGGATTAATTTTAAATCGGAAAGCAGTTCTATGCTAGTTTTTATTGCACTAACAAATCTGCATACTGCATTTGTTAATGCTGCTGTCAGTTTTTTTCTAAAATCATAAAAACCGACAAAAAGGTATAAAAACAGACAATTTTTCCGAAAAATCACAGTTTAAAAAAACCCATAACTAAGCCAAAAAATCATTAATTTTATTTCGGAGAGCTGTTCTATGCTAGTTTTTAGTAGATTAACAGAGCTACATACCCAGTTTTCAAATTTAAAAAATTCAATTTTTTGTCAAATTTTGGCAATTTTAATGATGTAACCCCTTATAAAATTTTCAATTTTCGGAAAAATGCCAAAAATTTATTTTTCGACCGGACATAGCCAGAACGACTGGGCTGTTGATGCTGATCAAGAATATATATGGTTTATAGGGTCGGAAATGACTCCTTCACTGCGTTTCAAGCTTCTGACTTTAATTATATTCCTCAAAAAGGTATAAAAACAGACCATTTTTTAAAAAAATCAAAGTTTTTCGGACATCATAATTAAGCCGAAATTGGATTAATTTTAAATCGGAAAGCAGTTCTATGCTAGTTTTTATTGCACTAACAAATCTGCATACTGCGTTTGTTAATGCTGCTGTCAGTTTTTTTCTAAAATCATAAAAACCGACAAAAAGGTATAAAAACAGACAATTTTTCCGAAAAATCACAGTTTAAAAAAACCCATAACTAAGCCAAAAAATCATTAATTTTATTTCGGAGAGCTGTTCTATGCTAGTTTTTAGTAGATTAACAGAGCTACATACTCAGTTTTCAAATTTAAAAAATTCAATTTTTTGTCAAATTTTGGCAATTTTAATGATGTAACCCCTTATGAAATTTTCAATTTTCGGAAAAATGCCAAAAATTTATTTTTCGACCGGACATAGCCAGAACGACTGGGCTGTTGATGCTGATCAAGAATATATATGGTTTATAGGGTCGGAAATGACTCCTTCACTGCGTTTCAAGCTTCTGACTTTAATTATATTCCTCAAAAAGGTATAAAAACAGACCATTTTTTAAAAAAATCAAAGTTTTTCGGACATCATAATTAAGCCGAAATTGGATTAATTTTAAATCGGAAAGCAGTTCTATGCTAGTTTTTATTGCACTAACAAATCTGCATACTGCGTTTGTTAATGCTGCTGTCAGTTTTTTTCTAAAATCATAAAAACCGACAAAAAGGTATAAAAACAGACAATTTTTCCGAAAAATCACAGTTTAAAAAAACCCATAACTAAGCCAAAAAATCATTAATTTTATTTCGGAGAGCTGTTCTATGCTAGTTTTTAGTAGATTAACAGAGCTACATACTCAGTTTTCAAATTTAAAAAATTCAATTTTTTGTCAAATTTTGGCAATTTTAATGATGTAACCCCTTATGAAATTTTCAATTTTCGGAAAAATGCCAAAAATTTATTTTTCGACCGGACATAGCCAGAACGACTGGGCTGTTGATGCTGATCAAGAATATATATGGTTTATAGGGTCGGAAATGACTCCTTCACTGCGTTTCAAGCTTCTGACTTTAATTATATTCCTCAAAAAGGTATAAAAACAGACCATTTTTTAAAAAAATCAAAGTTTTTCGGACATCATAATTAAGCCGAAATTGGATTAATTTTAAATTGGAAAGCAGTTCTATGCTAGTTTTTATTGCACTAACAAATCTGCATACTGCGTTTGTTAATGCTGCTGTCAGTTTTTTTCTAAAATCATAAAAACCGACAAAAAGGTATAAAAACAGACAATTTTTCCGAAAAATCACAGTTTAAAAAAACCCATAACTAAGCCAAAAAATCATTAATTTTAATTCGAAGAGCTGTTCTATGCTAGTTTTTAGTAGATTAACAGAGCTACATACTCAGTTTTCAAATTTAAAAAATTCAATTTTTTGTCAAATTTTGGCAATTTTAATGATGTAACCCCTTATGAAATTTTCAATTTTCGGAAAAATGCCAAAAATTTATTTTTTGACCGGACATAGCCAGAACGACTGGGCTGTTGATGCTGATCAAGAATATATATGGTTTATAGGGTCGGAAATGACTCCTTCACTGCGTTTCAAGCTTCTGACTTTAATTATATTCCTCAAAAAGGTATAAAAACAGACCATTTTTTAAAAAAATCAAAGTTTTTCGGACATCATAATTAAGCCGAAATTGGATTAATTTTAAATCGGAAAGCAGTTCTATGCTAGTTTTTATTGCACTAACAAATCTGCATACTGCATTTGTTAATGCTGCTGTC
Source organism: Drosophila serrata (assembly GCF_035046125.1). Taxonomy (NCBI): domain Eukaryota; kingdom Metazoa; phylum Arthropoda; class Insecta; order Diptera; family Drosophilidae; genus Drosophila; species Drosophila serrata. The sequence continues at coordinate 2,855,652 of NW_028257170.1, forward strand.
AGTTTTTTTCTAAAATCATAAAAACCGACAAAAAGGTATAAAAACAGACAATTTTTCCGAAAAATCACAGTTTAAAAAAACCCATAACTAAGCCAAAAAATCATTAATTTTATTTCGGAGAGCTGTTCTATGCTAGTTTTTAGTAGATTAACAGAGCTACATACCCAGTTTTCAAATTTAAAAAATTCAATTTTTTGTCAAATTTTGGCAATTTTAATGATGTAACCCCTTATAAAATTTTCAATTTTCGGAAAAATGCCAAAAATTTATTTTTCGACCGGACATAGCCAGAACGACTGGGCTGTTGATGCTGATCAAGAATATATATGGTTTATAGGGTCGGAAATGACTCCTTCACTGCGTTTCAAGCTTCTGACTTTAATTATATTCCTCAAAAAGGTATAAAAACAGACCATTTTTTAAAAAAATCAAAGTTTTTCGGACATCATAATTAAGCCGAAATTGGATTAATTTTAAATCGGAAAGCAGTTCTATGCTAGTTTTTATTGCACTAACAAATCTGCATACTGCGTTTGTTAATGCTGCTGTCAGTTTTTTTCTAAAATCATAAAAACCGACAAAAAGGTATAAAAACAGACAATTTTTCCGAAAAATCACAGTTTAAAAAAACCCATAACTAAGCCAAAAAATCATTAATTTTATTTCGGAGAGCTGTTCTATGCTAGTTTTTAGTAGATTAACAGAGCTACATACTCAGTTTTCAAATTTAAAAAATTCAATTTTTTGTCAAATTTTGGCAATTTTAATGATGTAACCCCTTATGAAATTTTCAATTTTCGGAAAAATGCCAAAAATTTATTTTTCGACCGGACATAGCCAGAACGACTGGGCTGTTGATGCTGATCAAGAATATATATGGTTTATAGGGTCGGAAATGACTCCTTCACTGCGTTTCAAGCTTCTGACTTTAATTATATTCCTCAAAAAGGTATAAAAACAGACCATTTTTTAAAAAAATCAAAGTTTTTCGGACATCATAATTAAGCCGAAATTGGATTAATTTTAAATCGGAAAGCAGTTCTATGCTAGTTTTTATTGCACTAACAAATCTGCATACTGCGTTTGTTAATGCTGCTGTCAGTTTTTTTCTAAAATCATAAAAACCGACAAAAAGGTATAAAAACAGACAATTTTTCCGAAAAATCACAGTTTAAAAAAACCCATAACTAAGCCAAAAAATCATTAATTTTATTTCGGAGAGCTGTTCTATGCTAGTTTTTAGTAGATTAACAGAGCTACATACTCAGTTTTCAAATTTAAAAAATTCAATTTTTTGTCAAATTTTGGCAATTTTAATGATGTAACCCCTTATGAAATTTTCAATTTTCGGAAAAATGCCAAAAATTTATTTTTCGACCGGACATAGCCAGAACGACTGGGCTGTTGATGCTGATCAAGAATATATATGGTTTATAGGGTCGGAAATGACTCCTTCACTGCGTTTCAAGCTTCTGACTTTAATTATATTCCTCAAAAAGGTATAAAAACAGACCATTTTTTAAAAAAATCAAAGTTTTTCGGACATCATAATTAAGCCGAAATTGGATTAATTTTAAATTGGAAAGCAGTTCTATGCTAGTTTTTATTGCACTAACAAATCTGCATACTGCGTTTGTTAATGCTGCTGTCAGTTTTTTTCTAAAATCATAAAAACCGACAAAAAGGTATAAAAACAGACAATTTTTCCGAAAAATCACAGTTTAAAAAAACCCATAACTAAGCCAAAAAATCATTAATTTTATTTCGGAGAGCTGTTCTATGCTAGGTTTTAGTAGATTAACAGAGCTACATACTCAGTTTTCAAATTTAAAAAATTCCATTTTTTGTCAAATTTTGGCAATTTTAATGATGTAAGCCAAAAAATCATTAATTTTATTTCGGAGAGCTGTTCTATGCTAGTTTTTAGTAGATTAACAGAGCTACATACTCAGTTTTCAAATTTAAAAAATTCAATTTTTTGTCAAATTTTGGCAATTTTAATGATGTAACACCCCTTATAAAATTTTCAATTTTCGGAAAAATGCCAAAAATTTATTTTTCGACCGGACATAGCCAGAACAACTGGGCTGTTGATGCTGATCAAGAATATATATGGTTTATAGGGTCGGAAATGACTCCTTCACTGCGTTTCAAGCTTCTGACTTTAATTATATTCCTCAAAAAGGTATAAAAACAGACCATTTTTTAAAAAAATCAAAGTTTTTCGGACATCATAATTAAGCCGAAATTGGATTAATTTTAAATCGGAAAGCAGTTCTATGCTAGTTTTTATTGCACTAACAAATCTGCATACTGCGTTTGTTAATGCTGCTGTCAGTTTTTTTCTAAAATCATAAAAACCGACAAAAAGGTATAAAAACAGACAATTTTTCCGAAAAATCACAGTTTAAAAAAACCCATAACTAAGCCAAAAAATCATTAATTTTATTTCGGAGAGCTGTTCTATGCTAGTTTTTAGTAGATTAACAGAGCTACATACTCAGTTTTCAAATTTAAAAAATTCAATTTTTTGTCAAATTTTGGCAATTTTAATGATGTAACCCCTTATGAAATTTTCAATTTTCGGAAAAATGCCAAAAATTTATTTTTCGACCGGACATAGCCAGAACGACTGGGCTGTTGATGCTGATCAAGAATATATATGGTTTATAGGGTCGGAAATGACTCCTTCACTGCGTTTCAAGCTTCTGACTTTAATTATATTCCTCAAAAAGGTATAAAAACAGACCATTTTTTTAAAAAATCAAAGTTTTTCGGACATCATAATTAAGCCGAAATTGGATTAATTTTAAATCGGAAAGCAGTTCTATGCTAGTTTTTATTGCACTAACAAATCTGCATACTGCGTTTGTTAATGCTGCTGTCAGTTTTTTTCTAAAATCATAAAAACCGACAAAAAGGTATAAAAACAGACAATTTTTCCGAAAAATCACAGTTTAAAAAAACCCATAACTAAGCCAAAAAATCATTAATTTTATTTCGGAGAGCTGTTCTATGCTAGGTTTTAGTAGATTAACAGAGCTACATACTCAGTTTTCAAATTTAAAAAATTCCATTTTTTGTCAAATTTTGGCAATTTTAATGATGTAAGCCAAAAAATCATTAATTTTATTTCGGAGAGCTGTTCTATGCTAGTTTTTAGTAGATTAACAGAGCTACATACTCAGTTTTCAAATTTAAAAAATTCAATTTTTTGTCAAATTTTGGCAATTTTAATGATGTAACCCCTTATAAAATTTTCAATTTTCGGAAAAATGCCAAAAATTTATTTTTCGACCGGACATAGCCAGAACAACTGGGCTGTTGATGCTGATCAAGAATATATATGGTTTTTAGGGTCGGAAATGACTCCTTCACTGCGTTTCAAGCTTCTGACTTTAATTATATTCCTCAAAAAGGTATAAAAACAGAACATTTTTTAAAAAAATCAAAGTTTTTCGGACATCATAATTAAGCCGAAATTGGATTAATTTTAAATCGGAAAGCAGTTCTATGCTAGTTTTTATTGCACTAACAAATCTGCATACTGCGTTTGTTAATGCTGCTGTCAGTTTTTTTCTAAAATCATAAAAACCGACAAAAAGGTATAAAAACAGACAATTTTTCCGAAAAATCACAGTTAAAAAAAACCCATAACTAAGCCAAAAAATCATTAATTTTATTTCGGAGAGCTGTTCTATGCTAGTTTTTAGTAGATTAACAGAGCTACATACTCAGTTTTCAAATTTAAAAATTCAATTTTTTGTCAAATTTTGGCAATTTTAATGATGTAACCCCTTATGAAATTTTCAATTTTCGGAAAAATGCCAAAAATTTATTTTTCGACCGGACATAGCCAGAACGACTGGGCTGTTGATGCTGATCAAGAATATATATGGTTTATAGGGTCGGAAATGACTCTTTCACTGCGTTTCAAGCTTCTGACTTTAATTATATTCCTCAAAAAGGTATAAAAACAGAACATTTTTTAAAAAAAATCAAAGTTTTTCGGACATCATAATTAAGCCGAAATTGGATTAATTTTAAATCGGAAAGCAGTTCTATGCTAGTTTTTATTGCACTAACAAATCTGCATACTGCGTTTGTTAATGCTGCTGTCAGTTTTTTTCTAAAATCATAAAAACCGAAAAAAGGTATAAAAACAGACAATTTTTCCGAAAAATCACAGTTTAAAAAAACCCATAACTAAGCCAAAAAATCATTAATTTTATTTCGGAGAGCTGTTCTATGCTAGTTTTTAGTAGATTAACAGAGCTACATACCCAGTTTTCAAATTTAAAAAATTCAATTTTTTGTCAAATTTTGGCAATTTTAATGATGTAACCCCTTATGAAATTTTCAATTTTCGGAAAAATGCCAAAAATTTATTTTTCGACCGGACATAGCCAGAACGACTGGGCTGTTGATGCTGATCAAGAATATATATGGTTTATAGGGTCGGAAATGACTCCTTCACTGCGTTTCAAGCTTCTGACTTTAATTATATTCCTCAAAAAGGTATAAAAACAGACCATTTTAAAAAAAAATCAAAGTTTTTCGGACATCATAATTAAGCCGAAATTGGATTAATTTTAAATCGGAAAGCAGTTCTATGCTAGTTTTTATTGCACTAACAAATCTGCATACTGCGTTTGTTAATGCTGCTGTCAGTTTTTTCTAAAATCATAAAAACCGACAAAAAGGTATAAAAACAGACAATTTTTCCGAAAAATCACTGTTTAAAAAAACCCATAACTAAGCCAAAAAATCATTAATTTTATTTCGGAGAGCTGTTCTATGCTAGTTTTTAGTAGATTAACAGAGCTACATACTCAGTTTTCAAATTTAAAAAATTCAATTTTTTGTCAAATTTTGGCAATTTTAATGATGTAACCCCTTATGAAATTTTCAATTTTCGGAAAAATGCCAAAAATTTATTTTTCGACCGGACATAGCCAGAACGACTGGGCTGTTGATGCTGATCAAGAATATATATGGTTTATAGGGTCGGAAATGACTCCTTCACTGCGTTTCAAGCTTCTGACTTTAATTATATTCCTCAAAAAGGTATAAAAACAGAACATTTTTTAAAAAAATCAAAGTTTTTCGGACATCATAATTAAGCCGAAATTGGATTAATTTTAAATCGGAAAGCAGTTCTATGCTAGTTTTTATTGCACTAACAAATCTGCATACTGCGTTTGTTAATGCTGCTGTCAGTTTTTTTCTAAAATCATAAAAACCGACAAAAAGGTATAAAAACAGACAATTTTTCCGAAAAATCACAGTTTAAAAAAAAACCATAACTAAGCCAAAAAATCATTAATTTTATTTCGGAGAGCTGTTCTATGCTAGTTTTTAGTAGATTAACAGAGCTACATACTCAGTTTTCAAATTTAAAAAATTCAATTTTTTGTCAAATTTTGGCAATTTTAATGATGTAACCCCTTATAAAATTTTCAATTTTCGGAAAAATGCCAAAAATTTATTTTTCGACCGGACATAGCCAGAACAACTGGGCTGTTGATGCTGATCAAGAATATATATGGTTTATAGGGTCGGAAATGACTCCTTCACTGCGTTTCAAGCTTCTGACTTTAATTATATTCCTCAAAAAGGTATAAAAACAGAACATTTTTTAAAAAAATCAAAGTTTTTCGGACATCATAATTAAGCCGAAATTGGATTAATTTTAAATCGGAAAGCAGTTCTATGCTAGTTTTTATTGCACTAACAAATCTGCATACTGCGTTTGTTAATGCTGCTGTCAGTTTTTTTCTAAAATCATAAAAACCGACAAAAAGGTATAAAAACAGACAATTTTTCCGAAAAATCACAGTTAAAAAAAACCCATAACTAAGCCAAAAAATCATTAATTTTATTTCGGAGAGCTGTTCTATGCTAGTTTTTAGTAGATTAACAGAGCTACATACTCAGTTTTCAAATTTAAAAATTCAATTTTTTGTCAAATTTTGGCAATTTTAATGATGTAACCCCTTATGAAATTTTCAATTTTCGGAAAAATGCCAAAAATTTATTTTTCGACCGGACATAGCCAGAACGACTGGGCTGTTGATGCTGATCAAGAATATATATGGTTTATAGGGTCGGAAATGACTCCTTCACTGCGTTTCAAGCTTCTGACTTTAATTATATTCCTCAAAAAGGTATAAAAACAGACAATTTTTTTAAAAAATCAAAGTTTTTCGGACATCATAATTAAGCCGAAATTGGATTAATTTTAAATCGGAAAGCAGTTCTATGCTAGTTTTTATTGCACTAACAAATCTGCATACTGCGTTTGTTAATGCTGCTGTCAGTTTTTTTCTAAAATCATAAAAACCGACAAAAAGGTATAAAAACACACAATTTTTCCGAAAAATCACAGTTAAAAAAAACCCATAACTAAGCCAAAAAATCATTAATTTTATTTCGGAGAGCTGTTCTATGCTAGTTTTTAGTAGATTAACAGAGCTACATACTCAGTTTTCAAATTTAAAAATTCAATTTTTTGTCAAATTTTAGCAATTTTAATGATGTAACCCCTTATGAAATTTTCAATTTTCGGAAAAATGCCAAAAATTTATTTTTCGACCGGACATAGCCAGAACGACTGGGCTGTTGATGCTGATCAAGAATATATATGGTTTATAGGGTCGGAAATGACTCCTTCACTGCGTTTCAAGCTTCTGACTTTAATTATATTCCTCAAAAAGGTATAAAAACAGACAATTTTTTTAAAAAATCAAAGTTTTTCGGACATCATAATTAAGCCGAAATTGGATTAATTTTAAATCGGAAAGCAGTTCTATGCTAGTTTTTATTGCACTAACAAATCTGCATACTGCGTTTGTTAATGCTGCTGTCAGTTTTTTTCTAAAATCATAAAAACCGGCAAAAAGGTATAAAAACAGACAATTTTTCCGAAAAATCACAGTTTAAAAAAACTCATAACTAAGCCAAAAAATCATTAATTTTAATTCGAAGAGCTGTTCTATGCTAGTTTTTAGTAGATTAACAGAGCTACATACTCAGAACAGCTTTCCGAATTAATGATATTTTGGCCTAGCATAGAACTAGCATAGAACTGCTTTCCGATTTAAAATTAATCCAATTTCGGCTTAATTATGATGTCCGAAAAACTTTGATTTTATTAAAAAATGGTCTGATTTTATACCTTTTTGAGGAATATAAGTAAAGTCAGAAGCTTGAAACGCAGTTAAGGAGTCATTTCCGACCCTATAAACCATATATATTCTTGATCAGCATCAGCAGCCCAGTCGTTCTGGCTATGTCCGGTCAAAAAATAAATTTTTGGCATTTTTCCGAAAATTGAAAATTTCATAAGGGGTTACATCATTAAAATTGCCAAAATTTGACAAAAAATTGAATTTTTTAAATTGGAAAACTGAGTATGTAGTTTTGTTAATCTACTAAAAACTAGCATAGAACAGCTCTTCGAATTAAAATTAATGATTTTTTGGCTTAGTTATGAGTTTTTTTAAACTGTGTTTTTTCGGAAAAATTGTCTGTTTTTATACCTTTTTGCCGGTTTTTATGATTTTAGAAAAAAACTGACAGCAGCATTAACAAACGCAGTATGCAGATTTGTTAGTGCAATAAAAACTAGCATAGAACTGCTTTCCGATTTAAAATTAATCCAATTTCGGCTTAATTATGATGTCCGAAAAACTTTGATTTTTTTTTTAAATGGTCTGTTTTTATACCTTTTTGAGGAATATAAGTAAAGTCAGAAGCTTGAAACGCAGTTAAGGAGTCATTTCCGACCCTATAAACCATATATATTCTTGATCAGCATCAACAGCCCAGTCGTTCTGGCTATGTCCGGTCAAAAAATAAATTTTTGGCATTTTTCCGAAAATTGAAAATTTCATAAGGGGTTACATCATTAAAATTGCCAAAATTTGACAAAAAATTGAATTTTTTAAATTGGAAAACTGAGTATGTAGCTCTGTTAATCTACTAAAAACTAGCATAGAACAGCTCTTCGAATTAAAATTAATGATTTTTTGGCTTAGTTATGAGTTTTTTTAAACTGTGATTTTTCGGAAAAATTGTCTGTTTTTATACCTTTTTGCCGGTTTTTATGATTTTAGAAAAAAACTGACAGCAGCATTAACAAACGCAGTATGCAGATTTGTTAGTGCAATAAAAACTAGCATAGAACTGCTTTCCGATTTAAAATTAATCCAATTTCGGCTTAATTATGATGTCCGAAAAACTTTGATTTTTTAAAAAAATTGTCTGTTTTTATACCTTTTTGAGGAATATAATTAAAGTCAGAAGCTTGAAACGCAGTGAAGGAGTCATTTCCGACCCTATAAACCATATATATTCTTGATCAGCATCAACAGCCCAGTCGTTCTGGCTATGTCCGGTCGAAAAATAAATTTTTGGCATTTTTCCGAAAATTGAAAATTTCATAAGGGGTTACATCATTAAAATTGCCAAAATTTGACAAAAAATTGAATTTTTAAAATTTGAAAACTGAGTATGTAGCTCTGTTAATCTACTAAAAACTAGCATAGAACAGCTCTCCGAAATAAAATTAATGATTTTTTGGCTTAGTTATGGGTTTTTTTAAAATGTGATTTTTCGGAAAAATTGTCTGTTTTTATACCTTTTTGCCGGTTTTTATGATTTTAGAAAAAAACTTACAGCAGCATTAACAAACGCAGTATGCAGATTTGTTAGTGCAATAAAAACTAGCATAGAACTGCTTTCCGCTTTAAAATTAATCCAATTTCGGCTTAATTATGATGTCCGAAAAACTTTGATTTTTTTAAAAAATGGTCTGATTTTATATCTTTTTGAGGAATATAATTAAAGTCAGAAGCTTGAAACGCAGTTAAGGAGTCATTTCCGACCCTATAAACCATATATATTCTTGATCAGCATCAACAGCCCAGTCGTTCTGGCTATGTCCGGTCGAAAAATAAATTTTTGGCATTTTTCCGAAAATTGAAAATTTCATTAAAATTGCCAAAATTTGACAAAAAATTGAATTTTTTAAATTTGAAAACTGAGTATGTAGCTCTGTTAATCTATTAAAAACTAGCATAGAACAGCTTTCCGAATTAAAATTAATGATATTTTGGCCTAGTTCTGGGTTTTTTTAAACTATGATTTTTCGGAAAAATTGTCTTTTTTTATACCTTTTTGCCGGTTTTTATGATTTTAGAAAAAAACTGACAGCAGCATTAACAAACTCAGTATGCAGATTTATTAGTGCAATAAAAACTAGCATAGAACTGCTTTCCGATTTAAAATTAATCCAATTTCGGCTTAATTATGATGTCCGAAAAACTTTGATTTTTTTTTTAAATGGTCTGATTTTATACCTTTTTGAGGAATATAATTAAAGTCAGAAGCTTGAAACGCAGTGAAGGAGTCATTTCCGACCCTATAAACCATATATATTCTTGATCAGCATCAACAGCCCAGTCGTTCTGGCTATGTCCGGTCGAAAAATAAATTTTTGGCATTTTTCCGAAAATTGAAAATTTCATAAGGGGTTACATCATTAAAATTGCCAAAATTTGACAAAAAATTGAATTTTTTTAAAATTGAAAACTGAGTATGTAGCTCTGTTAATCTATTAAAAACTAGCATAGAACAGCTCTCCGAATTAAAATTAATGATTTTTTGGCTTAGTTATATTTTTTTAAACTGTGATTTTTCTGAAAAATTTTCTGTTTTTTACCTTTTTGCCGGTTTTATGATTTTAGAAAAAAACTGACAGCAGCATTAACAAACGCAGTATGCAGATTTGTTAGTGCAATAAAAACTAGCATAGAACTGCTTTCCGATTTAAAATTAATCCAATTTCGGCTTTATTATGATGTCCAAAAAAAATTATGTCTGGGAAAAAAATAAATTTTTGGCATTTTTCCGAAAATTGAAAATTTCATAAGGGGTTACATCATTTAAATTGCCAAAATTTGACAAAAAATTGAATTTTTTAAAATTGAAAACTGAGTATGTAGCTCTGTTAATCTACTAAAAACTAGCATAGAACAGCTCTCCGAATTAAAATTAATGATTTTTTGGCTTAGTTATGGGTTTTTTTAAACTGTGATTTTTCGGAAAAATTGTCTGTTTTTATACCTTTTTGCCGGTTTTTATGATTTTAGAAAAAAACGGACAGCAGCATTAACAAACGCAGTATGCAGATTTGTTAGTGCAATAAAAACTAGCATAGAACTGCTTTCCGATTTAAAATTAATCCAATTTCGGCTTAATTATGTTGTCCGAAAAACTTTGATTTTTTTTAAAAATTGTCTGTTTTTATACCTTTTTGAGGAATATAATTAAAGTCAGAAGCTTGAAACGCAGTGAAGGAGTCATTTCCGACCCTATAAACCATATATATTCTTGATCAGCATCCACAGCCGAGTCGTTCTAGCCGTGTCCGGTCAAAAAATAAATTTTTGGCATTTTTCCGAAAATTGAAAATTTCATAAGGGGTTACATCATTAAAATTGCCAAAATTTGACAAAAAATTGAATTTTTTAAATTTGAAAACTGAGTATGTAGCTCTGTTAATTTATTAAAAACTAGCATAGAACAGCTTTCCGAATTAAAAGTAATGATTTTTTGGCTTAGTTATGAGTTTTTTATAAACTATGATTTTTGGGAAAACTGACTTAGCATCAACAAACGTAGTATGCAGATTTGTTAGTCCAATAAAAACTAACACAGAACAGCTTTCCGATTTAAAATTAATTCAATTTCGGCTTAATTATGATGTCCGAAAAAATTTGGTTTGTTCGCAATTTTTTCGTTAAGATTGTCAATTATTTCAAATTTTTATTTTCGGTATGCAGATTTACTAACGTATTAAAATTTACAATGGGAAAGTTTTTACATTAAAATTTAACCTCTTGCGGCCTAGTTATAAAATTTTTAAATTTTGATTTTGATAGAGTTCTCATACACAAATTCTCTGATAAATATCGATTCAAAAAATTATTTTATAGTAAGCTTATGATCGATTTCCTTTTCAATCCTGTATTTAAATTGCTTGCCGAAGTTAGTTTCCTTTTTTTATTTTATATGTATAAAATCTAAAACAAAGCAATGTCTGATCCTTAATTCTGTAAGTTCCTCGACCGCCAAGTATGCCATAAAAAATCTTTTTGTTTCTGCCACGACAAGGCCAGTAAATTGAATTGAAGCCACGGCGATGAGAATGAGATGATGATGATGATGATGATGATGATGATGGCTGCGATGGTTATGGCCGTGTCTCGCTTTCAGTGTTGACAGCTCCGCTGACATGCTGGCCATAAACACGGCCAATGCCAAAAGGGAAAACCAGCGGATTGGCAGGGCAAAACTGCCGGGAAACTCGGGGCCATGAAGGGTTCTCTCGGACTGGGATTGTGTGTCGCCGGCAGCGTAAAACCGCAAAATTTAATTCCCTTATCAGAAAGTGACAAGCGTGCGTAGTTAATGCAATTTTGCAGCGCATTTAACATGACGGCTGCTGCCTCCAAGAATGAAGGATATTATTATGACGCTCGGAGGAGACTGAAAAACTGGGAGTAACAGTGAAAGAAAAATGTATTTTTATCATATACAATTAATAGATTTTTAAATCATTAACTTACTATTGTTTTATAAACAAAATAGGTGTCAATGCAAAGACTTAAGAGAAAAAATGTATGAAATATAAATAAAACTTTGGGAATAATTATAAAAATGGTTTAAAAGTGTTATTTTATAAACATTTTTAGGTGTTTTTCAAAAGTCTGATAAAGGGCTTTAGAGTACGATAAAAAAAATATTCTTGATATATGATTTATTTAAACTCCCCAACTAAAACAAGTCAAAGTCAAGTCAAAGTTTAAACTATAAACAGTGGTTTTCTGTGTATGGTCCGATCCTCTTGGCACTTGCCATTATCCTACGGAAGTTGTTTGCTCGCAGGATTCCCTTATTTTTTTGCCATGGTTTTACTTCTCCTTCGGTTTTCGGCCCGGGGAAATCCTCACACACAAATTGTACTGAGCCAAATTACAATTCCGCTGATTGCATTCCCCGCTCTGTCCAAGGATTTTCTTTTGGGTTACAGCTGAAAAGCGCCTTCGGCTCATTCACATTTTCCACGCGTTATTCACACTTTACGCCTAGATTTTGAACGCCATGAATCCTCCAACTGTTTTGCATATTTGTGTGTCTGATCCTTGGTCCGTATTCCGCAAAATTCTCATCGTCCTGCGTCCTTAGTTCGTGCTGTTTTGCGAGAGAGATAAAAATAATGAACATACCAAAGGCAAAGTCGAAAAGCGAAAAAAAAGGAAACACCAACGAGCAACTCAACACAACTCCAGCTGGAATCCTTGATCCTTTCCGCGCTAACTTCTAACCCTTTCCATATAATTTTTTTAGTATGTGCGTGCAACGGAGCTGCGATTCCGCCAAGTTTTTGTTGGCTTAGATTTATGTGAACAAAATGCATGGAGCTACAGTGAAATCCAAATAACTAAATTGCATTAAAAACAATAAATTAGAATTGCAATAAATATTTTAAAATGTAAAGTTGCCTTTCAATAGCAAAGAAGCAAACTAAAACTTGAAACACCGAACATTAATATTGTGTTATTCTAAAATAATATTGAAATGCAGTAAATTAATTTTAATATTTGTTTCCTAACTCTTTTATATTAATGTGTTTAAAGGATATTTCTTGCTTTTCACCTCTATTAACAATTAAACAATTAATTTCTTAATGAACTCACATATCCCTTCTTCACTGTATTTCCATACGTAAACGTCGCCCTTTAGTTCGAGTGAGAAATGGGCGTAACGCAAACGCCTCAAAACTCCCTGTTTTGCCCCAGCTTTTCCCAGTTTTCCCCAGGTTTTCCTGGGCACACCGTGCATAAGGCAAATTGCTTGTAAGTTCAACTCGTATTTTCCATTGTGCCTCACTTCCGACAGTTAAATTAAAGCCATTGTCTGAGTTGTTGCTGTGGCCGTTAGTTAGTTTTGTGCGCCTAACGTAACAATTGCCAGGCATTTTTATCTGCAACAAACCGCTAAACAACAACAACAACAAAAACATGCGGAAGTAGGAACAACAAAAACCGGAACAAGTTCAGACCCCAAAAACAGTTGAAATACGACAGCGAAAACAATTTGTTAGGCCAGAAGTGCTCTGGAAATCTTCCTGACCAAAATTGCTCGCTCCCTTTTCCCTTGGAAGAATTGTATCCCTTAATTGCATAAACAACACTTGGCTGGAGTTTTGTTTCTTTGGCTTGATTTCTGGTTTTTGGCCATGGTTGTGGCCTTCCAGTTGTGGTTTTAATTAGTTTAGCACGCGTCGAAAGAAAGAATTCTAATCGAGCACGGAAATCGTATTCTTAGGGTCTTGTATGGGGAGGAAATTACACTTTTTAAAGAAGGAAATGGATAGGAAAATTAGGTGCACTCGTTAGAATTCTGTCAATAAGGTTTTACATTGGCTTTAAGCAGGCGATTATAATTGTATAATGGCTTAAGTTTAATCAAGTTTTTAAAAAATTATTGAGTCAAGCCTTTACTATTATACACTTGTAAGGTAACCTTTGCAAATTTAAATTTGAATAACTTAAAACTTTGTAAAATTTAAAATACCTAAAAGAAGATTCTGTCTTTTAATGATTGAATCTGGGGCGTATCTGTAACTCATCTGAAGACCTACTCAATGCATAAAAACTGTGGAAAAACGCGTTAATTATATGGCAGTGGCACAAAGCGTCAGCGGAAAAGGAGGCTAGTGCTTGGGGCAACAACCATCACCCTACTCAACCACCCACCACAGACAGACACCACAATGACACAGAAAGTGTTGAGCTGCAAATGAGGGAACAATGCGGCCAAAAGTGAAATATAAAAATTCACAGCGAGTGCCTCGACTAAAACAGTCCCTTAAGTTGGGTCAAAAATATGATAGCATACTTATTAGCGCTTATTATGAATTATAGAAAATATTTTAATATATCTTGCGTAAATAATATAAAACAAATCAAGTGAAAGCATAATATATAAATGACAAAAATTTAGATAGAAATATATAGGCAATTTTTACACTAGCAATGAAATTTAAATCCCAAATTGATAAGCAATATCCACAATATACCCCATATTACCCACAAATACTGGGTATGAAAAGAAAATGCAAAGTGGAAATGCTTCGAGTGCAGGCCATGCGTGGCGCAAACAAACTCGGAAAATGCAAAACGGATGTGTAAATAATTTAGACGAGTTGCCGGCAGAACCGGGGAGTGTGTGTATCTTTTTAGTTTATGTATCATTAAAAAATACTTACAGCGAAACAAAGGCAGCACTGTAACAGAGGGGAGAAAAAGCAGAAAATGTGCCATTTGCCAACTATAAGACAAGCAGACAGGAGGTCCTGTCCCAAGGGATATATACATACATATATATTTATATACATCCATACATATATCCTTATGTAGTTTCGTACTTTCCTGGAACGTGCGAGAAATGCAATAATTATATGCACACAAAGGCACAAACACCGAGTTGTTGGTATAGTTACTTTTTTTTGACATGCTGCAAATTAAACAGGAGCACGAAGAAAGGACCAAAGGAGCGCCAGGAAGGCAGAAAGAAAAGCGGCAGAGAGAGGACGAAGGACTAAATTACTTTTTGCACCAACTGCATACAATCAAATGCAACGGGATTAAAAACCAACATGTAACCGTAAATGTAACCGTAACGGTAACACCGATATCACATCTAAATTTCACACTGCCATAAAATTTATTAATTTATTCTTTCTATTTGAATTTAAAATTCTTGAATTAAACCTCGAAAATTTAGTCATTTAGGTAGCGAAGCTTTCATGGTAAAATATTCTTTATAAACAATTTTCTGCATTTGTCTTTTAAGAAATTCGATAATACGTAACAAAATGATTAGACCTATTATTGATTATGATAAATATTATTTAAATTTGCAGAAAGTTACAAAAGTTACAGATTCAAGAAGCTTTATGAACTAAAAACATATGAATTTCTAATTTAAAGGTAACAAGTTTTGGTTCACTCATTTACCAATGCATATTGCCATAATAAATACTACCAATTATATAAAAGTCCTAAAAGTCCAGTGCAGCAGCAACGTCTCAGTCAGCTGTGGCTTGTCAGTCTGGATAAAGGATAAGGAACCAGGGACCTCCTCCGAGTGAACTGGACTGGGTGCAACCTGGTAAACCTCCGGCGGCATTTGCATACCTGATGCTAAAAAACTATGTTAATGTGTGGATTCAGCCCCAGCAGACTAAGGATTGGAGTTGAGATTGAGATTGAGGCGAGTTGGAAAGCAAGTCCTGGTGGCCCGCAGGATAACATGCTGTGTGCTATTCCGCCGGCGGGACAAACCGCAGACATTGAAAGTGTCGCACTGTCTCTCGCCTCCCGTCTGTCTCCATAAATCTCTACGGATGTGTTGTTAACTGCCGCCGGGCCTTTCACATTTTCCATTCTCCCCACCTCGTTTTTTCCTCGGATCCTCCGTTTGGTTATCCTGGGGGGAGGCGTTGTCTGGGGGAGGTGCCTCAATTTGCACGCTTCGTTATTCAATTAGACACTTGGCACACAAACCAGCAGCGAGAGGGCAAAAGAGATGGAGTTTCGAGTGTGGGACGAGCAGACGGGCGGAGCTCTGACATCACGGGACGCATAATTTTGATTGATGGCCCAATAATGGCGGTGATTTATCATATTTGCATGCTAACATTTAAGCCAGCCAACGGCGGCGAGTCAGCTCTTGAGGCCAGACAGCGAATATGATGCTAAATTAGCTGTCCAGTATAATTAAATTTAAACCCTTCAATGTGAATTTGCATACATTGAATTGGATTTTAGATTATTTTGTTCCAAGGTTTTTACTAGATGTAAAGTATTTGAAATAATAATAATTACAAAAATATATTTTTTTATTATAAAACTTAAAAAGTAAAAATATATAACCCTTTTTATGTGTACTTTTTACTCTATAAAAAGTCAAAACTAAAACTTTTACGCTGACAATAGCTTCCGGAAAGTATGCTACAAAACAGATGACACCAATATATATACAGATCTTATTCACATGCATATGTATGTATATGTATAGATATATACGTAGCTATATGTATTCCGCTAATTGGTCCTTTGCAGTCTGCAAATGAAAGCGTTGCGCTGACAACGGCCACGTGCAGCACTGATCCCCCGGGCGTATACGCAATATTTGTAGTTTTTTTATTGCACCTCCTCGGGGCTTGGATGTATGTGTGTGTGAGTGTGTCTGCTGTTGCTGCCACACACGCTGTATGTCTATAAAATCCGGCTTAAGCCGCATGCTACCTGGGAAATGTATGAAATTTTTGCTGCCACTCAACACCCAACCCAAACACAGACACACACACATTTACGCACAGCAAACGACAATGCAGAATAAACACACATTCAGGAAAAAGAACACTGGGGATAATATGAAAACTATAATGATTTTAAATATTAATTAATTTTATACTAAGTATAGATCGATTTTTAAAAGAATAATTAACGTTTTTCTCTGTTGAGAAGCTAAAATCGATTCATCCTATAATTATTGAAAACATATCTTTAAATGATTGGTTTTTTTTTAATTTTAGAAGTCTAACTACATATATAGAATATATACTGGAGTATATTACTTTATTAACTTTAAAATATATATTATATGTAGATAACACAATAAAGGAAATTATACAATCTAAATAACAACTTGACATTTAAATATTAAAATGTATTTCAAATAAGCTATATATTCATAAAAACTTAAGCCCTTCCTTGTTCCTTGAACTTCTCATAAACGTATTCAACCAAAGAGTACTTATATTATTTATTAAATAAAATAATTATTCAAATAAATAGCATATGTTTCCTTTGATGTCAAACAAATTTTTCTTTTAATTAAATTATTTTATTTTTTCGCAACTACCATTATTTATTCTCTGTGTAGATATAAAAAACAACCAAATAAGTGGAACGCATTTTTGCCAGCAGCTTTGGCTGCTGTTTCTGCTGCCTGTGGCTTTGCCGGCGGCTTGGGACGCTGGTAAACACTCAAATCCAATTAAATTTAATACGACTTACTTGGCTTTGTTGCAGGTGCATGTGTGACAGAGACGGGGCCATTGAATAAGAGGGAGATAGATATAAAAAGAGAGAGGAAAGGGAAAGAACAAAACGACGTGTGCCGTTTGTTTGGCATTTGGTTGCTCTCATTCTGGTTTCTTCTTGTCACCCTTTTTTCTTAATTTTTATTCACATGTTGTTTTTATTTTCACCTCTTTTATGCTTTCGCTTTTTTCTCTGGTTTCTTTTTCCCTATTTTACTCGGTACTTGTAGAGTATTTTGTACTTTTGGAGTCATATTCTTTATCGGGCTTAAGATCTAGGTTGGATTCTGCACCGCTTTTTTACAAGCTTAAACTCTTTAAAGGATTGTATTATTTAATAATGAATAATAAGAATTAAATAACAAAATTCAATGATTTTCAAATTTAAATGAAGTTGTATAAATATATTTGCTGACTTCTATATAGCATCCCAAGTCCCCAGGTATCTTTATAGTCGCCAGACTCTTCCACCTGCTTTTGTAATGATTGCCTGGTTTCGCTCGGTTTACCTGAAATGCTTTGGCTTTGGCTTAATTAAAGCCACATTTGGCAAATAAAATATAACCCAGCAAATGAGCTTAAGAGAGCTAATTGAGTTTTGTCAACGAGTCGTCGAGTCGAGAACCTGGCTCCTCTCCGGCAGATTCGAGATCTCGATAAACTGAACTCGCCGTAAACCGGCTAAGAGAAGAAGGCAACACACAACAACAAAAAAAGAAAGAATCAATTAAAATCACTTGCCACTGTCAATGAACGATGCACTGCGATCCGGTCCGATTTGTTCGGTTTGAAAGGGGTTATTCGAACTGGGATTTCTTTCCGGTTGTCGTAGGACAGGGTGCAGCTGGCTCTTATAAATATGCATGAGTTGTGCGAACGCCGAGCAAGTGTGTCCCAACAATCTATGTCAAATGCAAAACAAAGTCCTCGAAATCCGATTCATTCGAGGTGGTTGTCAGCCTCGAGTATATTTGCACAAAATCTACACGATACAACCTGATTTTAGTGCAGCTTAATCAATTTATTTAAAGTGGAATAACTTTAAGGGAAATTACTAAAATTATTAAAAATATCATTTGGAAGAGCTTAATGTTTCTGTATATAATTATTTATTTATCATGTTTTGCTTAATTTATTTCGGATTATCTGCGATATACTAAACTAATTCCCCTATTAAATTTAAGCTTATAATGTTTTTAGAAATCCATTTGGGGTTTACTTCATTTTAGAAAGCTTTCCAATTACAAATTCCTTTGGATTTCCTTGATTTTGCCTTTGAAATTGCCTATCCCAGTCCTCTTAAGCTGTCCAAGGTTCGAGAGCCAACTTTCGCCCCCAATGTTGGCTTGACTTCTCTCGTCTTCAGGCGGCTTTCTTTCACACGATCCAAATCAGGATATTCGTATATGGTAAATTGGGCTAGCAGAAGCGGCAGGATCAGGATCAAACAGAGAGCTGCGAAAAGCTGTTTCATCTTGCAACGGTTCGGATACTTAAGTAACTGGCAATCGAACTCCAATGCGGCCTTATATACACCCCGGAGATTGCTCACGGACAAAGCCCAGCTGCCTGGCCAGCTTAACTTTGGAATTTAAATGGAAATTCTAAAGGCGGCGAGGTACTATATATTGCGGAGTAGATTTCCGGCGGGCAATTAAGAAAATTGGCCAAAACAACAGAGTGTGGCTGTGGCTGGTAATAGCCCAGCAACGACTACATAATAGATTGTAAATATTTGACACCTGCTGCCACCCACTTAACCCCAACCCCGTCGAACTGTGGCCTTAATCCAAACGCAAAACAATGCCAAGCATTTACTCCGTTTAAACTTCTACCCTCCAAGTTCGTCCAATTACTTTTTGCACGATTTGATTTTACATTTAACGATTTTTCGCACTTAATTAGAAGCCAGTGTCGATGTCAGTCGCAGGCAGGCAAGGCAAGGCAAGGAGGCCAGGGGTTGCCATGATTTGATTAAATGTGAAGATGAATTTTAATTAAAATCCTTCCCAAGCCATTGGCTTCCTTTCATTTTCCCGCTCTCCACCCCTTTTGGATTTTGCGGCCAAGTTTTTGACACTCAACACTTTTCCCTTGGCACACCACCGCCGCCAACCCCTTCTTCTTGTTCTAATAGAGCAATAAAAGCCGCAAGTTCATGCCGGCCTGAGTCATCGTAATTTATGCAAAATGAAAATTAAAGATCCACAGCGTAAAAGTTTTAAATGCAAATGACAGACTAATGAATTCCCAAGAACTACTTACAAGTAATTTGTGCCAAAAATCTGCGGTCTGTTTTGCCCATCAATTTCGATTAGTTTTGATCAATCCCCTCGATAATAGTAAATAATTTGCCATAATTTTCCCTTTAAATGGTCTGCGTGACAAACAATGACGCTTTGTCCAGGCAAAAATAAAAGCCAGCTGGAAGACTTCAGCTAAAGTTGTTTGGAAAACCTAAAAAAGTAAAAACAAAGGAAGGGAAAACAAATACAACGCATTTACACTCAAACAGAGAATTGTTTTTGCTTTTGGCAGTCACATGCAGTCCATAAAAAAAAAAATTAAAGTACGGCAAGTGAAGTTCGGGCAACAGGTCGAATACTTGATGCGCTTTGTTAGGTATTTTTTAAATTAATATGTAAACAGATTGAGTATGAGCAGAAATATAAATATTAAATCTAGTAAAATAAATACTAAATCCAAGTAAACAACCAGCACTAACTGATTGTACAAATGGAAATAAATGGCAAGCTATTTAGAATTTCAAATTTTCACACTTGAAATAATTGCAATTATGCAGTTTAATGTAACTAAAAGTTAAGATAAACGGAGTAATATCTCTTTAAAACTTTTTGTATTATAAATATAATTGAATATATATAAAATTAAATACAAGTATAATATAATAGGCAAAAATAAACAAACATATTTGATTATTAGTTTATGTTATGTGAAGCATTTTAATTAGGTATTTTATTGTAAGACAGGTAGGTATTAAGTATGTATAAGAAATGTAATGGCTGGTATGTAGTTATTTTTAAAGTTTTTAAAGTTTTTTCCAAGGAACTTTAAGTTAATTAACTAATGAGTCGTACGTAATTCAAATTTAAAGAGGGTGCAAACAATTTAACAAAATTGTTCTTATTTATTAATAGTAAAACTTAAAAAGCTAAAGAATGCAGGTTGTGTAAATCTTTAAATTAATATTAATTATAATAATAATAATAGTAATTTTAATTTTAATTTCAATTACCTGTCAAACATACCCTCTCAGCTATAGGGTGTGTGCCAACTTTTCCACAAATTTCGGCTTAGAGAGAGGAGGGGCCTCGGCTGGCTGTCGCTTCCAATGGCCCATTCAAAATTACGAGCCAACAGTTTCCGCAGTGTTTTTTGTCATTTCCATGCGCTCATTGTCAGTTTTAAGTAAGCAACTTCCGCGTTGTTGTAGCTCCACTGTACAGGTTGTTGGTGTTGTTGTGGCAGCAGCCCAAAAGTTTTGTGACCAAAAGTCTGCCTACAAATGCAGACAAATATGGAAAAACTCATGAAATGCAATAAATTTTCAAATATATTTTGTGTGCGCGCGGCAGCAGAGTTTTTCATTTGTCTGTTTTTCGTTTTTGATTTTTATTTCCCAATTTCAAGCAGTTTTTTTGGTTGTTAGTTTGATGGCTTGGTTCTGTGCGCCGCATATAGATTTTCATTGTTTTAAACTGGTAACTTTTTCTTGGTGCAGTGCACAGAACAGAACTGATAAAGCCACGTTTTGCAAACAATTCAAATGCCGAAACAGCAGCAGAAATCAGAAAAAATAATAAAGAAAAAAGGGGAGAACTAACAAAAAGATAGGAACAGTGACTGGCGTGTGCTCCAGAAATTGACAAAGTCTAAGGTTGGAGAGTACCATATAAATCAAATGTATATTGCGTAAAGTCAGAAGACCGAATTTACGAGTAGCTTGGAAAGGCAAAGCCAAAAATAGCAGATATCTGCAGAGCAAAGAATAATATAAATTTGATTTAAAACTAATTGAAATTGCGCATTTTTAAATAGAGAATTTCAAAGTGTTTTTAACTTCTTCATCAGCTTTAATAATTATGATTAAAATCAAGCTAAGATACATTTATAATTTACAGATAAATATTTGTATTTATGCTACTTCATGCTCAGTCATAATAATATCGAAATATTTTTAATATATAATATATATGACTAATCATTAACTTTTAACTAAAAACTTATTGAAAAGAATTTTTTTATTCACTAACAGATAATAAAGTTAATTTACTTCAAAGTCAGTTTGTAAGTATTTTTTATAGGCTTATTTATGCACTCTATTTATTTGAATTTATAACCAATTCATTGTCTTTACTAATACCAATTTTATTTTAAAATTGGGGCTTCAATTCATTCATTAAATACTCCCACAAACCATTAACATCACTAGACAATGACTTTCCCGAGCTAAAAACCTATTTATTATAGTATACTATAGTGGACGAACTCGGTTGTCACCCCTTCTTTGTCATATGTTGTAAATTTTAAGAGATTTTCCCTAGAATTGCCCCATCACCTGCCGGAGACACAACATCATACCAAATCAAATCAAGGAAAATCACAGAATATAAAACCTTCCTAAACATCGACCATCTAGCACTGATAAAAGATAACCATTCCTCGACGTTCGACTTCTGTATGAAACGTCGATAAGAGGACGCAGTAGCAGTTGGCTTTGATGAGTGGTACGGCCAAACGTTTGGCTATAAAAACTGGCAACCGTTGACTGTGGGCCCCAATTAAAGCCCTGAGCCGGAACACTGCGGATCGGATCGGAGCTACATAGAACTGGGAAAAGCGGGAAAATGCTGAAGCAACTTGCACTGGTGCTGCTCCTTTGCGGCTTGGCCCTGGCCGAAGAGACCTACGACGGGTGAGTTTTACAAAAGATGGAAAAGGATTAGACAAACCCACATACTAAAATAAATAATTGTAGCATTTCTTATATAATTTTCTAAATGATATTTACATTACCTTCTGCAGATACAAGATCTACGATGTGAAGACTAACAATCCCTTGGAGAAGCAGCTTCTGTATCGTTTGTCCAAAAACGAGGCCTATGACTTCTTTGATCTGCCCCGATCACTGGACGCCCCCAGCCGCGTTATGGTTAAGCCTGATGATCAGGTTGCTTTCGAGATGCTTTTGGACAAATACCACGTGAACTTTGTGGTAGTGGATGAGAACCTGGGTGATTCCCTGCGCAAGACAAGTGAGGATAACCAACGGATGATGAACATGCGTTCCGCCGGACGGAGCATCAGTTTCACCGCTTTCCATCGCCATGCCGAGATCAATGCCTATTTGGATGAACTGGCTCTCGCCTATCCCAGCCGCGTTAAGGTCGAGGTCGCTGGCAAGTCGTACGAGAAGCGGGACATCAAGACCATCACGATCAGCAACGGTGATGGCAGGACCGACAAGAACGTGATCTTCCTGGATGCCGGTATCCATGCCCGCGAGTGGATAGCCCATGCCGGAGCTCTCTATGTTATCCATCAGCTGGTTGAGAATTTCGCTGCGAACTCGGATCTGCTGAGGGACTACGACTGGGTTATCCTGCCCGTGGTGAATCCCGATGGCTATGAGTACACCCACACGAACACTCGCCTGTGGCGCAAGACCCGCAAGCCGATCAGCGCCTCCTGCTATGGCACCGATGCCAATCGTAATTTTGACTTCCACTGGGGTGAGGTGGGTGCCTCCAGCTACTCCTGCTCCGATACCTACAAGGGTGAGACCGCCTTCTCTGAGCCGGAGACGCAGATAGTCCGTGATCTGCTTTTGGGATTGAGTGGACGCGGCAAGTTCTACCTGACGTTGCACTCGTATGGCAACTACCTGCTGTACCCTTGGGGATGGACCTCGTAAGTAGTTGGAACAGATTTTTAATTAATTAATTAAGTAAAACCATTCTCGTTTTATTGCATTACGTAATTGTTAATAGAGTTTAATCCACCTGTAACGCTTTTTGCAACTACTTTAAGTTGTTTCAAAGTTATATTTTAGTTTCGTTTTCTTTTCTTTTCGCTACCGTGATTAACCCATTTAATCTCAGTTAAATATCACATCATCTATTACAAGTTCCTGCTATTTTTTTCCTGTACAATTTGTTAAATTAGTATACTCTAATTAACCGATATCAATATCTTCCATAGTGCTTTGCCCAGCACCTGGCGTGACATCGATGAGGTGGCCCAGGCTGGTGCCGCTGCTATTAAGAGTGCCACCGGTACCAAGTACACCGTGGGCAGCTCCACCAACGTCCTGTATGCGGCTGCCGGTGGCAGCGATGACTACGCCTTTGGTGTGGCCAAATTCCCCATATCCATCACCATGGAACTGCCGGCTGGTGGCACTGGTTTCAACCCCACCACCAATCAGATCCAGGGTTTCGTTTCGGAGACCTGGCTGGGCATCCAGGCCATGGCCAAGAAGGTCGTGCAGAAGTACTAGACGAGTGCAATAAACGCCATCGATGATGATATTTTGTAATCTATGGGTCTTCTTGCTAATTGGGAATTCTAGGCACGCGCGGGAACGGGAAGATAGGAGCCCCATTTTGGGGTGGGGCCATATCACTCGAGCCGTGGCATTGACACACTGGACTAATTGGTTAGGAGCTCTCGGAACTCCTCCACTTAACTTTGGACTTATCGCGGTTTGTTAATTGAGTTCATAGAGTGGATAGGAATTGAAGTGGTGGTCTAGATTATCGCCTGAAGTCGAAAACTGGGCAAATTGACTGCCTTGGTAGGCAGTCTTAGACTTGGAGTTGTTTGAATTCAATTTCAATTCAAAACGAAACATTATATGCTGAATTTAATATAAGCTTTGCTTAACTTGTTCTCGGACATAGAGTCTCAATTTATGTGGTTTGAGCTAAGGTTATATTAGGGAAACCTTTTTACAAAATAAGAGAATAATCCATAATATTAATTTCACCTTATTTCCGAATAACTACCCAATAAAATGAGCTATCAGTAATGACGATAGTTAACAGAAATTTAATCTGAAAGATAAGACAACCAATAATGAACAATTAACTTTTATCAAACTGGACAAACCAAATAATAGATTGTCTTTATAGCGGCAAGATAATTCACAAATAACGATTTATTGATAGAATCTGATTAGCAATTCAAGCAAGTGGATACTTGGCCACCACTTTCCTGGCCATGGCAGCAATGCCCACCCAGGTCTCCTTGACCAAGTGATCAATATCCGAGGCTGGGGGATCGAAGCCGGTGCCGCCAGGTGGCAGTTCCATGGTAAAGGAAATGGGGAAGCCAGCATTAAAAGCATAGTCATCACTGGCTCCGGCGGCCACATAAAGGACC
The DNA here is from genome assembly GCF_035046125.1 of Drosophila serrata. Taxonomy (NCBI): domain Eukaryota; kingdom Metazoa; phylum Arthropoda; class Insecta; order Diptera; family Drosophilidae; genus Drosophila; species Drosophila serrata. The sequence goes on from NW_028257170.1 coordinate 2,880,238, forward strand.
AGAGTGGAGGATCCTATCACATACTCAGTGCCAGTGGCCTCGAGTATAGCATCATAGCCAGCCTTGGCCACCTCATGCAAGTCGTCAACGGTCTCCGGCAGATCTCTGGAATGTAGAAATCATTAAAGTTTACACTTTGTAATGGAAGTGGTGAGCACTTACTCGCTCCAGCCCCAAGGATATAGAATGTACGGTCCATAAGAGTGCAGGGTCAGATACATCTTTCCGCGATCCGCATAGCTATGAATGAGATCCCCAACCACGACAGCCTCCGGCTCAGAGAAGGCCTTCGAACCAGCATAGGTATTATCGCAGGGATTCTCGGAGGCACCCTCCTCGTTCCAATGGAAATCAAAGTTCCTGTTGGGATCGGTGCCAATGCAACTGTCGCTGCTTGGCTTTCGGGTCTTCCGCCACATGCGTGTGTCCGCCGACACCTGGGTGTACTCATAACCATCGGGATTCACCACGGGTAGGATAACCCAATCGTAGTCCTTCAGCAAGTCGGCATTCTCCTCAAGATTCTCCACAAGTTGACTGATCAAGTAGACCACAGCTGCCGGAGAGATCCATTCGCGGGCGTGAAAGCCACCGTCCACGAGAATCACATTCTTGTTCCGTCTGCCGTCGCCATTGGTTATGGTGACTGTCTTCATCAGGCGTTTCTCATAGCTCTTGCCCACAGTTTTCACGAAAACCCGACGCGGATACTCCTTGGCCAAATCCTCAATAAACTGATTGATCTCGCCGTGGGAATAGTACCGCTCCGTGCCCAGTCTTCCATTGTAGGGAAACCAATTCCGCAACATGCGATCCGTGTCAAACTGCCGGCTCAATGTTAGTCCCAAATTTCTGTTCACAATCTCGTAGTTCACATTATGCTCATCCATAAGCTTTACGAAATTCACCTGCTCCTGGGGATGAACCATCACCCTAGCCGGATGACTGCCAGATGCAGAAAACACCTCGTAATATGAGTCATTTTTGGCCAAATCGGAAATGGCAAATTGCAGAGCCGATGAGCGAGCTTTGGAGGTCACTTCGTAGATCTTGTACCTGGATTAAGAAGTTATTTATAATAAATTTAATATATATATATAACTCATTTCCTACCCCTCATATTTGTTAACCTTTTGTAGTCCTGCGGACAGGCTCAGGCAACTTAGAGCCAGCAAAATCCACCAAACTGTCATCTTTCCACGTTGCCAGCTCTTCGGAAAATAAAAATTCCACCCCAGCGAGCAAACTTTACTGATTCGTTATCATCAAATCGAACTACGCGGATGGTTGTTAAATCAAGAGAAATCGATCATAGGCTATGATTGCCGACAATCAAATTGACGAACCCTTATCAGACACGTTCCCAATTACGCTCTCTCATATTTTTTAATAAAAAAGTGGAAATCAATTCAATTCTGTTACAATATAAAAAAATTAGTTTTTAATAAACAACAAGAAAGGGAGCTAACTTCGAGAAGCCGAATGGATTCGATTGTGAAGTCTCTCATAACTAGGCCAAAGATACATTAATTGCAATAAGGAAAACTTTTCTGTGTTGTCTTTAAAAATATTTGTAAAATATTTTCTGGAATATTTTTTCAAATGTTTTATTATTTATTTATTTTGAATAATAAATAATGAGTTAGCTCAGTAGATTCTAGATCTAGGCCTGATCTATCCCATAGCAAATATTTACATGATATAATTAATATAATTGTCAAGGTTATGACTTACCGCAGAAGAGGAGACACTCATATCCATAGTCATTGCCTCATTCCTTCCAGTGTATATTCTTAGGGACTTCAATTAGGCTTTTCATGCTTATCCAGATATATATAATTAGTCAGCTTATATTTATGGGTTCGAAGGCCAATCACTATCACTAACACCATAGATGTTGACACTGGGGAGGCCGCGGACAGAATGAGGCCCGTGCCACGGCAGCGCACTGTATTTATAGTGTCCGAGTCAAGAGAACAGAGAAAGCAAGAGCGAGAGAGAGTGAGAGAGAGATACCCCAGGGATAGGCACAGAGCGATAGAGCGATCACTAGAGAGATGTTCAGAGAGAGAGAGAGGGACTCAAAAACTCAAAATTCGGCAAATGTTAAGTATACGTAGTGGTGCGACTTTTTATTTCCTAAATGTTACAATTCCTTTAAGGGGGCTCTCTCCGGGACTTCAGGCATCTATGGCTCAACCTAGTTTATCATCGGCATGCCTAGGGACAACACGGCATGGGGCACTTCGGTGGACACCGTGGTTTGGGGCACCTCGGTTTAGGGCAGCAAGCCAGTGGATCAGGTACTGGGCAACACGGTGGTGGCTTCGGTAAGGGGCAACACGGTGGTGGCTTAGGTTTGGGGCAACTCGGGTTTGGCTTGGGACAAACCGGCATTGGCTTGGGGCACTTTGGCTTTGCACTTTTCCTCTTCACAGCACAGGCCTTCTTAGGCTTTGAGCACTTCCTCTTTCGCTTGGCGGAAGACTTCTTCTTTTTCGTTTTCGAACACTTCATTCGATCACAGGGGCTGCTTTGCCCGCCGTATACCTTTCGGAAGGATCATAATTTAATTATTTAATCCCTTAAACTAATAATTAAACAAATTATTAACTTACAGGAGAAAACAAATCTCGCTTACGTTCGGGCATACTGCCCCAGTAGCGTGCGGCTGCCTCCGTTACTCGCACTGTGTAATTCTCGAGGAAGTTGTAAAAGCCATTGTCATTTTCGTCTCCAGAGAAACCCTCCCGACCAAATGGATTCAACGTATTCATAATTTGAAACTAGACTGTAAGCGTACAAAATTTTACCTAAAAATACAATCAAATCGAATTTTTCTAAAAATTTTTTCTGTAAAAATTGTTGTACTCCGACCGGGTTTACGATTTAGACTGATTCTATAGCTAAGCAGCAGTACATAGGTCAATTTTTATTTGAAGGGAGAGCTAAAGATTACTAGATTTTCATGATTAACAACTAACATTTTACTGAGCCAGAGACCAAGAAATGTGTAAATTTATTAATGTACAAAATAAAAGCTCTTAGTACATCTCAAGTAGCTTCTCGGCCATGGCACGGATACCGATCCAGGTCTCCTTGACGAACTCATCGATGCGAGTGACTGGTGGATTGAATCCAATGCTTCCAGCTCCAGTCAGTTCCATGGTGATGGACACATTGAATCCAGCATAGTAACCATAATCATCACTGGCACCAGCAGCAATGTAGAGGACATTGGTAGAAGATCCATATGTGTAGACGGTGCCAGTGGCGGTCTCAATGGCCTCGGCTCCAGTGCGGGCAACCGCATCCAGATCTTCCCAGTTATCGGGCAGATCGCTGAAAGAATAATATTTTTTTTTACATAACTTATAATTATAATTTATAGTATTTAACTTACGAAGTCCAACCCCAAGGATACAGCAGATAGTTGCCATAAGAGTGAATGGTGAGGTACATAATGCCACGATCCGCCAGAGAATGCATCAAATCCCGCACTACGATCGTCTCGGGTTCGGAGAAGGCATAGGGACCGGCATAGGTATCCGAGCAGGGATTCGATGAGGCGCCTTCCTCGTTCCAGTGGAACGCAAAGTTACGGTTGGGATCTGCTCCGTAACAGGTCTGTCCGGCATAGTTGTAAGGCTGACGGGTCTTACGCCACATCCGGGCAAGGGTTCCGGTCTGGGAATGCTCATAGCCATCGGCATTGACCAGGGGCATAATGACCCAATCGTAGTCCTGCAGCAGGTGAGCATTCTGCTCAAACTGTTCCACCAGCTGATCAATAACATACAGAACCGCCGCCGGGGAGATCCATTCTCTGGCATGGAAGCCACCATCCATGAAGATCACCTTCTTGCCGGCCTTACCGTCGCCATTCGTAATGGTAATGGTCTTCAGGACTCGTTTTTCGTAGGACCATCCCACTGTTTTCACATAGACACGATGGGGAAACCGTTGGGCCAAGTCATCGATGTAGTTTATGATCTCCTCGTGGTTGTAATAGCGCTCGGTGCTCAAGCGACCCTTGCCCGTAATGGGACTCAGGAGTCGCTGGAGCTTCCTTTGGGTAAACTCCTCGGCAATAGAAGCGCCCAGGTTGAAGTTAATGACCCTACTGGCTATCTGATGGCTCTCAACGAGTTCCTGGAACTGCTCCAGCTGTTTGGGGCTGACAACCACTCGGGAAGGATGTCCCAAAACACGACTCTCGCTAAGGAAATCGAAGCCTTCCAAGCTGAGTTGGTGTAGGAACTTTGCCTGATCCATGGTCGAAGGGGTTACCTCATAAATGCGATAGCTAAAATAAATCAGAATTTCATACTAAATCAGTTTCTCTTGCAATATTTCCAGTAGTTAATATTCTTATAATATTTCCTGTAAACTTGTAAAGCTCTTCCACTCAATAACTTACCCCTCATAGTCACGGTCGGCTGCCACCAAAGCGGCGCCTAAGAGGAGCACTAGCAAGCCCAGGGAAAACTTCATCTTCGATCAGACTAAGCAACCGCGTGGCTGGGGCTAGCCACTTAAATAGCCACCAAAGTCACCCGTTAGCGTATCTAATCACCAAATAGATCAATAAATAATAAAGCACTCCAAAAACTCCCGCACCGGTGACCCGCCAAATCAGAGCTGGCGCAATTTCCCAGTTAATGTCTCTTTATTTACAGCCCTATTATTGGGAGATTACGCCGGGTAGCGTCTTATCACCTCCATGGCCATGGCCCGCACACCCACCCAACTCTCCGTGACCAGGCCCTCGATGTGCGAGACCCAGGGATCGAAGCCTAGGAATCCCGATGCCGGCAGCTCCATGGTCATTGCCACCGTGGCATTGGCCACTCCGAGAGCAAAGTCCGCCGTGTCACCGGATGTAGGATAAAGGACGTAGTAGGTGCTGCCCCAAGTGTAGATCCCATTGGTGGAGTGAATAATGGCCATGGCGCCGGCCTCCGCCACGGTCATCATGTCCTGGTAGTGATCCGGTAAGTCACTGAAATAGATCGAATTTTAAGAAAAAATTAGACATTTTTAAACTTTGGCAGATAATTATAATGAGGAGTTAACAAAATATTTTCAAATGCTAGGAAATATATAGATAAACTTAATTGCAAGTTGTTTTTCTCTATTATTTATATAACATATACATATACTGTGAATGCTTCTGTAATTGATAACTATTTTATTTATTAGGCGCAACTTTCTTGACTTTATCTAAACGCAGTAAATTAAAAATTGTGCTTTGGAATTTTAGTTTGTTATATAAAAAATATAAGTTTTTGACATTCTTGCAAGCCTCTAGCTATCTTGCAATTATAACTTGGATAGGTGGTGCTCGTGTTATGGAAGAAAAAGTTGCAAAAATATTTCATAGTAACAACTGACAAACTTACTAACTAAAGTAATATTATGAATATAATCTTTTCAATTCTATCTAAAATAAATAACTTCTTAGAAGCAATATAGCAAATAAAAAGTCTTATCTATAAACTTACTTGGTATATCCCCAAGGCAGTAGAAAGTAGTTTCCGTAGGAGTGAAGTGATAGATACCATGTAAGCCTGTCACTATAATGAAGCAAGACATCTCTCAGAACCTGTGACTCTGGCTGATCGAAGGGCTCCTCGCCCCGGTAAATGTCCTCGCAAGGATCTGGTGAGGATCCCTCGTCGTGTCCCCACTCATAGCCAAAGTTTCTGTTCAGATCAGTACCCACGCAATCCGGATTGGTTGTGGGACGACGGGTCTTTCGCCAGTATCGTGAATCCGTATGCGTATACTCATAGCCATCCGCATTGACCACGGGCACGATGACCCAGTCAAAGTCCGCTAAGAGCTCCTGGTTTTCCACATAGTTGTCCAACAGCTGCTGGATAATGTAGAGGGCCATTGAGGGTGAAATCCATTCTCGGGCATGAACAGTGCCGTCGACCAGGATCACGGGCTTGTTTTGCCTTCCATCGCCATTTGTGATGGTCAGAACCTTCAGGGGTCGTCTCTCATAACTCCAACCGAACTGCTTCACCTGAGCTCTCTTTGGGAACCGTGCAGGCAGAGTGTCCAGATAATCATTGATTTCCGAGTGAGTGTAAAAGGCTTGCAGAACATCAAGATGGGGCAACTGAATCCTCTGCTTTCTCTTTAGATTGTCTGCTCTCTGGGCCTGCACTAAGGGTGCTAAGTCCTGGATCAGCAGTCGGTGTTCCACGAGGTATTCTTCAAGAATGCTAACCAAATCATCGGCTTCTCCGGGAGGAACTATAACCTTCACAGTTCCATTTCCAGTTGAACGCAGAAAATCCCAAAGCGGCTTCTCCTTGGACAACTTCCTTACAAGACTCTCCTGTTCATCTCGAGGCGACTGCAGCTCAAACACCTTGAAGTCCTTGTAGTCCTGCCAAGCAAAGAGGAGTATTGGTTGCACCAAAAGAAGTAATAAGCAGCTCGCAACTTTTGAAGACATATTTCCCCGAATGTTCGATATAGACTGAACGATATGAACTGGCTCGATCTAATAGCATTACCAAAGTTTATCATTTTATTGGAGACGCTGCCGCCTGTTTACGATACCAAAAGCGACTTTATATATACATATGCTTCCGTTTATGACACAGACTAACTAAGTAGTTCTCACTTTTGTTTGCCAGGGTTTCAGTAATGACTGCCTAATAAACTAGTTCCAAGTAAACAAAAGTACTTCACAAACTTCACTTCACTTCACAATGCTTTAGCATGAAAATGAAATTCAAATATCAAAGACTTTCTCAATATTCATCTCTTTAATGCTTAACAACGAGGTCACTAATTAGTTTAAGTTTAACAAACAATAAATTCAATCGTTTAAATATCTTAATAGAGGCTAACATGCCGAATAAACTCAATGAAGCCGGCGAATGTCTCCTTGCAGACATGGACGATGTCGTGGGCGGGCACATGGAACTCATCTCCGGGCAGCTCTAGTGTGTAGGACAGGGGAATACCCAGGTTACCGTAGGCATAGTCATCCAAGCTGCCGGATGCCTCATACAGGATCGAAGCTGAGGTGCCAATGGTGTACCTGGTGCCACGGTATTTGCCGATCTGGTTGGCGGCCCTCAGAGCCACCGAGCGGAGTGTTCCCACCGTGGGAGGTACAGTGTTTCTGCAGAGGAAGAAAAGTACATACAATATTAATTAACTAAACTTAAATATTCAGAAACTTTTTTTAATATTTATTCTTCTGTTAAAAAATACAATACACTTCTGTGCGTAATATTTCAAAGTTCATTTCCCATACCTTTTTCTCACTGTATAAAAACGAGAGTGAGCAGCGAATTAAATGGATGCAGTTCCAGAAATATTCGGCCTTAATTGCTTTTAGCAAATAATTGAAAAGTAAATTGAATTTCTTTTCCGGGCTTCCCCGCTGGCTAGGCCGCGGATGGGGTTTTCGGACATGGTATATGGAAATCTGGGGGAGGGAAGTCCCACATACTCCCAATACCCATACCCAATCCCATGGTCATACTCACTTCGCATAGCCGTAGGGATAAAAAATGAATTTGCCAAATGAGTGAACATCCAGGCTGAGTTTCACACGATGCCGATTGAATTCCAGATACCTCACCACGGCGGATGTTTCCGGTTCCGAGTTCGGCGACGTTCCCGAGTAAACCTCAGAGCAGAGCTGTCGTTGTTTTTTTTTTTATTTTTTGTAATGAAAAAGAAAACCATGATTACGACGCGACTCAATGGCGAAGGTCAATGTTAAGGGCTTACATTCTGACTGGCACCCTGATAGTTCCAATGGTTGCCAAAGTTCCGGTTGATATCCACACCAGAGCAGGCATGACCGGCGTAACGATGACGGTTCTTGCGCCAGAAACGATCCTAGAAGTACACAAAAATTGAGAACAAGATTGAGAAACTATTTAATAACTATATATTTAAGATTATACCTATTTTCTATTCATTTTTAATATATAATTTAAATATGCTATAGACTTGTATTTAAATATACAATACAAGTTTTTTTGTCACAGTCTACCTTATAAGAAGGTATCATTTTCAAACCTTACTTTTATTTGATTGTCCTAAGATAAGTATTATTAAAATATACATATGTTATATAGAAATATATAAATTATTGATTAATATTTTATTCGTAGTTAAAAAATATAAAAAGAAATAAGTTAATATATTTCAGAAACATTTTTGGCATTTATTAGTTAATATTATCTAGGATGCCCTGTATTTAAGTATATTTTGACTAAAATAAATGACTTTGTTAAAATGTTCTTAAGATATTCTTTGATGTATAGATGCTTATAAATATGTACATATATACAAATTTGGTGTGCACTATATACTTTGTTGAATATTATATAAATAACGAAAATAAGAATATTTATGAAATTTAAAATACATTTTTATTTAATGTATTAAATGTAGTTATAATTAGTTAGTTGTATTAATTTAAAACTCTTCCAAAACTTACCGACGTATGTGTATATTCATAGCCATCAGGATTAACGAGGGGCACTAGGAATACCTCCACATCCTGCAAAACCCGCTGGAAGGCGCGCAGGTTACTCAGGAGCTCATAAGCTAGATACAGGACCGTCTGTGTGGTGATCCATTCCCGTCCATGGGCCGCTGCCTGGATGTAAGCCACTCGTCGATGGCGCTAGATATGTTATAGATCAGGAATTAATATAGGTTTGAATAAAATATAGCTATGAAAATAAAAATGTAATATATCTTACCACCCGGCTGTTCAGTGAAATGGAGAGTGCTGCAATATGACGACCCTCGTTGGAGTGGCCCAGGGACTCGTAGCGACAGTACTGAGGATACCTGGCCGCCAGTCCGCTCATGAAACTGAGCACCTCATGGTAGCGGGGATAGTGAGAGAAGAAGCCGCGGGCCTGGCGACGCGACCGGCGACGTGGTTGCTCCGCCTCCACGCAATCCTCCTGCTGGCATTCCTCATACTCCTCCTCCTCGGCGAAGGAGCTATTCGCCTGCAGGGCGGCCATCAGTTCCATGAGTGGCTGCATCTGATAGCTGACGCCCAGGCTGGAGAGGCGGGTCTCAAGCTGTGCCTTCCGCCGGGGGCTCACCGTCAGCACGGAGGAGTTGCGGGTCAGTAGCCAGAAATCCAACTCAGCATCGTTGGTCTGCAGATCCACCATGTAACGGAAGGCATTCTCATCGCCATGCTGAACCGTGTATTTTGTGTAGCTGAAATAAGCATTTATTTTATTTTATTTAAAGTAAAGTAATTTAAATAAAATACTCATAATACAAAAATATCTAGTGTCCGACCCCCTTGACTAAAATTATACTTAACATTTCATGTTGATATAATTTATCTCATCTAAGATTTATTTTCAGATCATGGTGTTTTTAATCTAAACTCTTTAATCTGGAAAATTAATATTAATGGAGGTGCGGATCAAAGAGTCTAAAAAAACTTAATTAATAAAACAAACAATCTTTGGGCCATATTTTGGAAGTGAGTATGTCAAGGTTGGGCAATCTATTGTTTTTTAAAAAATAAGTGTTAATTAATTCATTGTAGAGATAATACACCATGTTCCAACTAAATATATTTTAGCGTCCATTTGACAAGCATTTAATTTATTTAAAACACACAAACATTTTAACACTTTTTGGTGGTCCTTCTAACAAGTTAATTTTAGTCAGTGGAACCGAGGGTGTGATATGCTTATTAGCCGTTCGCAATTAGCTGATGGATAAATTCCCCGATAGGTAATAATAATTTAGTCTATATAGAGCCGGGAAATCCCGATGATTGCTCCACATGTCTCAAACTAATTGGACAACAAATTAATTTATGGCTCGCCCTCGCCCGGCGTCAAAATGAGTTGTTGATTCATAAATTTATGCAAAGCGGTTTGCTGGCTGGCTGGCTCTTTGCCGTTTGTTGGCTCTTTGCCACCACGCTCGGATCGGTGGCCAATTTATCATCTCGTAAAATTCCACAACGGCACACAGCACACACACGAAATACAAGAAATAATGAAGCAACAAGCGATGCCAGCGAAGATCTGCCTTAAGTCCATGCATTTATCTAGGGTTTGTGGGTGGTGCAGAGGGGGTACACAGCTAGAAAATCTATGTCAATAATATTGACAAGTATTACCCAATAACCTGACATATCACAGTGGTCTCTCGTACCAATATTACTTTTTTGCTAGACTTCATTATTAGTTCCTAGAATGCAATAATGACAGATATACCTCTTTTTAAAATTAGTATTAATTTTACAATACTGGAAATATAAAGATACACGGATGATAAGATGATAAGAACCAACATAAATGTAAAAATAAATATGTTTACTCAGAGTACACATCATGTGCCAAAATCCATTATGATATATAGAGCACTTAAGAAGCATATATAGTCATATCAATAATATCAAAAATAATATTATCACAACATAAAAATATTCATTCATATCTAGCTGAATTTATTCAACAATCAAACAATAACTAAATATTTATTTATTTATATAAAGCTAGCGGTTGGTTGTAAACTAAAGGCGCTCTTAGGATAATGAGCATTGGCTGCTGAGGCCTAATTACTAAATAATAAACCAAGATTTATATTTTTCAAATTATGAATTAAAATCCAAATAATTTCCCCCAGTGCATTCGCTTTTGTGTCTGAAGACAAAGGCGCCAACTAAACGCTAATCACGTGTGGCAGCCAACGGCATCCAATGATAATTTAATTAAGCGCCCTCCCGCCATCAGCCGAATTGGAATAACCGGCACGGCGGGGCACATTTTTCATCTTTACATATAAAGATATGGTTTATAATTTTCCCAACACATTTTTAGGCAAATCAGGGGGCCATTGTCCATCAAATGCCACCGGCCTTGTGGAAATGCATAACTCTCTGGGCTTGCTTTGCATGCTTCAAATTATATACATTTCTTATAATTTTGAACTTGAAAAGCTTGGGTGATGATGAAACCATCGCCTCTGCACCAGTAGCAATGATCGGAAGGAAGCTGGCAATTGCTAGACGGACGGACGGAGGGTATTCCAGCCTTTGGCTCTGAAATTCTACCCTTTGCCACCGCAAAGCCCTCATCCATCACTCATACGCCACATGGGCCACAGTGACAGACAACGATTGGAGATGTTGTTGCTCGAGGGCAGCGGCTTGTTTGGCAAACATTTCGCACATTTTGCGATTGCGATTTCAAATCACAAATTGCGAAAATTATCATCGGAAGTGTTGGGTTGTCTAGTGTTTTGCTGTGTTGTGTTGTGTTGTTTGTGGCGTTCAACTGTTGGCCATTGACCAAAGCGACAAAACGTTTAGCGATGCTTATTATGTATTATGACGACTTCTAATCACGGCCAATGGCCATGGGCACGGTTAAGGGCAATATTGGTGGCGTTGAAATGTGAATATACTTTTTAGTTTAGTTTCAATAGGAAATATTGTAGTAAACTCCACTTTTTGTAGTGTCAAATAAATGATTATTAAACAAGAAAGGAAGCTAACTTCGGCACGCCGAAGTTTATATACCCTTGCAGATAGAACTTCTATGAATAGGAATCCATACAATATAAATTATATATATTTGTGTTAAAAAACAATGAAGTAATACCTGCTTTCAATTCATTCACCTATACATATTATATTTGCAGTTTTACATTCACAGATTTGAATTTTTTCTTTACATCAATCGATCGTTTGTATGGCACCTATATGATATAGTCGTCCGATTTTTATGAAATTTGCCACAAAATTTAAGACTTATATAAAATGGCTATACCTCAAATTTGATGAAAATCAGCTGAAAACTGAAAAAGTTATAAATTTAATTGTATTAATTTCTCGATCGTTCCTATGGGAGCTATATGATATAGTAGTCCGATTTTCATAAAATTTTATGCAAAATTGTAGAGTATAGTAGAATGGCTATATCTCAAATTTGATCCAATTCTATTGAAAACTGAAAAAGTTTAAAATTTTTTTGTAAAAATTTTCCGATCATTCCTATGGCAGCTATATGATATAGTCGTCCGATCCGGCCCGTTCCGACATATATACGAGTGAGAGTATATAGAAGGCTAACTACAAAGTTTCATTCAGATAGCTTCAAAACTGAGAGACTAGTTTGCGTAGAAACGGACAGACGGACAGACGGACAGACGGACAGACGGACAGACGGACAGAAGGACAGACGGACAGACGGACAGACGGACAGACGGACATGGCTAGATCGACTCGGCTGTTGATCCTGATCAAGAATATATATACTTTATATAGTCGGAGGTGCCTCCTTCACTGCGTTGCAAACTTCTGACTGAAATTATAATACCCTGCAAGGGTATAAATATCACAATACATTGAAAATTAAACTTCATAAGATAAAAGAGCAAGTAAAAGGATTGCCTTTAGGTATAAAATCAGTTAAGAATATTCATAATGCGTTAAATGTTACAGTTTGAGGCACATTATTTAATATTGTTAGGCAGGAATTTTCTCAGGAAAGTAAAAATATATATTTTTTATAAACAATACTATTGCTTTTTTTATTAGTTGTTTGATTTTCTCAACCTTTAACTGGTTTCATCATTGTGAAGCAGGTTGTTAATACAATCAGTTTCACTCTTAATCACGGAAACTCTTTAGCAAACTTTTGTTTTTGATTTAAGTTTCTTTTTTTATTAGTAGAATTTTAATTAAAAGGTACGAATATTCTCAAAATCAATTAATCAATTTTAGGCTAAGTTATGACATTTGAAACACATTCATTCATCCATAAAATAATCATATAAAATTATCGGTTTATTCATATCTTAGGGTTTCATTATTGCCAAAAGTCATAAATATTTTTATTTCAAAAACAAATTTAATCAATAAAGAATTAACCATTTGCTTAAACTTTTGTAAGGGGTAAAATCATTAAAATTGTCTAAAATGCATGAAGCCAAATAGGCAGTATCCTAATGAAAACCACCACAGAAAATCTTAATAAATTCAAAAGATTCATAGATTATCAAAGCTATCGCTCCAATCAGGATGACTTTAACTTGGTGGATACGAACATAATGCATGTAGCCTTATTTATTGGACCCTTTGGCTTACTCAAAGAAGATTTATATGGACAGCAAGGACAAGGATCACAAGGAGTATGAGTTGAGTAGTTAACTTAAGCTGACATCGTGGCCCTGATCATCATGAAACTTGTTTTATAACTAGAGACACACAAAAAATTCAATTAATGCGATACACCTGATTGATGTGTACGACACAGACATTATCTTTTTTGCTGCTGCTACTAGTGGTTTTTCGGTAACGTTGTAAATTATAATTAATGCGAGTAGCCGCTGATGATGATTACCCTTCGTAGCCGGCCAGGTTGTTACCGAGGCCGGAGCCCGCCAGTCCGAGGAGGCAGAGCGCCAAGCTGCACACGATTCCCTGCCACATTTTCATTATCATGTACTATATATTCGCAATGCTGTGTACACTTTTATTCACTTCCACGATCTGCCCAATTATGTATTAATTTATGCAGTTGCAGTTGCATGGACAAGCACACGATTTTTAGTTTATATGTATCTCTGAATTGCACTTTTGTTGGACGCTAGTTTTGTGTCTTATTGTTTGCGCGCTGCACTTGAGCCACCTGATTATGCAAGTGGCTATAATTGAATAGTTAATATTTGTTAATGGCAAACAGTAAGTAGACGATCAGCGGACGCGATCCGTGCGTTCCATCTCCGGTCCGGCGGAAGACTGACGGGCGGTTCGAAAAGCGGCCAAGAAAGAAGACGAGAGGCTGGCCAAAAAGCACACAGACCGAAAAAAATGGTCTCGGATCTCGCGGAGTTGATTGTTTAGAAAAGTGAGTGTCAAGGTCGGGCTTGTGACCAGTTTTTTTGGGTTCCGAAGATATACAATATGAGACCGCGTCACGAGACGAGTTGCGGGAAGCCTTTTAGCCAATTGATCGTGGCACGCGTCAGTTTTATATTTATTAAATCGATTTTTATGGCTTAGAACTTCTTGATTATCTTTGCATAATTTATACACCGGCTTAATGCCCTTTAATTTTTACTTTTCCTTTTTTTCTCTGTATTGCTTATTGGTCTTGATTGGTTTTTTTCGAAAATCGAAAACTAGTTTTCTATAATTTGATCACTTTTTGGCCGAAACAATTTGTTTTCTGGCTTATTTGTGGATTCTGCATCCGCATGTCGCGATTCGTGAATCGATTCTGAAGCCGTAGCTTGTTTATTTTCTGGTTTTTATAGAGGAACTCGTCTTATTGCTAAGGTTTTTATGCTTTCGGCTTCCTAATGTCATGATGATGAGTGTTCTGTGTGCCGTGTGTGCGGTTCGATTTGAAAGTTCAAGATGTATCGTTCCTTTGGAGCACTGAACTTTCGATTTTGTTGGCCAAAAACTGACAAGGTCAAGCCATAGCCGGAAGTCGGGAGCACTTCATTACAGTTACCATCATCTAAATACGCATTTATTGAGTTCATTAATTCGTCAAGAGATCATCACCAGAAGCCAGGTCACTCAACGTCAAAAAATCATCAAACCATCATCAGCATCATCATCATCATCACCATCGAGCCCCTTCAGATCTCCGTTGATATTTATATTCGATCGCTTGACTTTGCTTTCGGTTCGCTTTTGTGTGTAATTATGACACTTGGCTATAGCTTTGGGCACTTCCGGATCGCATCGTATCGATCGGAGCTGCAGTTTACCAAAGAGTCTTGGAAAAAAGTTGGAGCAGATGAGCAGATGAACAAATAAGCCGCCGCTATGCCACTCGCTGTCACTCGCATATTTCCGGCAGAACTAGTTTGTGTGAAATAATTTACATTTAAAATTCATGCCACTTAATGACTTTGCCTGGGCTTAATGCCCAGCTCAATGGCCAAGTTCTAAATCATTTTAGTTTATTTATTAGCCAGGTCCAGACACCATCATCATCAAGCCAAAGGGGCATTCAACTTTTCCCGCACGCGGCCACAGTCGCAAATCAAATTTATTTGCTATCTGAACTCTGCGATCGCATTAGCTTAAAGGCTTATATATAGTCGCATAAGGAAAGATCAATTTCGTGTTGGTATTATTCAGCCGACCAAGCTCAAGGCATATATGGTATATATGGTTATTGTCTCGACTTCTGCGGGATGATTTGCATCTGAAAACCCATTGGTAACAACAGATGCGTCTGGCCTTAACCATGAACATGAAATCTTTTATCTCTTGTATGGGAACGGAACTGTGAAATAAACAGAGATATAAGTTATTTAAAATATTAGTCAATAAACAAACTGTGTCCATTAAGTATTTAATTTTTACTTTATTATATTTTCTTCGTGTGCATGTGATATCTTAATAGACTGTTTATTGGCCCAAAGAGTGTGGGATCTTGTTGCGCTCGCGCAGTAATCAAAGTAATCAGAATATTGCCTCACAAACTATGCCAAATTGAACAAAGTTAAATTGCCCTGCCACATGACAAAATTTAGGGGATTGTTGGGGCAGGTCCAGGCCAACTTTCCCAGCCATACGAATTTGTTTCGGCATAATTGTTCGGAATTTTGTTAATTCGTAAACAGTTTTATGCTACATTACATTTCGTCATCGCAACTCGAACGAAAGGCAGGAGACAGCCGTCAGTAGGCAACTCCAACAAAAGAAAAAAAAACAAATCCCTTGGATTCAACAAAGTTTGGCCCTTTATATTCGCCAACATGCTAATGACATAATGTGCATACTTCAAAAGGGTTCCCCAAAAACCCCTCTCTCTCCTAAGAATAAAAAATACGGCCAACCGACTGACTGACTTACTGACTGGGAAAGGCTTCACTTGCCAAGGGACTTTGCGTGTTTAAGCCTTGTAACACTAAACAAAAGTAAAAGAAAATGCTTTTGAATAATATCAGAAAAGAAACGAATAATAAATATTGTGTACCATTAATTACAAATAATTTTTAAGCTAAATGTATGACATTATTTCAATTAAAAAATTGTATACTATATTGTTTAGATGGTTTGCAATTTTCCGGAATAATTTGCAAACTTAAACCTAAATCAGGTTCAAATAAAAAAATATATATATAAGAACGTTTCGTTTAAATACTAAAATCAATTTCCAAAATATATTTAGTGTTATTTTCTCCCTTAAAGATGAAGCTAAATTATGGAAAACCTTTTCCCAAAAACTAATTTACCTCGCCAGATAAGACCATTTTAGTTTCACAGTGAAGGAGTATATATACGAAAATCGAGTCGGAAAAGGAGTAACATTGCATTATGTAGACATAGCTAGACGTAAATATATGGCAGTCACTGTGTCAGGAAGTTGACTAAAAGACCGTTAAATGAAAATCAACACGAACATGGTTCCCGTATAAATCAACTGGTTGCGTTGCTCCCGGACTCCATGCCATACATATTTATGCCAATTTATATGGATTCGGTTAAGGATTCCGTACAGTTGTATGAATTTTTATGTGCCGCGCACTTTTGACTTTTGCGTTGACATGACATTTGCGAAGCAATAAAAAGATATATTACACTCGGCAACAAGTTGCCGCAAATATCAATGGTTATTTGTTTATAAGCATCATAAATCGGCACATTTGTTTGATCAGGCTATGAGGCACTTACAAGACAAGAAATAATATACACAGGGAAGTATTTAAATATGCAAATAATTGTAATAAACTCTTAGTACTATGTAGTACTAGTACAAATGAATGATCTTGTTTGGGTAAGGTTAAATGGAAAATAAATAGATAACTTAAAGCATAATTTAGTTGATTAATTATTTATATTAAGACCCTAGTTAACACCATGTAGCCGAGTGTAATAAGAGGGCAGATCCCCAAATGAACTTCGCTGTAAAACGCTTAACCGGAGTAGTAACAGGACTGCTCCTACTCTAGCCCAGCTACTGGCTGCACGCCAGCTCCCGGAGTCAGGGTCCTTGTTTATTTGCATTTGAAGGTGCCTGCCCTTTTGGACGCCCACGACGTGGCTGCTCCGGCTCCGTCTCCTGCTGTTGCTTCTGCTCCTGCTCCTGCTCCTGCTCCTTTTTACTGCTCCTGTTCCTGGTTTTGCTCTCCACAACGCCCACCAGTCAAGTTACCCAGCCCCGGACTGACATTTAGCATATTTGCGTTTTGTGGCAGCTGCAGCCCCGGCTGGGGGATTCCGAACCCGAATCCAAATCCAATTCCGCATTACATGCTACCGGGGCCCAACTTATTAAACGTTGTCGCTGTCCCATTTACCCACTGCGAAGATTACACTGAAACAAAAACATAGAGTTTTCATTTAAATTAATTGTAGTAAAAAATGAAATATTCGAAATATTTGTATCAAAGTTTATAGACATTTTCAAAGGAAACCAAATATAAGGGCTATTTTTACAAATATAATATAAGTTTATACCATTAAACAAAATTTTGGGACCCATTAAACTTCTCAAGCAGTCATACTTTCGAGATTTTAAAATTCTTTTCGAACAGTGCATAAACAGGAGTTGTTATAAGGGAAGTTGGAGTTTTAGTGGGAACCCGAGTTGTGCCATTTATGAGTACAAAACCCTGGCTGCCAATGGTTAAGGCCCGCACAATGGAAGACAATCCCAAGCAGCGCACACGGCTCGCTCTGCTCGTCGTGGAGCGACTGCACCTGAACCTCAAGTGCCAGGTGAGATTCCCAGCAGGCCGGACCCCTTCCGCTTTTACTGTCAATCCGATACAAAGTCCCAGTTTCCATTTGAGTCTCTGTATAGCAACAAACCGTAAATTCTCCAGTGATCAAATATTATTTGATAATTTGTTTTGCCGTTTTTTCCTTTGTATTGGGCATCAACTGCTCTCCACAATGTTGGGCACAAAATCCACACGTATCATCGCAAAAAAGGCGACGAAGGGCCAGAGCCGGGAAACCCCGATCACACCACTCCGTCGGGTGGTCTTCCCGCGACCGGACATCCTGCACGGCTATCTGGAATATAAGCAGATCAATCAGTATCTGGAGTATCTATCGAATCGCTATCCACACTTCGTGCGCATGTACACGTTGGGGCACACCCACGAGAAGCGTGAGATACGGGCACTTGAGATCAACTGGATGAACTCGGAAAACGTAGAGTTGTCCTCGCAAATGCGCGAGCAATCACCTCCGCCGTGCGTGGCCGGCAGCGTTGGACATCCAGCCGTGCCGGTGGTGCACAAAGCTACCAATGGTCGGAACACTGTATTCATTGAGGCGGGAACCCATGCCCGCGAGTGGATCAGCATCAGTACGGCTCTTAACTGCATCTACCAGCTGACGGAGCGCTACACTCGCAACATCGATGTGCTGCGGAAGTTGCGCTTCATCATCGTGCCGCTGGTGAATCCCGATGGCTACGAGTACTCCCGCACCAAGGTAATTTCCTGTAAAATATACATATGTATATGTTCAATAGAAATTTGAGATATATGTGTAAACCATGCTTACCTATGGGCACCCTTCCATCCTCAGAATCCAAACTGGCGCAAAAACCGACGACCCCACAAGTCCACCAAGTTCTTAGGCACAGACTGCAATCGGAACTACGACATATTCTGGGCCAACGGTCCTGGCAAGATCAACCGGAACACGTTCAAGGGCGATCGACCCTTCTCTGAACAGGAGACGCGGGCGATGCGGAACATATTGGACAGGCTCAGCCCCAACTTGTTGTTCTTCCTCTCGCTGCACTCATACGGCCAGAGCATCATGTATCCCTGGGGTTATTCCCGCGACGCTCCGCAATATTGGCGCGAGCTTAGCTCATTGGCCAACTCTGGTCGGAGTGCAATCAAGTCGTATAATGGTAGGGAATACCGCACAGGTAGCATCAGTTGCTTGACCAAGCGTACCATCGCCGGCTCTGTGGTGGACTACGTTTACGGCGTACTTCGTGTACCAATGGCCCTGGTGATGGAGCTGCCGTCACGGGAACTTGGCTTCCAGCCACCGGTCGAAATGATCAGCCAGATTGGGCATGAAAGCTGGTATGGCATCCGGGAGATGTGTAAGCGTTCCTACGACCTGCGCACCCAGATCAATCGCGACGACGAGCCGCAACTGCCAGCGCTGGCGCGTTACGTCTCGAATGCCACTAACGAGGAATCTGTTGCCCAAGTTAATGCCTCAAAGGTCGACGAGAAGACACCGGTGGGGACCGGAGGTGGCGATGCTGCCGAAGCCAAATCCTTGCCCAAGAAAAAGAAACGGGTGAAGCGCTCATTGCGGGCTCAACACGAAACCATCCTCCGTTTGCAGAGTTCCAGGCAAGCGGCTGGACCGAAATCTGTGCCGGCCGGACTTTTCCCGCGTCAGCTTCCAAACTCGGCACCACCGAGGAGACCCGGACGCAGTGGGGGAAGCGGTGGTGGTGATGGCATGCTTTTAACTACGCATGGCAAGCTGCCCATTTCCTCAACAATGCCGCTGGGTGTGTTCCTCTAATTGTGAGCCTGTTCGTGAATAGTGCCTAGATGTTTCAGTTTTAAATTAAAGTAAAAAATTTAAATTTTATATATATTTCTTTTAAATCAGGTTCTGAACAAAAATAAGGTTTAATAAGGTTCATCGTTTTATTTGTGCTTTCCTTTTGCTTTCTAAGAGAAAGAAAATAAATGTACAAGTTCACACACCGCATATGGCAAGTTATATCAATGAAAATTGTTCAGATTTGGTTTCATTGTAACGATAATGTTGAAAATTATATGTTAATTCGCGCAAATTCAGAATGCATCTGTTTCATAGCGGGAGTACTTAAAGACTAATACAACAAATCCATTATTGTCGAGAGTTACTTATCATTGAAGGTTGGCACACGGGGTGCAGCGTATTTCTGGCGCAGTTTGTTGTAGATTTTGCGATCCTGTCGAAAAATAGAGCAAGTTAGAAATAATTTGTATATGTGAAGAACCAATCTTTTTATACCTGTTCATTAACTGAGGGGCGGAGGTGAAGTAGAGCCATCTTGAAATGCTGGTCTCGCACACATAGGTCGTCCAAATTTGTGTTGCCGTTATTGAGAGATTGGCGAAGGGCGAACATAGACGCCTGCTTAACCAGTCCAGCCAAATCGGCTCCAGTGTAGCCGTCAGTTTGTTCAGCAATCTTATCGAGATTCACATCCTCAGCCAGCAGAGGACGCTTTCCGTTCTGCGAGAAAGAAATGGTTATTAGCTATTTGAATCAGCGAAAGATTCAGATTTACTCACCTTTGTGGTGGCCTTTAGAATTTCGGAACGCTCGCCTTCCTCAGGCAATCCCACGTAGAGAATAGTGTCCAGACGACCTGGACGCAGAATGGCTGGATCGATTATATCAGGTCTATTGGTTGCCGCCAATATGTAAACACCCTTGCGGTCCTCCACACCGTCCATTTCGGTCAACAGTTGGTTGACAATGCGAGTCCCTGAGTTGTTTCCGTCCCCGCCATCGGAACGCTTAGGGCAGAGCGAATCGAACTCGTCAAAAAATATGACGCAGGGGGACGAGTTCCTAGCACGTTGGAAACAGGCGCGCACAGCACGCTCACTCTCGCCAACATACTGCAAAATTTCAGAATGGATTAACTTTAACATGAACTGTATTCTAATTCCCTGTAACTCACCATGTTCATCAGCTCTGGACCCTTCACAGAAATGAAGTTAATGCCAGCCTCATTCGCAATGGCCTTGGCCAATAGAGTTTTGCCGCATCCCGGTGGACCGCAGAGCAAGACTCCAGAAGGAGCCGTCAGTCCGAGGCGTTCCAACATTTCTGGATACTTGACTGGAGCCAGCACAGCCAGCTTAAGCTCTTCGCGAATATCTTGTAATGCCCCAATGTCATCCCAAGTAGTGTCTGGCACCGTAACGAAGCCCTCGCGCTTGGCCGATGGCTGCATCGTCTTGATGGCCTCAACAAAATCAGCCAGGGTAAGACGGAAGTGTGGATCGGTGAAATCGTCAGGGGGGTTGTCCAGAAAGTTGGTTAGCTCAGCCAATGTAGGCTCATAATATTCGTTTTCGGAGGGGTCAACTTGCTGCTCCTTTGGCTCATCGGAAGCCATGTCCTCCTCGTCGTCGTCGTCGACGTCGTTGTCCTCGTCCTCATCCACATTCTCGTCCTTGTCCTCATCATTAGCATCCTCGTCCACCTCCATGTTGTCTATTGAATTCTTAATCTTGCCATTAGTCGGCGCTGCCTCCTTGGAGGTAAGAGTTTCGTCGTCAGCTTTAGCTTCTGTGTCGACCACCTCTTTATCTTCATTAGATGCTTCCTTTCCCTTCTTAGCTCCTTTCTTATCTGCCTTTAATTTCTCCTTATCTTCAATCGATACCTTTCCTTTTTCATTAGAGTTTTCATCAGAATTAATCTTTTCTTCGTCATTCTTCGATGCTGCCTTATCACCATCAGCTCCGGTTTCCATTTTCTTCTTATCCACGTCATCCTTTAAATTTAAATCCCCTGTCTTTTCCTCCTCAATAGGTTCATCGTCATCCAGCGTAACAGTGGTCATATTCATCTCACTGGCCTTATGCAGCTCCCGGAACTTCTTCAGGGATCTATGCTTCACGGCCACGTTAGCGGCACGGCAAACGAGGGCCAGCAGATCAGCCCCAACATAACCTGGAGTCAACTCAGCTATCTTGTCATAGTTTAGCTTTGGATCGACGTTCAAGGATTCGCACTGAAGGCGAAGGATCTCTCGACGCTCCTTGCGCGTTGGTATGCGTAGGGCGAATTCGTGATCGAAGCGACCGATACGACGTAGTCCGGGATCGAGGACATCAGGACGTGTGGTGGCTGCAATGACTATCACTGAGTGGCCAAGCTCGTTCATCCTCAGGCTATCCAAGCTGCTTATCAGCTGCGATACAATGCGGCGGTTCATGTCCTTGGCAGCGTGCATGCGATCGCCGGCAATGGCATCAATTTCATCAAGGAACAAAACACAGGGAGAAAGGGCCAGGGCTTGATCAAAGACGTCACGTATGCGCTCCTCAGACTCTCCAGAGATGCCACCAACTAGCTCCGTGGCCGGCACTTCAAGGAGCGGCATCTTCAGTTGCTAAAGAGGGCAGTAAACAGAGACATTCGTTGACTAATCAGGATAAGGTAAGCATATTCAAAACTCACTCCACTTATAGCTCGTGCCAGATAGGTCTTGCCGCAGCCCGGTGGTCCGTGCAGAAGGATACCCCTTGAGGGCATCAGTCCCAATTGAAAATAGAAATCTGGCGACTTAATGTGGATGAACATCTCGCAAAGCCCCTTAAGTGTATCTTCCATGCCGCCAATTTCGCGGAAGCTCTCAGTGATGTGCTGCACCTCCAGCTCCTTTTTGTTCTTACGAGGTCGTACGGGGCCTCGATGGTTCGAATGATGATTATATGGTTGCTGATAAGGCTGCCTAGCCGCAACAGGAGTAGAATCGTGAAAGCCCGGCTTGAATGGTTTATTAGGAGCCTTGTGGGCTGTTGCCTCATTATCAACACTGCCCAGGACAAAATTAGGTTTGGCTACTAAAGAAATATGCCTATTGTAACAAACATCTAATGCACAGTAAATATGTCTCACCTTTCTTTGCAGCCCCAGACATCTCTGGCACATCGTTCATAAGGCGCTTCAAGGTGTTGATCTGGTTAGATGATGCAGTCGATGCAGCCGAAGTCACAACCGGAGCCACAACCGGAGCCACAGCAGGAGCCACAGCCGGAGCTGGATTTAGATTCGGAGCAAGAGTTTCACCATTTGAGAGGTTAGTAT
Organism: Drosophila serrata; assembly: GCF_035046125.1. NCBI lineage: Eukaryota > Metazoa > Arthropoda > Insecta > Diptera > Drosophilidae > Drosophila > Drosophila serrata. The sequence continues at coordinate 2,903,063 of NW_028257170.1, forward strand.
CGTTGTTGTCTGACTCATCCCCACTAGATATGTCAATGGGCTCGTTTAAAGTTTTAGGTGCCACTTGCTTCCTGGAATGTGAATACAAATCATTCATCATGTTGTTCATCACACTGTTATTGATGGGTTGGGCTTCGTCCTGACTGGAAGAATCTCCTGAGCTGTCCGCCTTGTCCAGGTTGTAGCTGTCAGATATGACAGCAAAAGCTAAAAAAAATTCACTTTTTAAAGAACTTCTGTCAATGTCAAGCCACGCCTCCTTCATGGCCTACCTTGATGCACCAATTGCTTGAAGGGACCGAATTTGCGACGCTTATAGTCTGGATATGTGTTCATCAACTCCTTGGTCATCTGCTTTATATCCAGATAGGTCTCGCCAATATGCTCCTCGAGATACTGCCGTTGGAAATCGGATGGTAAAAAAAATTAAAACAATTTTGCGACCTAACCTTGTTTTTGTCGTGCCCATATTCGGCGCCCTTGCAAAAGGGTTTTTTTTTTTTTTGCTTTTCCTCGCAATTGCCGGCTATCGGCTCCAGATCGCGGGGTGCTGCGGCATGGCGATGGAAAACAAAAAACGAAACAAAAGCCAACTCACCTTCTTCACGCGGATCGATATTAATTTATCGTGGAGAAGGGGTAACGCTCCCTTCTCCATATTACGAGTGAATTAAACAAAACACAAAAGGAAACACAATTTGCCGCTCGCCAAATGCAAACGACGCCTACACCTCGATAACTTCTGTTCGCACGTTTCCACTCACCTGCGTTCTACGATAAGATGCGAATTATTCGATAGTTCTATTTTGGGAAAAATAGAATTTTATTTTTTTATCAGGGAGAAAACGTTGTGCTCTTTAGAAATATCAAATGGAAAAGAATCCGGGTTGACACTGCTTTTTTGCTTGACAGCTCGTACCACAAAATTCGATGACATTTAAAGCAGGGCCGCTTTGATACAAACCAAATACGGTCAAACTATTATTACGATGCAATTAAACCAATTAAACCACTTAGCAACAAATGTTGCTAGCATGCCTTTACACTTGAGCAATACAAAATAGAATTTACCATTAGTTTCGACTCACCTGAGTTTTTTGTTAAAACCTCGATTTTTTTAAGGAATAGAGAAGAGGAATTATTTATTTATTTTTTTCGGAGAAAACGTTGTGCTCTTCACGAAATTCAAATGAAAGCGATTTCGACTCGCAGGTCCCGTATTCTCAGCTCAGGACACAACACATGATGAAATTAAAAACATGGCTTGCTTGATTTAAGGAAAACGCGATAGGGAAATTTTTAATTTATTGGCAGACGAAGTTTGATGTAATTAATCTTATATTGTATATGGCAAAAACACTTCAAGAACTCTTAAAAAACAAATGTTTGTGGCATTCCCCAAGAATAATAATTAAAATTTGCAACAATAGCTATCATTCTTTTTGCATTTATATATCGATAGTCAGATAGTCAGCCATCGATATTTGCCCGATAGCCGCACTATCCATCAGCTGGTCGCAGTTTTTATCTCGCTCCGTCGTTCTCTCCCCGCCTCTCACTCTCTCGCTCGCTCGCGCGAACAACTGAGTAGTCGCTGGGTTTTTTTTACAAAGTACTCAAATTCAATGTGCTTTTACATCAACAAACGCTGGTCCGCGCAATAAGTGAGGTGTGTGAATTATGCGGCGCTGCAGCAGCCAGAAATGATGCATTCCGCCCGCACCCCGAACTGAGCACCGAGCGAGCGAGTTGTTGATAAATGAAATCACAATTCCCACAAATCTGAGCGAATAAAGAACTGAACTGAACAAAAAAGAAAGCGCGATGTGCGACGGTGAAATTTGCGAGCCAGTGACTCAGCCACGTTCCGAGGGCGGCGGCGGCGGATCTTCCGGGGCGCCGGAGCAGGAGCTGCGGGTGCCCCACATCGATAAGCAGCCAGGCGAAAAGCACCTGACCAACGGTGGAGCACCCGGGACGCCGACCGCAGTGCAGGTGGATCCCCTCCAGGTGGCCCACTGGGCCGTGGAGGACGTGACCAGCTGGGTCATTCAAACCGATCACTTTTCACGGATCCTGCTTGACTGCCTGCGCATGGAGGCCGTAGACGGCGAAGTCCTGCTCTCCCTCACCGAGGATGACGTCCGGGACATGCGCTACCGCCTGGGATACAAGCTCACCTTTGGTGAGCTGAAGAAGTTCTGGATTGCTGTGCTTCGACTCCAGTTGCTGGTAAAGAACAGCGCCGCGGACTCTGTGTTGCTGGGCATCGAGAGCCACGGTGGCCATCCTGCTTATGTGCCGATGGCTACATCTTGCGGACCGCCTTCCTCCTCAACGTGTCCCTGCCCGCAGCTCGAGTGTCCCAGTACAATTTCGGACTGCGAAACTTACTTGCGCTTGGGCGGACGCTATGTGACTCCCGAGTACTTCAAGACCGCCATGAGCTTAGGTGAGTCCGCCTTCCACGGCCGCCCCCTTTCAATTACGAAGGTCAATTGTTCATTGATTGTTTCTCTGGGCTTATCGGTCGTGTGCCAATTGTGCGGAGCGTTTGCTATAACGCAGTTGGTTGGCAAAGTCCGCCTAACACTTCCCCTTTGATAACTCGGAGAAATAAGAGGTTTCCCCATGCAATTTAGTGTCATAAATGCTCCATTACTTTAGTTATTTGTCTGATTTACAGCAAGTCTTAATTTTAATAATGTTTTTTACTGTAAAATGTTTAATATTTTAATATATTAAACCCGTTTTACGTCATCATAACCGTGAAATTATTTGTTTCCCCATGCAGTTTAATGTCATGCTTGCAAAACGTGGCTAATTAAATGTATATTTATTATTACACGACAAAGTAGTAGTAGTTCTCGCACTTATTGTAAGTATTCTAAAAACTTTTAATGTGTTTACTAAGATACGAAGGGTTTTCGAAATTCCACTGTAAAACTAGGCACTGATCCCTTTCCACAATACATTTCCCATTCGATAAAAGGCTTTCCCCTTGTTCTTTAATGTCCCACATAGTACTTGAACTATTTATGATTGCCTACGTCATTTTATGAGCTCCTTGCGTTATATATAGCCATTCAGAAATTAGGCTTCTTATAAGCATTTCATTTGATTACTGAGCAATAGTTTTGCACTGCAAATAGCTATTGAAATAAGCCAATTTCTGTTTAAAATTTAGTTAATTATAGGTTTAAGTCTGAGGTATTTTGTTAGAGCTCATTGCATCACAACATTAACAGCTTTCTGAGATTTTGTCCGAAGAATGTAAACTCCTATTTAAATAAGTTATTCAAAGTAATAAATTAATCTCCAAGCTTTCCGTCAACATTTCGATACGGTAATCTCATAGTAATAGGCGTCTGTCAAAGTTCAATGTCACATTCAGTATAGCTAGCTAAATGCGTCACCTTAGTTATAAAATTAGTTGCTGAACTTTTCACGGAATCGTAATTAGACTCCCATAAACATACTTTCCCAAAAATAAAAGGCTTCCCTTCGGAAGCCCATGGCGGCACACACTTACAGCAAAGACATTAAGATAATACGTCACTCTAGTTATAATTATAGTTTTTAGGCGACTGTGACGCGTTACTGTTATTTATTTTGAGCTTTTTGGAGGCTATGTGTGGAGACGCCGCTCGCATTTATTTATGTACTCATTGGGGATCTCGCCTCTCATTCTACCTTATATTGTCTTTAGACATGTGCGTTGGGTTTGTGTAACTTTGCGTGCATTAAATTTCAAATTCCGATTTGTTTATAGGCTACCCTTCAAGCGGCTGACTTACTTTACGGGGAAAAGTACGCAACAGTTAAGCGACAACGAAAACAAACACAGTTGACAATCGATTGCCTTGTTAAAGCCTTTAGTTATCAAGTTGCGATTCATATAATTTCATAGAATAAAAAAATATAAACATTAGAAAAACTAATCCATAAGGCCAGTATATTCCTCAGTAACCTTATTTCCCAGCCTAGTAACCCAATTTCCCATCAAACGAGATTATTTCGAATATTTAAATGAACATAACTTGGCACTTATGTTATCTAGGATAATGCCCTGTCAGGCCATTATTTTCGATAATACGTTTATCATTACAGCCTGTGTTGTTTGTTTTGGTTTCTTTTATCATGGCCATTTCAAAGATAAGTCAAAATTTGGACAGATAAAGCCTCGAAGAGATAATTCCTTTCTTAGGCAGTCGAATTGTTATTTTTATTGCGTTTAAAATTTAATACAAAATAATTAATTTTCACTTTATAATGGGGTTTGATTTTAAAAAGGAAAGTTTGATTATTTTTATATTACGAATGTAAATGCTATTTTAAAATAGGCCAAATGACTAGGCCTTAAAATGATAAAACACCTTTTTCAATAATCTTAATAATCGTGAAATTATTTTAACAAATTATATTTACAATTCACAATTTTATAACTGATTTTTCCATACGTATTAATAAAGTTAGTAACAGTTCCCAGATCCACATAGTAACAGATATTTTCGCCCTATTGCAGCCTACTCGTTCGTGGTTACCTGGATAACGTCATTTGTTATGGTGATCGTGCACGAGCGCGTGCCGGATATGAAGCGATATCCCCCGCTGCCCGACATCTTCCTGGACAACGTGCCGCACATCCCTTGGGCCTTCAACATGTGCGAGATCACTGGATCGCTGCTATTCAGCATTTGGCTTATAGTGCTGATCTTCCACAAGTACCGCATGGTGCTCCTGCGACGTTTCTTCGCCCTGGCTGGCACGGTTTTCCTGCTGCGATGCGTCACAATGCTGATCACCTCGCTGAGTGTGCCTGGAACGCATCTGCAGTGCAGTCAGAAGGACTTTGCCATCGATGATCCCAATGTGGACATGGTAGGCGCATTGATCATTCGGATGACGCGCGCTTATCGCATCTGGAGTGGCCTAGGCATGTCCATACAGGGAGTGCGCACCTGTGGCGATTACATGTTCAGCGGTCACACGGTGGCACTCACTCTGCTCAACTTCTTTATCACAGAGTGTAAGTAAATTAAGTGGCTCAGTTTGTTGAAGGCTAACTATCTTCTTTTTGATCCATGCAGACACCCCGAGAAATTTGTACTTTCTGCACACGCTCACCTGGCTGCTCAACATGTTCGGTATCTTTTTTATCCTGGCTGCTCACGAGCACTACTCCATCGATGTTTTTGTAGCCTTTTACATCACGTCACGATTGTTTCTCTATTACCATACTTTGGCCAACAATCGGGTAAGTACTCTAGTGATTCCCGGAAGATTCCGCCTAACCAAGTTCACATCCGTCTCCTTAGGCTCTCATGCAAAGCGACTCAAAGCGGACACGTATTTGGTTTCCCATGTTTAGTTACTTTGAGAGCAGCGTCGATGGGATGGTGCCCAACGAATATGATACACCCGGCTCACTTATCGATGGCATCATAGATCAGATGTTCTGGATCAAGGACCAACTGGTCACAACCATAAAACGCATCTGGGTGGACGCTCATTCTCCCTTGTCCCCCAAGTCGTCGATTCAGATCTTTGGCTCTGACTCTGATGAATATGTGCACAACACATCCGCCTTCTTTAGTCCGCGTCCGTCGGCCACTAGTAACTTTAATAATGCGGCACCAACTTCTACGGCAACGCCAGCGCCTGCGTCGCCAAAAAGTTTGCAGGCGCAAAAAAAGACCTTTAAGGACGTCAGCCTTGATCCATTCTCCAGGGCAACAATCGCTTCCCCTTCCGCCGCCGCTACCTCGCAGACGCTCGCCAAGGATACGCCGCTGAAGCAAAAGAAGGTGCTCTGATTTCCACAGTCATTCGCTCTTCCAAACATGTTTATCCGATGCCGTTCTTCGAAAAGCAACAATATGCTGAAATCAACCACAACACCGACTGATATTTTTATTTCGAAATTTCCCCTATTTCCCCTCTCTCCTACTCCACTCCTTACTGTTACAGCACCTTATCCTTATCCTGATCCTCCATTGTATTATTTAATGCATTCTACCATTCGTAGTGCCTTCCGGGTCATTTCCCTCTTCTATAATGCCGACAGGATGTCCCCAGAGCCTTTCCCTTAGTTATTTTCGTCGGGAGACGCTTCTTATCGGCTGGTAAACGATGATTATGATGATGTTTTTGAAACCCTCCTCATTCCGTTCAATTCGGCTTTGAACTAAATGTATTTATTAATTGAAGAAGACTTCTAATGCATTATTATTATGTAATTGTAAGCATGTGAAACAACTGTATTTTTAGTTAATTAGTGATAAGTTTGGAAAGTTTTGTTGAACGCACAAGAATCAATAAATAAAATTGAATATTTCCACAGCCTGTGTGTAAAAGAGGCTCAATACAATTGAATTGCCATATGCAAACTATCCCTTTTCCCATTGTGTTATTATAACACCTGTGGTTGAAAGTATGCATGTTTCAATTGCAACTGATGTTAAACATTTTGTAATTGTAAATTATTGTGGCTTCTAGTTTTAAGTCTTCCAACGTTTAGTTTTTACTATTGAGTTTAGCATACAAATAAAATTGGTTTGTAGTTCTGAATTTAACAAATGCATATCCCACGGCTTAAAAAGTATAAAATTCTTAATGCATAGAGACAGGAAGAATGTAAAGCGTTATATATCTTAATATTTTTCGGATAAACGAGGTCCATCTCACCCTAAGGTATCAAAAACCTTCAGCATACATTAAGAAATTTAAACTTGGAAATAATTAAACGTACTATGATTCCCATTGCAATGTTTTTCTGAAGAATGGACTAATTCACAAGCAGAATTAATAGCCTTGAAAAAGAAAAGACCAGCAGGCGCCTTCTACAATTCATCATTTTATTTTTGTTTGTTTTTCTTGTTTTTAATATAAAAATGGCATTTCTTTACTAATTTTAAGTTTAAATTACTAATGTAAAGTATGTATGATTGCGGTAATTTGAAAAATATATATATATATTTATATATATATCATTTATATGTCATCTTCATATACTTGTATATATTCTTCAATGTGTGAAAAAAATATTTGTAATGAACATGAACCGTCTCTTCTGTATCAAGCGTATATAATATGTATTTATGAAAGCGTTCAATTTGACTTAAAGAATAACGTGTTATTTTCCCGTATTTCATAAAGCAAATTGTTTTGGATGTTTACATTACTTTGCGATAATTTACATCAAAGGAAGAAACAATTAACAAACGATATAATCGAGACAAGTCAAGCGATCATCGTTTCCCCGCCTTGGTACAACTAATATACGATGCAAAAATAAACTATGAAAAGTATGCATTTCATGAGTAGTGAGTTCTCTTTGTGTATATTCCTCTCACAGGCTATACTATTTCAAAAAACAATATTTTTATGTAGTTTGATGCCTTATTTGCTATATGTACCTAACATATTGTTACCAATTAGGCTTTTGTGTTATGTACGAAGCTAACGTTTGAGGTTTCATTGAATCTTTCTCGCTACGGATGCACCTTCATCGCATTATTATTATATGTATCTGTGTGCATATATTTAGTTCTTTCATATAAGATATTTGTCATTTTTATTTAGAATTTTCGTTATGTGAAAAACATAAATTTAACAAGATTATTGGTTGGTTTCCTTCTTCTGTTCTTTTGATGCTGCTTGCGGTTTAATTATTCATCCATTTTGCTGCTGCTAACCGATACAATATATAATGTATGTATGTAATTCTAGGCGTAAACTATAACTGCTTCCTTTGCATGTATTTCAAAATATATATTAAACACAATGTCGTATGCTTTAGTTTTTTTTTCTTTTTTTGTAGTTTTTGCTTGTTTTTAGTTTCCTTATTTGTTGTTTTTGTTTCCTTTTTTAGTTTAAATGAGGGCTGTTGTTGCTGTTGCGGTAGATCTACCGTCACATAAGATCGTAGTGCAATTATTAATTTCTGGTTAGTGAGGCTCGAAAGCTTCTCACACAGCCTTACGATAGATCTGGAAAAGATAATAGAAATATTTTTTAAATATCTGGGTAAGGGACACGGGCTTGCACGGAAACTCACAGCTAGGCGCTGCCTCGTAGCGACGCTGTATCTGATCATATGTGAACTTGACGAAGGCATCGTACTGCTCGGCCAGCTTGGTGGTCAGCACGGACTCGTAGCGCTCTCGCAGCTGATTCTCGCGCTCCTTAATCATGCTCTCGCAAATGAGCTGGACCTGCTTGAACGTGAACAGAGCCTTCTCGCCGTGGCGCATGAGGTTCGGTGGGCTGTCCGGCCGCCGCGGGCTCTCGGGTCCCATCTCGGATCCACTCGATTCCGAGTCCTGCATCCGCTCCAAGGCGGCCGCGGTGATCGGCAGCTGTTTGCGCTTGTGCAGTCTCTTAATCTCGTTGCACAAGTTCTCGGCCATTTTGTCTGCAAATATTGAAAGGATTATTACCACATTTAAGGAGCTTAGTTCTCTCACTGTAAGATGGCCTTACCTGGTGACATCTTGGCCAGAGATGCCTCACTGAATGGACTCGGCTCGGTGGTGTCCTTGGCGAATCGGTTGCTCGGCGTGTGCGGCAGCCCGGCTGAGGTGCTGGGGTCACGCGATGGCGACGCGGGAGTGGCGCTGTTCCCGGCCTGCCCGAAAGGATTACAGCGACGGCGCTTCGGCGGGCGCTGGTTCATCGACTCCCAGTCGAGGGCGCGTTTCAGTGTTGCACAGGCCATCGCTATGATTATGTTTCTCCGCTAAGCGGTCCTGGTAGATATATAGCGATAGCGGTCACTTGCTAATTGTTGTCACGAAATCTATGTCGGATTCGGGATGCGCTATGACTTGAGGCGTCGTCTGTAACGGGGATGCAAGCATTGAATGATTGAAGTGAGGCGGAGAGAACACCTTACTGGGAGATGAAAGACCTGAAACTGGTTTCAAGGAAAAACAGGATTCACTTGCCGCACACATACACGCACACGGACAGGCAGGCAAGAAAATACAATAAAAGAAAATGGTGCAGCAATTTATAGCCTACTGATAGTGCTGGACATTTAACTACTTTTTGAGCTATAATTAGCTGTTAAAATAAACGTTCTTTATCTTATCACTTTTATGCCATAATCAACAGTTTTTAACATATTTTTATCTAATTTGATTCTAAGCTATCTTTTATTATTATAGAACTTCGTTTTGTTTTATGAAAATCGGAATTCTATATAAAATAACTGCCAGAGAAACGGTTAAATGTAGAGGATGTAAGTATCCTTCAACATCAAGTTACTATGAACACTAAATAACTATGATCAGTAAGTATCTATGAACACTAAGTAACTATATTCAGTAATGAATGATCAATAAATAAAAATGATCAGCAATTAACTATTCGCACTAAGTAAGTATGAGAAGTAAGTATCTATGTTCAGTAAGTATCTATTAGCAGTAAGTTATTACTTTGAACACTAATAAACAATGACTTGCAACTTTTGTAACACAACACATTTCTAAAACTTGCCCGGCAGAAGTCACTTCGTTCCGGGGATGTTAGAACCAGTTGGGAATCATATGCATGTGCGAAATTTGATTTGGAACAAATTCAAGAGCAAGCTATTTTAAGGAAACTATGGAGTTATTCTTCTTTATAATTTTACTTGTATATAAGTCGGAGCATGGCGAATCGGTGGACTATATATATACATTTATATATCTGACATAGGAACGATCGGAACATTTAAAAAAAATTATAACTTTTCCAGTTTTTTACAGATTTTCATTAAATTATTCGACAATTTGTGTAAATTTTTATAAAAATCGGACTACTATATCATATAGCTGCCATACAAACGATCGTTAAAAATAGCGGAAAATGCAAAATGGTGAATGTAAAACTGTAAATATAAAATGTATTGGTTAAAGAAAGAAAGCCGGCATTACTTCATTTCTTTTTAACATAAATGTACTCTATATATTTTATAAATATGTCTAATCGTAGGTTATTTTTTAATACGAATTTACATTTCTTTCTAATGAACTGAAAGCCCTACTGTACATGTCTCAGAGGTCATAAATCATGCTAATGGATTTAGCTAATTTGTCTGACTATCTTTTTCACAGCCAGCTTTTTTCCAGCCAGAAATCGACCTGCACCGATGTCCTGCAAGCAGCTGTGCCGCTGTCGCCGCAGGAAAAGGGCGATTCCGATTCAAAATCCCTAAATGAGGAGAAGAAAACGAAGAACCGAAGAAACGATGTATGTGGCGCAGCGCAATTAAAGGACGACGGACAATAAAAACCACCACGACAAAGGCAAATGCATAGCAATGCAGACAAGGGCGCAGCGGTGTGGCGGTGAAGAAAAAGTGTAAACTGTAATCCAATGCCAGAACACGAACAACCACCATGGAAACTACGCAGGATAATGTGCGTGTTCTTCTCTTCTCATTCTCCTGCCCCTAGTCTACTTGCCACTGCTTCTTCGTTGCAGCGGCAGCTGTACCAGCTGTTTTTCACACACACAAGCACAATCACACTCATATAAGAGCACACCCGAGAGTTCGATTGACCGAAATCAGTCCGCAACACGTGTGTGTGTATAAGTGCATCTGCGCTCTTTCGAAGCAATTTTCACCTTCTTTTTTTGTATTAACAATATTTAATACGTTTTGGGGTTTTACGTGACAAATACCATGCCAGAGATTAGTTTAAAGAAACCGAAATGACAGCAGCAGCAAGCTAATGCGATCACACTGGTCGTCTCGCTCTTGCACACACACACGCACACAATTGTGAGTTGGAATGTTGATTTCGTGAAATTTTAAAAATGGTCGAAACGCATATCATTATCAGCTCAGCTCCCTGGAAAGCTTGGGCATTTTTCACACCATTGCACTTACGTTAATTGTTTGGGCGCTGCGATGACTGTTTCCGCTATATCTTGCTGTTCGCTTTCTGCACCACTTCACACGCGCTTTATTTACTTTTTTATTGTGCCACTACTCCGCTGGCACATACGCACGCACATTAGGGATCCAACTTGTATGGAATCTTTACAGTTAATCTTATATTATTAAGTAGTAGTATTGCTTGCTTGTTGTTTTGAGCAGTATTTCAAAGGCCACTGAAATGCACTGTCTGTAGGTGATTCTGCTGTTTTTATTTTACAAATTTTCGTCTCGCTTTGGGATTCTTGGGAAAAATGGACGACGATGCGTGATGGAGCTATAAAGAGTGTTACTATCGATATTATAAATGCTGTTGGTGATACATCGATACTATTTCTTAACAATTATACTTAGCGTCAAAATGGAACGGTGGGAAATCGAACATTAAGGGGATTCAAAACAGGTCGAACCATTTTTCTTAAAAAAAAAATATTTTATATAAAATAAAACTCACTGTTCAACTCTTATGAAATGTCAAATTTTTTGTAATCTCCCCCATTACATTTGGTCAACCATGACGACTTTCTATATTTGCTCTCCTAGTTTGTTTGAATCACATCCCGAGGTAAGTTTACTTTTTATGCTATTTTCTAAAAAACTGATGGCTTGCGGAAACTTTATAGTTTAATTCTTTAATACATATCCTGATTGCGGGCATATCATGTAGTACGGTATTTCTTTAATATTTGTAGAAATTAAGTAAATTGTAAAATCACGAATTATCCAAAGGCTTTTTTTAATTGATCTGAATGTGAAATGCCCAAAAAACGAAGACATACATTAGCAAATAAATTTCTCACATGTATATATTTAATTTTATTTACGAATTTCCCGCAAAACTAACACTCCAGAACTTGTAAAAGGTGGAACCATACAGAATTTCTAAGAAAATCGTGATCTGCCAACGGCTTTGGATTATTAAAATATATATATTTTTATGTTAAATATGCTTATTTAATTAAAGTGCGATTCGATTTTCAGAAATTGACAGATTAGCATGAAACTTGCCAGAACGACGGCTTGCCCCCGTTGATAGCCCGAAAGTGAAAGAATTTGACAAGGTTTCACAAATAATTTACTAATAAACTGTCTTAATAAATAAAATTATCGCTTCACTACTCTAGCCTTAATTTTTAACCTAATATCAAATTTTTAGGCTGTTTCTAGCTTTTTTCGATGGTTGGTAGGGTTAGATTTTTTGTGGAGTGACTAAATTTAAGTTTTTAGTGACGGCACAGAAACATCGATGGTCAATGTTTTCATCGATGATTTGCGCACTTCTAATTGTTGTTACGCGAGCGATTTAGTTTTTATTTCTAGTTAAATTTATCAAAGAAATTGTCTAGAATGTTAACTCTACGCAACGCTCAGAGATTGAGCTTTCGGTAGGCTATAACTCTGGATACTTAAATCTCAAGAAAATAATTCACCTTACCCGTTTTCTCTGCCAGTTCCCTGCTGCCGGCTGCCTACAAAAACGTGGGATTGGCCAGCTACTCCTCACAGTCCAAAAACGACGATGGCTACTCCTCCTCAGACGACGAGAAGCCCACCAAGAAGAAGGACAAGCCCGCGGAGACGGCGGCCCAACGCTTGAACCGACTGCTGGGCACCATGCAGGCCACAGATCAGCTTTCCGCAGCAGACTTTCCACGTCCTGGCGATGCCACTCGCCGTCGCAGAGAGGCCCAGAAACAGGAGGCAGCTTCCAAGAATGTCCTAACGGCAGCAAAGAACATTGCCAGCATGTTGGGTACCAGTGAGAGCGACAAGAAGCAGACTGAGTCAGAGCTGCTGGCCAAGCTCCTGGGACACGGCAGCGAAACTGTTCCAGCAACGTCGGGTGAAGGTCAGGCGTCGGATGCTACGGCAGCTCCAGCTAGCGAAAAGGAACTGAACCTAAGGTGAGCATAATTAAAAAAAAATATATATATAAATACATAAATTACATTTTCGCTGTCCTCCCGGCAGCGAGTTGATTGTAGGCATGAAGATCGATCGTCGGCAGCAACCGCAGCAGCTGGAGCAGACTCGCGGGGAGTACGTTCGTCGTTCGCTGGCCTCTCGGGCAACGTCGCAGTCGAGGGATCGGCACCAACAGCAGCGTCCGCAAAGGCATATTAAGCGTGAGGCTGAATCCTTTACGGGCAGCGTCAATTTGTATGGCGGCGAGCCGCTCGGAATCTTCAAGGAGGACGCCAAACAGCTGCCCATCTCCAAGGACATCCTGACCACCTGGTCGCACCTGAGTCAGCGAGAACTGAGCCTGCAAGCTGCCCATCCGCCGGCCAACTACTTCGAGCAAATGGTTCTGTGGACGGACCAAGGCAAGGTCTGGCGCTTTCCCATCGACAACGAGCAGGACTGGTCGGACGAGGATGTGAACGTGGACTTCTCGGAGCACATTTTTCTCGAACAGCACCTGGAAGGGTGGTGTCCGAACAAGGGCCCCATTCGCCACTTCATGGAGCTTGTCTGTGTCGGTCTCTCCAAGAATCCCTATGTGACGGCCCAAGAGAAAAAAGATCATATTCTTTGGTTCCGCGACTACTTCGAGGCTAAGAAAGACATACTAAAGGACTTGATAGGCAAAGAGCCTAAGAGCAAAAGTATTTCTGCTTAGCATCTAACTTTGTTTTTGAATATTCGTTAAAAATATATTTTTTGCTTTATAAGACCGACGATATATAATTATATATATATGATATTGTGTAGAAATATGTGTGTGAAATCCGTTATGTATATATCCAAGTGTATAAACCTAATACTTCGAGGGCTGTGCAGAGGACTGTGCGCGGAATGTATGAGCAGCCGGCGGCAATTGGGGGCTTCAGAACAACAGGATACGCTTCTCCACTGTCTTGCGGCAAATGGGACACCCTTCGATCTGGTCGCCGCACATCTGGCACGTGCCATGGCCGCACAGGAAGACCATATTCTTGATGCGATCGAAGCACACAGGACACATAGTCTGGAAATTTAAAATCATTTACATTTCATTACAGAAAACTAGCCGAATCACTCACCTGCTCCTTAATGTCCTGCAGCTGCTGCTTTAGCTTCTGCACATCATCCATTTGGAAGTTGTTGACATTGGATGGGGCCACGATCACGCTGCCAGCAGCTGCAGCTGCTGCAAGATTCGACATATTCGAAGAGGCGGCTGCCAGCAGATTATTTTGACTGTTCAACTGATTACTGCTGCCGGCTACCGGCGTGACCACCGTATTGTTCATCGGCATACTGTGGCCGGTGGCATTGGCACAAGCTGCTGCTGCCGCCGCAGCTTCCATGAATCTTTCGTCGGGCATCGGCAAGGCCACACCTCCTCCAGCTGCCGCCGCCGTTACCTTCTCCGGTCGTCCAATTCCGCCGCAACAGAGACTGAACGACAGCATCTCGTCGATCTGGGTGCGACAGAGGACGCATTTCTTCATTAGGGCACTGCAATGCTCGCAGGCCACCATGTGGCCGCAAGGCCGGAAGAAGACGGCTGCCCGCCGATCCGAGCAGACCAAACACTCGTCGATCTTCTCACGGGAGGAGACAGTCTCGCGACAAATAAGGCACTTTTTCACTCTGGGAGCGCAGGTCTCACAGCAACTGACATGGCCACATGGCTTGAAAACCGTATCCCTCTTGGCATCAGAGCAGACGAGACATTCATCCAGACTGGCCGACGATTTCGGGGGATCCACGTGCAGAGATTGGCTCATTTCATTGGAGATTCCATTGAGGCCAAAGGCGGAGGAGGAGCCGCCTGCAGCGACAAAGGTTGACGAAGCCGACACACTGGTCAGTGGCAAGCTGGCGGACGAGGATTGATTTAGGTTACCGCCACTGGCAGCTCGTGCCCTGGCATTCGAACTGGTTCCAGCCACATTACCCGGAAGCTCAGAGTCATCCGTTTTTCGTTCATTATAGCACTTGACTAAGGTCTTGCATAGATTGGGATCCGGACAGAGATCCAACGGTGTCTGCTGCTTGCGATTCTTGAGGGTTAAATCGGCTCCGTTGGCGGCCAAAAAGCAGGCAATTGACGCTGATGCCTTCTTGTTATTGGCATTCCTTAGCCCCATTAGAAGTTTACCGAATCCCTCCACGTCCTGGAGCTGTTTTAGCTGCGAGAGTGTGTGATGCCGAAGAGCTTCATGAAGCGGCGTATCCCCGTCCTTGTCGGGTATGTTCAGATCGGCACCATCCTGTACCAGCAGCTTGACAATCTGGACATGCTGACGCTCCACGGCCAGATGCAGAGCTGTCTGCAGATTCACATTTTGTCTGTCCATATTGGCTTTGCCCATGTGCACCAGCAGCTCGGCAATCTCTACGTGATTGTTGAGCGCTGCCAGGTGCAGAGCCGTGTAGCCATCGTCCTTCTTCTCCTCCACAATCCAGGGACGATTCGTCTTGGTCAGCAGAATCTTCATGGCGCTGGGATTACCCTTGAGGGCAGCATGGTGCAGGGCATTGAAACCATTGTTGTTGTTCAGCGTTATATCCGCCCCGAAGTCCAGCAGCAGGGAGAGCATCTCGTCGTGCTCCTTGGAAATGGCATCGTGTAGTGGTGTATCGCCCTCCGAGTCCTGCAGGCTGGGATGGCAGCCCAAGGTAAGCAGGGTCTTCACCACATTCAAATGGCCCTTATTCACGGCAATGTGCAGCGACGTTTGCCTCCGTTTATTTCTCGCATTCAAATCCGCGCCAGCCTTGGCCAGAATCTCTATTACAGCCGCCTCATCGCCGAAGGCGGCGTGGTGCACAGCCCTGTCACCATCCTTGTCTTCAATCTCCACGTCAACGGCATGGCGCAGTAGCACTTGTATTACCTCAATGTGTCCGTTTTGGCTGGCAGCTTGCAGAGCTGTGTGCCCGGCAAACACGCCATTAACATTGACATCCGGAGCCGAATTGGGCGAGGCACTAGATGTGGAAGGTTGGCCAGCGCCGGCCAGATACTCTTCGCAGCGGGCCTGAAATAGTAGAGATGTTAAATATGTTGATTTTCCAAGGATTATTCAAACGCAATTTGTACTAACCGCAAATCCATTGGCTGCCGCCTTGACGAACTCTTCGGTGGCATCCCCAGAGACATTCGGCTCGAACAGTTTCTTGAGTATGGCTGAAAGTCGTTCACCACTTGGGATGACCGGAGCACAGCTCCCATCAGCGGCCGTGGAAGAGGCCACCTTGCAAACGGCCAGGGGATTGTAAGTCCACGATGTGTTGCCCACTTCGACCTTGAGGTCGTTGTCGTGATACACCTGCTGCACTCTGCCAATCTTTCCCAGCGTCAACTGCATGGCATCCGCCCATTCGCCGTGTCCGCGCTGCAATATCTTGATGCTCTCGACGTCCGAACAGATCTTAACAATATCGCCCACCTGGAACTCGGGCGGAGCAGTTGTGGGCGAGGATACCTTGGTTAAGACGGCTGGGTTGAAGGTCCAACGGTTACCGGAATTGTAGGCCACCACAATGTCGTGATCCTCGTCGATGCCTACCACCATTCCCGCATTGCTCAGACACTCGAACATGCCATCGGTCCAGCCGCCATGTCCGTGCTGCAGGGATTGCACAATTTCCAGGTCCAGATCCACTGTTACCTTGTCGCCGATTTGAAAGCCATGTGGCCCCTTTCCTGGTCCATTCTCGCCCAGAAGCGGCAGGTGATCGCGGTACACATTACTGCCTTTGGCATCGTTGACAACCTTTAGATCGGCCATTCCCTCAAAGCCCACACGATACAGATTCTTGGAGCCATTGTCCCAGATCACATAGGCAGCCGATCGTGGTGAGGCCGAAGACCAATCCTGGATCTCGTTTACCTTACCGCGCCGTCCAACGCCGCCGTCTTGGTCTTCCCACTGCCAGTCCACGCCGCGCACGACTCGGGCTCCCGGAAATATGCCTCTGGCCAGAACTTTCTTGGATTTGCGACGCGGCTCCAGCATCGTACGCTCGCCTCCGGGTGTGGTGATTCTATAGAATCGATGTCTGAGATGATGCTTATCTCCGTGGTAGCAGATTGAGCACAAGTCGTAGTTGATGCACTCAGCGCACTTCCAGCGGATGCCAAAGATGGGCTGCTGGCGGCAGGTGTCGCACATAGTGCCCTCATGCTTGACTCCCGTGGGGGCGCTGTCCAGGATCCTCAGATCGTAGGCGCCAGCGCACCTATAGTTGGCCGCAGTGCCGTTGTCCCATACCACAACCACTTCCTCTGCAGATTCAAAATTACGTACGGTGCCGACGTGTCCTTCGCCGCCATCCTGTGAAGGAGAACATAAAGGAATTAGTGAGTCACTTAATCTTTCGATTTTTGCAATTCCGTAAACCCGAGACCCACGCTGATTAGGATGCGAAAATAGAAGCTGTAGTGCATCATAATAGCAACTAACTAAGTGTTAAGGTAGGCAACGCAATCGCTAGTGATCGTCGGTGGTTATCTCCCCTAAGGGATGAACGAGTAAAAAAAGCGGGGCATGAAAATAGCTAAAGAAGCATCGAAGATTTGAATACCTTAAGGAATGTATAAAATGATTTATAAAGCCAGAAAAAAGAACTGATAATACAGCCGATACAGGTTATCTTCCAGCAGAATTCTTCATATTTATAATGGTATTCTTTATTTATACAAATGAATTTCATGCAATCTTCTTAATCACAATAAATTGCACTTTGTAACATTAAGAATTTTGAAAAAGTGCTTATCTCTTTAAGACCGATCGTTGATTAAAAAAAACGTCAAGATAATGCAATCATTTTATATCAAACTATTTGCCAATTGTGTTTATTCATTGACTGTTTTAGCTCAATCGTTTTCCTTTCTGTGGAAATCGGTGTCATCCTGGCAAGATCTTTGGAAAACTGGTTTAGACAGGTATGATAAGAAAGAGGTCAGCTTAGTCGCAATTTCAAGAGCTTGATTCTAAGGAGAGCACACTGAATGCTCTAAAGAGTTCATTCTGTATTTCAACTCGGTATATATTAAATAAAATAAGATTACTTTTAAATAATATCACCAGTAAGTATCAATGAAAATTAAGTAACTAAGACCAGTAAGTAACTATGACCAGTAAGTGTATATGATCAGTTACTAACTTTGAACACTAATAAAGAATGACTTGGAACTTTTGTAACACAACACATTTCTAAAACTTGCCCGGCAGAAGTCACTTCGTTCCGGGGATGTTAGAACCAGTTGGGAATCATATGCATGTGCGAAATTTGATTTGGAACAAATTCAAGAGCAAGCTATTTGAAGAAAACTATGGAGTTATTCTTCTATATAATTTTACTAGTATATAAGTCGGAGCATGGCGAATCGGTGGACATATAGTCCATATATACATATATATAGCTGACATAGGAACAATCAGACGATTTATAGAAATATTCTCAGTAATTAAGGCTGACCAGTAATTAACTATGATCAGTAAGCTTCTATGAACATTAAGTTACTCTAAACCGTAAGTATCTATGAGCAGTAAGTAACTATGATCAGTAAGTATCTAAGCATCTAAGCACGTATGATCAGTTACTAACTTTGAACACTAATAAACAATGACTTGCAACTTTTGTAACACAACACATTTCTAAGACTTGGCCGGTAGAAATCACTTCGTTCCGGGGATGTTAGAACCAGTTGAGAATTATTAGCTCAGATGTGCGAGATTTGTTTTGGAACAAATTTAAGCTATTTGAAGGAAACTATGCAGTTATTTTTCAATATAATTTTACTAGTATATAAGCCGAAGCATGGCAAATCGGTGGACTATATATAGACATATATAGCTGCCATAGGAACGATCGGAAAATTAACTATGAGCAGTAATTAAGTATAAGCAGTAAGTAACTCTAAACAGTAAGTATCTATGATTACTAAGCACGTATGATCAGTTACTAACTTTGAACACTAATAAACAATGACTTGCAACTTTTGTAACACAACACATTTCTGAGACTTGTCCGGTAGAAGTCACTTCGTTCCGGGGATGTTAGAACCAGTTGGGAATCATATGCATGTGCGAAATTTGATTTGGAACAAATTCAAGAGCAAGCTATTTTAAGGAAACTATGTACTTATTCTTCTATATAATTTTACTTGTATATAAGTCGAAGCATAGCGAATCGGTGAACTATATATATACATATATATAATATATAGATGCCATAGGAAAGACCGGAAAATTTCAAGAAAAATTATAACTTTTCCAGTTTTCAAAAAATTTTCTGCAAATTTGATATAGCCATTAAATATTAATCTAGAATTTGTGTAAAATAAAAAAAATCGGACTACTATATCATATAGCTGCCTTACAAACGATCGTTAAAAATAGAGGATATTCGCTGTAAAATTTATATTTCATGCAATTTAACACTAGTGTCTGGTTTTGCCATAAGAAATTAAAACCAAAAGCATTTTCCTTTCTATGGAAAATGGGTGCCCCATCCTTGTCGGATAAGTGGGAAAACTGGTTGGAACAAGAACGATTAGAAATTGCTTGGCCCCGACTGCATTTCCCTGAGCTAGATAGCAATTAGGCCACAGTCAAGACTCTAAATAATTGATTTAATTAACTTTTCTTTTAATTTCTGTTTAAAAAACGATGCCCAAACATGAAAGCTTAATCAAACAAAAATAAAAAGTAAGAAACACATCGTTTGGCAAAATTCGCGATAGACATGACTAATTTGATGAGTAAAGGTTTGGGACTACACTTAAAATAAAATAATTATGTGGATTTGTATATATGTTTTGACAGAGATAAACATTAAAATTTAATAAAATAGCATAATAGGATAATATCCCTTTCCAAGCGACTCAGTTAATGTTACACTTAATCAAAGGTTGAATATAATTTTTGATTTTTCTTTTTTACGAGTATTTTGGTTTACTATACACTTTATATTTCTTTGCTTCCATTAGGTGTCTGTATTTACAGTATATAGCAAGGACTGCATTGTTTTTTTTTTTATTATTTTTAAATGACATAAAATAAGAGCTTTTAATTATTATTATTATTCTATGTACTTCTTAATTTCATTGTAAAATACTTTTTATTTATTTATCAATCACTTCGCGAACTTCTTGCTAATTGCACTTTTCTTTTCTTTCTTGTAAGAAATATTTTTAAAATGTATTGAAAATATCCAAAACTGGTCATTTTATCGATTCACTTAATAACCATGGCCTATATATATTTTTGCACACTTTCTCCTCGACATACTACACTTCGCGACTCATACTAAGACATACAGCGATCCTTAGATGGTGCAGAAGCAGGCTGCGACAGTTACGAGCCAAGAAGCTGGACAGAAGCCTAGTCATCGATTCGCGCACTCTTACAATTAAAGCAATTGATCCGGTCAATTGCCCAGGGGCGAGTGCTGCGCCGAGCTGACGATCTGCCGCCGCGATGCGGCGACTAAAAACCAAAGCACAAAACTTGACCTCACCTGTTTGTTCCACTTCCAGTCCGGTCCGCGGATCACCCGCGCTCCCACTCCCTCCATGGAGAAGCGCCTGGCGACGGCTGCCGCTGAATTTGCTGCTCCTGCTCCGCCGGCTGCCGCTGTCGCTGTCGTGGAGGAGGTGTTTCCACTTGCAACTCCTCCTGCCGCAACACCGCCGCCGCCGCTGACGCCCCCGCCCCCCGTTGCACTGCTCACTACCACACCCACAGCCGTCGATTGCTGGGTGCCCGTGTTCGTGTTTGTAGGTGCTCCGTTGGCCGCCGCCGCGTTCGTAGAGTCCTTGCCCGACGTGAGAGTGGCCGCGCAAGACATTTTCCCCACTCCGGCACGGCTTTATAATAATGGCAACAGATATATTCTTAGGTTTTATCGCGTTGAAAATCGGGAGTCAAGGAATTTTTTGCTTAGCGAACGACAAGTGTGACCGTCGCGGGTCGATCGAAAAATACCACGAACTTGGCTGTCAAGCAGAATCAGGAAAATACCATAAAATTGACAAGTGGAAATACATCGATGGCTATCGATATTCGCGAAAAACATCAATAGGATGTAAAACACCAATTCTTTTTACATTTTTACATATATAACTTTTACAACTCAATTAAAAAAACAAACTGAGTCAGAAAATTTTAATTTCAATTCGGAAAGGTTTATGGCCCAGTTTTTATTTGCATACTGAATTTAAAATTTTTAATGATATAATTATGGGGAAATGGAACTCATACATTTTAGCAAGCACTGGTAGTTCTGGCATGTAATATTTATCTTATATGATTATATACTTGTAAACATTTAAAAAACGTCGATGTATTTATGATTTTCCACCACAGGTAACTATGGTAAAGGTTAAAAATAAAATATATCTAATTTGAATGTATTTAAAACTTGGTAATATACACATATATTCATATTATTTAAGTTATTTTCATTTATTTTATTTCTACATGAGCCCAATTTACAAATACATTGAATAAGGAGAGACTTATAAAGAAATGTTAACCCTTAACAAATATTTTATTTAAAACTAGTGTTAAAAGATTTTATTCAAGTCATTATAAAACATTTAAGATAAAACCAAAAACAAAAACACGAATGCCTAAGTCGAGGTCTTAAGATATTGCTCTGGATTGGGCAGAAATGCTTCAAGGAAAGCAATTCCTTTTGGCATAAACTGAAGGTTTTCATTAAACAGATACAGTTCCGGCTGCAGGATGTCAGTAAAACAAATCTCCTCGACATTGGCTATTTGGACGACGAAATTGGTACGTTCAAATCGAACAAGAGGTTCGTCCTCGATGCATTTAACTACGGTCTTTCGCACAAAGATGCGATTTGATTGTCTAAAATACAAATAAATAATTATACTACAGATCCTTAGTTCTATAAAAAGTAATATAAACTCACCTCAAAAGCCTTGAATTCGTTGCCGTGAGTACTGTCAGCAGGTTGTGAAACGTCCGCTTGATCCCCACAACAATCTGATCGATGCGTTGCAGAAACTTTCGGAAAGACTCCTCGTCACTGCCCCCGAGTGCATCGGTGAGATTCGGTGGCATCTTGAGACTGAGCTGAAAGTTAAGGTAGTGCTCAAACGTTGTCCATCGCTCAAGGGGGGTGCCAGTCACCGCCTGTTCTTCAGCAATGGAGCACACACGTATGGCTGACTCGTCGTGCTCGTCCAGCATCTTGTAGTTAACCACAATCCGAAATGTGGTCAGCAGGCGGTGGTAGAATATCAATTGCCGGGATACCTTAAGCTGGTAGTCGAAGATCCAGTTGGGCTGCTGGTCGGCCAGCAAGCGGTCCAGGCGATCGAAGAAGGATTCTCTCGACTTGGCAGGGGCTTTGTCATGATTTCTTCTTAATTTTGGTCTATTGAGATGATATTTTAGGGTTTAGTTTAGTTGTACATATAACTGTTTATATTATTACCTCTTGAGCTTTTGCATTAGCTTTGTTTTGTCCCAATGGAATAGCCTCTCTTCTACTCTCGTCTCGTCCAAGGACTCGTTCATTTCGACTTCCTGACTCTTCATCTGCCAGTGCTTCTGCATCTCTTCAAAACTGGGCTTCAGCCGCTGCCGGTGCAGTCGCTGACGATCTTTGGTGAAGTCGAAGAGATTTATTTGGGGCAGCACAAAGGAATCGGTGCTTCGCCTTGTTTCACTCAAGGAACGATTGCAGTTGCCGCACTTTCTGCAGGAGGCACTGCTCCCAGCAATAACAAGGGGAGTTATTTGGGCCTGGCAGAGCTCAGGTTTGTGATATGGCTCCTCGACCTCTTCGTTTTCGACGGTTTCCTCGGCCAGCGTGGAAACCAGGCTTATTTGCTCGTTGTCTATCTGATTTTGTGGCTGCATCTCTTCCTGCTCCGCTTCCTCCTCCTCCGCATCATCCACATCCACATCTATTGCGCCGGCAAAAATCGTGGTGTCGCCAGAGAGATTAATAAACTTGGTGTGGGCAACGGCATAGCTTTTGAAGGTCCGATCGGCGGAGGAGGCACTTTCTCTGTTACAAGACTTGCGCTGCTCCTCCTGTGCCTCTTTCAGGAAGTAGGTGCTCACATCCGAAATGGTGATTGGTTTCTCCTCCAGTTCTGATGGCTGCGGCAACTGCAGGACATCATCTAGGGAGCTCACTTGCCCCAGCTGAGTCAGTGCAGCGTGATAGTCCCTCACTGGCTGCACCGTCTCATCGAAGTGGTCGATCCTGAAGCTAGGAAGGAACTTATGTGCCTCTGCCTCCGCCTCCATTGCGATTTTTTTTCCTTCACAGGCACCATCCTCCATATCGACCTCCATTTCCATGTCCATTTCCATTTGGCAATTGGCAAAGAGCTGGGTGTGTCGCTTTTTCGACTCTGGCAGATTGGGTGTGAGATGTTTAGGGAGGCGCTTGTGATTTGCCTGGCTTACCGGTGTCCCAAACGCAGAGGTGTCCATCTTTGCAGGGTGGTAAATGGAGCGTTGTCTAAGCTTTGGCTTGGGCAGTGGTGTCTTGCACATCTCCTCCTGATCCTCGAACTCGGTTAGCGACATACCGGGCGTAAAGTTACCCAAATCTCTGTATATTGATGTCAATCTGGGATGGTGCATTGGAGTGATTACCTGGGTATCTGGCTTCGGCATCGTCTCCTGAGGACTTTGATAGTCCAACGATACAGGTTTATTTCTTGATTTAAGACTTAAATCGTCAAAAATCTGCTCAGCCACTAGAATGGTATTTCTAGAGCTGGGACGTGGTTCCTCCTCTTGGGAGGGTATATGGTTTGGTTTAAATGCAATTTCCAGATCTTCCTCAATTGGCTCAGCTTTTAAAAGAGTTTGTCTTGACTTTTGCTGTCGATATGGAACCGAAGACGAATCGGTGGCATTGTAATTTAAAAGTGAAAGTTCCTCTTCAATGGGTTCTGATTTTATGATGGTTTTTCTAGGCTTAGATAACTGGTATGGATTTGCTGAGTCTTGAATATTCGATAGCACCTCCTCTTCAATGGGTTCCTCTGAATAGGGGTGAAGCTTTGGCACCGATTGTTCCCTTGAATGTGGAACTATATAATCCTCCTCTATGGGTTCCGGTTTTATGATAGTTTTTCTAGGTTTTAAGAGTTGATAAGAATCAGCGCGGACGTCGCTTTCTATATGCCTGCTGCTGGCTGGACTTTCCAAATCCATATCCTGCTCCATTTCCTCAGGCTTGCCCAAGTGGATTTCCTTGCTCATCGATTCGGATGTTGGTTGTTTCTCTGCTGAATTGCAACCTAAATCCTCAAGGATCGGCTCTGCCGCAAGAATAGTATTTCTAGCCTTTAAACGTGATGGCTCTCGAATTGGAATGTGCGACTTAAAAGCAGCAGGCTGATCTTCCTCCAAGGGTTCATTCATTAAAAGAGTTTGTCTTGTCCTTGGACGATGAGTTGTCTCCAAGGCTTTGTACTTTAAAAGTGATGGATCTCTTGGTTGTAGAATGCTGTTATCCTCTTCTATGGCTTCCGACAAGATGATCGTTTTTCTGGATTTGTGCGAGGGGTATTGACTTAATGGCTCTTTGGTATTTGGGTGCCTCTCCTCCTCTTCCATGTCAAGTGTTTGCCTTGATTTAGTAGCCATTTGCAGGTCATCTGTTGGATCTTTAATGCTAAAGTCAAGATCCTCTTCGATGGGTTCGTCTAGCACAACATTTTGTCTTGATTTTAATGGTTTCTGCGGCGGCGTTGAGGTTTTCAAAGGTATCTCCTGGCCTGGGTTTACTACATTTTCATTTTCCAGGTCCTCTGCTAGATGAAGTGTGTGCCTCGGTTTGGAATTATTCTTTTGCAAGGAAGCAGAGTCTAGTTCCGTGTACGGTACGGTGATCTCTTCTTCCATGCTCACCTGCATTAGGAGAGTCTCTCGACGTTTAGTTTTTATGCGGGCATAAGCTGGAGCTGTAGCTTCCTCCCTGGCCTCTTTCGCTCGCCGCAAATCCGTGACCTCCTGATCATGATGCGGCGAAGAAGCTGTGGTTTTCACGGCAGGAATTGCAGAGAAAGACACTGACTTATCCGCCTCCATTTCCACGAGATGATGAATAGTACGTCGAGGCGGAGGAGCTGTGGTTTCCCCGGCAGGAAGCGTAGACAATAATAATAATGACTGATCAGCCTCAATTTCTACAGGTTGATGAATAGTGCGTCGAGGCGGAGGAGGAGCCATGGTTTTCACGACAGGAATTGTTATTAATGACTGATCCGCTTCCATTTCTACAGGTTGATGAATAGTGCGTCGAGGCGGAGGACGAGCTGTGGATTTCACAGCAGAAACTGCAGAGAAAGATACTGATTGATCAGCATCCATTCCATCAGGCAGAGTAGAAGCTGCTTTGTTTACGGCAGGAATCGTAGACAATGATACTAAGGACTGATCAACATCCATTTCTACAGGTTTAAGAATAGTGCGTCGAGTCGGAGGACGAGTTGTGGTTTTCACAGCAGGAATTGCAACGAATGATCCTAATTGATCCGCATCCATTTCAGAGTCAGTGGTTTTTACGGCAGGAATCACAGAGAATGATACTGACTGATCCGCATCCATATCTTCAGGATGATGAATACTCTGCCGAGCTCTAAAGCTGGGCATGGGATGATGAAAGTCCTGCCTGCTTACTGGACGCTCCAAATCCAACTCAGAATAGTCGTAGGTGGTCTCTCGTCTCGTAGAGTTCTTGGAAGTATTTCTCGACTGCGTTTCATCCCCTAATCTGGCGTGAGCCAAGAAGTTTGTGTTATTTAGCATTATCTCATCCGCTTGTGATAGACGATATTTATTCTTGTCCTCCTTATCCTTCACTTTATCTTTTGCTTTATTCCTGATCTCCTTTGTAGGGGGAGCTATTGGAGGCGGGGACATGGCCATGCTTTCACTAAAATTCAGCATTGCTCGTGGCTTGATGCTGCTCTTGATGTCCCGCGTCGGACACTCCTCCTCCGTCTCCATTCCCTCCAGGCCCAGGCCATGCCAGTAACGTTTCATCTGGGCCTTGCGATCCGTCGTGGGTGTCTTGGGGCCATTTGGAAAGAGCTGAATCTTGCCCGCCTCCAGTTCATCGTTAAGTTGACGCAAGTTGATCTTTTTGCTGATGCGCTTACCCGATATCATGTCGAGGGGCACTAACACGGATTCGTCCTTAAAGTTGATGGTGCTGTTGCCGCTGCTGGCGCTCTCAAAGGATATATTGCACGGGGGTAAGGGGTCCCTGTCCGGCAAAACTGTAAAATAAAAAGAATTATATTCATGGGTATTACAGTGTTAAATGCTTAAAACATATTTAAATCTTTTAAATAAACAGAACTATATTTGTTCGTTAACCAATTAACAGTTTTAGCCTTTATAGGAACATTATTTCCAATATAAAGTAAGCTGGTTTAATTATTAGTTTTTTGCTAATGACGTAAACGACAAAGCCATAGTAAGTTTCACGGAAAAGGTAAATAAAAATAAGTTTAAAGAAGGTATAATTTATAAATAAATCATTAGGCAATGGGAAAAATAAATGTTTCAAACCAATTTTAGGCAAAACGAAGAGAATATATGGACATGGCTAGATTGAATCTCCTAGTAATGCATCTGTACCAACTGTACATATAAAAAATGCGTTCTGATTTAAATTGTACATATTTAAATGTTTATATTGAAATAATTGGTAAAGAATAAACTCACCATTTAAAGAAGAATCAAAGGATATATCCACGTTTTCATGTTGAGTCTTGTTCTTGACCTTCTTTACCGGCTCCTCCTCCTCCAGCTCCATGAAAAGTGATTTCTGTGCCGGGCATATGTTCTCCTTTTCGTTGGCCATCATATTGTGATGGTCATTAAACATTTCCAGCCCAATGTCCTCGGTTTCCAGCTGCATATTACTCTGTTGTATGGAAAGCTGGGAAGCAGGAGCAGTGGGCACAGAATCAATGGGAGTAGGAGCAAGTGGTGTGATGTCCATAAAGGAATCACTCATACAATTAGCTGTGGTATGTATGCTGCTCTCTCGTTGACTGATGGGTGGCAGATCTCCGCCATTCGTATTGTGGAGGAATGACTTTTGCAGCCTGGCCACCAAAGATCCAGACATCACATCGAGGGTCTTGTCCATAATCCGGTGATCGTAGAGGGTGTCCTGCAGCCCCTGCCGCTCCTCCTGCGTAAGAACCAGCGAGTCCCGGACTGCGCCTAGGGGCTTGTGCTTTTTCCTTGACAATTCGCAGGGCAAAAGGGTCACATCCACGCTGGTCTGCAGATTCAACGTAATGTCTATGTGGGTGCGTTCGCAGACGCTGGTCGCCGGCAAAGAGATGTTTTCCTTGTCCTCACCATTTAACGCTTGTGAACCTGCTCCTGTTCCCGATCCTGATCCAGAGTTGTCCTCAGCGCTGAGGTGATCGGATACCTCATACGAGTGATTCCAGTTCTTGGGCTCCTCTGTGTTTACAAATTCCCTGGAGCAATGCATTGGAACATTATAAATGGGACTTCGCAGGGATTCCTATAGGCCAACACTCACCTCACGGACTTTTTTCCACTGAAGCTGATGCGGCGCTTGATCCGAATCGCAGTCGTGGTAGTGTCCTCCTCATTGTTCGGCGCCTTCCGCAGCTGCAAAATGGAACATTTTCAACGTAAGTAACAACGCTCGATTGTTTTAAGTTCTTGAAAGCACTCACGGAACTCCTGCGATTTGTTTTATTCATGTTTTTGTGCTCTTAGTGTTGGTTGCTTTTAAAATACGACGCCGCGGCTTCTGTGTGAATGGCTGGAGAGCGTCGTTTCGCGATCGGCGTTTTGTTGTGAGTGGCACTAGTTATCGTTCTGTGTGAATGTTTAGCAAAGTCTGGTAACGCCAAGCGTTCTTGAGCGAATTTCAACTTATGAATAAAAACCGGGCGGTCACACCGATTTTTTCAAATTGATTGCCAATTTTCGGAAGCATTGAAGATCGCCTACTCATTTAAGAAAATTAAAGAGATTAACCAGCGGAAAGCCAAGAGTGGAGGAGGGGCAGCGATTGCTTAAAATATATGAAAATATTATAAATATTGGGGTGCCATTTCATTTAAGCTGTATTCTCAGAAGGAGGAATGTTTACAAGCTGCCCATGGCTATGCTACGAACGAGTAAATTGCTCCCAGACAATGTTACAAGCGTAACCAACTTCATATACCATCAATTTTATTTACTATTAATTCCAATTTTAAATCACATGCATTAAAAGTTCTTAAAGAACAAAAAAAAAAAAATAGGGACCAAGGGGAAATGCTCAAGCCTTGAATGTATCCTTCTCCTTGCGCAGCTTTCCCATGGTCACAATGGGATCAGTGGCGCCGCCTGCATGTTTCTGCACCGTGGACTCATGGACACGCATGAACGGGTTCCAGGACTTCTCCTCGCCAATGGTTGAGGGAACGGTGGGATCCTGAGAGGCACGACGGTGCTTGGCCCACTCAATACGCTCCTGGATGACCGCGTTGTCTGGCTCCACGTGCCGGGCGAAGCTCATGTTCTGCAGCGTATACTCGTGTCCGCAAAAGACCTTTGTGCTGTCCGGCAGAGCCGAGAGCTTGGTGCACAACGCTTCGTACATCTCCTCGGGCGTGCCTTCAAAGAAGCGACCACAGCCGCCCTGGAACAGGGTATCGCCGGTGAAGACGGCTCCCTCGCCGCTGCTGCCATCGGCTGCCGTGACGTGGTAGCAAATATGTCCGGTGGTGTGACACGGCGTTGATAGGCACGTCACATTCAGGCTGCCAATGGTGAAAGTGTCGTCCTGTTTCACCTTGTGGTTTAAGGCGCCGATGCGGTCATCACCGCCGTACACATCCAGCGCCTGGGCCCATAGCTTCACGAGCTTCTCGTTGCCGCCGGCATGGTCCCAGTGGTGATGGGTGGTCAGCACCTTGTTTAGAGTAACCTGTGCCTCCTGCACGGTCTTGATCACCAGCTCCGGGTCAACGGGATCTACTACAGCAGCCTCTCGCGTCTTCTGGTCCACGATAAGGTACATGTAGTTGTCCTGCAGTGCCGGCAGGATCTTAATGTCCATGCCCGCAAGCTTTACATCTTCCAAAGTGCTGTGCATGCCTCTCAAGCCGACTTTCCTTAGTTTTTGGACTAAAACGAGAATGATTTACCAGTCAGTTGACATATGGAAAGGTCACTCGAACAGGGCAAAACAAGACAAGATACGATAAAAACACAAATGGCGAGCCGCCATCGAAAGATTAGATTAAACACATATACATGGATAGATTACGCTTGACGAGACTTGGACAGACGGGCACAGCCAGAAATCGCCTTTGCGTGGACCCGGCACCAGAGAGCGAAGGCGTCGGAGGAGCCGCCACCAGCCGCAGGCCCAATCGCAGACTGCTGGACGAACCTCGAAAGTAAGCGGCCGTCAACTGGGTTTCCACCGAGGTGGACACACTGCGCCACGCGGAGGACAGCATTGCGGCAAATGTGATTTTATGGATTGGCTAGAGCGGGGGGTGCTTTTCGAGATGAAGTAATTAATAGTCTCCAAAAAGTAATTACAGTTGGTTTTTTTTTATCCGGTTCGGTATTGAATGTGGCCGTATCTCCCGCTGTTCGATTTACCTACCGTTCAAAATTCTCTAATTCGTCTAAAAAAGGAAATATCTCATCCACGGTAGCTGGTCACATTAAAAACGTAAGCAATTCACGTAAAATTCAAGCGTCGGTAAAGTCAGAACGCGCGCCAAATCAAAACTTAACGGAAATGTAAATAAACTGTAGAATTGTCATCTATGTCGTTTCCAACGGTTCATACACCTCATTTGGATTCTTAAACGATTTAGTGCTGTATTTAAATGTTAATTTAGTAAAGAACACACAACAATGCATTTGACGTACCTCTGAACAGTAAATATCTATGACCAGTAATTAACAATGATCAGTAAGCTTCTATGAACATTAAGTTGCTATTATCAGTAAGTAACTCTGAATAGTAAGTATCTATGATCAGTAATTAACTATGAGCACTAAGTAACTATAAGCAGTACGATCAGTAAATATCTATGACCAGTAAGAAAGTATGATCAGTAAGTATCTATGACCAGAAGGTTACTAACTTTGAACACTAATAAACAATGACTTGCAACTTTTGTAACACAACACATTTCTAAAACTTGGCCAGCAGGAGTCACTTCGTTCCGGGGATTTTAGAACCAGTTGGGAATCATATGTATGTGCGAAATTTGTTTTGGAACAAATTCAAGAGCAAACTATTTGAAGAAAACTATGAAGTTATTCTTCTATATAATTTTACTAGTATATAAGTCGGAGCATGGCGAATCGGTGGACTTTATATATACATCCATATATATAGCTGCATTAGGAACGAACGATCGGAAAATTTTAAGAAAATTAAATAATTATAACTTTTTCAGTTTTTAACAGATTTTCATTAAATTTTAAATATGGGGCCATTTTATATTATTCTACAATTTGAGTTAAATTTTATGAAAAACGGCCTACTATATCATATAGGAAAATGCAAAACGGTGAATGTAAAACTGTAAACATATGTAATAATATATAATATATATATTTTATTATTTTTTTCTAGTAAGTTAACTCAATAACTTATTTCTCATTTTATGGAATTTTTAAATTTATTTTTATTTATTTTTAATTTTTAACTGAAATATGTAAATTAATTAAGGCATTGAGGTGCATGCGGCGCTGGTAAGAGTTCGAACTGCAATTGCAAAGATTTATTATAACAAAGTTGTTACCCAAGTTTAAACCCTTAATTACTTGTCCGTGTATCATTAATGGTGTGCAATCAATAATCAATAATAATTAAGAATCGATTCAAGTTGTTAAAGGAAAATATCATATAGTAGTAGTAGGGTTGAAATATCAAGGGTATAAAACTAAATAACACTCATACTGTCATAGAGATTATTGTTTCGATGCGTGTTCCAACTCAGGTGGTAAGCTTTAAAATGTATCTAAGGCCATTCCATATCCCCCTCAGTTGTCAGTTAGAATCGAGAGAAAACTTAAAACAAAACCTTAAGGAACCCGAAAAACCAATGTCCGAGACAACAGATCCCAATGGCTCCACCTCCAAGTCGAATCTGATTAAAATGAATCATGTGGGCGTGACGGCGAAGATGCAGTCCCCGCTGAAGAAGATACTGCCCCGGATGAACTCATCCAGTGACTCGGATGTGTATCAACATGCAGGCACACAATATAGCATTTTCAAGACCGACAATGGCGAAGATATGTCCGAAATTACGGTGGCCTGTAGCTCCAGTTCCCCACGAACGCTGTACGAGATGCACGCGGAGCCGGAGAAGAGTCTGCTTCAGCTGTCGAAGGGTAAGCCCCAAAGGATCGAGTTCCAGCGCTACAACAAGAAGCGTCCCCATTTGACTGTGCCAAAACGATCTGCTCCAAATTTGAAGGAGCGCTCCAAGCCCCACAAAACGTCGCCGAAGGTGCCGAAGGTGGGACTGCTGGGCCGCCTCATCCAGTCGCTGGACCAGATGTGCAAGTGTCACAGCCAGCAGAAGGCCATTATCGATGACTTGCCGGAGCCGCAGTGGAATCGCAAGGAGGCCACCCGGCACACCTGCATCGGCATCTATCCCTTCGAGCACGGCTGCGCCGAGTATCTCAGCACCACGGACACACATCCCAAGATAAATTCAATCATCCTGGCGGATCGGGCCACCACATATGCCACCCATTTCTGGGCGGAGCTGTTCGGTCTGCTGCACATCGCCGTGGCCTTTGTGGTGGCCTTCATCTTGCAGAGCTATCGCTTTGTGCTATACTCCCTGATAAACACTCTGATTGTGGGACTCCTGCACATGACCTCGGATTACCTGGTGAAGCCATTACTGACCATGATTTTTAATGGTTACCTGCAGCCTCCCTTGATATTTTTGTATAATGTTTTGTGCTCTATCCGGGATATCCTAGAGCCGGTGGCTGAGACTATCAATAACTTTATGAAACCCTTGGCCACAGTGGGTAATAGTATTCGATTGGCGGATGTCAACTACCGTCAGATAAAGCGAATATCCAAAGATGTTTGATTATAGTTTTCATTCTTAAATTGTTAATTTTTCTAGTTTATTAATACTTAATTAGTTATTTTAGTTCTTTATAGTTTATTCATGTTGATTTCTGACTGTTATGTTATTAAAAATATAAAATCTATTATCAAACTAGTTTTAATCTCAAAGGAAGTTAACTACGGAAAGGATTCACTGAGACTTACCCATAAATAGGACGCACAGTTGGCCTCTCCAAGGCTGGAAGTCATCGTTGGTAAATTCCAATTGGGCTTCTTCCAGTTCCAGGGAAACGGGACTACTCCAGGTGATCCAGATGGATTAAGATGGCCACGTCATATCATTGGAGCAAGGAGCAATCACTATCACTAGAGATCAGAACGAGACGGAAGCTGCGACAGACTGAGGCAGCGGCAAGAAGCGCGCCTCTATTTATAGGCGGAAGAGCAGAGTGCGTGAGGTATACTGGGAGAGAGAGAGATAGATGTATCAAGAGAAAGAGATGGTGGGAGAGTGAGTGAGCGATGGACATAGGCATAGGGACAGAGCGGGAGCTAGAGGCAGCGATCTATTTAGGGAGAGAGAGAGAGAGAGAGGGAGCTCATATTTGGGATTGAAAGTAAGAGTCAGAGGGAAAGAGAAAGTGTTAGAGAAAACAAACTTCTGGAAGTCTAAGTCTAATTAATAAATAATAAGAAACTTTAAGGCTTTAAACTTTAAATGAAAAATTATGTTATTAACTTAATCTATCGCAAAAAAAATGCTCCCTTTTTCCTTAAAATCTAATATTTCCAGTAGAAATTTGTTTTATTTTCAAAATCCTCCATCCCTGATGTTTCAATTTCAATTATTCCTGCAGGGGCGGAGCCATTACAACCCCTAAAAATTCAACAAGTTCTCTCAGCTACGACCGTCTCCATCTCCACGCACAACATTACGCACATTCCAAAATCCAGATCGGATTACATTGTTTTTCTTGTTTCACAGAATTGTAGTCATGGTGACACACACACACACCCCCTCCCGGCTTTGAAGGACCCTTCAACTTAAGGGTTGGTGCGGCGCTCAATTACGTTGAATGCAACATTTATGATTTATTTGCTCATTTTGCGGCCAGGGGAAAAGCATATGTCCAAAATAAAAAATTTTCAAAAAATAAACGTACACTAATTGTGTCCCAAGAGTATTCAATTTGTACAATTTTGGGTTAATGAAGGCGCTAGAAAAAAAACACCCATTTTTGTTGTTTATTTAAAGAATGCAACAGATTTTTAAACAAACTTAATGTTGGTTTAATTTTACACAAACTATAGATATAGCTTTGAGAGATAACGATTTGGTTGGATAATTTAATAAAGATTAAATATATTTCAGCATATATTTGATATTTATTGCAGCTTTATTTATTTCTAGACTTAATAAGTTAAAATCTAAGGGTGTTCTAAATAAATTACAGGAAATGCAAACTGCAAATTAGAAGTAACACTTTGCTTTTATCTTAACTGATTTTAGGACTTTGAACATCAGGATAACCTTCGATTTCAGGTACCTTCAGTAAAACCAACTTATGAATGGATTTTCTCTGATGTTATCTTATCAACATCCTTTCACCTTATATCCATACCAACCCAGACAGATTTTCCTGGAACTCAAGGTATTATATTTAGAAAAAAATAAAAATAAAATGTAAAACTGATCTACAAGAATGATTGCCATCAAAAGGGCTTCAGTTTGCATTTCCAGTTAAGTTTTCATTTTCAATGGAAGTGTCGCATTCAAAAGGTAAACACTCCCATCAATTATTATACATTCATATTCATGCAGTCACCTTGTAAATTTACAAATAGTTGGAGTGGAAAAAGGAGTTGTATTTATGTTATTTATTGGCTGCGTGGAGAGGGAAGCATCAGCGAAGCTTTCATTAATGAGAATAATGAGCTAGTGTGGTTGCCAATGAAGGATCATCTTACACGGCAATGGAATGGGTGGAGGAAATTGGACTACTCATAGTCACTCAGACTGCCCACCCAATTATCTGTGGAAATTGTTTTCCACAAAGTATCACGGCATATGTTTGAAATTAATGAAGGAAACTGGCAAGGCATTGATTGATTTGGCGGCAACAAAAGATTATTATAAATTGGATTGTCAGCTGGATGTATCTTTAAATATTTTTGTCAACTTTGCTTATAAGCTAAGGACAAGAAATAAAAAAATAAATGGGATATATTACTATAAATTTAAGTAAATAAATGTCTTACAGTTTAAATTAAAGAGTTTTCAATTAATCATAGTAAACTATAATTTTAAGCTGGGTTTTATTTATGTTTGTAATGGAAGACATAGACTAAACTGTGTTTGATTTTGTAAGATTATTCAGCTATGTTTAAATTCCATCTAATTTATTAGTACTTTAATATTTAAAGTGTTTACAAACTAATATTAATTGGATTGCTCTGACATATACCTATAAATATCCATTTGCTGGCTACGCGTAACACCCAAGCAAGACTCAATTTTTCATCGAAAAGGTGCGAAAATCATTTGGCATCGCCAGACAAAGACTCTCCCACACATAATACCCTCGGTTGGCCCATTATTGTGTGATCGACAGGCGGATAAGGGAATCCTCCGCATGAATGGGAGCAGCACCACCACCAGACAGGCATCGGGACAAGGTGACACCTTACCAGACAAAAACGTTTTTGTTGGGAATTTCGGGATTACAGATGGTAAGCTGTTTTCTGGGCTGCTCTATTTTCTATTCTCACTGGAATTTGGGGGATTAACCGGGCTCTTACTCCTCTGGAATGATGACGTTTGCTAAATATCCTCTCGAGTGTCCTGTCTCTTTTTGCGAGAAGTTAAGCAATTTGTCGTATGTCGACAGTGGGAACAATGCCCAAGTACAATGGAAAACCATTGAAAAGCAATTCAAAATCTCGGGGCTGGCCAGCCACAAATGGTTATGCAAGAAGTTACAAGAAAATGTACAATTTGAGAAGAACTTGACGGAGTTTTCATATGGAAAATTGAGTAATAGCTCGAGATTATCGCAAAGTGCCTTGGCATTTCCGAGTATATCCGAGCTAGAAGAATTATAATGCTGGATGATGCAAAAATGTTTGTTTGGAATTGACCCTGAAATAAGAGAGGAGCTACTTAGTTGGCAGGAAGTGATCATGCAATAAGCGGATTACGACAAGTTGAGAAAGGAGAAGAGATATATGGAAACTTGGAAAAAAAATAATCAAAACAATCAATTGAATTATTAATAAAAATCTAAATAAAATATTAAAAGTATTTAATAAACTCTGCAAAGGTTTAAGGGTGTTACTTTCATTGGCTAAAAATTCAGGCTCAATAATTTCCTAAAAGATCTCATAAAAACAAACCAATTCCTATAACGTTATCTTACTAATCCTTATCTCAGTTTCTTAAATTTTATTGTGTTGTTTTTTCTAACTTTTAACTTATTTGTTGCGATGCGATGCGAGTTGCATTCATGCGCTTGCATTATTTAGGAAACAGACACCAGACGACCGAAAGAAAAAATCTGCTGGCTCAGCCAAACACTATAGTGTGGGAACCAAAATACGCGTTTGCCACCGAGCTCTCTAATAAAAAATAATACAAAAAGCTTAGTTTTGACAGCTCGTAAGTCCTGCCACGTGATTTTAATAATGGAATTACTCCGGCTGAGATTACAATCCTTTCACTGCGGTCAATTAGAGGGCACACCTCCAACACCGTGGGGTGTTGCCAGGCAACAACAAGGGAGGATGGTATAGAAACTTGGAAATTAGTAAGAGTCCTTTAAAGTTAAAGAAACTAATTATACTCTTACTTTAATAGTTGACAACCTCTGGATAAATAAATAAACTTTTCAAACGTAACAAAGGCCAAATTACACAATGGGCTTATTCAGCATGGCCGATAAGATAATGTTCCAAGGAGTAATTCACAATTTTATCCAAGACCTACCTTTAGTTTTGAAAGTCTAGAAAATAATAATGTTGATAAACCTTCCGATAAATAGTCCTAATCTGTAATAACCTTCAACACCTGTGACTCAGGACAAGCACTGGGATAAGGGCATGTGAATTGAGGGGATATAACATGGTGATAGTGCTCCGGGTGCTAGCTGTGACAAATCTGGGTTTTTGGGACTGCGTTCAGAGGGATTTTCGAGTGTGACGAAATCGTCAACCCTCCCAATTTAATGCTTAATGAATTCCCAGCGACAACAACAGACAGAATGCGAGTGCTCCTGTTTCTGTCCTTGTTCCTGTTCCTGGGGCAACGCAATTGTTTGGCCTTTTTGTGGATTGTCACCTTTGTCATGTCACTTTTATTTCACTTTTATTCCCTCACTCCATTTCGCGATGAATGCAGTCGAGGAGCGTTTTGTAATTGAAATTTGATCCCATTAGATGAGCAGCAGCAGCAAAGGAGAAATTTTTCAGATCCCAGCCTCAGTCAAGCATCAAATTGCAGAGAGTCTGACTTTAAATAACTATTGCATTTCATTTAAAGTTCTTTAATAATTTTGTACTATTAGAGCATAAAATTTTGGGGAAATCCAGTAATTTTCAAATATTTTTGAATGAAAACATATTTTCTATCTTTCAAGAATATTTTGATTTTGTTTTAAAACAATAAGGTTTTTCATTTTAGATAAATTACACTGTAATTATAATAAAACGTTCATTGTAAAATTAAATGAGCATCATATAAATATAACAAAAACCTTTACAGTTTTAATTGAATTCCTTTAAATAAGCTAGAAATGGATAAAGAATTAAAAAAAATACAAATAAACAATTAACATATTTTAAACACTGTATCTAAAATATATATCAAACAGTATTTAATGCAAGAAAATGTTTTACTGTAACTATTATTTAAGGTCTCAAGTTAATGAATACTCTTCGCTGAAGCAATGTCACAGAAATTCGATGTAAATTCCGAGAAGTTAAAAAACACAAACGGGGGGCATTCATTAGACACCCTCGGGGCGCTAATGAGGTCATGATGTTTCCAAATCCAAGACCCTCCGCTTCTGCCCCTATTGAAGACAACCAAAAACAATGCGAAGAAGTTTGCACAATTCGCAGATAACGGAACAAAATGGCTGACACCGGACACGCCCATCGTCCAAAGGACCAAAACGGAAGCGGAACCACCCCTGAAAAATTGGCCAGATTGCAGCCAGTTAACGGTGGCCGTTTCAACGGGAACGGAATGGAACGGAACACACAGCCTTGGAGTGCAATTTTCGGTCGCTTGCAGTTGAGTTTGAAAAGCGGACGCGTTCAGTCGCAAGGAGAGAATCGTTGTTTAACAAAATATATATACACATATATAAAAAAGATTCTCAATAATCTAATATTAAAAAATTATTATTATTACAAATAAACAATAAACCGTTGGAAAGTTAAAAGTTTAGTCTAAAAATACACTCGCTAGATTTGTGAGTTTAATAAAACAAAAACCAAATTTTAGAGAACTTCAATACAAATTTAAGCAATCGGAAAACTAAAAATTAATGAGTATTATCAAATACACTCATTTAATTTAAATTTAACAAAAAACAAAAACCTTTAAAAGCTCAAATTTCAATCCAAAACGTGAAACCAAACTTTCTTAATAAAAATTCATAACTAGCTAGTTATTTTACCTAATAATTATCTCCCAAAAATTATTATAAATAACCAAACAAATTAATCCGTCAAAAGCTTAGTGAAAAACAAATAAAACTTATTAAAATGCAGTTCTAAAATTTCATTAATTAATAACCCAACAACTAAGGTGATAAGTGAGCAAACAAATTAATTTAATAAACCGGTGAACTGTGTTCAGTTACCGCTGGATAATGTTCGAGAAAAATATGGATACCAATAATCTGTCGGCCTCGATTAGCGGTGACTTGGACTCGACCAGTTCCGGCGGCACATCCTCGGATCACTCAGCAGTCCAACAGGACAATCTTAGCTCACCCATGGCCTACGGATCACTCTTCCTGCCCAATGCTGGTAAGTGTTGGTGCCACCGGATACCTAGACATATCTATCTATGGCCACATCCAGAGATTGGATCCAACTAGGTCTAGTCTTATCGTCGGAGCTTTAGAGCCAAGACCTGATCCATATCGGATTACTGGACGGACAGAGGCGTCAGTGCGGCGCTGCATAAACAATTAAAGCCTGGGACTACAATTCTGCTGAGAAGCACACATTTTTGAGGACTGCATGTGTGCAGGGTGTACGGTTTGGGTTGTCCAGTTTCGACCTAATTTTGTCAAGGTGGTAGCAAGAAAATGGGAAGGAATATAGGATATAGGAAAACATAATTCCCTAAAACAAATTTTTGGATTTTGCACTATTTTTAAAGGTGCATCATGGTAAATCATAGTTACTCTATCAAATAAACCAGAGACTCAATTTTGAAAGAACAAGTTATTTTGTATGAATTCTTTATACTTATAATAAAATATTCTACAGGGCACTCGAAATTCGATTACCGCCAACCACTGCACCATCAAATGCATTATGTTTTTTTAATATTTACATATTTATACTTGCATCCACACGCTGACTTCTCGGTGCATTTGTGTGTAAGCATATCGCATTTATTTATTAGCTCGATGTCTCTTTCGGGTCTCAATATGATCCACAGTCCCCGTTCCACCGTTTCCCTGCCCGTCTGAGGTGTCGAAAGACAGCAACTGCTTCGGTCATGTCGGGCATTCGATTAGTCACATTTCTGATTTCGGGGGAAGAGTGCTGGAGGGGCCTCCGGGTATTTCCATTGACCACCGAAATGGCACGTGAGAAAGAACTTCTTGCAGTTTTTATACTCTGAGGTTTTCCCATGGTGATGATTTTCCTTTCCTTCCTCAGGCTATCGTGGCAACCTCTCTTGCAAAACCGTTCTGCAATTGGATAAATTTGCACCCTATGAGACGGCGGAAAAGGATCACCTTCTGGAGCGAAGATTCCAGGACATCACCAACGACTACGACAAGTCACCGCCGCCCACAGCCTCAACCACGCCCACTCACTATCCCAGCCTAAATAGCATTATCTTTGAGAATGGCTGCTCCGGCAATCTGGGGGATCTCAATGGGAACACAAAGACAGATTCCCTGTGCGGCGGCGGTGGCGGCGTTGGTGGCTTGTCAAGGAGCGGAAGTGGCCTAGGCGGCAATCCAGGGAGCGGAGGTCATCTCATATCGAATCTAACGGCTGCCCATAACATGTCCGCCGTTGGCAGCTTTCCCATCGATGCCAAAATGCTGCAGTTCTCCACGGATCAGGTAAGATTATGACATCCAAAACGAGGTGTCCTGTAAATCGAAAAATCTTAGTCTTAGACTATCTTTTCTAATTAAATCTATTTTATTGCAGATCCAGTGCATGTGCGAGGCCCTGCAGCAGAAGGGCGACATCGAGAAACTGACCACATTCCTGTGCAGCCTTCCCCCCTCCGAATTCTTCAAGACCAACGAGAGTGTGCTGCGTGCACGGGCCATGGTTGCCTACAATCTGGGGCAATTCCATGAACTGTACAACCTTCTGGAGACGCATTGCTTCTCAATGAAGTACCATGTGGATCTACAGAACCTCTGGTTTAAGGCCCACTACAAGGAGGCCGAAAAAGTACGCGGACGACCCCTTGGAGCTGTGGACAAGTATCGACTTCGAAAAAAGTATCCACTGCCCAAAACGATCTGGGACGGCGAGGAGACGGTATATTGCTTCAAGGAGAAGTCGCGGAATGCTCTCAAGGACTGCTATCTGACAAATCGCTACCCCACGCCCGATGAAAAGAAGACGCTGGCCAAGAAGACTGGTCTGACGCTTACCCAGGTGTCTAATTGGTTCAAGAATCGCCGCCAAAGGGATCGAACGCCCCAGCAGAGACCGTAAGTTGATCCTGGTTTAACTTTAGGGCCTAGAAAACTTAAATTTAAGATTTCGATTTAAGATTAAAATTCAGTCATGAATGAAGATTCAGTGAATTGAAGTTAAAGCCTTCTCTCCAGTCTTCAGATTCTGTCCCATCTAGCTTTAATCCTTTTCTTATCAAGTCTTTGAATATTTATTTTTGTATATATTTCTTTAGTTTTTAATATCCGTATTTATCGTTTTGAGTGTAGTCAGATTTTCGTTTCGATTCTTCCCCTTAACTCCAACACTCAAACTCAAACGTTTTGGTAAAAGACGAACTGTAGCTGGTCTTGCCCATTTCCATTTCCTCATAACTCGTAAAACAATTCATTCAACACTTGAGAGCGAGCGTGTTGTTCGCCCTAGAACTCTTCGAAATCCGAACGAATATAATCAATTGTTTTGGAATTGGCATTAAAGATCGTTTGTTAGTGACCGTAAAGCACTTGTGCGTCCAGTCCCGCCCACTTGAGCGTG
The DNA here is from genome assembly GCF_035046125.1 of Drosophila serrata. NCBI lineage: Eukaryota > Metazoa > Arthropoda > Insecta > Diptera > Drosophilidae > Drosophila > Drosophila serrata. Next base: position 2,943,483 of record NW_028257170.1, read on the forward strand.
TTTTATGTCCAATTTCGCCGGCTCCTTGCACGGTCCTCTGCATATTTATAGAGCCGAGGGACTTCGGACGTGCCCCGGCTCCTCCTAACGCAGCGCATGCGTGTAGCATGTGCCGCCGCCTGTCCCCTAGCCGCCATACCATACGCCACTCCCTCCCGCTGTTTGATCGCATCGCCTGCCCAGGAGAAGCGTCAAATTGCACCACACACACACGCACACTATACACCATGCACTATGCACTACGTTCTGGAACTCACAAGTGGAGTAAATGTGTTTTATTTTATGTTAAAATTTATACAGTCACACATCCATAACTAGGAACCCTCAAGTGGAAATTTAAATAATGGATTCCACAAGAAATAAAAATAATCTTTTTATGTCTGGGTCTTAAATTGAAAAATTTTATAAAAGAATCCTTTGATGAAACAACCATGATATATACTTGTTTTATTTTCTTTCTTTGCAGTGATATAATGTCAGTCCTGCCTGTGGGCCAGTTGGATGGAAATGGCTTTCCGCGCATGTTCAATGCCCCCAGCTATTATCCCGAAACCATTTTCAATGGTCAATAAACTTCGGTTCCATGCGAGGCTTTTTTGTGTGTGTGTAAATAGGGAGAAATTCGTTTTAATATTAGGAGAAAAGCTAATTAAAAATTAGTCATCAAATGGCATGATTTTATTAGGTTTAATAAAATAATTTTTGCTTTATATGTACGTACAATAATGTAATGGCTGTAGATGAATAAATGAAAATTACTGTATAGCAGTTGGTTTTATTTAAGGTATGCGGAATGGTTATTTCTTATTACCTTTATTTATAAGCGAATTTAAATTTAAAGGAAAAATGGAAAACATAAAAAAAAGAATATAAGATTATTGAAGGAAATATGGAAATATTTTCAAAATTGTAGCTTTTGTTGCCGCTTCCCTTAAAACCTTCTCGAACGAAACGCCAATTTTCTAATTTCGATTCTGTTTTCAAAAGAAATTAAAAAAATAAACAAGATTTTAACGGTCATTTCGAAAGAAAACATTTGTCCGTACGCTCAAAGATGAAATGAACTAAAAACCATCAAAACCGACTTTAAGCCCAGGGAAATCCCAAATTACACAACGAAAACATCACCCGAAATCGAAAAAACCACAAAAGTAATATAATTTATAAATGCGAAAAAAATTCAAATTATAAAAATTGATATCTTTAGTACTGGTGTGACCAGGTGCACAAGAAGTTGAAAAAGACCACATGACCATAGCGGCTCATTTCAACGAGGCGTTTAGGGGATATGGGCACAGAAGCCGACGGGCACATTGCTCTGGAAAATGTCTAATAAAATAAGCGAATATTTTGCTAACGATCCGCCCAGCTTCTTCGATGAGCTGACAAACAAACCCAAATCCAGAGAGATGCCAGCAGAAGGTAGTCCCGCTGCCGGCAGCACCAGCTCCGGTGGTAACATGATGTCCAACACGTTCACCGGATTTTTCCAGGCACCTGAATATGTGGAGACACCTGAGGCAGAGGACTCTGTAAAAGTGAGCGAAGAAGTGCGAAGTCTGTGGGAGTTGCCGCGGGAGAGCGAGCCAGGCAAGCTTATAATGCCCGGGATTCATTTGCAGAATGATCTGGTAAGCAGACGTGGAATGAGTATACATGAGGACATTTGCAAGCATAATATCTGTTCCAGCCGGATCCCATTACCATTGCAGTAACCCAGCACCTCGGAGAAGCTGAGTTAGCCCACCGAAAGATCCTTCGCGTAGACGATGTCACACAGGATGAGCGCGGCTTAAGGACCCTAATCCATGCCGGTTGCTATCGCACAGCTGTGAATCTAACTGGCCGTCTCCTAACCATCTATGGCCAAGGTTATGGAAGATCTGGTCAGCCGGCCAAGCACTCACCGCACTCGCTCCAACTGTGGTTCTCTCGCCTGGCCCTCTTGGCCAAACTGGGGGAGTTCGAACTACTGAATGCCGAAGCGGAACCATTTGGTCAGCTAACCAGTCCGGATGTCTTCTACGACTTCTATCCGGAGATGTACAATGGCAAGAGCGGCTCCATTGCATGCTTTTCGTTCCGCCTTTTGCTGGCAGAGCTGCCGATATATCTAGGGAAGCCTCACGTAGCCCTCGACAGATTATCGCAACTTCATGTTACCAGCCGGGAGATCATGGAACACTACATAAACCTGCGTAACAAACCAGCTGAAGAGTTTTGGCAGAGGCGATGCGAAAGGATATTGCACTCCATCATCAACTGTGGATTAATGGTTTGAATCAAGCTTGAATACACATTTGATATATATGTATATTAATATATCAACATATTTCCAGATGAAGAATTTTAGTATGATAGACGACATCATGGAGGGAACCCTTTTAAAGCGTTCCAATCTGACCAAAGAGGAACAGAGGACTTTGTACTCTGCATGGGGACGCATATATCTGCAAATCGGTGATATTTTTGGAGCTGAACAGAAGTTTGCGGTCTCAAGAAGACTAAGGGAAATGTGAGCTATTTAACGAATCAGTGATGAAACCTTCTTATATATTTATCCTTTATTTCCAGCAACACTTCTCCAGATCTACGAGATTTGGTGGACAAGGGTCTCATAGCAGTGGCTAAGAACGATTTTCCCGAGGCATATGTGATATTCCAAAAGGCCTTGCACTTGGATTCCGGCAATACGATGATTCTGAACAACATGGGAGTGTGCCTTCTATATGCCGGAAAGTTGAAGGATGCTATAAATCTGTATGAGCGCGCCATTAACCTTAATCCCCAAAAGTCTTTAAACGAAAGCTTGCTGGTCAATCTTTCGACCTTGTATGAACTGGAATCTAACAACTCCAAAGCGAAAAAGTTCAACCTGCTACGCCTGATTAACCGATATAAGCCCGATCTCAACATTAGCATAGAAATTTGTCTAAAGCTTCAGACAATAAATTAAAGAATAAATAACCGTTACAACATTCCAATACACTGATGTTAGAATATTGCTTTGAAAATATTTTAAACAAGAAAATAAGCTAACTTCGGCACGCCGAAGCTTAATACCCTTCCAGATTACAATTAGATAAATTATAATTATTACAATATAAATTATAAATATTTGTTTTAAAAAAACAACGAGTAATGCCTACTTTCGTTACATTCACCAATACATATGTATGTACTGTATTGCATTTTCGTATCGATCGTTCTTAGAGAAGCTATATAATATAGTAGTTAGATTTTCTTTAAATTAAATGAGAATCTTTAAAATAATTTAAAATGTCTTTATCTTATATTATATAAAAATATATATGTTGATAAATTAAAAAAATAATAATTGTTTTCTAAAACTTTTCCGATAGTTCCTATGACAGGTATTTGATATAGTCTGATAAAGTTATACTTTTTTTTTAATAATTTCTTGATCGTTCCTATGTTAGTTAATATCTACTAGCAAAAATATATAATGGATGTATTTCACGGTATATGAAAATATTTTAAAAACTGAAGAAGTTATAATTTTTTTCTAAAAATTTACCTATTGCAGCTACATATACGATATAGTCGTCTGATCCGAACCGTTTTAACTGATATACGAGTGAGTGTATAAAAAACTAGCCGCAAAAGTTCATTCAGATAGCTTTCCAACTGAGGGACTAGTTTGCAAATAATCGGATAGATGGACATGCGGAAATGGATGTTGATGCTGATCAAGTATATATGATTTAGAGGGTCGGAAATGTTGCAAATTTTGGACTAAAATTAGAATATTTTGCAAGGGCTTAAGAAATATTTTTCCCAGTGTTTTTTTCCAAAATATTATCAATGTTTTCCACCAACGCTCTGGAAGAAACGATAGTTTTATCGATATTTCATCAGGCTGTGTTAAAATTCCCCTAGATCGCGGAAAATAGGTTTCTGTTTACTAAAGTCACAAATATTAAATGAATTTATTCACTTCCGACACTTCGAATTATTTGTTGTTTATAAAAGTTTGCATCTGAAAATGAATTTCACGTTGGCTAATTTTATCACCTTCTTTAATTAGAACCATCGATAGCACGGGCCAGGGCCAAAACATCGCTATCATCGATAGTGTCATCGATTTTTTGACAGCTCTATTGTCGTCGCTGAAAAAGAATTTCAGAAGAATTTTTGTAAATTTCCATAGAAATCGCGGGAATATTTACGTCCAGATATCGCCTAAATGTTTGAAAACACGTAGCGAGTGTTTATCTGAATAGGATAGTTGAAACTGGGTGAGTTTTGTGGCGTTAAAAGGCGTTTCAAAAACACGGCCACACGATGCCAGGCAGCAGGCGTATATAAAATGGAAAATATTGATGTGCCTGGTGGGTGCAAAAAAGAAAGTGTAGAGAAATTTTCATTGCACTCAGAATGTTGTTTATTTCTCCCCTCTACTCCTGGTCCCGCTCTCCCATGCAAATTGTTTAAACTAAAGGAACCTCTCGTTGTGAAGCCCATTGATTATGCTCTTTTCTTTAATTTTAGCGTATTCCCCATTGCGTTCTGTGTGTGCATTAACAAAAAAGCGCGCCATTATTTTAGTGCTATGACGTAGCCGTCGGGGGCCACGAATCCAAGTGTAATTTTTTTTCGCAATTGTTTATATGGCGTGCATAATGTCTTGCTTCGCCGTTTGAGTGCAGCGTGCGTGCGTGTGTGTGCGAGTGCAGCAAATAATTTTGTATATTTTTTATTCCCGCTTGTGGCGGTGTGCGCATACGCTTAGGTACACGCTCGTCAAAACATATACACATAACCCAGGCGAAGCGAAGGCGACGGCAGAAAATCTCTATTCTTTTGCAATTTGTTTTGATTTCTCATTCGTGCGACGGAGCGAGCGAGAGCGAACTTTGTTTCCATGCTCTCTCGACGGCTCTGCTCTCTCGCTCTCTGTCGTCTCTCTCTGGCAGCTTTTAAGTGCGGGGGCGCCAACTTTTCGGTTTGCTGGTGACAGTATGTTTTCCCGCTAATTTCGGGTATATTTCAATTATTACACCGTAATAATCCGTTGGCCCCCATGATCCCCACGCATAATTCCGTCCGCAGTGAGCGCGCCCCCGATCTCGCTTCGCTGAGTGTATCTGTTCGACTAACGGCAGTTATAGCTCTCCGGTGGTTGTTTCCTTTTCTTCGATTGTGCTCACTTCATTATCTGCTGTGCCGAACATGCTGAGCTAGCCGTTTTTCTGCTTTTAGCTTTTATTCTATGTTAACTCTTATTTCGCACTAAAATTATGAAATAACATTATACAGATATACATATATTGAAAATTAATAAATTTTTTTATTCTTTAAATTTAATATCGAAGATTTATTATTGCATTGCCATTTTGATTAATCAGATAAAAAGTAAATGTACAATTTAAAGAACCGGCAACTATGGAACCATATTTGTATTTTTCATACATATGTATGTTTATCAAACTGATGGTGTTTCCCGCATTGTTTTGCCAGCACTGCCCGATGATGGCCCTCTCTTCTCTTTGTCTCAATTTTCTCGCCTTGCCTCTCCCAGTCCAACCTCTCAGCACTCCCCTTCTCTCTTCTCTTATTGTAAACATTTGTTTTTTGTTTACGTCTCTCTTTTGCAGATAGATTTGTTTAGCATGGCAGCCAACAACAATAGCAATATGCACAACCTGGTCGCGGGAACGGGAGCGGGGGCCATGCCGTCTTCGGTCATTGCATCGACGGGAACGCCCGGTATGGGCTCCTCACCGGTCCCCTTGGCCAGCACATCCGCCTCTTCCTCATCCGCCAGCGCCGCAGCGCAGAGTGCCTGGGATCAGCTGACAGCGAGCGCCTCAAATAACATAGCGCCCTCGCCAACAGCAGGAGCGCCTACGGTCACCGGACCGATAATCGGGGATTCGTTGCAGGGCAGTGGAGCGGGCAGCTCGCCGGTGCCTAGTTGCTCCTCCCCATCGACGCCGACGAAAACACACGCTCCATCTCCGTTGGAGAGCATGGCACACACGCCCCAAGGGCCTCCGACTCTGGGGCCCGGCGGTTACGGCGAGGAGCTCACCGCTGAGCTGGTAAACCAGGGCTGGCGTAAGTTCTGGTCGAAACGGGAAAACAGGCCATACTACTGGAACAAGGTGACTGGCGAATCGCTATGGGAGATGCCCGGGAACAGGCCATTCGATCCGCTCACCGATCCGCTGGGCATCTGTCATGCCGGCGGGGCCACACCCATGACCCCAAACATGCATCAGCAACACCAGCACCAGCAGCAGCAACAACAGCAGCACCATCACCATCATCACCATCACCTAAAGCGCCGGCCGTCGGACGATATGCACATCCATCCTAATCAACAGCACCATGTGGGCGGCGGGCCGCCGATGAAGAAATTCGTACTGGCCGGACCCTGGGACCTGGAGGTGTGCACGAATGCCGTGATTGTCGAACGTCCACCAACCCTGCTGCCGCAGCCACACCCGGAGGTGGAGGCCCTAAGGGCGGCCTTTACCATGAAGTTACTAAAGACCTACGAGGATCTGTGCATGCGGCGAGAGAATATAAAGGCGCCGCGTGACTCATTCAATCGTTGGCTGATGGAACGTAAGGTTATTGATACCGGCTGCGATCCGCTACTGCCCAGCAGCTGTCTACCCGAGATCTCCAGCTCCATGTACCGCGAGATCATGTCCGATATACCGATCAAGATTGTGAAGCCCAAGTTTACGGGGGATGCAAGAAAGCAGCTCTCTCGTTACGCTGAAGCAGCTAAGCAGATTATCGAATCCCGCTCGGCACCGGCTGAATCCAAGAAGGTGGTCAAATGGAATGTGGAGGACACTTTTCAGTGGCTAAGACGTACCGTGGGAGCCAGCTACGAGGATTTCCAGGACCGACTGGCTCATTTGAAGCGGCAATGTGAGCCTCATTTGGTGGAAACGGTGAAGAGTTCCGTGGAGACATTGTGCGTCAAGATCTATCATCTATCGGCGGATCACGCTAGGAAGATCAGGGAGCGACATTTGCAGCTGCTTAAGGAGCATGGAATACCGGAACCAACGCCTCCGCCGCCACCGCCGCACTTGAAAAAGGTGTGGTGCTATCCCATACAGTTTGCCGTCCCATCGCCACGGATGCCGGCTATCGAGTATTTACAGGATCGCGACCACATGATCATCAAGTATACGCCCGCCACGATCAACCAGCCGGATGCGCAGTACATCAACCTGACCTATCTGCAGAAGCTGGAGCAATTGTACCGCCACAACTGTTTCGACGACAAGAAGTTCGATTTGTTCATCGGTCGGGTATGGTGCCTCCTCAAGCGGTATCAGACCTTTCTTGGCAATGCCCTAAACTCCTCCCAGGAGGCGGAAATGACACAGGCAGCCCTTCCAGTTCCCGTTTTTGAGTGCCTGCATCGGCATTTCGGTGTCAGTTTCGAGTGCTTTGCTTCGCCATTTAATTCCTATTTTCGCCAGTACTGTTCGGCGTTTGCCGACACGGATGCCTACTTTGGTTCCAGGGGGTGAGTGGTTCGCCATCTTCGAACTCCATTAAATAGAGCCATAACTGACTTTCAATTAATTGCAGGCCCTTCCTGGACTTCAAGCCCGTTTCTGGGTCCTTCCAGGTGAATCCGCCGCATTGCGAGGAATTGATTGAGGCCTCCTTGCTACACATCGATAAACTGCTCACCGATACCATGGAACCCTTAAGGTAAAAGTGATTATTCTGTATGTAATTTTGCTTTTAATGTGTGTGTAATCCTTCCCAGCTTTATTGTATTTCTGCCGGAGTGGAAGAGCATATCCAAGCTGGACGATAGCATGTACAAGCGTCGTTCCATGGTGGTCCTGGGTATGGCTCATGAATACAGACATGGTTACCAGCACATGATGCAAAAGTGAGAATAAAGTTATAACCACACACTTGGAACATCATAACCAACTCTCCATCTTTTTGTAGATCCGAAGTGCTGATCAAGTGCATGCAGGGCACCCAGGTTGTGTGGCTTCAAAACAGTGCCGGTTATGCGCGGTGGGGTCCTAACGAGATACGCGTGGAGGCTCTGCGTGAGGCGTTCCGGCCCCAGCGCGATAGAGAGCGTGAACGTGCCGCGGTGGCAGCAGCCGCCGCAGGAGTAAATCCCAGCCAGCAGCAATTGCAGCCAACGGCTACCACGCCGCCATCCGCCGCATCATCGGTGGCCACAATAACAACCACCTCCAGTACGAACAGCAACAGCTCTTCCGCAGCTATTACAACGAGCAGTCCCATACCAGGCTCTACTTCATCCACGCTGTCGCCTCTGTCTCCGCACACGCCCACCAGTAATCCGCCGCCCCAGTTCCCGTTGACCATTAGCAATACGAGCAGCAGTAGCAATTTGGTGGCCGCCTCGCCCACAATGAGCGTGCAAAGCGACTGCTCCTCACCTTCGTCCTCGACCATGTCCCTATCGCCGGCTCCAGCTTCAGGTGGTTATCCGGATGGAGGGACATCGGCCACATCGGCGGCGGTGAGCATTACGGCCACTGCGAGCACATCATCGGCTGCCGGTTCAGCCGGATCAGCTTTTGGCCAGGCCAATAGCATTAGTAGTTCCGCCTCAACGCAGGCGGTCATCAATTCAGCCGTCTAGAGGGGATATCGTTACCCTAGGGATCCTTCTGCAATCCATTCATCGTGGTTCTATTTTTTCGAACGCAATCTGTGCACCACTACCACACATTGTGTTATCTTCTGTTAGCCTAAATTAGATATATATACGAGGATGAAGCCAGCCGATATGGGGGTCAATGTCTAACAACAGCGGCAAATGAATGTTTCCATATATCTTAAAATGAAGAAGGAAACAAAGTTTAAGAATGCTGAAGACAACGCAATATCTTTTTTAAAATTGGTTATACTTTATATATTTTTTTAACTTGCATTTTTTATATCTTGTTATGCTTTACTTTTTGTTACAAAAATTAGCCTTTATTAATTATACACTTCTGAAAGCTTAGGATATTCAAATTTTTGTTAAATAATTGAAAGGAAAATAGTGCAATTACATTCATTCCGAAATCTTTACAATATCTTGTTATATATTTTCTTTTACTCAAAGATCTTGTTTTCAAGTCTACACGTTTGCTGCTGGTATATGTATTGCCCCCAATCGCAATGTTAAAATTAATTGTAAATATGTTATATTTAAGTTGAAATAGATGATAAATCCCGGCCAGGCCGCTGTAACGATGTGTATACCCCACAAAAAACACGAAGGGCCAATCAAACACCCAGCCAAAAACTCATCAATATGATGCATACTTAGTATGGGCAAAGACTTTATAATAATAAGGTGCATAAAACTAATACATTTGAATTGCAATATGGAAGCAAAAGAAAGTATGTCGTATTTATCTTGTTATAATAAGGTCTTTTGCATGGGTTTGGGTATGGTTCCCCTATGTTTTCTATTCTTGTTTTCCACTTGCTAAACAGAAAATATGCAACAACATGCAAACCTATAATAAAAACCACACATTTTTCAAACGAACTCTGAATAATGAAGCCCTTAACAATCTTTTGTGAGACTATTAACATACTAGGATATATATAATATATATATGTAATATTTACTTTAAACAAATTACGGCAATTATTTGATTACTATCGTAAATTATCGTATGTACAAAATCGATAAACAACTAACGTAAGTAGTGAAGCAAATTCAAATAAAAACGATGAAAGCGAAATACGGAAAGCGCAGAGAACCAAATTTGTATTTACAAAAAAAAAAAACAAACAAACAACAAATCATAACTACGCACCGCACAATAATATAAAAGTAAAAATAATTTTCGCCTCAGTGTGTGCTTGGAGTTCTTCAAGGAGTTTTTAAAACTATTTTTTAATATTTAAACTCCTTTGAGAACTCTGCTCTGAGAGAAAGTTCTTAAACAAAAACAAAAGGGAATTTAGCCAATTTATAGAAAGTAGCACTCGGAAAAAAACAACATTTTTAGAAACCAATTAAACGTCTAAGTCCAAATTTATTAACTAAAAACGATATGCTATCCCCACCACCAACCCCGTATGTATGTATCAATACAAGAACTAAACACACAAAAAATAAGCATTTTTGCGCTTAATTAAACAGTTTCTTTCAATTTAAATCTTGTTATTATGTAAACATTTTTTATTACATTATATTCTATATATATATATATATATAGACATCGTATCGCATAAGTGTGTGTATATGTGAGTGTGTGTGTATGTACTTTTGGATATGGATTAGCAGCTGTTGACTATAAAGAAAACTTAAATGCTATAAACGCAAAGCAAAAAACACAAAGTCTCGAAGGCATTTAAGGGAAAAACTCAATTTACAACCGCTATACTATATACTACATATATAGTAAATCTCTATAGCCAGCATCGTCCTCGTCCTTTGGATTGTATTCACATAATCTCCAGGCTGGAGTCACTATTCTTGGTCACCACTTCGGTCTCCGAAGATCCAGAACCGGAGCCAGCATCTTCCTCGCCCTTCTCGTTGTCGTCCGACTGGCTGTGCCGATGATGGTGATGATGAGGTGAGCCTGCCAACTGCCAGGCGGGAATGGATGGCACTGTGATCGGGGCCACCGGGCCGGCAAACTGTTTTCGGTTTAACAGGAGTCCTTTGATGGCATCCAAATCACTTCGGAAATTGCTAAATTCGCGGTTCAGTTGCTGGGCATGATCACGTTGCTGGCTAGTAATTAATTCCTTAACCGCCGAGATCTCCCTGTTGAGGTCATTGGTACGCGTCTCCACCTTCTTGTCTATGTCATCCAGAGCTTCGTCCACGGGCTTCTTTTTGGGCTTGCCAAAAAGGTAGGGAGCAATGTATTTCTGTATTTGAATAAATAGTAAAATTAATTAATAATTTACAAATCCATCAATGCACTCTCAAGCAAGTTTTGAGGAGAGCAAATGATCTTTGGACTTATGTTAATTGACCAACAAAAACAAAAATGTAATAATAAATATCAAATGAAAAGGAAAGGTACAAATATCACAGCATTATATAGAAAGCCCTTAGTTAATTACTATCTTCAGATTTATTAAATAAATGGATATTTTTCTTTATTTACAGCTTCATAAGCTGATGAGTAAAATTCCCCATCACTCACCTTCCAAAACAGATAGACTGCATACACTACTCCGCTGAACAGAGCCGCTGAATGGATTATCTCCCGGATCCGGCCTAAGACGGTCGGCTGAGGTTGCAGCGCCTGTAACTGTGACCCAATGCTGATGACCGTGCTGGGACTGGCATTGGGGTTGTTCGGATCTTGGGTAAAGACACCGGCACGCTCACAGGCTAGCTGGATTTCATGGGCCGTGAGACCTTTGGACCGGAGGAACTGCTGCTTCTGGATAAGTGTCGTGTGGCGGACCTTGGTGTTCTGTAGAAAGCTGACTGCAGTCGTTATCTGCGTGTGTTAAGTCGGATTAGAGATTAGACAGAAAACAACGAGGGGGTTACGGCATTACCAGTGATTCGCGGGGTAGCTGTTCGGGGGCTCCGGCCTCGAAATCCTGCTGCAGCGAGGTCGCACTGGCCATGATGGTGGTGTCCCCGGTGTCCGTATTATTACTGGACATCTGTATATTAACTCTTAATTCAATCTTGTCAAGCTATCCCACACACAAAAACGGAACGAGCCCGATTTCAGTCGCAATTCCGATCACCGTCACAGAGTTGAGCACAAACAAAAGTGTGACCGTTTATAGTGGGCTATTGAATAACCGAAGTCATTAGGGACCGCTTTAGTGACGTCAGACATTGCATTTTTAATGGATCTCGTAAAATGCCCGCCATTATTGAGTTAGTCCTTATTTCGCAACTTTTACTACAAAACATCCGATATTGACATATTATTTGGTATATAATTGGTCATTTCCAGAATACACGTAATTCATTTTAAGGTATATATATATTTTAATACTCCCTCACTACTGAGTACCTTGCGTCACCTTCTCATTATTCGTTTAAAAGTACTAACGCGTTTTAGAAGCCCGCAACGCCTCAGCTGCCCACCTGCAGCTGCTTTTCCTCACTTTTAGTTGATTTTTCCGGGGGACAAAAGAACCTTTTCCAATAGAATAATGGACACACTTAAGGGAATGCTAAAGGCATACGAGGCTTGGGTGGCCAAAAACCCCGACGTGGTGGGCGACTTCGAAACCACGGCCAAATGGGTGTCCTACTTTATAGCAGGTATGTTTTCAACCATAAATCTGGATGAGTTTGCCTGAGAAAGTGTCCTCTGTTTCCAGGACGCATATCCTCCTCGAATGTGCTGAGCGAGCTGGTCTATACGCTGTCCAACATGCTGGTGTTCTACAACGATCGGATCATCCAAAGGGCACGCAATGCCGGCGAAAATTCGGTGGTGCGGCTGCAATCAAAACTTTGCTACCGTCTAAAGGTCACTCTGACTACGCTCGAGTACAGCGAGGTCTTCATCGAGATATCGGCGCGCCGGCTGTTCGGCCAGACCGGGAAGTGGCTGGTGATAGCACTAATACAGGCCTTCAAGGCTGCAGGTCGTTGGTTTATCTTAAAGCATTCCACTTCGGATATTATCACCTCGCCACCCATCGCCTCACTGAATCGCCGGGCTCTATCCAAGCAGCGCAAGGCGGCGGAAGAGGCGCCGTCCAGTGATCCAGTCCTGCAATCGCAGCACTCCATCACCTTCCAGCTAAAGCGTTCCGGTCGCGTCATTCGCAAAGTGGAAGGCGCACCGCCGCTGCAGTATCGCGACTTCAAGCTCCACGTGGACAATAATGAGGCTGTGAAGACACAGATACCACGGGAACTGCTGCGCGCCGAGTACCTGTATATATCGAAGCCCCTTATCCACCTAGCCGCCATGGGTCTGTTTGGACAGCGTAGCTGGAAGCAGTATATGGTGGCGTTGTCCGTGGACCTATACAGTATCCATCTGTACCGCCAGCACCGCCACCTCATGTCCAAGCAACAAAAGCTGGAGCTGAGCCGGCGCTGCATCAATGTTCTGTACTTCCTAGTCCGTTCGCCTTTCTACGATAGTTTCACCAAGTCAAGGTTGGAACGGATCCTGGACTTTGTGGCACGAACCGTGCCCATTACGAAAATGGTGGCCGGACCCCTTAAGGACTACATTCCGACGTGGCAAAACACTTACTTCTACCTGTGGTCCACCTAAGGACCGCCCATGGATAGAGCGAGAGTATTCCCCTTAGTCTTAAGTTTTAAAGTTACGGGTGTACAGTTATGGGGTTGGCCTTTGGATCACAAGAAAGGCATTGCACGAATATAATCCCTGGACGATTAATTATAAATGAATATACATTTTTTATGAAATATATTATAGAAACCTCTTGAAATTATGCATGGTATTTAAGAAATCACTTTGATATTGGATTTAACTCAAAAAAGTGTCTTTATAAATTAAAACATTTAACTTGGTTGATAGCACTCAATTTAGAAGCATTTTCCAAACAATGACAATGTGTGAAAATTTTAAATCAGTTTTAGGAAATTGGAAACTGGTGCATTTCTTACAAAAAAGTTTATAAATTATCCCCAAAGTACATTACACTGACTACAGTTGAAGCCACAATGAACGAAAAACACACTGATCGGTTTGAATGGGTTTGTTGTATGGCTTTTAAAATGATATTTGGAACAATATTTTTACACATACAATTAAACGAAATTTTCAACTTACTTCGCTAATCTATACATAACAATTATTCGTAATCGTAATCTTAATTGGCTAAAAACACATGATCTTAGTCCGCTGAATCAGAACTTTAGACTGAAGCCGGGTCCCATGGCCAGTTGGCGTTGCGTTAGGCCAGCATTAAGTACGAATCCGGTGCTGGCCGACGATCCACCACCACCGGCACCATGGCTCTTCTTGTTCCCGGTAATAATGCCGGATGAGAGCTTATTACCCGTACCCACGGCGACGGGTTCGTCCCTGCCCAATTGCTTGAATTGCGAACCACCGGACGGCGGTTTTGGCGACGATGCCTGTGCCTTGCGTGCACCCAACTCGCTCTTTGCCGGCCAGGTGGGGAACATGGAGGGATGGATGGGCAGAGGCAGCTCCTGGAAGTACTCATGCTTATGGGCCGCATCGGCCGTCAGTCTTTGTTTCGGATCGTAGGTCAGCAGGCCCTGCAGCAGCGACAGCCCCAACTCGGAAGTCTTCTCCTGGAAGTGCTTGCGCAGTTGCGAAACGGGATATTCGGTGAACTGTGAGTTCTGCGACATCATATTCTTCACGGCGGGCAGCTCTGTATATCCGGGCCAGATCTTCTCATTGGGTGTGCCAAGTTCCTGGAAATGGATAAAGAAAAATCGAATTAATATAGTTTTCCCAAGAAGAAGAAAGAACAGAACTTAAAAGAATGTGTGTTTCTTATCGCTAAATGGAAATACATTTTTATATTAATATTCTCACCTTGAATATCCTGTTCAGCTCATCGATCTCCGACTTTCCCGGGAACAGCGGCAACATCTGCAGAAATTCGGCGAAAATGCAACCCACCGACCAAACGTCAATGGGCGTAGAGTAGACGGGCGAACAAAGAAGGAGTTCAGGAGCGCGATACCACAGTGTGACCACCAGCGATGTGTACTTCTTGATCGGCGAGCCATATTCTCGTGCTAGGCCAAAGTCACCAACCTTGAGGATGCCTTTGTGGGAGAGCAGGAGATTGGAGGTCTTCAGGTCCCGATGCAATATCCAGTTGTCGTGGAGATGCGCCACCGCCAGCAGGAGCTGCTGGGTCAGGCACTTCACCTCGCCTGGGAAGAAACTCTGCTTTCGGTTTTTCATTGTCTCCATTAGCGACTTGAGGTCATGTTCCACATAGTCCATCACAATGAAGATCTTGTCCATGTTGGAGCCGACCACGATCTCGCGCACGGTAACAATATTCTGATGCTGACCCTTGAGCAGGGTGTTGATCTCTCTGAGCGATGTGATTGGAAAACCCTCCTTTTCCTTTTCCATTTTTAGGCGCTTGAGAGCCACAATCTCGTTGGTTCGCTTGTCCTTGGCGCGATAGACAACACCGTAGGTGCCCTCCTCGATTCGATTCAGACACTGAAATTCCTCAACAGAGCGACAGCCTTGCACGCCGGGGTAATAGTTGGGGAGCGGAACACCCTTGTCATCGCAGGGCGGCTGTTCCTCAATAAGCACCTTCTGTGGTCTGTCCTTGAGTTTTTCCTCTGGGTTCTCCTCCAATTGCTGCTGAGCCATTCCACGCTCCTCGCTTCGTGTGCTACTGCTGGGCGAAGCATTGCCGTCTCGTTGATCCTCCACGTCTTCGTCCTCAAGACTGCTCCGACTTTGGGATCGAGATCTCGAGCGACTGCTGCGACTGGACTGGGAGCTGCTGCGTTTGGAGCTGGCTGATCTCGAACGCTGGCGCAACTTGGGTGACTTGTAGAGCTCTCCAACGCTGAGCGGGCTGTCGGGCAGAGGCAGGTCATCGTCGTCGTCGTTCTCGTTCAGCGGCTTGGATTTTCGCTTGCTCTTTTTCTTGCTGGCATAGCTGTCATCACTGCCCGATTCGCTGGCACTCTCTGCACTCTCCTCATCCCCGTTAGAGTCGCTCTCCTCGCTTTCATCCTCCTCATCGTCATCTTCGTCAGGTATGACCTCAACCTCCTCCTCCTCTCGCCGCTTCTTGTGCTTCAGTTCTCGCTCATAGCTCTCCTCCGTCTTGGACTTCCGTTTGACAATGTTTAAGCCAGCTGTTACGCTGGCAGCCACTGTTGTCGGACTTAGTGCATCACTGTGGTCGTTCCGTTCGCGCAACAGTTCCCGACGAGCTTCCAATTCCTCCCGGGCGGTCTGCTTCCGCTGTCGGCTCTCGCGCTCGGCTGCCAGAAGCTTTTCCCTGCGGGCCAAAAGCTCTGGATCCTCGTGCGTCTTTCTCCGGCTCGTCTCCACATCCTCTCGCCACTTGCTACGATGCGATTTGTGCTGGTGCTGGTGTTGCTCCTGTTCGGGACTATCCAGCAGCTCTATTACTGATTCGCGTCGACTCTGCTTATGTCTGCTTCGTTCGCTCCGTTCTCGCTGCTCCTTCCGACCGCCTTCCACTCTCCGCTCACCCCTCTCGCCACGATGCTCGTAGTTCTCTTCCGTTTCGTAGTCTTTAACGAAGTTATGCCGCTTCTTTAGAAGCCTGGACCGCAGGTCCTGCTCCAGGCTTTCCGCATCCTTGCTCTCAGCGTATTTACCGCCTCGTCGCTGCGGCGGCGGCTCCTCCATGGGATAATCGGCGTGCCGACTGCTTGAGTGATAGCCAGACGGATAGGAATGATATTCGCCTCCTCCACGGGCAGCCCCTCTGGCTCCTCCACTTAAATGCTGGTGATGATGCTGATGGTGGTGGACAGCGTAGTGACCGGTGGGAGCAGGCGGCAGCGGTTGCTGCTGCTGCGGCGGTGCCTGCTGGTAATGATAGCTGTGTCCCAAGTGGTGTTTTGCATAAGCAGCGGCCCTTTCGCGGTGGTGGTGCTGATGGTAGTGTTCCTCTCGGCTCCGATAATCGTACCGATGGTCACCTGGACCTTCTCCTGCCCCCACCATATCGTCGTCGCGTTCCTTGTGCCGTCTCCGATCCCGGGAATGTTTCTTTTTCTCACGCCTGGACCCAGATCCAGAGTCCCGGCTTGCCTGCGGAGGCTGTATATACAATGCATCAGAGTCTGCCTCATGTTCCTCATCTTCGCCAGCGCTAAAATTAAGAAAGAAAGTCAAAAATTATGGTGTCATGCTTGAAGAGTGGTTAAGTCCCATCTGCCGATGATTCTGGACCGGTGCCTGACGATAGTGACCCGTGACCCTCGACCCAGTTGACCAGGCGCTGCTCTAACCATGTTGATTGTAGCTTGCTTGTTGCTTCAGTCGTCGGTGCTGTTGCGGATTACATTTTACACTTGCCCTTGAGCGCCTCAAAGACTCGAGCCCCGTTTGCGCTAGCTCTGGAATTCTTTCGAGATTAGAGACAGAATCTATGGTGCAGTATATAAGCGGATTATGGTTTAGTACAGTTCAATTGAAGCAATCGGAGAACGAAGCTGCTCTGGAATATGTGGAGCTTTTATCCAGAGCCCAGAGCAGCAACGATTACGGTTAGTTGGGTCGATTATTAACAAATTTAATTTTTATTTAACTAAAGACAAGGCCATTCTAAGAAATAAGTCGCCAGCATTGGGCAATACAACTTTCACTGTATTGGAAGTCAAGAAAATAGATTTTTGTAACATTTTAATATGATTTAAATTGGAAAAAAGCAGAGGGTTTTGTTATTATAAATCATAATCTAAGACTGAGATTAATTTATCCATTCTGGAATAAAACCAAGAATCAATTATTGTGATCAATTCCAAGATGGGACTTGGGAAGATGTGTGCTACGACAAAAGAAAACAGGAATCTGCTTTCCTCCTGCTTACTTACCCAAGGAGAAAAGGGATGCTGTTTGTTCCATATCACTTTGAGAGGTAACATTGTTATGCATAAAAGATCTATAGGGAAAATATCTTAGAATGGCCATGTTTTGTGTGTTCAAACAATGTATATAAAAAATCGACCCACCTTGTTGTTGAGTGCAATCAAATTGTGTGTACTTACCTGACTATGGATCGATCCTGCGGCTAATTGCGAAACTATTCCGTGGAGCTTTGCTTGGAGCTCTCTGTGAGACACCCAAGGGCTGTAAAATGCAAACACTTACACGACTCGACTGACTGATTGCGCAACCTGCTGGGAATGGGAGTTATCTTTTCTTTTTTTGAGAGACAGATAGAGAGACACGAAAGACATTGAGACAGGACTTGGAAAGAGGCATTAGCATAGATAGTATACAGTATTGTGTGTGGTTTGAATCAATTGAATTACAGATTTACAATTTACCGCCAGCAGCACATGAGTGTGAGGATATCGATCTCTCGACTCTCGATTATATCTCGGGTGTGTTCGGTTCTCGGAACACACTTAATTAGCCAGCGGGTCTGAGGCGGGATTTGCGTGCGTGGGTTGGCTCTTGAGAAGAAGATTCGGTCCCATCTGCCGCCTTGCGTGGACACTGCTTGGAGGGCGCAGATATAAAACTCGAATATTGCATATTTTGCTTGCACTTTTTATATTCTTTTGACTTCGATTTCACGTTTATGTTTTTGATTTCTTTTTTTTTCGTTTTTGTTTTTATAATAGCTTTGTTGGTTTTTGTTTTTATATTTTTATTATGATTATTATTAGGTATTGTTGTTGGCCATCGCGCGCCTCGGTCATGGGACAAGTACACACTTTTTGGCCTATTTGCAACGAAAAAATTCAAGTCAATTAAATGGTACAAGAAATTCAATAATTTAAAATCGTCAAAAATTTGTATATTTTGTATTTTTGGTTCGATATATATATTTTTTTTATTATTGACAAGCGCGAAAGGGATGTTGGGGAGATATTTGGATTTTCGGGTTGAATGGGATCGTATTGTATCGAGATTATAAGAATTAGCATGTACAATTCGTTAACAGATAAGATGGTGGGAAAAAAAACATTGTCCAAATCCTGCATACACACATAACTCGTACCATCAAAATAATAGAACAACCTTAACTGTTTAGAAAATATCTTTTACAGAATATGACAAAGGTTTGAAATAGTTCCTTACTTTAATTGCTTCTCAGACATTTGTCGACAAAATTATAGAAAAAGTTATAACCGGACAAAGTTAAATAGTACTATCCTTGAATTTAAGTTTATTAAAAATAGATCTTAGGAAGTATGAACTGTGTTTTTCAACTTTCTTTTTGTTAAAAAACCTTCAGCAACATCCTTGAGCAACAGGTAAGTAGTTCGAGCTAAAAAACTGAAAGCTTGTATACTATTATAAAAATTATATAATTCGATATTTATGTTAAGTTAATTAATAACAAAGAAGGACTCTTTGTTTAATCCCTCAAACTATTATTTAGACAGCAGCTATATGTATTTGACGAGAGATACCAACGAACGGAATAGCCAAAAAATCAAGCTAGATTTATGGAGGGAATCCGCCGCGCTGCCAGCTCTCGTCTGTATAGGTAAGCCTCTTTGTGTGTATGCAGCAACAATTTTCCATGAATCGCATATTGAGAACCAGAGTCTCGAGTATTCCCCAGGACCCCCCGACCAATACACACCTGTGATAATGCCCGTCATTGGGGCTCCGGAGCTGTCCGTCCTCGCTGCCAGACGAATTGACCATCATGGAGCGAATGTTATGCCAATTAAAGTGCCAATATCACGGGTGCCTCTTGCGCTGATTCACGTAATTTTCAGCGGATATAAGCGGCGCTCGCCTCGCTGCCGTTGGGTTCAATCGTTTGACAGGTGGTCAATCGGCATCTATTAGGATTTTGCTTGGTATTTCGGTGGTATCACGTATTTCTGCTTCAGGAAAAATCCTAGTCTGCGATTTGTGGTGAAAATGTGAGAAAAAAACTGCGTTTGACAGCGCACGCAAAAGGAAAATGGCGTCGCATTGGCTTGGGGCTGCCAACTTTTCCGGACAAATTTAACAGCTGATGCATCAGCTGCTGCGATGTTGCACATTCCTAATGGCTCACGCACGAAAATGAATTGATTTTTTTTAGCTTATAGACATATAAATCTTTGATTGCCCACTTAAAAGAATATATTCAGTTTAATATTACGGTAAAGTCAGCGCCTTCTTTGATAAATACAAGTGTTTAGTTTTGTAATAATCATACCGATATAATTCTTTCGTGAGCCTACACAGCGGTCACGTAACGTGCACATCTCTAGCTAGTCAAAATTTATTTACGGATTGCAATTTTAAGCATGCTACAACGGCTGTCCATTAGATTACCCTTATGGGGGCGATGTGGCAGTCGAATGGCCTCCACGCTACCCACAAACCAAACCCAGAATGGCGAGGAAGAGGTTAGTGCCACAGTTAAGAGGATTCGCACGGAATTGGCCGCCGACAAGCAGAAATTAAAGTGGAGGACTCCGATCGGTGACCGGCCTGAGGATTGGAATAGCAAGCTGAAACTGTTCTCCAACTCTGAGCAGACCTCCGATTTCATAGTGATGATGCAGCAACCAATTGACCTGAGTCCCAGGAGCATGCGCCAATGGTGGGACAATCGGAAGGAACGGATCGAGCGACACATGCAACAGTTCATTCCGGAGAGGCACAAGATTCTGGGTGCCGAGTTGGCAGCGGCACATTTCATCCTGTATCGAGGCGGTGCCGCCAAGTTCTTCAACGATCAACGCTGGCACAGGGCCACCGAGGATGGTGAATTCAATCTGCCCAACAGGTTTGATCCCGGCTATAAAGTAGAGGCCTTGCGGTGTGACAACATGGTCTTGTATTACGAGGGATTGGAGAACCTGCGGTGTCTCGATTCTCTGAAGTTCCTCTCCCTTCACAACGTGAAAACCTTTGACGACTGGTGTCTGGACAGGATCTCCGGCGGTGGGTTTTCGCATCTAGAAGTGCTGGACCTTTCGGGCACCGATATCACCACAAATGGACTGGCCTGCCTTTATCGTCTGCCCAGCTTGAAATTGTTAATCCTAGATGATCCCAAGGCGACTTTGGAACTGGAATTGGCCACGGCCATGTTGGAGGAGGCCATGCCCGCCCTGAAAGTGGTGGGAGCTGATGTTATACACAGCCAAAGCTAAAATTTATTAGTTGCACTTGTATAATATAAAACTGTTTTATTATAATTTAAAAATTGTGGCTTCTCTGAGAAAACTAACTTTTTAAAAAATGTTATTATTTACATTCTATGTTACTAAAATTTTAAACAAAAATTTCCAAATGGAGAAGAGTATCAACTTTGCGTAGGTTTTCCCTTCATATAGTTGGCTTTAATGGCATCGCGCTCCTCGACCGGCGGCAAATAGGGAGCTATTCCCTTAGCTCTGCGTTCGCTTTTTACTTTGTTCTATAAAAAAATAAGATTTTGGTTCATAACCCATATACTTTTATTGAAGAACTCACCCAAAACTCCTTGCAATTGTTGTAATTGGCGAAATAAACCTCGCACTTTTCGTGATCAAAGTTGTTTTTGTTAAGGCATTTGAATGATAGTTCTTGTTCCTGTCAAGAACAAACTATTAACAATTTATTGAATTGGTTTTAATTAAGCATACCTTAAGGCAGGGATTATCCCGTTCGGCATTCTGATTGCGAGGCATTTGTATTTAAGAAATATTTTAAATAAACTTATGTAAAAATTCGTTTGTTTTCGTTTTGTGAGAAGTGGGACTGCCAACTCGATAAACAGCTTTTGCCAGGGCTGCCAAATCTATCAGCAGGAACTATACGGCTCCAATCAGCTGTTTATGACAAACAAGTGTTAAAATGAGTTCTTTGCTCTTTGAAATTAAATTAAAACGCGAAAATAAAGTGTATTATGAAAATGTAAGTTGTTTATTTAGTGCATATATTATTTATTAATGTGTTTATCTTCCGTAGGACATGCTGCTGGGCTGCGTGCAGTTTCAGTGCGCGCAGGAGACGAAACATGAAGGAATCATGCTATATTTGGAGGGAATCGTTAATCTCCAGCTCAGCAGCAAGACAGTCGGATTGTTCGACGCCTTCTACAACTCCGTGAAGCCCATCAATCTCCTGCAGAACAGTTTGGAGCTATCTGCGCCGGGAAAGCTGAGCGCCGGTCGCTCGGAATTCCACTTCGAGCTTCCATTGGTTTGCAAAAAGGAACCTAAGATGCTGTACGAAACCTATCACGGGGTCTTCATCAATGTCAACTATCAGCTGAACTGCACTTTAAAACGGAATTTTCTGGGCAAGTCCATGACAAGAATCCAACAGTTTTGCGTACAATATAAGCCGGTGGCCCTCGGCGAGGACTCTTTAAAGGCAGTGCCTTTCAGTCTGAGTCCAGATTCGTTGCAAAAGAATGCCACCGCCAAAGAGAGATTATCTATGCCGCGGTTCCTTATCACAGGCCGCCTGGATCGAAGTGAATTCTGTGTGACAACCCCAATAACCGGCAGCATCACGGTGCAGCATACGGAGGCGGCAATTAAATCCATTGAAATGCAATTGGTTCGCGTGGAGACGTGCGGTTGCGATGAGGGCTACTCAAAGGATGCTACCGAAATCCAAACAATACAAATAGCTGATGGCAATGTACTGCCCAAGCTGGAGTTGCCCATCTATATGGTTCTGCCCAGATTGTTTACATGTCCCACGCTGCTCACCAAGAACTTTAAGATCGGTAAGTTTACTTTTTTATAGGAATAATAAATAGTGTTTCATAATAGCTCCTCATAATAAAAGCTCTCCATAATACTTATATTCAATATATATTTAAATTTTTTTGTTTATTATTCGTTTATTTACAAATCTATTAACTTATATATTTCAGAGTTTGAACTGAATCTAGTGGTTGTCTTTAAGGAGGACTATACGGTGAGTGAGAACTTCAAAATAGTCTTGAAACGTTCAGTGGGTCCGTTTTCTACTAAAATTAATACAGCAGGCCGTTAAAGTAAATTCCAATCATAGTTGGCAGCTACATTTTTTACATATTGCAATTAATAATGAGTAATCTCAGAATCCTCGAAAATAGGCAACTTAACGTACTATTTAAATTAACAAAAAAACCTTAAACTTAACTGAAGTTTGTAAAACTCCACAATAAACTTTAAAAAAAGTGAAAATGTTTGTGTTTAAATTCATAAAAATAATAATTCTTTAAAGGGGCTTTTAAATTTTCCCATTATACATATTAAAGTTAAACGCTTTATTTGTATCATATCAAATCATATTCATCACATTTATATTATTTTCATTTTCATTTCTATTTTAATTTGATTTATTTTTGTATACACATTTGTATATGGCTTGTAGCTTTTTATTAATTTAGTAGTAGAAAGCAGCACATCTCATAATGGATATATATAAGTAATGTTTATCGTGGACTCTGAAAATATTATTATGGGGCTCAGGAGCTATCGCATTCCATATAAATATTACTTCTATATATATTATCTATACATATCTTATATTTTGAAAGCTACCATGTATCCATTCCCAATTTAAAACTCCCGCCAACGCCATTATTCTCGTTTCCTATTTCGATACACACTAGTTATATTCTATTTCGTGTTTAATTCTAATCGTGTAATATTTAGGGTCGAGAAGCTTTATGTTGCGTAAAGCATTTGATAAGTGTCGTAAAATGAAATTGCCCTTGTAATTTAATGCGTCCGTTGCAAAAGTTGTTCGAAATTTCTGTGGTTCTGTGGTTGTGGACTGTAAGTGGACAACGGTACATTTTTGGGTGAATGCGAAACCGGCACACACACA
This sequence comes from Drosophila serrata, assembly GCF_035046125.1. NCBI lineage: Eukaryota > Metazoa > Arthropoda > Insecta > Diptera > Drosophilidae > Drosophila > Drosophila serrata. The sequence continues at coordinate 2,966,897 of NW_028257170.1, forward strand.
TGATTGGGTACCACACAAGTGTGTGGCTCGAAAATTACAAAAACCCATATGATTTCACAAAAGAGAAAGGGAATTTGAATGTGTTCAAGTTTCATTTTCGTTAAAGAACTGCAATATGATTATTTTTTAATATGTTTTTAGGCTGTAAATATATTAACAAATTCTAATATTTATTGTTTAAAGTGTAAACAGTGCGTGTTCCCTTTAATAGTAATTTTTGTATTTCGCCAAGAGCAAATACAAATGATTAATTTCCTCACATTTTAATGTTTGCCCCTCGGCAAATTTTGGCAGGTTGTAATTAAAATTGTTTTAATGAAATTAAATACATATCAAATATGCATTTTGTTGCCAGATAAGGATTTGATTGATTTGGTATTGAGTTACTTGACAGTTTTTTTAATTAATTGCTCAAAACAGGGAGTTCTGAAGAGACAGATGTATCGATTACATTCCGCCCGCGTCATTATTTCCTTTGTTTACCTGTGATTTGCTTTCAATCGGAGTCCGTGTGTGTGATTGATGCGATAAAAAATGAGGAAGAGAGTGAAGAAAATTGATTTCCTTTGCTAACTCGGTATTTGTGCGCTTCATTTTGGCCACTTCATACACCTGTTTTGCCGTATCCTGTTCCTTCACCGTTATTATCTTTCAATTTGCCACACAGCTGGCTAAACAAAAATCGAATAAAAAAAAGGAAAACTTCCATTCCACTATCTTTTTTTCTTCCTTTTGCTTGCTTTTTAATTCGATCTTCATTTTGAATAGAACACTTGAAGAAAATCGAAGGGAATTATTATTTCTTAATGCATTTTATTTTAGTTTTATGCTTTCTCTGCTCTGAAAACTATTCCATATTTGTTATAAGGTTATTCTTTTGATATTTCTGATGGTATATATTTAATGTAATATATATATAAAAGATTTCTAGGTGTATTCACACACACCCACAATGATATTTAGCGTTTACCTTTAGCCAGCGGAATGTACTGTGTTATTCTTAGCATACTTTTCAGCTGCCGTGCGCTACTGTTGCGCTCCTTCCTTCTTTGCGTCTTCTCGTTCTACCCTCTTCTTATTTATTTTCCTGTTTTTATTTTTCCTGTTTCCCTTTTTTTCTTTGTCCTGGAATCCGTGTGACCGGTAAGTGCATATCAATTTCCTGCTCCCCCCTTGCATTGCATGGACATTTTTTTTAAATCTTTAATAAGCTGATACTGCTTTTTTTGGTGATGCTGTGCTGTCGCACACATATACACGCATATATTGCATTGCTTTTTATGTGTTTGTTCGCATACAAATGTATACAGAAAAGGACAGTGGTAACTCATAAATGCTTTCGAATGTTCGGAAATGAAATTGTTTAAAAATTTTAATGAAAATAAATTGATTTGTTTCTTCAAAGAAGTTTTAAACATTTTTGTTAGCAAATTATGAAGTTTTAAAATCCAACTTTTAACTATTTTATTATTACTATTTATTGTTTTAAAGATACATTTTTTGTCTTTCAATTCTGAACTTTTAATATAAATTGAGGTAAATATTTAAAGAGGTTTAATTCTTTAAAATTAGGAAGTTTTCTTTTAATGGAACTGTAATTTAAACCCTAAAAGACTTTAAATGCTTTTTTCATTGCTTTCATTTAGCTTTAATTCTTTAATCCTTACTTGTCGGTATATTTCAATGATAATTTTATCGAGTCCACATGTCCAACGGTGCGTATACGTTACCTTTTGTTGTACATTCACTTTTTGTTTAATTCATGAATAAAAGTTGCAGGCCTAATTGGTTGGATTTAATATCGCTTAAAGCAGAAAGCTATTAATTTTTGTTCAACTAGAGAACATAAGGATATTGTTTTGGGTTTTGCAAATATCGGGATAACCACTGTACAGGCCTATATAAATTACTTAGCATGAAATTCCCTTGCTTGCTTTTCTTTTTTGGCCCGTCTTTATTGGTGACGGGGGTTTGGGGCGACAATTTGGCCAGCTCCTTTACATCCGATATACAAATATATATATCCCACTCGACGACGACCAGGAGGCAAGTTTCAAGTTCACTAAATTATGTACATATACGTACTTGTGTGTCTGAACAAACACATATATTTACTCGACTCGACTTGACGTCCCGAACTTTTTACCATAAAGAACGTCGCACAGACACCCACCGCCATATTCACTTGAATGTATTTATTTAAGTCAAATAAAAAGCGAGAAGGTTGGAGGGAAAGAGGAAAGGAAAGTGCCTGGGAAAATGGGAAAATGTGGGCCTGTTGAATCTTATAGTATATACATACATATATACAAATGTATGTTAGCAGGCATAAAAACATAGCTACACTTTGAGAGGATTCTTTTTAAGCGGCGGCAGGGAAAATCAATGAAGCAAAAATAGTTTATGAATGTGGATATAATATAATGCCTGACATTACAATAATATTCTTCCAATCGATTTGGTTTCTTTTGAACCATAAGAAAATGTCCATTGTATATTTTCTTAGCCAATTTTCTCAGGCGGCTTATTCCCTGAGAAAGTTTTTATTTCAATTGAATGCAGTTGGAGTTTATTAAAAATATACTGTGACTTATTTTAATGGGTTTCTTAAGCAATATTTTCTATTATCCTGTAGCAGCACTAGGCCTTGTCCAAATACAATATTTATTAACTATTAAACTGAATAATAATTTTGTGTATAGCAAGTAAATGTATATACCTTGATTTATTCAAGTAGGTTGCCTAAAGTGTTTGAATTTTCAATTCTAACATAGTTGGTTTCATTTCATTTACATTTACAATAAGTTTCTTAGAATTGCCTAAAAGGGAATTCTCATCCTCTTCTGTTGTTTCTTATGAAACTTTTACTAACAAATAGTGTTTGTTCTTGCTAAACAGCTTTCGATTTTAGAACCTCCCCCAACAATTCCTTGAATTCCAAATTTTTACAGTGCACGAAAAACTGTTGCTTTCTCTCCACCCATACCTCGGCCACCGCATTTTCCATTTCCTCTTGGCTTCTTTTGAAACTTATGTGTGGAGGAGGCTTTCAGAAGCAGCGAGAAACCAGGAAAAGGGGCCATGAGAACATGCGGCGGTGCCTAAGTCCACCTCATCTGGGTGGGGGCAAAGCATCCGAAACCGAACCGAATCCAACTGAAACCAACTGAAACCACCAACCCACCGAACCACAAGGCAGATGCCTTCAATTTGGCAGTTTGCTGTGTCGCCAAATGTAGCACTAAGGAAACTTTTCCCCCAAAGCCTATATATATTTTTTGTCTCTTCTTTCCCCAAAAGACATTTTACACTTGATGCACAGAGGAAAAGTCATAGTAGTAGTAATTCTTATTATAATTGTTAAACAATGTTTAGGGAATTGGCATAAAGGGATATTTGAATTATAAATTAGAAAGATAGTTAGCAATTTTTGTAGAAGTTTCTCTTGCTGGCTTTATTCAGCGTATATTTAAATGTACCATAGTTGAATTTTTCAAGGATTAAAATTTAGTTTTAAATAAATAAACGGATGCCTGAATTTCAATGATATTTTTTTCTTTCTGTGTCCCAAAAATGAGTGTAAAATGAATTGAGGGCGTCGCCTTGGGGGCCTTGATATTTTCGTATTCGCATTGGTATTGCCATTGGCTACAACTTTCTGCCATAAGTAAATCCACTGTCGACGACTGACGCAAACTTTTAACGCCAACTGTTGCCAGAAAAACATTTCTGACTTGTGTACGCATTTTCGATTGCGATTACACTGCCTATTGTCCCGATGCCTGGCAAAATTTCAATGCCAGCATCTGGAATTTTAAAGATGGGACAAAGATGGGGTTTTATTTTGGGGTTTGTTTTTCTCTTTTTTTTCGTGTGGGGTGTAGGAGGAAAGTGTCGTCGTCACGTCATGTAATTGATTTAAAATTAGCACATCGCTTTGAAAATTTAAACTGTTTACATGTGCCTGGGGACAGCTGCTTCCAAAATGTTACAGCTTTTGCGAGCTCTGCAATCCGCTACACTTGACAAAAGTTAATATTTGTGTAATTCATTTTCTTTATACTTTTTTAACAAAATGTATTAAAATTGTATTTATTTATTTAATATATTTCTTAACGTAGTCTTACCTTGATTTTTATGCGGCGAATAATTGTAATCAATGATACTTAGTACCATATACATATTTTAATATTTTTTTTGGGTATAATCGCACGCGTTCTATATATTTATTGAATTCAGTTTATTTTATGCTTTATGTATCCACTTTCTCTATATAAATATTAATTTTTATCGATATATTGATACTTATTACTCTCTTTAAAAAGAACCCTCTAATTCTTTTGCGTGTACCAAAATCCGCCATCTCTGTCCTTTTGCCTCTCCTCCGGTTGGTCCTCTTTTGGCGCCTGTATAAGTGGGTGTTTGCCCCTGTATATATACGTGTGTGTGTGTGTGTATGTTTATGCATGTTTAATGAACATGAATCCACCAGCCACCAGGCCAGAGCCCTGTAATCGCATTTCAATATGCTGCACCGCCGGTGTAAACTAAACTAAAAAGAAAAAAAACAAGAAAGGAAGCTAACTTCAGCACACCGAAGATTGTATATCCTTCCGATTTAAAATGGCTATATCCCAAATTTGATGAAAATGAGTAGAAAGCTGGAAAAGTTATAATATTTTTTTCTTAACATTTTTCAATCGTTCCTATGGTAGCTATATATATACATATGTATGTATATATGTATATAGTCCACCGATTCGCCGATAGTAAAATTATATAGAAGAACAACTCCATAGTTTCATTCAAATAGCTTGCTCTTGAATTTGTTCCAAAACAAATCTCGCACATGCATATGATTCCCAAATGGTTCTAACATCCCCGGAACGAAGTGACCTTCTACCGAACAAGTCTCAGAAAAGTGTTGTGTTACAAAAGTTGCAAGTCATTGTTTATTAGTGTTCAAAGTTAGTAACTGATCTTAAATGCTTAGTGGTCTTAGATACTTAATGGTCAAAGTTACTTACTGGTCATAGATACTTAATGTTCAGAGTAACTTAATGTTCATAGAAGCTTGCTGATCATAGTTAATCACTGGTCAGACTTAATTACTGATAATATTTCTATAAATCGTTTGATTGTTCCTATGTCAGCTATATATATGTATATATATAGTCCACCGATTCGCCATGCTCCGACTATATACTAGTAAAATTATATAGAAGAATAACTCCATAGTTGTCTTCAAATAGCTTGCTCTTGAATTTGTTCCAAAACAAATTTCGCACAAGCATATGATTCCCAAATGGTTCTAACATCCCCGGAACGAAGTGACTTCTACCGGACAAGTCTCAGAAATGTGTTGTGTTACAAAAGTTGCAAGTCATTGCTTATAAGTGTTCAAAGTTAGTAACTGATCATGCATGCTTAGTAATCATAGATACTTATTGATCATAGTTACTTACTGGTCATAAATACTTACTGTTCAGAGTAACTTATGTTACTGGTCATACTTAATTACTGGTCATAAGAGCTTACTGATCGTTGTTACTCACTGGCCATAGATACTTACTGTTTAGAGTTACTTAGTGCTTATACTTAATTACTGCTCATAGTCAATTTTCCGATTGTTCCTATGGCAGCTATATATGTCTATATATAGTCCACCGATTTGCCGTGCTCCGGCTTATATACTAGTAAAATTTTATAGAAGAATAACTCCATAGTTTCCTTCAAATAGCTTAAATTTGTTCCAAAACAAATCTTGCACATCTGAACATATGATTCTCAACTGGTTCTAACATCCCCGGAACGAAGTGACTTCTACCGGCCAAGTCTTAGAAATGTGTTGTGTTACAAAAGTTGCAAGTCATTGCTCATAAGTGTTCAAAGTTAGTAACTGATCATACATACTCACTTACTATGGTCGGAGATCACTCCTTCACTGCGTTGCAAACTTCTGACTGAAATTATAATACCCTGCAAGGGTATAAATACAAGAAGTGGGTTGAGCGGAGTACTACTCACAGAAAAAAAGAGGGGAAAAAAACCGAGGAATGTTGGAAAAAAAATAGAGGAAAAGAGAAAAACTCAAAGCCGGAGACCGTGCCTTCCTTCCACCTCCAGTTGGAAACGGCAATTTAGTTTGCAGGGCAAACTTTTCATAGCCGCTCTGACCCGTAAACGAGGTCAGTGCAAAAAACATTTTGAAAAATTCATATGCAAACGTATTTTCAGCTGCACCCGGCACTGGCAACTGGCAACACACAGGTGCCAATGGCAGCACCACTAGAACTGGTACCTGTATCTGAATCCATACCAGGTCCAAGAGCAGCAGCAGCTGCAGCAGCCAGGACCAGTAACCAACTCCTTCTGGCAGGACCTTCCCCTCTTGCGCATGGGAAAAGGGGGAAAAACTTTTTAATGGCCGGCACACACACCCACATCCACACACAAACACACACAAACTTAATGGGACTCTTGCAGTCCAGTGTAATTCCGAGTCGCCCATGGGGCTCAAAGTCTTTCGCAGTTTTGGTGTAAAGTGAAACGTTTTGCTTTTTATTAGTTGATAAACATAAAATATAATGAAAAAGAACTCGCTTTTTACACTAAATTAAATGTGAATCAACATCTCTTTGGGGCAAAAACAAAAATAAACTTTAGTTTGCCGTGAGTCTGTGAATGTGTGTATGTTTGTGTAAGGGAGAGCTGGGGGAAAAAGGTTACAAATTAATTAATTTTCCCACATTTCTGATGGAATTCTGGGTCAGCGATTGAAACCAGATATCATAATGGAATTTGATCCCTCATGATGTTTCATTTAAATGTAATTTCCATTATAATTATGCCTGTGGCTGCCTCTGCATTAGCTGTGTTAAAATCTACTTGCATTTGGGGAATAAGAATTAATTGTCAGGTTTAACATTTATGGTATTTTGTACATTTATTCTACAAACCCTTAAGGCTTTAAGTCTAAAGTGTAGTTGATGCCATAAATGCTTCTTAGGAGTTGTTTGTTATTTATTGCAAAAACTTAACAATAAACCCAGATAATTAAGACAATATCTTATATGTCAAAAAACAGTGTTGATTAACAATCTTTACATCTCAAGTGCTTAGAATTTCCTGTAAAGCTACCACCAATGCTGCCCATTTTCGGCAGATGATAATCGGCGTGTAATCAACTCGACTTCTAGCATTTCCACTTTTTAATCACTATGCCCCGGCTAATTGCTTACCCAAAAAAAAAAAAAACAACAAAAAACAAAAGCCAAAAGCGGAAACTCTTTAGTTTAACACAAAGTGAAACATTTTCCGCTTTTCCGCTTCGGTATGCTTTTTTTGTTATTCAGGGAATAAGACTAAACACGAGCCACGGATGTAATTGTTGGACGAGGTCTGTAACCTACGGGCTCTATGAGTAATTAGGGTCGGGGATTAGGACAGTCGCCTTCGCTTCAATAAATTTTTGGCCGTTGGCCGCCCAAAGGCGAACCGAACCCGGCTCCGGGCGGTGCTTATTTAAGGCTCAGTCCGGGTCACAAGGTGTTCCGCCATAAAAGGGCCTAAAAAAGTGGGAGTACGGAGTACAGATACACACCAAAAACAACTAAATACTTTTAAAACATTACAATAAATTTAAAAAATCAAGCAGAAGCATTAGATAAGTTATTTCTCAATTCAGAAATCTTAAGTTTCCAAATAACATATTAAATATTATTATTTTCTGATCTTGCAATTAAATCTTTGGATTAAGGAAAGATGAAGGCTTTAATCCCTGGTTTATTTTGAAAAGTGTAAGAGCTGGGGGAAGTGCCTTCCAACATTATGCCATCTCGCGTCCGCTGACGGTGATGTATGTACGTGTTTCGGCTTTGCTTCCGTGATAATTTTCAAACTTTTTGCACCAATTATGTGCACGGCAGCGCGATATTCTCTTAGCCATCTTTGCCAGCCTGTGTATATGGGTATCCGCTGTGTGGGTGTGTGTGTGTTGGTGTGGGTGTTGGCCTTTTTGTGTGCCTGTAGTTTATGCTCATTACGTGAGTGCTGAGCGCAGCAGACTCACAAATTGTTGTACAAGAAATTGCCGCCGTTGGCGTTACACGAAGGTATACGCACACAAACACAGGCCACGTATATAACCTCTGGTATATACATATATATATATAGCTATATATAGATTTCTTGCCTGGATGCAAAATCCTCGAATTTAATTTTCAGGTAAACTCCACGGCAATCAAACGGAAACGTGTCCATGGGGCGTATGCGCGATATACATAGTTGACCAATTTGCTAGAGGCAAGAGGAAGCCCTTTTCCCCGCACTTAAACTATAAGGGATTGAAGGCTCTTATTTAAATACACACTTAAAGTAGCTGCTAGCGGTGTGAGAGAAAGAGCATTAAATGCTTGGCCATATTTAATTAAATTCAGGTTAAGAGCAAATCCTGCTCACGGGGCGTATGCGTGATATTAATTGACCACTTTGTAGCGGCGAACCCTTTGTTAGGCAAATACTTTATTATTTTGGAGTGAAATTTAAGTGGCCAGGGACGTATTATTTTCTAAATAAAAATGTTTCTTAATGAAACTTTCTATTAAATAAGCAATTAATCCTAAGGGAGCAGGTGTGCTACCTTACTAATTTTCTATGTTCCTTTACTTTAGTTTTAAATCGCTCAGAGCATTATTCTATTATCCTCACTTGTCGGATTAATCTTAATTAAAACTTGCAACTATTTACCTCAAGTAAACAACTTAAATTAAATTTAATAAACTTTAGAGAAATCCCATTAGGCGTATGGCGACAAAATCCCCACCCAATCTTAGGCAACTTTCTCTCCTCCTTCGAAAGCCTAAAGGAAACAATTAATTTGGCAACAGTTTATTAAAGTCGCATAATTCTGGCTATCAAAACGGAAACGTGTGTCCCCAGGGCGTATGCGCATTATTTGAATGACCAACTGGTAGCACTTAAACTTTGAACAATTTAAATTGGTAATTGAAATGCCCAACCGAAAACAATTTAATCAACTTAACTATTAGCCAAATGCAGCATCCGACTTCAACTTTTAGTTTTCATAAATTCCCCATTTCACAACTCATAAATCAGAGGCTTAAATCTGATTTTGAAGACTTAAGGACTTAAGCCTTGAAAACCAATTCCAACTAAAATGTGAACTGGCCCCCAGTTGCCACGCCCACTGAATAAGTTATTTTCCACTGGCAACGGCAAAGCTTTAGCTTGAGCTTGTGCCACACAGTTTTTCCTTTTGTTTGGGTTATTTCAGGGGCAAATAAAAAATAAAACGTAGATATATATACTAAAAACTATAAAACAACTCAAAGTGCAACTTTAAAGACGCGTAAACTTCTTGAGAAGGCAGCCTCCCACCAGAAAAAGGCTGTCTATTCCGGCAAAAAGGCGAAAAGTGAAAGAGGAATGGGAGTTTTTATTTTATTCAAGTGCCGTGTCTTCTAGTTTAGTCTGCACTTTGGAAAATTTATACATTTTTCAGTTGATTTTCAGGCGTATTATTTATAGAAAAAAGTTGCTGAAATTAATATTGAAAAGTTATGCATTTCTTAGCTTACTAAGCTTGCTGAGCCTTAAGAAAACTCTTTATCTAGCCCGGTTCTGTTGCTAAATTCTTTAGGTTTGGTATTAGGTTTAATAATACTTAATAAATAATTTATAAACTCTCGACTGAAGCTGTTGGCAGCAAAGTTTCCGCTGCATTTTCATTGGAAATCCAAACGAGAACGAGAAGGAAAAGGAGAAACTCAAATTCAAACTCAAAACCTGGCCCCAACACCCTGGTCTCGAAAAGCCGGGACTAAATGTCTCGTCGAGCTGAGGATACATTTTGTTTGTTTACTTTGAAATTGTAAATGGATTAGCCGCACTCCGAGGCGCGCCAAGCCTGACAAATTGAATTTGTTAGACTCGGTAGAAGTTTTTGGCAAACTTTTGCGTGCATGGTTGGATATTGGACGTGGCCCCGGAGTGGTTATACTCGTAGGAGAAGCCATCGCCCATAAACCTCGAAACAAAACTTTGTCCGGCGAGTGTTGCGAAATAAATTGCCATGCCGAAGGTGACGGGACCAAAAGCAAAAGGGTTTTGCAGCAACTATTTTCCCCCATCAGCCAAAACCATCAATAAGGTGATACTTTAAACGGATGTGATGGCAACAAATGTGAGATTAACCTTAAACTTGCCATCCATTGAAAGTGAAATCATTTTATGGAAAGACCAAAAAGGAATTCTCCATTTTTTTTCTCGAAAATCGAAAGCAGATAGTCATCAATAAGGTGTTACTTTAAAAGACATTTATCAATTGAATTGTGGATTATCTGAAGTGGAACTTGAAGAAAACGTGAAAAACTATATTTGATATCAAAAGAGTATAGGGAGATTAAATTAAGAAATATAGTCAGGAAGTTTTCTAGAAAGAATCTTAATTTAAGGCTACCAAAAGTTAAAGGTAAAATATTTATTTCACTACTTACCTTTAAAGAATTTTGTCCAATTATTATTACTTTATTAAAAGTATTTTAAAATGTTTTATAATTCGTAGAAACAAGGTTTACTTAAACAGTGTAAGAATGTATTTTAAATTCCTGGACATGGGGGCAAGGAAATAGGGCAACCCATAGGCAGAACATCAGTGATAGCTGGGGAATATGAAATGATTCTATGAGTTGTTCATTAAATCCATAATCTTAGTCCGACTTACGTGGCAGGTGGAATTGCTTAAGTAAGCAATCTTTGTATCTCAAAATGCAAAAATTCGGTGCAGAAATCGCGCAATTGGCAGTAACTCCGCAATGTGGATCAAGTTCCCGGGTGCACGCGGAATGACATATCTGCGCGTTGCTCAAATCCAGAAGAGACATGGCTTTCGAGAGATATAGGAATTAGTAGCACATCTTGATATAATTCCTATACTTCTCACCGATTACAAAAATAAATAGGAGAGCTTTCATATTGATAGTTACTCTCGAAAATGTCCCAGTAAACTGAAGCTTAGCTCGAGAAGAGCTAGTCTTTATTATAATATACAATACAATATATACTCATTAAAATGCAAATTTTAGTACTTCGTTTTGGGTTTTAAGACACTTTTATTAACCATGTTTTATTACCAGTTAAAACGTAGGTTTAAATGCATTGCTTACAAGTTTTTCTTAGGAAGTTCTGTTTAATTTCTAATTTAATTTCCATATAGGAAAAAACGTTAGAGTTTTTGTGAACGTTTTACAATCGAATTTACCATTTTTCATCTCTCTTTAAATACTTCTTTCCTTTCCACTCGTTATTGGTTTTTTTTTCGTACAATTCCATCTTGATTTCCGAATTACATTTCACATGTACCTTGAACATAAGTGCTGGCCATCAATAGCAGCCATTTTTAAACCGCTTATACGAATATCCAAGTTAAACTTCAAATGCAGCAAACGAGTTCTTTTTGACAATTCATTCAATAACCACGACGTCTGTTGGTGAAATCTTGATTGCGCCGCACAAAAGTAAACGAAAAATCCCTGATATATATATTCATATATATAAGAATATAAAAACCGAACAGCAGCAGTTTCATATCTTTAGTCAGATGAAGGTTGTAAATTCGGAGATAAATGTAGGAATAATAACAGTTTCGACTTTGCATTAGTATTGTAAATATTGTATTCAAATTACTATGAACTCTACTTGCACTGCAATTCCTTCCCCTGTCAGACATGTCTAGGGCCAAAATTCCATTTAATTCCTGTTATCGACAGACAAGGAATTTAACTCAAAATGAGACAACTTCAACTGTTGCTGCTGGCCACACATGCAAATCCAAATCCAAATCCAATTCCATATTTAAGTCCAAAAGCGTTTAGGCTAATTGAATCGCTTCGAAACGTTGCTGAGCCAAAGTGAATGGGCCCTCATTGCGATGTAATCCCGCCTTTAATAGAATACCCTTTTGGGCCAACTTGTGCTAAAGCCAGCAGCAGCCGCTGCCGCCCGAAAATGTTGCCTCTCTTCCCAACCCTTTCTGCATTTCCCTTGGTTTTGGCCCCGGTCCGTCATTCACATTATTATGATGAGATGCAAATCTCGTTAAAGGACACTTCGGTCCCCGTTCCTCCCCCCCATCAGCCATTTCACCCATATAGACTACACTTCAATATGTGTGCCATATGCCCCATCTATATCTTGGCAGCCGCATCCACATGGTTTTCCACGCCCTGACTGTCGCTCCTGTTTTTCCTCCCCTCTCCCCACACAGTTTTCCCATCCTTTTGGCGTGTCTGTGTGTTATTCTTATGCAAATTACATTTCCTGTGTTTGAGCTACAGCTTGTAGCTACATGTGTATGGGTGCGCCATACACGTACAGAGAGAGAAAATTTGTGCCAAATAAATCTTATAATCCGATGTGTGTTTTGAAAGGATTGATGCGGAATTGTTGATGTTTTAAAGGGGCTTTGAGAGGTATTTGTGGGTTTATTTGGGATGTAAGGGTGTTGTTATAATGTTTTAAGATACTATAAACAAGTAATAAAAGTTTCTATAAAATATAAAGTTAATTTTTAAATAAAGAAACTTAAATTAGCAGGTAAGGCTTTTAGCAATTATTGTGCTAAAAGCATTGCCTACTTTTTAGGGGCTTAGTGAATTGTGACAAAGAAGAGAACCACATTAGCTAAAACTTTAATTAAATAGTTTAAAACAATTATAATATAATTTATAAATTAAGAAACCTTTTCGATTTTTTTTGTTTGAGTTTATCCATATCTTATTTTAATTTGTAATATATCAAACTTTAAGATATTTTCGATATGCTAGTAAAAATGACATTTTTTCCGATATTTCATAACGAATATTTTTTTTCTTGTATAAATATATATGTATATTTTTTTTGTTGTGCAAAATATTTCTTAAAATATTCCCTGTGCAGAGATGTAGCTGCCATTGGAATATTTTGCATACTCCTCGTATATAGCTAAAAAATATTCTACAATTCTTTTGTAAAAGTCCGCAACAGACGGACCAAGCGCTCATAAATGTTTTCGCTTGTCAGCCTCGTCCCATCTCACTCTCCTTCTCTATCTCTATCTCTCTCTCTGTGACTGGCTGTCTGGCCATCTCTTTTCCCCATTTGCATCTGTCTATCCTAAAACATGGCTATCTCTGTCTGTCGTTTGCCTCCTGACGCCTGTCTCTTTCCCTTTCTCTGAACAGATTTGACATATTTGTTGCTGCTGACTTTGCTTAGTATCTTATTTGCATTTGTAAACTTTAGTGTGCCATTTTGTTCATTTGTTCCTTCGTTTTTTCCTCCTTTTTTTTCTCCACTGATTTTGCATTTTATATCCTCGACGCACATGTGCAAATATCCCTGTATATACTCACATATATTATATTTATTTGAAACTCATTAGCTCTTGGGGGGATTTTTTCATTTCCGGAATTTTGCCTCCACATTCAGTGGCAGAAATCAAATGCAGCTTCAGCGGATTTTGCCCTGACATGTTAGGTATAACGAACATTCGTCGAGTTTTGTTAATTTTGCGAAGCTCAACACTTTCCCCGAGAGATCCTCTTACTTGCCTCAATGCATATGAAATTTACATTTTAGAAATTGGTGCTGAAGGGATTCCTGCAGACTGATTGACATTCCGAATTGAAAGCAAAATTCGACAGTTTAATTTATGGATAATTAAAGTGATGAACGTTGGCCAGCGCTTAAATGGTGTTTGCATAGTTGAGTCATGCACAAAAGGTGAAGCGAATATTCTGTTGGGGTTTAATTAAGTTAAGTTTAAATGGAAATTCGAGCTGTTTCGGTTGATTGGTTTCTTAATGAATTCAGAATTCAGAATTCAGAATGTGATGCCACGTCGAATGTGTGAAATTAATTGGAAATTCTCTTGAATTATTTGGTATAATTGTTCGCTTAAGGTGTTTAGTTTTAAGCTTTCTATTTAGAAATTTATGTTTATTTTGGAGGGATATATTTTAATCAAAATTCAATATTCTGCATGGGTAGATCCTTTTGGGAATTCAAGAGCAGCTAAAAAACGAATTTATTCTTAGTTCAAAAATCTCTTATCAAGAATTTACTATTTTAATTCGAGTGCTATGTTTTCATAACATAAAATAACACAACCTATTCTACCTTTTACTTGGCAATCTTTGTCCAATTATCACAATTTTTCTTAGCTCACTTCAAAAACAAGACAAACTAAATGCAAACTTTATAATTGGTTGGAAGTACCTTCCTGCTCGTTAAAAGCACAGAACAATACATGGATTTAGAAGTTGTGTAACTTTTTATGAAACTTTTCTTTAGCAATTTCAACAAATACTTCAAGTTATATGTTCCCTGAGAGGTTTTATACATATATATTTTAATAAAGGTGAAAAAAGTAAAATATATATTTTTTCTTTGTCACATTCACAGAGTATTAATAACTTCACTCTGGGCTTAGTTCAAACTATCGACTTTCTATTCAAAAGCACTCTCCGTAGTCTATGTGTGTTTTTTTCTGGTTTTCTGCTCTGGTTAATGGCCATCTGGCTGCACGTCTGACAATTGGAAAATTGGAAGTTAAAACCATTAAATAAATGAGTGTCACACTGCGGGAGCCGAGAGACAGCGTAGGAGGTAGAGCGACACAATCACATTTCAGTCGAATGCTATTTGGGTATTTTTATCTCTTTCGATTTACCAACAGTCATTCGAAGGGGGTGTATCTGTGTGTGGTTGTGTGTGTCTCTGTGTGTGTGTGTCGAGGGGTTAACCACTTTGATTCGTCCTCTCGTTGGAAAGGCAAAACATCAGCAGACCGAAAGAGAGCCCTGTGCTCGAAAGTCAACAGTTTTAACCTAATCACAGTGGATTTTATTGCCGCCTCACACAAATCGATGCGAGCGGATGTGAGTGCGGATCCGGATGCGGATGCGGATGCGGATGTGGAAGGAACGGGAAGCGGAAACGCAATGGAGCCGAAGGTCCTTGCCAACCATTTTGTGGGCGGACCACAGAATCTACAGGGGAATCATTAGGTTGCTGCGTAAGAATTTTCCGGGTGCGTTAAGTGCCCCCATTCACAAAGCAGCAGGAACCTCTTTTTTTTTGGGGCTTTTCGGGATGGACACTTTGAGAAAAATAGTTTAATGGGGGAAAGTAATAGATGTTTTATAATAAATTTGTGTTTAATTAATAATTTGATATAGTTTTGGAACAGTAAACATTAAAAGCATATACAAGAAGATATAAACTCCGAAATAGCATAGTTTTCTGTTCTTTATGATACTTTTGTATCTTTTTTAATTGATTTTCATCTTAACATTTACTTGAATAAATATTTAGGCTTTCTAAAGTAAAATTCAGTTTAAATTATATTTAAAATTGTTTGATATATATTTTATATAAATTTTTCATAGTGTGTGTCCCTTATTGGTCTCAAACTCGAAAGCGGGGCGGTCTGTTGAGCCCAGCCTTAAATGTTATTTATCTCTAGATTAAATGGATTTGTGTGCAAAATTGTCTATTTAACTGGGGGCCAAGCAGGCTGCTGCCTTAACATTCGCATCGTCATCACCATCGGGGGCCTTTAGTATCGGAATCAGCAGCACTTTCGTTGCTCGAAAGTGCCGGCAACTTCATTGTTTGAACTTTTCACCGAATACGTGGGCGTTTGATTGAGTTTCAACAAGGGTCGCCTTGTCCTCGTGCCCTCGGGCGGAGATTTGATAAAAGGCCCCTTTCCGCCCATCTAGATTTTTACCCCATTTCACTCACTTCACTTTTCCTTCATCTTATTCCATCCTTCTCCTTCCTTCTACCAGTTTCGGTTTCTATTGTCAATTAGAACTGACAAGTGGCCGTCTATATGGTCGAAAAGTGTTCGTGTTTATTTCCTTTAACGGCCTTGGTTGACAAACGCGTTCGATGGGTTAACTGGATGCCAGGCATCCCTTTTGCCAATGGCCAACTATCTGGGCTCGAATGTTAAGTGGCTGTAACCAGGTACAGCTGTGTTTGAAAATAAATGTAGGGTGGATCAATGAAAGTTATTGGAAAATTTATATTAAGTTTGATATATGTATATAGAAAGCTTATTTTTTAAATTTATACAAAAACTACTTATTCATTTTCTCGGAATTTTCTCTGACAAAATAAGGAACTTATTCCCACAACAGCTTTTTACTTTACAATCGAAAAAAATCGAAATACAATCGTGTACCTTTGTAAATACTGATAACATATATATATATTCTTTCAATTTTTCTTTTTATTTTTTTATACGTTAAAAGGAAATAAAATATATATACCAATATATATTCCAATCTCTTCTGAAAGAATCACTTCAAGTTTATTGGTCCAAAAAGGGGTATCAATTCACGGCTTCCTGCTCTTCAACTTGTCGCTAATTGTTATGCAACACTGAATTCGTTACCTGAAGAGTTTGTCACACAAAAAAATTTCAACAAATTTCCATGCCAATTTCCAACCATTTACATCACTTTCCAAAGTCCGTACATATGTACCACATAAATCTACTTACATACATATGTCAATTTTTTTGTGTGATCGCTAAAAAATTTTTGTTGGATTTTTTTATAGCTTCGAGTTCAATGGTCTTCTTTGGGAAATTGTTGGCGCCAACCACCCTGAGGGAAATGTGCGTTTTTCCGGCAATTCTTTTGGGGGATTGTGTCCCACAAAGAGGTCACAAATGTGATAAATTTTTCACTGCTCTCGGCCAGTTCTGCCATATGCGCGGATATTTTATGGTTGAAAATTCTTGCAGCAATTCTTGTGCTTTGTTATTCAACACTGGCAGCAAGGAAGGGTTCACAAATAAAGGAGATGGTCGCGCATTCTAAGCTGAACTTCCTTTGGCCCAAAAACTAAGCGGTGCACTAAGAAAAATCAAACTACTTTTGGGCTTACTAAATAGGTACTTTTACGGGATTATATAACTAAATAATTAATGAAAGAATACCCTAGACTTTACTAGTGACATAATGTAGTTTTATAATAACTCGGAAACTTGAAACTGCATTTTTCCTGAGTGCAATTTTCGCCCTGAATGCAGCAGACAAACAATGGGTTTCTTTTGCAGGATGCTGAAGCTCTAGATCTCTCGGCTTAAGGCCAGATGCAGTGAACCGGCCAACAGACAATGGCCCCAAAAAAACACTCCCAGAGAGCCAGCTGAGGAAAACCAATTCAAAATAATAGTCTAATAAACTTACTTAGCGTGCGCACAGCTGATTAGGCGTCCCGACTTTCCACTCTCTGGCTCCTCTGTTACAGTTACTACTGCCACGATTTTTCCGTTTGGCATCAGTTTTTGCACAGCTCATCTTAAAGCCAATTCCCCACACCCCCTCCGGTTTTTCCTTGACCTCGCTGCGGGAAAATTTTATTATTGCGCTTCTGCAGCTGGACGGCTACAAAAACGTTCGCCGCGGTCGTTTGCTTAATGCGCCGTTCGCCGTTCACAGTTTGCCCCGTCGCCATCCGATCTGCCAGATAGCTGCGGCTATAGCTTTACCTCTCCAGCACCAGTACCAGCTATATAGTCATGGCAATGAGTATGAGGATGGCGATGGCGATGGCGATGGCCTTTCTGTGCTTATGGGTGAGAAATGCTTTCTTTATGTATTAATAGCACTTTCACTCCCTTCAGCACTCGAGGGTCGGTCCAAGGATGGCAGCGTGATTGGAGCTTTAATG
This sequence comes from Drosophila serrata, assembly GCF_035046125.1. Taxonomy (NCBI): domain Eukaryota; kingdom Metazoa; phylum Arthropoda; class Insecta; order Diptera; family Drosophilidae; genus Drosophila; species Drosophila serrata. The sequence continues at coordinate 2,984,648 of NW_028257170.1, forward strand.
TCCGGACAAGGTTCGGAGCTAATGACCGATGGCAGGAACTTGAGCAAGTATTTTAATTTAATACAACTTGAAAGTTATGGCTTCATTTTGTACTTTGAAATTACCTTGTGATGAAAATTTAATCATCATTTTCCGGGAAGCTTTACTTATCCTGTAAGCTTTTGGAAAATTACAAAATGTACATGAAGGATAGTGGATATTTGATTCCTTATTTTACAAAATAAAACAAATAGGAGCTTAAAAAAATAAAGTGGGATGTACTTTCAATTGTAGTTTTAAAAGTTAACAAAACATGCACGTATAAACTTTCAATCAAAGGCAAAAGTCAATCAAATCCCCACATAATTTACATACAAATAAAATCTTTTAGGCGAAATATTGACATATTGATGTCTTAAGAAAAATAAGCTTGTTTTAGTAAGAAGTCAATAAGCCGAGAAGCTTTTTATGTGGTAGTTGACACTCAATTAAGAATCGATTTTTGGTGGTGTTTTTAGAGAAGCAATAAAAACAAGAAATACGATTAAAATGTGCTTTGAATAAATTTTCACTCTCTGTGCTAAAGAAATTATATTAAAATTCGAATGAGTCAACTAATCAAAATGTCGTTAAAAAGGTATTTGCATAACCAAGAGAAAGAGAAATATTATGAGAAGTGTGTCATTTTGCACTTGTTTTTAGTCAATCATCAAGTTTTAAGTATGGCAATGGAAAAAATTATATTTTTGATAAGAACATTAGCTAAGGAAGAATTTCTAAGTTGACAAGAATAATCTTAATTTTCTTATAATTAAAATACTTCTTATAAATTAAAATATTAGTATAAATACGGATTATAAATTCATTTACCTACAAATTTCTTTAAAATCATTTTATATATACAATTTGAAATTATATACCTTATGATCTTTATTGTAAATATACTTACAAATCCACATATAGAGACTCAAACAATAATGTTTCTTACCCAGATTAAAATGTTTTTGGCTTTATTAAAATCATTTTAATGCAAGCATATTTTACAAGCAACTTCCGAGAGACTTTAGCCTGATTGTTGGGGAATAAGTGCATGAATAAATGATGAATAACCCAAATGAATCCTCCACAACCATCACATCCGATCATCACGCTCTCATCTCTGGATATGAAAGGAGCCATCGCCGAAAAAGGCGGCATCAGCGGCTGGCAACTGAGCACCAGAGCACATTTATACGGGAATGACTTCAGTGTTTTGTATCACGTAGTAAATAATTCCTTTGTGGCATTGTCTTGGTTGGCTTTGCAGCTTTCGGCTCTCGTCCTTTTTTGTGTCGTCCTCCCGCTCTGAAATCTCTTACGAAAATCCCAGAACTCCCCGGACTGCCATTCCATCGCGGTCTAGAGGGTGTTTACGTGCTTTGAGCTGTGCCTGTGAGGTAGGAGGTGGTGGCATTTCTGGTGAAAATTGGTCTAGTGGAGATTCCAAGGGGGGAGTTTGAGTCCTTTATTGTTACGTGGCAAATACAACATAAAACGAACGTGTAAATGTTATTTCTTGATTTATTTCCGCGGTGCATGCAGATGCTTACGCCAACCGATTTTAAGGTCTCCCACAGCATCCCTCCATCCCCCCCAAAATCTGCCATTTCCAATTCCCTTTCCATTTCCTATCCACTGGAAGCATCCTCGATATATGTTACATTACGTATACGCCGTGTGGCGGATTTTCATTTCTTCTTTGGCTCGGTTTGGTTTTCGCACAACACGGAGCGTCGACAAATATAAAATATTCCGCTTACCTTGCACAAATATTTATATATGGCTTTGGTACATAATATAAAATTACTGCATGTCTCTATACATATATAACTGTATATATGTATATATTGTGTGTGTTTTTGTGTATTTATGTTTGAGATGGCATTGTCGGCATTGGGGCCTGGCAGAATATTTTTTTTGTGTCGTCGTATCTGTGCCATTTATTGTGTTTTTTTTTCTTCGTTTATGTACCCTGTAAATTAGGGCCACGGGTTGATGGGCACTAAAGTGTAATTGGCTGTGAAAATAGTGGAAATGCATCACGGTTTTATCCTTTATTATATAGCCATAAAATGTTGCACATAAAATATCTAAGTTTTTATAGCGGAATTTTTTGAAATGGATGTTTGCTAAAGGGAATTTTCTGAAGTTTTAAAAGATACTTTCATTACTCATATAATACAAAATTATTTTGCATTTCTTTATATTAATTCTTAGTTTTGTATTAAATATTTTAAGCTTTGTGGCTTCCGAAATATAAGCTTATTTTTATTATATGCAATTCAAGATACTATTTTATGATATTTTCCTTTTTAAAATTTTAAAACTTTCTCAAATATGCATATAATAATAACCATAGATTATTTGGTAATACAATTCAACATTTCTAGTATAAAACAAATATGTAACGTAGTCATTATAACTTTATTAAATGAATTACTTTTATAAATTTAACCAAATTACATTACATTGATAAATTGCTTAGATTTTCCCTGATAATATCTTATTATTCAAAATTCTTTGATTGCTTAATTTCATCTATTATCCCGATTAGCTAATACACTCTCTCTAATGAAAATCCTATAGGGTATTCATGCCACTCACCTGTTATTGCGTCCTCCTTACCTTCCTGTGTTTTTGTTTGAGTATTTTGTAATTTTTGTCTCGCTTTTGTTCTCTGGTTTTTTATATTTTTTTTTTCCGTTGGCCGGCGTGTGTTGGCTGTTCGGCACAAAAGCAAACACTTTTCTTGGGTGCAGGCGACTTTACATAGCCCCCCATTTTCCCCCTGGCTTTAGCCCCAACTCTTGCCCGTCTAGGCTAAGGCAAAGGCAATGGAAAAAGCAAATGCAAAGGGAAAGGCCCCCATGGCTTATATTTACCTCTCGGCTTAAGCCAAGGCGAGACGTTTGTCTCTTGGCCGCCCGCTTCGATTCTGTTTCGGTTTTCGGTGGGTTTTTGGGGCTTGCCAATGCACGGAGAAAAATATTAAGTAAATCTTAAAAGCACTTTAGTAATAATAAACACGTTTTTATATGAAAATAAATTGAATTGAATTAAAAGGAATCAGCTTAAAGCCCAAGTAGCTATGGATGTCCCACCTGTAGCTTTAGTTTAATCCTTTGAACAAAAAGTAAGTTAATAAATAAATATGTATTAAAAATACATTTTTTTGATAGTTTTTAAATTCAATAGTTAATAATAAAGTAAACTTAATCACGGAAAGGCTTTAAATTTGTTAATAAATGAGTTTTATTTATGTTTTTCTTGGACTATTTAGTTTTTATGGTATTTACTACTAATTAAAATAAATTATATATTTATATTTAAAATATTGAAGTCCCGATGGAAATAATTTTTAAAAAGGTCAAGTTAATCTTCACTAATTATTCCATGAAGTTTTTTGGTTATTCTTTTTATTAAAATTGAATTTATATTAAAAAAGTTTACCAAAGTAAATATGTGGATACTCTAATTGTAAATCCTTAAATTTCCAATGGCTAAACTAGTTTTGATTAAAATATTTATTTAATTTCATTTTAAACTCCTTAATTGGATTAATTTTCCTGCAAAATTTAAGTCGTTGTATAAATTAATTTTTTAATTGAAAGATTTTTCTGGTATTTAATTCAGTTGTTAAGTTTGTATACATTTGTTTATTTGGTTTATGTATAAATAATACATTTAATCACTTATTAATTTGTTCTTAATGATTTTCCAATATATTTATTTATTCTGAGCTATGTATTTCTTGGTTCTATATGTTAAACCTTATCAATTATTGCACTAATCACAAAGTATATAGATTTCTATCAAATTGAAGACTATATTTCGTTCTCTGCATAACCACTGCTCTCTTTACGTTTTATTAATCCAAGAATTACAATTACAATACGGCGTTGTTCTTTTTTTTATATATTTTATATATATATTTTTCTCCCTGTATATAGGTTGAGCTCTTTTTATTATTGTTGTTAATGTTGCTGTTGTTGTTGTTGTTGCTGATGCTGTTGTGTGTGAGGTTTTGGTTCCGTGTTTCGCCTGTTGACGCAAATTGCCAAAATTGCCTGCGGTTGTGTTTACATGGCGAATGTAACAGACAACAGACAAGTGACAGCCGCACGCACCGAATTCAAATAAAAGCCAATGCCAATGCCGCCATGTCTACAAGTGCGAAGGTGGAAATGAGGGGAAAACACGATGGCCCATGGAAAATGCAGGACGAGTCAGCAATCGTGCGGTACATTATTTAATTTTGACATGTGCTTGGGGTTTTGTCATCTGTATGTACAACGGCAGCCCAACTTGTAAATAGCAATTGGCAATTCAAATTTGGGCTAATGTGCCTTTGATATATGGATTGAGGTGGTCCCTTATACCTATTGATATATATGCTTAAATATGTATATATGTGTATAGGATATTGTGCATATATTGATATAGATTCCGGCTTAGAATCGAGTCTCATTTGCGGCCATCAATGGTGAAGGCGTCTTTGATGATTTTATTGGCTTCGGTTTGCCTTTTTCGATAAATCATTTGCATTTATGGCATGTGACAAGTGCTGCCATTTTTCTTACTCAATCTGATGTCCTCTGTCTCTTTCCCTTTGCCACAGCATATGTCTCTTTCTAATGATGGCCAGTTCTGATCTGAATTGATGGCATTTCCATTAAACATGGTTGCAAATCAAGTGCCTTTCCGTTTCCTGTTTTGATTCGAGAACATTTCGCTTTAATCTTGACCGGGGTTATGCGGTTTTTGATTTATTTTCAAATTATGTGTATTTGTGGTTATCGATAAATGGAGTTTAAAGCGGTATTAAAATCTATATATTTGACATTTACTTAATTTAAGTTTTAAGTATTATTAAAGCTTCCTTTTCCTTAAGGAATTTTTTTCTTTATAGATATTTCAGCTTTTAAATAATCTCCTCTTAAAGCTAACCCAATTGAGTTTTCATGAACATAAAATACCTTTTATAAATATTTTTTTTTTATATCACTTTTTCTTTATTTACCTTTCCTGTTCGGCAGTCTATGGTCACTTGTCTATTATTTTCAGTTTGTTAAAGATCAATTAAAACGCTCGAATAAACAATTGTACTTTATTGTTTGTCCGATATCGCTTGTTCCTGTTGATAGTTTTTCTCCTGTTTTTTTTTTTTTTGTTGTTGCCATTGCTCTTTGACCGTAGAGAATTTTTCCCATTTCCTTTCAACTTTTTCGTCCTGTTGCCTGGGCTTTGTTGTCTGCACTTTTCAATCTCCTTTCGGTTTTCCTCACTCTGTTCCGCTCTCTGGGTTTTGTGTGTATTTTTTGTGTGCAATGTTTGCAATGGCTATTCACTTCTCGAGACATGGATTTGATTGCTTGGATGCCTTTCAATGTCCATTCGCCAGATCTTAACCCCATATTTATAAGGGGTTTTCAAAATATTTCAAATATTTTATAGAAAACGCTATTGAGTTAAATATACTTAAATATATAATAAACATCATGGGGATTTTTAATTAAAAATACATTGATTGAAATTCTAATTTGGTCCTGCCTTTAAGTTGTATATGTTTCTTAATATGTTCTTCTTTTTATTCCTTTCTCTTCCTAATTCATATTTAATTAGGAAATGTACCCGGCCTAGTACTCGTTAACAATAATTACATCTTATAATAAGTCTAATTAATACATTTATTTAAATGTATAAAGAAAAGCTAAGACCCTCGGCAAAGTTCCAGTGATTTAGGCCGCATTTAGAGGGTTAACAAGGATGATGACGAGGACAATGATGAGGATGATGATGATGATGGCAGTGTTGAATGGCGAACGAACGCCCGAGATATAAATTTCAACAGTATACTTTTTTCATCCACTTTATGCTCGTACTTCCTATATTTCTTCGAATTTTTTTTTTTTTTTGTTGTGTTGCTGCTGTTGTGTGTGGCTGAAAAGCAAATCTGTGTAGTGGGCGCTTGTCCTTCCGCTTATCGAAGGAAAAGGAGCCGGAGCAGGAGCAGGAGCAGGGAGCAGGAAGCATGGAGCTCAACCTCTCCTCCTCAGATCACAGATGCTTTTTTCTGTGCGGTTGCTCCTGCCGAGCCTCAATAAATCTACCATCGCATATCTTTGGGGCTCGCTTTCGTGTTTTTACAGCATCAACAACAAAATAACTCAAAGTGTCATCCAAACTCTTGAAGTCTATTGTGTGGTGCCTTTGTTATACAGCATCATGCCCAGCATCCAATACCTTTCCCTTCTACCATATTTTCCTTTTTGGCTGGCTGCTTATCCTTACAAAGTGTTTGACGGTTGCAATCGCCGCTTTGTTGAAGGGGGGGACGACTACACGTGTTTCCAGGGGCGTCGTTCAAGTGGGGGGAGATGGGAGCAGTGATTATTTTGGCCCTGCCTGGGCACTGGGGCAATATGCAATATACCCAATACACTATACCCCTCAGCTCTCGAGTGGCATTTTTATTAGGTGTATGGCTCTGTAAATCACTATGCCACCCACTCAACTACAGGCTCGTATAGAATGCCGAACAAATATATATCTACACTTGACAAATAATATTAAAAAAATTAAATTCTTTAAAGGAATATCCTCTAAAAGACTTTATTATTAAAGATATACGCCAATATTTTATTATTAAGAAGTGACTTGAGCAGGAGAAGGATAAATACCTTCTAAAATAAACAATTTTACTTAAATATTTTCTTTTTAAATTCTATATAAAATCACTTTGTAATTTTCATATTGAACTCAACCTTAATTTAAGAATATTCCAAGAATTTCTAAATATTTCCATAAACATTTTCCCCCGTGGAATGTGTTTACCCATTTCGAGGCCAGAAAAATTCGTTTGATTTTTAGTGTCTTCGAGTGTATACTTACTTATATGCCTTATTCATGGTATATTTGGCGTCTGATAACAATCTAAACAAAATGTATGACATTGTTGGGGACTCCGGATTCCATTTTTCTCGATGTGGGTCGCCCACACAACAAAAGGCGCCACCAAAATACCCAATTCCCATGCATATTCCACAGATTTCTCTCAGGGTCTCCAAGGGGAACGGAACAGTTCAGCCCAGGACCTTCGCCCATCATCCGTACCTTTATATATTTTATGTTACCCACTTCAAGTTGTGCTGGAACTTATTACATATTATAAATCATATCATGGCATGACATTATGCTTAGCATACAATTTGCCAGAAAGCAGCGACCTTTTTCTCACTTGCTCTTCGCTTTGGCGCTGAAGGTCGAATTTTAAATTTGTGTGAGCACAAGGAACTTTTTTTTTATTTTTGCCACAAGTTTTGATTTTTTGTTAACAAAATAAGTATAAATTGAAGTGCCTTGTTTTGTTTCGAAGAGGATTTTGGGAGTTTTCTATACAAGATCTCATAAAAAAAGCAGCATATAGATTTTTTAAATCTTTTAAACTTCCAAATAGTTAACAAAACCCCTTTTTGTTTTTTATTTAAAGAGTTCAAAAGTTAAAGTAATAATATTTTTGGTATACATTTACCCCTCAAAAATTGTTTTGTAATAAATATTCCCTTCACTACGCCAGACAACTTTTCAGCGTCATTAATTTTCCCGAAACACTCGTTATTAAACAACAATCAAGAATTTAATTGGTTTCCTCGCTTTGCATACCAATTTTGGTTTATTTTTAAGCATAAATTTAAATAAAGTTCTTTATAGTATACATTTATGTGGCAACTTTATGACATTTAGCTAAAGTATAGAACCTCCTTCTTCGATTCCAATTCGGGGTCTTGTGTTGCAAATACTGTTTGTCCTTCTTCGAAACAGCAGCGTGCCTTGGTGTCGACAAATTACATAGGCTAATTAGCATATATATCACATACTTCCTAAATTAAGAGCTAACAACTAAAAACTAAAGCGACGAACGTGCGTGTGTGTCTGCAAGCGAGTGGATACATCTCTCTCGCTTTTAAGTATTTTGATTTGGTATTATAGTTCTCTTACATCGAGGTTTAAGTTTACAAAAAATATATATAATGGACTTCCCATGGAAGGCAGGGGAAAGCATTAAGTATATACATATACATACATCGATTTGCGTTTAGTAATAGTAACTCTTGTTTCGTTTTGTAATTAAATATTTTGTTGTTTTGCGTAATTTCATAAGAATACTTTGATTTTGTTGCTGCGGAAGTTCGTTGCTTATCTTTTTCGTTTCGTTTCTTTTCTTATTTTCCCCCCCAAATTTTCTTGTGCTTTTCTAGTTCTCTCTTTTGGGTTGCAAAGTGAAAAAGTGAAAAAAGTGAAAAGTTAAAATGAGATCAATACCAAACAATCAAAAAGGCAAAAGGCATTAGAAAGACTTGTGTTGGATATTTGGTATTCCTATCTAAGCGATTCTAAGCCGATTCATTCGGTGTGACCAGACCAGTGGCATGAGTGCATCAATTGCACGCCTGGCCACACACAAAAAGCGAAAACATAAAGTCTGAACCAAATATAAAGCGGGAATACTTAGAGGCTAATTAACGTTTGATTACATTTAGTAGTTGCAATAGTATTTCGAAAGATCTCTCCTTTGCTCAGATGCTGTGGTCCAGACTAGAGACCGGATCGTAGGAACGTTTCTTGGCGCGCTGCATGTAGATATAACCGCTCAGAACGGAGATGATAATGGTAGCCACCACTGAGTAGGTCAACAGGCCGTAGAAGTAGTTGTAGGTCTGGTCGAAGGCACTCTGGCAGATGGTGATGGGTCCCGGCGGGGCAGTGGTTGTGCTGGTTGAGGTGCTGCTGCTGGAGATGGGGCTACTTATGGCTATCAAATCTGCTTTCTGCTCCGCAGAAGTCTGAGTGGTGGGGGTGGTGCTGGTGGTGGTGCTAGTTGTAGTGGTGGTGGTCTGTGGTTCACCCAGCAGTGGCGGCAGTGAGTCTTGCTCCTGGTCCTGATCCAGCTCCTGGGACTCCTCGTCCGTGTAATCCCTGTAGCCACTGTCGTGCGGCATGGGGGCACAACTGGGCCAGCAAACAGGACAGCAGGTGTCCTTAAGCGTAACCTGCCGCTCGCTGGGGCAGTTGAGGTTGCCGCAAAAGGACATGGCACACTTGGACTCACCCTTGACGCACTCACACTCCTGGCAGCCATCGGTCCAGGTGTCGCCATCCTTGTAGAATATCCCCGGTATCTTGGACTCGCACACGCCGCCACCCGCCTGCTCGTCACAGCTCTGGTGGCAAAATAGAAAACCGGAGTTGCACTTGCACCGTTGGCAGTCCTTTAGCCACATGAATTCCGTGTCCAGGACCTTCGTGCAATTGGGTTCAGCGCGACACTCGTAGGTGCCACAGCACTGACCCGGTAACTGCATGTTCTCCGGCACCAGTTCCGCCACCACCTCATCCTCGTTGCAGTCGGGAATGTAGCACGTTTTGCACACACACTTCCGGGGCAGGCAGCACTTCTGATAGTCGCTCTCAGAGATCGTGCTATTGTAGTACGAGGACACCGGCAACTCCACCGCTGTGTCCTTGTCCTTGTCCCTGTCATCGGCCACAAGCGAATCATTGGGTAGCTCCACCGCATTTGACTTAATCAGCTCCACCGCAATCAGATTCTCACGCACCGCACTATCCGCCGGACAGTGCATTTCCGCGTCCGGCGGACACTTGACTGAGTCACATTGATCCGGCAGCAGCGGCATCTGGTCAACTGAAACGCAATAATCGGAAGGCGAGAATACAGGTCAGCCATTATAGTGGTGGGTTCAATAAAATATGAAGGTCTCAGTTGCAGCTTAGGTGTACTTAAGTGGGGTTTTTGGGAGTTGCGTGGGGTGGCAGGTTTTAATGGAAGGTCACCCCCAAAGTAGGGCATAGTGTTTAAGACATCTTAACTACAGGACAAATAGTAATAGGGTAAGCCTCTTAAAAGGACAAATAAACTACACAAGAACCTATATAGTATCTCCTACATTTAAGAGTTATTAAAGTGTACTCTAACTAAGGTTGAAAAGGAGCTAAGAGGAGAAAGGTAAAGACCTTAGCAGTTTTCTTTCAATTATATTTTCTTTACTTCTTATTTATCAGATATCTGTCCCAGCTGGATCTTTTATTAAAAACTGAATAATCTTTTATAAAATTCTTTATTCTATATCCACTTCATCTCCACCCATTTTTCCAATATATTTTTCACAAGTTTTTCCACATCTTTGCCTTAATTAAATCCCCCCTTTTGTTAGTAGTCTCTGGGTCATTGGGATATATATAACTGAATGCATTAAGGTCAGGCTTATCTGATGGCATGTCCGGTTCTTATCTAAGTAAGTGATTCATTAGCCAAGAATGGTGACTCTCTTACCAGGGAAAAAAAGTTCAACCAATTAAAGTTTTTCTTCACTTTCTGGAAATGCTATTACGACTGCTATTGATTGTTTGCCTTCCATTAATTTTATATTCTATACCTGAGACTACACCCCACTAAAATTTTGGGCTTTTCTTTTCGGGTTTTCCGCGGAGTTTTCTCCTTTCTTTTTTGGTGCACGTGCAAGTTCATTGTTCAAGTTAATTTGTCATTTTCACTCGCCCATATAATGGGAAATTTTCCTCTTATTCCGTTCTGTTCGTTCTCTCTCTCCCCGCGATGCCCTTTAACCTTTGAGTCGGAGCTCCCTCGATTTTCCTTTTTCCGGGTAAACAATCAAGTTCTGGCCGAGAACAAAAGTAAATATCTGGCTGGGGAAAATCTACTTGATTTAAGCATAAGAATCTCCGCAGTCTGTCGAATATTAAAAACTAAACTTTTTCGGTTCGTCTTTTGTTTTTTTTGTTTTCTTCCCCTTGGTTTTTTTATACCCTTGCAGGGTATTATAATTTCAGTCAGAAGTTTGCAACGCAGTGAAGGAGGCACCTCCGACTATATAAAGTATATATATTCTTGATCAGGATCAACAGCCGAGTCGATCTAGCCATGTCCGTCTGTCCGTCTGTCCGTCTGTCCGTCTGTCCGTCTGTCCGTCTGTCCGTTTCTACGCAAACTAGTCTCTCAGTTTTGAAGCTATCTGAATGAAACTTTGCAGTTAGTCTTCTATATACTCTCACTCGTATATATGTCGGAACGGGCCGGATCGGACGACTATATCATATAGCTGTCATAGGAATGATCGGAAAAGTTTTACAAAAAAAATTATAAAATTTTTAGTTTTCAACAGAATTTGATCAAATTTGAGATATAGCCATTTCATATTATTCTACAATTTTGTGTAAAATTTTATGAAAATCGGACGACTATATCATATAGCTCCCATAGGAACGATCGAGAAATTAATTCAATTAATAAGTAGAACATTTTCAGTTTTCAACAGATTTTCATCAAATTTGAGATATAGCCGTTTCATATTATTCTACAATTTTGTGTAAAATTTTATGAAAATCGGACTAATATATCATATAGCTCCCATAGGAACGATCGAGAAATTAATACAATTAAATTTATAACTTTTTTAGTTTTCAGCTGATTTTCATCAAATTTGAGGTATAGCCATTTTATATAAGTCTTAAATTTTGTGGCAAATTCCGTAAAAATCGGACGACTATATCATATAGGTGCCATACACACGATAGTTTGATGTAGAGGAAAAATGAGAATCTGTGAATGTAAAACTGCAAATATAATATGTATAGGTGAATGAAATGAAAGCAGGTATTACTTCATTGTTTTTTAACACAAATATATATAATTTATATTGTATGGATTCCTATTCATAGAAGTTCTACCTGCAAGGGTATATAAACTTCGGCGTGCCGAAGTTAGCTTCCTTTCTTGTTATTTTTTGGTTTGGTTTGTTCCTTTGGGCCTGATGACTTTGATGTTGGAGGACAGAATGTTTGTGGAGTTTGTTCCGGAGGACGGACCTGAACCCGGGACCCGGGCAAAGTCCGGATCGGCATCGGCTGCTTTGAAGGAGCTCAACAAACTTCTTACACTTTATTTAATTAAAGTTTTACTTGTTCGCTGTTTTTCGCATTTATTCGCTGACGCTGTCGTGTTATCAGCGGGACAGCTGGGACAGTTGTCAGCCGCCCTCGTATCCGCAGTTCGACTTTGAAGTTTTGGCGGCAGGGAGGTTAGATTTAAACGAGCCATGTCCAAAAAAATACAAAACAATTTAAATGTTGTTCAACTTGATTTTCGACAAAATCAGAAAAAAAACCAATACAAAATACACGGGATTAGTCGGAGTTTAATTGCTCTTTTTTGAGGGATTTTGTTGCAGGTTTTTAGGTAAGATATACATAAGGTTTTATATAGAAATATTTGATATATATAGAAAATGGAAGGTAGCATTTAGATAAGAAGAAAATTTAAGAAAACTATGAGGAACTTGATTTTATATACATTTATATATACTTGAAACCCAGTAAATGTAAGATTGTTCTGTTTTTTATACTTTGCTTAGGGCTTAACTATCTTATCACACCAAGTTTTGGGTTTAGGTTTCAATTTTTCTTTTCAGAGTTTGCTAGCAAGTAAAATCTTATCGTAAGTTGGTTCAAAAAATTACCCACAACTTAAATCCTGACCAACTTGTTTCCAAAGAAAAATCTTTACTTTAGTTTCTATTCAAGAAGTTGACATACTCTTGTGATTTTTAAGGAATAGAGTCTATAAATTATATGAAACATTTTGAAAAAATGTTCTATCTCTTATTACAAACATTTTTCCATGATTTATCATAAATTTTCTTAAATGAATGAAAAGTTCTTTGAAGTTTTCTTTTTATATAAAAAAGTCTATTATGATTTCAAGCATTTTTTGTTTGTTTTTCAAGTAAGATCTCAACCTTTTATTGTTTTTGTATATTTTATAAATATAATTATTAAGTACAAATACTTAAACTTGACTAGAAATGCTCTTATCGCCGCTGTAGAGTAACCAAAAAGGAAAATGTAAATGAATTAGCCGTCAGACGAGGACATGGCATTGCATTTCGCATTTTCGCAGAGCTCTGAGTGCTGGAGCTGGGCTCTCATAGTGGCGGAGCAACTGTCAGAGTAGCCGGCCACCTAACCTAGATAAAAACCAAACCGCACACTTGGCTGCCTATTCAGATAAAGTCGGTGCCGGCGACAGAACCAGAAGCTATGGAGGAGAACCGGGGCCTAGAACCAGATCCTCCTCCTCCTCTCCTCCTGGGGAAGAGGACAAAAGGCGCACAGAAACTTGTAGATACATGGTTGGCTTTTTATATTACCCCCTTTTTTTATACTCTATTTTTTGTGTAGATTTTTTTCCCCCCAGTTTGGCTGCTACTTTGGGGTCTTCGGTGAGAAACTTATAAACAGCCGTGGAAAGTTTTCATAAAGGATGAAAGTAGGAGAACTTGTACACACACACACTCTAGAGTGTTTTGCATTTTATGTAGCTTGAATGGAGACGAGAGAGGGGGTAGAGAGAACTCTTTAAAAAGCGAAAAACTTTTTTAATAATCCAGCGACAAACGAGAACGATAAACAACACTGTCTGTGACCTGCAGATACAGATACATAGTATCTTCACACCGAACTGTGTCAGGATTTTAAATTTGTTAGTTTATCTCCTACGGCAGCAGCAGCTGTGATTGGAAATCCCAATTTAAACCCTGCAGGCAGCACAGGACACCTGAAGCCACTTGCAAATTGAGTGATTTCCCGATGGCAGACATCCGAGAGATACATCTGTGCGGCTGGCAAAGCCACAGACCATAAAGCCTCCCGATGTTACCTAATTTTCATCTGACAACAAGAGAGAGAGTGAGTGTGTGATTTTCTTTTGTCTTGTTTGTCCGGTCTGGCCAATCAGCCAGTTCTCCATCCATCCATCCATCCATCCATCCATCCATCCATATATCCATATATCCATTCATCCATTCATCCATCCATCGATGGCGAACCCTTTTGTTGTGCCACTTTTTGGGGGCTGCTCACTGAGTGTGTTATCTGGCCAGATTATCTGGCTGAGTGAACGCCTCGGCTAAACGAAATTCAATCAGGCTAATAGCTGGCATAACCACACTCGGAAAAATTGGGGTTTTTATAAAGGAAATAGTTGTCAAAAATGTTCTCAAAGTGGATAAAAAAAATCTGTATTATTTTGTATTGATTAAAAGCCATCTTCAAACAACTCTTCAAGGAAATCCTATATGTATATCTTAAAATGTGTTTTATGTACGATTTTCCTTCCCATTTTATATACACACATTTTCTGCAAGTGTTCTTGCTTTAAGTGCTGCCTTTGGTTGTGATTTGATTATGCAACTGCCTTTGGCGCAGTCACATTCCCAGCTCTGTTTCGCTTAAATCGCAGCAATGATGCCGAGTTGGTCGGTACGTTTGGGCCATTTGATTTTAGCCTTACTGTACAGTCTGACCAGAGTGTTTGGCCTGATGGCCACCGGCCAGTCAAGTCCTCGGGGCATTGAGAGAGTGAGAAGGAGTTTGTATTGGCGCCTCCATGGCTGGATGATGCTGATCTCTGTGGGCGTCATTTCGCCTTTCGCCTTCCTTTGCATCTACCATCGGATGGCCTTCCTGCGTCAGAACAAATTGCTGCTCCTGATTGGCTTCAATCGATATGTCCTGCTGCTGGCCTGTGCCTTCGTCGCCCAGTGGATACACTGCTTCAAGCAGGAGAAGATCATTGGGTGTCTGAATCGATTGCTGCGATGTCGCCGGCAGCTCCGGAGGCTAATGCATACGCAGGAGCTGAGGGATTCACTGGACTGTCTGGCCACCAGGAGGCATCTGATGCAACTGGGTCTGCTGCTGTGCTCCTTCATCTTCTCGACAATTCAGCCCCTTCAGGTGCTTAAGGATGATCCGGAGGTGAGGCGTAATCTGACCTACGCCTGCTGTTTGGTCTTCATCCTCACCTGCCAGCTAACCCTGCAGCTCTCCCTGGGCATGTACACGTTGTCCCTGCTCTTTTTGGGTCACCTGGTGAGGCATTTGAATCTGCTGCTGGAGAGGATACTCACGGATGTCGGGTGCATACTGGAGGGCAGCACCTCACAGGCTGGATATGGTGCAAATCGCCAGCAGTTGTATAGGAAACAGCAGCAGTGGCTGGCCCTGGAGCTGTGGCAACTGCTCCGAGTGCACCAGGAGCTCCTGAAGCTGCACAGATCTATAAGCTCTCTATATGGTGTCCAGGCTGTCTGCTTTGTGGCCTATGTGCCCATGGAATGCATGGTGCATCTGTTCTTTACCTACTTTATGAAGTACAGCAAGTTCATTATTCGCAAGTACGGTCATGGATTCCCACTGAACTATTATGCCATTGCTTTTATGACGGGTCTTTTCACCAATCTTCTGCTGGTAATTCTGCCCACCTTCCACTCGGAAAAGAGATTCAGTTGCTCCAGGGAGAAGCTACGATGTGGAAGTCGAACTTTTCCATCAGGAATCATAACCAGGGAACTCAGAAATACAGTAAGTTTTGCAATAATGAGATATATCCATAGCCAGTATGCACTCGTTCAGTTTACAGAAAAAAAACTGTTTTCAACAACTAATTAAATCCCATTCATATTCAGTGAAGACTACTCGTAAATGACACATCATAAAATAGTTATGAATAATTAAGGCTCACTGTATAAGGAAGAGCATTTAAAGCTATAGAAAAAGAATCAATAAAGATTGAAAACTGATTGATAACGATGTACAATGATTTCAATTGAATCAGAATCAGAACTTGACTTCCTGAATTCTTTATTACAATCGTAAATGCACATGCACAATTTTGAATACCCTAGAATATGTCTTTAATATTTAATTAACTTATTATACCTGCAGCTTAACTACTACGGATTGTATCTGAAGAATGTGGAGTATATATTCACTGTCAACGCCTGTGGTCTGTTTAAACTGAACAATATCTTGCTATTCTGCATAGTACAAGCGATGCTCAACTACCTGATGATACTGATACAATTTGATAAGGTCTTGAACCAATAGCTTTTGGCCCAGACAATGGCCATAAATTAAGCTGTCTAGGGTAAATATATATGTAAGCAGAAAACTCAGGGAAGGCTCTGGGTGTGCGTTTGCTTTACTTACGTGTCGTTGCACTGGAAACAAATATTAGTCCATATATTATTAGCATCTGGTGCAAGCACCTCCTTGGCATGTGCAATCTTGGCATGTTGCCTTCTGTGAGGGTCTTTTATTTCTTCTTCTTAGAGGGGATGCTGGTGAAATGGGGTTGGCGACTGATGACAATCAATATGACCTTGCCAGAGGCTCGTGTGTGTCTGTGAATTTGCAAATTCCTGCCCCGGCTATCAAATCATATAAATGTCTCGTTATAATTTGCAAAAATCAAAATCAATTGGCATCTTTTTTGGCGAAAATTAACTGCAAAGAAAGAGAACAGGGAGAGAAATTTATAATACTACAATTTATATTTCTTGGCTTGAATTATGGTAAAACTGTTGTAGTTTATTTGTAAAAGATAATAAATTACAGAGAACCTGTTTACACTGAGTAAAAATTCCTTATAAATTTGTATTTATTTTCCTTACGAAATTCCCAACAATTTTTCCCCCCATTAAACCTTGTATATTTTCTTTTTCAGTGAACGAAAGAGTTTTGTTTGTTATTCCGCTCATCAGATGAAATGCGAATTCTAATTTGATTGCATTCGCTAAATGAAAAAAATAAAGAGCAGAGCCAAAAGGCAGTAAACACTCGACGCGTTAATAAGAACAGGGCACCTCTGTGCCTCTTTTATTCGAGGTTCGCGGATCGGATCGGATCGGATCGGTTTTGGTTTGCTTTGGTTTGCCCAGTTTCGTCATTTGCTAAAAATAGCAACCTTTTTTCGGCTCTGCGAGTATGTTAGTTTTAATGACCAAGTGCCAGTCTCTCCATCATCCCGAGGAGGAGGAGCAACGGCAGCATCACGCCGGGGTATCAGCGTTAGGCAACAAGGGTCGGGGTCAGCCATTTTCCCCGGCAACCGAAAAATGTTTGTCCATGTTTTCTGGCTTTGGTTGAATGGGAACTGAAACTGGACTGAAACCTCCTCTCTCCCCTCTTTATAAAAAGGCACTGATAAAGATGGGGCAGCACAGAAATCTGGGGGGATATCGGGTTGGACCTGGCAGTTCCCTTGTCCCAGCATCCATAAAAGACCTGTTCATGTCCAAATCGAACAAATTTGACTTGTGTGCCATGCACAGCAATCACTGAGACAATAAAATCGTACTTAAAATATTTCTAAAACATGATAAAGCCTTTCCAGTGTGGAAATTTCTTTAAAATATATTACAAACACTTATAGTTTTCTTTATACTTATATTCCTATAAACATTTTTGTAGCACACCTAATTTATTTACAAAGATGTATTCACCTCAGTTATCATTTATTATCTCTCCGAAGTGAGATCTTATTTGAATATATTGTACATTAGTATGCCTTAATATTTAGTCTTCATTAAGACTACCATAAAATAGAGAGAGAGGTGGGAATCTAGCCATGAGATGAAGTCATCTGATTTAAATCTCGTTTAATCTTAACCATGCAATCAACAATTGAGACTACTAATTCAAGTTTTAGGTGTTTTGCTTCTCGGTTCATTAATTATAAACAACAAAAATGCAAACAATTTTAAACTAATTGAGTTTGATTAATGGTAAAAGATAAGAGCTATATGTATGAGTACTTAATTTTTAACTACCATGCATTTTTGCCAGTGTTTTATTGGCATTGAATGCCGGACGATGATTTGCCTTTCATATGCATTCAATCAATTCCTAAACGTATCCATCCACTCCCATTGAAACGAGTCTATGGGCCGGAGATTT